>NW_028288727.1:0-684166 GCF_059628265.1 Tinamus guttatus | reverse complement strand
ATCACAGCAACCATACCTCATATACTGTGAAAGTTTGTGAGCTTAGTACACCCAGCATTTAGTTTTATGGCATAAATACACAGTTACTATATGGTCAGCCCAGAAGACTCTTGGTCAGCTTCACTTGGGCTCTGTGCAGACCTCCTACAAGGTCTGAATAGCCAAGAGGTGAACAGATCTGGGAGTAAAGCAGCCTGTTGACCACACACACAGAAGATTCTGTAAACAGCTTAAAACATTCATCTGTATGTTATTTTCCCCTTAAAATCACTTTATGGTATCACATGGTCTAGATAATAAGGATCCTTCACGAGTTAGTGCTGTAATTTGTAGGCAGACAGATAATAAGGCTGGTCAACCCATTAATGTTTGGCCATTATTTGAAAATGTACACTGTTCTACTGTCGCGCAATATTATAAGCCTGGACCTCTGCGCCAGTGAGATTGTTTGTCTTTTCAGATCTAAAGTCAGATTAAGCTATCATTCATGCTGCCTATGCCAGAAAGCAATTCCTGTGTGATACAGTCAGTAGATGCTCTTTGTATACAAATATATACACCCTGTTGTCCAGAAAGCACAGTACTGGACACAGGCCCTGCATTAAGTTAACACCAGTCTCAGCCCCAGGGCCCTCAGTCTTGCTTTGTTTGTACTGTACTTGCTTTGTTTTATCTTGTTCAGCTGTAAAAGCATCTGACTAATGACCAAGTGACTATGAATCAATTTTAGCTAGTTTAGATTTGTATAATTACATGGTGAAATGCCAATTGCTAATAATTTTGAATTAGATAGGAATGACAAGTCATCATGCAATGCAAGATTGAACTGTTTCTGTGCCGCAACTAGGATGCATCTTGAAGGAAGATGTGTCTGGGGCTGCAGCAGTGGTCTTGAAAGTTTGGACATAGGATGATACCAGTCATCCCAAGGCTATCAATAACTCATCAGTTATTGATAGTGATGTAGCCTTAGGAGTTGGACAAAAATGAATATAGGGAGGTAAAAAAAAAAGAGCTCAGGAAACGAGTATCTAGCACATGCAAAGTGTGCATATTACATATATAGTAAATTCAGATGTAATATGGAGTTGTAGAGCAATGAAGAAAGTGCACGGTGTAAAGGAATGTTAGAAAGCATAGAAATAAGTTTATGTTAGAAAACATAAAAATGGCCTCAATAGACATGAAGAAATCATCAACATTATTGTACCCCTTCTATAAAAAATAAGGAAGGACTCCACATCATTAAAAACATTCTTCTCCCAGCAAAGACCTCAGGTACTGACAAGTCTTTGCAAACCTCCCTAAACTGAGCTGTTGGCCTTAGGATCCAGAGGAACAGTGGAAGAGTGAATGACTCAAGATAAAAAAGGGTCAATACTAGAAGGTTTTTCTGTACAGCATCTTTTGAAATGAAGTATTGCTAATAAGGTTTGGTTTTTATTTAGATCATAGAATCATAGAATCATAGAATGCTTAAGGTTGGAAGGGACCTCTAGAGGTCATCTAGTCCAACCACCCTGCACACACAGGGTCACCTAGAGCACGTGGCACAGGACTACATCCAAGCGGGTTTGGAAGATCTCCAGAGAAGGAGACTCCACAACCTCTCTGGGCAGCCTGTTCCAGTGCTCTGTCACCCTCACTGTTAAGAAATTTTTCCTTAAGTTCATGTGGAACTTTTGGTGTTTCAGTTTGTGGCCATTTCCTCTAGTTCTGTCAGTGGCCACCAGTGAAAAGAGACCAGGACCATCCTCCTCACTGCCTCCCTTGAGGTACTTATAGACACTGATTAGATCCCCTCTCAGCCTTCTCTTCTCCAGGCTGAACAGGCCCAGCTCCCTCAGCCTCTCCTCATAGGCAGATGTTCCAGGCCCCTGATCATCCTTGTGGCCCTGCGCTGGACTCTCTCCAGCAGCTCCACATCCCTCTTGTACTGTGGAGCCCAGAACTGGACACAGTACTCCAGATGCGGCCTCACCAGCACTGAGTAGAGGGGCAGGATCACCTCCCTCGACCTGCTGGAGATGCTCTTCTTAATGCACCCCAGGATCCCATTGGCCTTCTTGGCCATGAGGGCACACTGCTGCCTCATGGTCAGCTTATCATCCACCATGACACCCAGGTCTTTCTCCGCAGAGCTGCCCTCCAGAAGGTCAGTCCCCAGCCGGTACTGGTGTCTGGGGTTATTCCTCCCCAGGTGCACTTGGCCTTGTTGAATTGCATGAGGTTTTTCACCGCCCAGTTATCCAGTCTGTCCAGGTCTCTGAATGGCAGCACAGCCCTCTGGGGTATCAGCTACTCCTCCCAGTTTCGTATCATCAGATGGCATTAGTATAGTGTAGCAGAGCTAATAAAAATAAAACTGTTTGTTGTATTTTGGTTATATTGTTGGAACTTTAACTAACAATAAATTTTGGTTTCACATATGCAGTGTGGTCCTCATAACAAGATTTTGAGTTTAACACAGTCCTGACAGAGGGGACTGACTGTTTTTTAGTACTACTACCTTCCAAACTTCTGGGAATTCCCCAGTTGAGAGTGCAGCTGGGGCAGTTCAGCATAGCTTTAATTTGCCATGAATTACTTGTAAGAGCAGACCAACACTGGTCATCTACAGATCCAAACTGGATTATATACTTATTTCTAAAGCCACTTAATTCCCTCATGCATATTAGCTTCAGGTAACCAAACCTAAAACATGCTAAGTGATAAGTAGCATCGATGAAGCAAGTTCTTATGTTCTTTATAAATCCTCCTCTATTTTCTCTTATCTCACAACTCAAAGCTCTGGATGAGGAAAGATTGTTGAAAGATTTGCATCCTCCTCCCAAAAAATGAACACAGAACTGGAGGCAATTTTGCTCATAAAAACTTTACACATATCCTGAAATAGTGGAAACGTGAAAGATTTGGTGTTTTCTGTTCATTTCCTATAGGAGAAATATAATTATTACCATTACCATTTTACAAAGAGTGAATGTATCCAAATTATCTGTACACAGAAATAAGCCAAAACACAGTGTAAAGATAACTAAATAATTTTGTCTGCTAATTATTTTCGTTCCCTGATTAGGTTGCAATTGTTCTGACTGTTTCACAAGACACAAACTTGTGACTGAACTTTTGAATTAACTTTTGGGGAAAAAAGGAAAAAAAAAAAAAAAAGGAAACCCAGGGGAGCTATGTTTTAATCTGGGCACTTCAATTAAATGTTAAGAGTTAGGTGGAATAGCTTCATGCCAAAAATTGGGACCACAATGTTGGATATAAGTTCCTTTTCACAGACATTCTTCAGGAGATTTCCTTTTTCATTCACTGACTCTACATACTACTTTTCTTTGGTATTACTTTATCCAACTCTTACTTTGTATACATAAGGAAATTGTCCACCTGCCATTTGGATAAGAGAGAAAGAGAGGGAAAAGGAAGGAGGGAAGGAAGGAAGAAAGAAAAGAAGGAAGGAAGGGAGAGAGGGAGGGAGGAAGGAAAAGACTGGGTTTCTATAAATTACTCTTTCCTTTGTGAGGATTTTTTGGGGGGTAAAAGCCCAGAATGCAAGTTGAAGATTAATTACTAAATGGTAAATGAACCTCATAGAAAAAAAAAATGGTTAAACTTTAAATAGAACTATCTTCTCTGTAGACTAGAATTTACAGTACTCTCTCACAATTTGTTGTAACAGGGGAATCTATTCATTTTCAATATTGCCTATATTATGAAACCATTTTGAAAAAGAATATGCTCCTGTAATTATAAAAATATATTTTACATCTAAAACTAATATGAGATACTCAGAACAGCGTTATGCCTTCTTCATAATAAATTGTACTGAACAGGAATGATAAAGAAAAATAGCCAGTCATTTTAAGAGATAGTGTTAGAACTACAGGACATGATCATTCTTTTGATTAGCAATACCATTGTGCCTTGTTAGTGTCTTAATAATTTTATTTCAAGTAATAGCAATTAAATTTAGTATCTGAGGTCTTTTGCAGGGAGTTTATGTGGCTTTTCTAAGAATTCTCCATTAGAACATTGTTTTTAAAGGGAGCAATAATGACTTAATTGGACTTCGACTTCTTAAAGTATTATAGCAGATGGTATTTGATAAATATCTGATTGTGTTTTAATTTTGTTTGGAGGTATTCTTTTAATGAAACATTAATTTAGTGTGGAATTTTATGGGATTATTGACTTTGGTGTTTTATATACTTTGAATTTACAATAAATGTTTTAAAGAGATATCTATACATTGTCTGATAAATGCAATAATTATGATTATGACCTTGAAGTGCTGGATTTTTTTATTGACTTAAGTAAGCTCGATATCAGTTGTAAAGTACACAAGGAATAGTGCATTCAAGGTACAAATATAGAGGTTTACTCAAATGAGTCTAAAATCATCAGCGTATTGATTTTTTCCTCAAAATATACAGGAATAAGGAATGAAGACAATATAATTACAGATTAAAAACAATTCAGAAATGGCAGATTATTTGTGAAAGCATAAGAAAAAGGAAATTAAGTGGAGAAATATCACTTTATCTATCATCCGGATCTTAAGTGGAATCTGCAGCCCACTCTTCAAAAAACTTGACTTAGAAAAAAATGGCTTTTCATGGCATAATAAAAAGTAATGAGGCAAAAATAAAATAAAATTCCAGACTGAGTATCCAAAATCAAATTCCTTGACAGTGGACTTCAGGTTTTCATTGTGTGGTACTTGGTCAAGTTTTTATTCACTGTTAAGAGTTTCTTAGGGGATGTGTGTCAATAGGAGTTTACTCTGAGTTAAGAAAGAACAGATTGCAGCTGGCTTGGACCACACCCCACTTGCATGAGAGAAAAGAAAAATCAGTTACACCCTCCAATTTATAAAAAGCCCCTTTATGGTAAAGAAAATTGCATGGTATGTGGTTTTAAGTGGTTTCAAGTATGGCCACTTGGTTTCTGTTTTAAGATAGCTTGTTCTTGACTATGGTTAGTAGATGATGGTGCTCTCTACATAAGTAAGAAGAGTGTTAACAGGGTAGGTTGAAGGAGCTATATAATGACTTAATTATTTTGATTTGGATATAGCACTGTATTGATGATGTGTTTTGGAAAGTCTATCCAGTTATGAAGATATCTTCTTGGTCACCGCTTTCTGTTCTAGTGCCTGTTTGAGACTACTTGCTTGGTATGAAAAGCACAACACGTTTCAGTATGTTTAAAAAACATAAAGGTCAAACTGATTTGTTTTGATATTGGTTTAAACCCTAGAAACTTCTACTACTTTGTAAGAGAACAATTGTGTTCCCTGAAATGAAACAGGATGCTCTATCACAGGTTTCTGAAGAGAGGTTCATAAAACATGTCCTGTCTTCAATAAGGTCTGGAGACCTTTTTTTTTGCTTTGCTGATAAAAAGATAAATAGACATACAACATGGTGCTTTCTGGCTTTGGTTTCAACATGTGTGTTAAGGGTTGCTTTTTCTAGATACAACAGAATCCTCTGAAGAAGAAAAGCATGAAATGAGAACCTATATTGTTTTAGTGGATTGATTTTTTCACCCAGCCCTATTATCCTCTAGTATGCTAACTTCTTTATTCTTTTTAAAATATTCTTTTAACCAGTAGTTGTTTTCGTTTTCCTTTTTTTTTTTTTTTTTTCCAAAATGCAGATAATTGAAGAAGCCCTATTCTTCCTAGAAAGACTGGCAACAAGACAAATATGTTGTTGAAATTGTTGTATTTTATTTTTTTAGAGGAAAGAAGGAGCATAAGGAGCATTAGGTACATCTGTCACTTATTCTGCATGATATTGCAACACTCAAAGATAGAAACAGAAATAAATAAATAAATAAATAAAGGAGTAATGCAAGACCTATAATTGAATTCTATCCTTTTTTTTTACTGATACTTTCAGGAGTGGTTTCTCTGTGGATAGAGAGTTGTACTCCTTCAGCTAAAATGTCTTGATGCGGTGCTCTGTCTGTAATACACGAGTAGACTCAAGCTATCTTGTATAGCACCTCTCTTCCCCCATCAACAGAGTATCTGGATAAACTGAAAAATAGAATCTTGGACAATAATTATCTTGAATTTCTTGACTGAACTGCAGGCAAACACTCAGGCCAAAATCAGGCCTCAAGCTCAAATTGCCCCTACCTAAATCTGAATATTCAGAGTAGGTTTACTGTAACTGATATTAATGTTTTGTAAAAATTGTAGTCTGTGTTCTTTAACTCCTGCTGCTTGATTAACCCAACTAGTGATTAATCTATTGAATGTATGTAATCTAGGTCTGCTATTTTTAGATTTGTAATACACTTTTTATTGCAATGATTTGTAGAAATATAAAATAAGAGAAGGGTGTAAAATGATCTTGGTAATGCCACTTTGTTATGCTCTCCTTTGAACACACTAAAAGGTCACCAAGGAGCATGATGGAAAAAACAAAACAAAACTGTAATTCACAGAGGATATGATTGATGTATCATTTCTAGAATGTAATCTGAAGTACACAAGATTTAATTTATTCCATGACATACAGCCCAAAATTTTGTTTTCAGTTTGATCTGAAATAATGAAAATACGTTTGAGTATGTTTCCCTTTGCAGCTGCCATTGATTAGAGTAATCCACAACGAAATTAAAAGGCACACTGGATCAAATCACAATATTGGAAAGATAGCTCATTTACAGTAGAGAAGTACAGGCTAGCATATACATGAGAAATATGTTAACTATGCTGCCTTATTCCCCCATGCTGCTAGAAGGGAGAGGTTATGATTAATAGCTTAAATACCAACGGTTAGGCCTACTCGCCATTCTATCTTATCTCACTGTCTGAAATGGCATGCGGTGTTAATGTGTTAAATATGATATCTTATTTTTCCAATGACCTGTTTTTTTAAGAAGTGACATGTGTGTGCACACACAGATATGCAGTGCAGGCAGGCTGCTATTTTCTCATACAAAGCTAATACCTTGTCTGGGTGGGGTTCTTTCCTTCTAGAACAAAGTTGGGATGTGTGGGTAGCCTGTAATTTTTCTTGTTCCCCTGGCTATTTTTCCCTTAGAACACCTCTGTCTATTATTATAATTATATACTTAGATCAGTTATACTATACAATTGTCTTTGCATCACGAGGTGTTTTGGAGGTGGAAGCAATAGGAACAAGGAAACCTACAACATGTTCACTCTCTGTGCTCTAAAATGGAGCTTTTCGAATTGGGTGGATAGGCAGAGACATGGGATTAACTGTGCTTTAAACTTTTGTAGAATCATGGTATGTATTTAAGGGTAGAATAAAGAACATTGGAGTATTTGATATACAGCTGAGCTGTAATATTTCAGCTGGACTACTGCAACTGAATCCCATTTCTGTTAAGGCAGAAATACCATTTCTTTCCCAGGACTTAATAATTGAGCCTTAAATGCTATTTGCTGCTATTAATAAAGAAATATTCTATTAAGTTTCTTTTTCCCAAATAGTTTTAGGGTGAAGAGATGTTGCTTAGGAGGAATTGCAAATAACAGGAAAATGAAATCTTTATGTAAACTTTAGCTTAGGTTAGTGGGGTAGCTGTTGCTGTGTGATCCCCTGCCACTGAGTGGTGAGTTATCAGTTCAGCATGCTACAATACTACTCATTTGCTTAAAAGCATTCAGTTTTCCTCATGCTTTTTTTGGGCATATTTTAAATGGTTACTTGAAAAAAAGAAGTTTTCTGTAAAGATCAGTTAGTCATGGATCTATTGCTACAGAGCATATGGTGGGTATTTTTCTGATGCCTTTTGATGGACAGAATGACTTTCAGTCTCACAGAATCACAGAACACACGGAATCACATGGTTAAGGCTGGACAAGACCTCTATGGATCATCTAGTCCCATCCCCATGCTCAAGCACGGGCACGTGGCACAGGGTGGCATCTAGGTGGGTTTGGAAGATCTCCAGAGAAGGAGACTCCACAACCTCTCTGGGCACCTGTTCCAGGGCTCGGTTACCCTCAAAGGAAAGAAGTTCTTCCTCATATGGAGGTGGAACTTCCCGTGTTTTAATTTGTACCCATTACCCCTTGTCCTGTCAGTGGCCACCATGGAAAAGAGTTTGGCCCCATCCTCCCTACATTCACTCCTCAGGTACTTGTACATGTTGATCAGATCTCCTCTCAGTCTTCTCTTCTCTAGTCTAAACAGATCCAGCTCACTTTTACTCTTTCCTCATAAGACAGATGCTCCAGTCCCTTAATCATCTTCTTGGCCCTATGCTGGACTCTCTCTAGAAGTTCCATGTCCCTCTTGCACTGGTGAGCCCAGAATTGCACACAGTGTTACAGGTGCTGCCTCACCAGAGCTGGGTAGAGGGGGAGGATACCTCCCTTGACCTGCTGGCAACACTTCTTCTGATGCAGACCAGGATCCCATTGGCCTTCTTGGCCATGAGGACACATTGCTGACTCATGGTTCACTTGTTATCAACCAGGACTCCCAAATCCCTCTCTGCGGAGCTGCTTTGCAGCAGGTCAACCCCTAATCTGTACGGGTGCCTGGGGTTATTCCTCCTCGGGTGCAGGACCCTGCACTTGTCCTTGTTGAACCTCATGAGGTTCCTCTCTGCACCAACTCTCCATCCTGTCTAGGTCTCTGAATAGCAGCACAACCCTCAGGAGTGTCGGTCACTCCTCCCAGTTTTGTATCATCTGCAAACTTGCTCAGGGTGCACTCTGTGCCCTCGTCCAAGTCATTGATGAACAAGTTGAAGAGCACTGTCCCCAATACTGACCCCTGTGAGACACCACTGGCCGCAGGCCTCCAACTAGATTTGGCCCCTTTATCACCACCCTCTGGGCTCTCCCATCCAGACAGTCCTCAATCCACTTCACTGTCCACTCATCAAGTCCACACTTCAGGAACTTTCCTATGAGGATGTTATGGGAGACTGTGTTGAAAGCTTTGCTGAAGTCAAGATACACACCATCCATGGCTCTCTCATCATCCTTCCTGCCAGTCACCTCATCGTTGAAGGCTATCAGGTTTGTCAAACATGACTTTCCCTTGGTGAATCCATGCTGACTACTTCTGATCACCTTCTTTTCTTTGACATATCTAGAGATGTTTTCTAGGATAAGCAGCTCCATCACTTTCCAGGGATGGAGGTGAGGCTGACCAGCCTGTAGTTTCCCAGTTCCTCCCTCTTGCCCTTTCTGAAGACTAGAGTGACTTTGACTTTCTTCCAGGCCTCATGCACTCCCCCCACCCACCATGACCTCTCAAGGATGATGGAGAGCAGCTGAGCAATAATCCCCACCAGTTCCCTCAGCACTCTTGGGTGCATCCCATCTCAGCCCATAGATTTATGGGTATCTGATTTGCCTAAATAATCCCTAACCCAATCCTCCTCAACCAGCGGAAAGCCCTCCTCGCTCCTGGTTCTCTCTCTTGTCTCTGGGCTCTGGAGTGCATGGGGACTAGCCTTAGCAGCAAAGACAGAAGCAAAGAAGGCATTTAGTAACTCTGCCTTCTCTTCATCCTTCATCACCAAGGCACCCTCTCCATTCAGCAGTGGACTAACATTTTCCCTAGTCTTCCTCTTGCTGCTGATGTATTTATAGAAGCCTTTCCTGTTGTCCCTGATGTTTCTCGCTAACTCTAATTCCAAACGGGCCTTGTCCTTCCTCATTGCACCCCTGTATTCTCTGACAATGTTCCTATATTCTTCCCATGTGGCCTGGCCCTTCTTCCACACTACGTACATGCTCTTTTTCTCATTAAGTTTACCTAACAGCTCCTTGCCCATCCATGCAGATCTCCTGCCCCACTTGCTCGACCTCTTTCTTATAGGAATGTACTGGTCCTGAGATTGGAGAAAGTGGTGTTTGAATATCAGCCAACTCTCCTGGACTCCCTTTCCTTCTAGGACCCTGGCCCAGGGGATTCCTTTAAGGAGCTCCCTGAAGAGGTTAAAGTTAGCTTTCTTAAAGTTCAGTGTTGCAATCCTACTTCTTGCCCAGCTTCTTCCTCGCAAGATTGTGAATTCCAACATCTCATGGTCACTGCAGCCAAGACTGCCCCCAACCTTCACATTTCCCACTAGACCATCTCTGTTTGTCTAGCAGCGCCCCTCCCCTTGTTGGCTTATCAACCACCTGCACCAAGAAGTTATCTGCAATGTTCTACAGGAACCGCCTGGACTGTCTGTTCCTAGCTGTGTGATTATCCCAGCAGACACCACGGTGGTTAAAGCCTCCCATTGGGCCAGGGCCTGGGATTGTGAGGCTTCTTGCAGCTGCCTGCAGAAGGCCTCATCCACTTCCTCTCCCTGGTCAGGAGGCCTGTAGTAAACTCCCATGACTGTGTCGCCCTTGTTGGCCTGCCCTTTAATCCTCACCCACAGGCTCTTGACTTGTGCTTCGTCCTTCCCTATGCTGAGCTCCATACATTCCCGTTGCTCTCTCATGTAAAGAGCAACTCCGTCATCTTGCCTTCCTGGCCTGTCCTTCCTGAAAAGCCTAAAGCCATCCACGGCCATGTTCCAGTCATGAGAGCTGTCCCACCATGTCTCAGTAATTACGATGAGATAATGGCCCTGCAATTGCACACGCATCTCCAGTTCCCCTTGTTTATTCCCCATGCTGCATGCGTTTACATAAAGGCATTTGAATTGGGCTTCCATTGTGCCTTGCGTTCTAGCTGGGACAGCTGCTCCTTGACTGTGTGGGCCTTCAGAAGTACTCTTCTTCTCCCATTTACCCTCTTCAGGCTTAGGGTGCCCTTCACAGGCTATGAAGGTAGACTGCTGTGAGTGGCATGGCAGGCCGTTGCCTACCCCATAACCTGCAGTCTCCTACCTTGGTCATATCAAGAACTGGGGAACAGAATGGATATTTTTCTACAAGTAACCCATCTTTATCAGGGCTGCTCCAGATATTATGACTATGAAGTGACCTTCTGCCATGGGTCTCCTGCTGCCTCGAGTATTTCTTCACCAAACAGTCTTTTCTCACTTCTCTGAGTCCCCTATTCTATGAGATAGCTTGTACCCTCAGTGAATGGTATGGATGATACCAACTTATGCTAGTAGATGTGTCAGTGAGTTGGGACTTTGAGGACTGACCAACATAAACCTCATGAAGTTTGTCATAGCGAAGTGCAAAGACCTGCACCTGAGAACTTTGCATTAATACATGGGAATGAAGAGAGTGAGAAGCAACTTTACTAAAAAATACCTGCATTTTATGGCGAAGGTCAGGCTGAATGTGGTTCACAAATGATGTAAATGGTATATTATGGCATCTGAGAAAGCCTGACAAACAGATTGAGAGAAAGTATTATTTGCTTTAAGACCACTCCTGGGATGCTTTGTCTGGTCTGGGGCCCTGCAGTTCCAGAAAGATGCCAAGAAACCTGAAAGGGTCCAGTGCAGGGCTGCCAAGATGTGGAGAGGCCAAGAGAACATAACCTACAAGAAGAGAAGTGTGCTTGTTTAGTCTGGTGAA
This sequence comes from Tinamus guttatus, assembly GCF_059628265.1. Lineage (NCBI taxonomy): Eukaryota > Metazoa > Chordata > Aves > Tinamiformes > Tinamidae > Tinamus > Tinamus guttatus. The sequence continues at coordinate 672,678 of NW_028288727.1, read as the reverse complement.
GAGAAAGCCAAGTAGCCATTTAATAGCAGTTCATGACTATTTGAAAACAGTTACAAAGATAACAATGAAACTTTTCTTGGTAATAGCAGGTGATAAAACAAGGCTGACAACCTGCAACTTGGGAGGTTTAGTTGGGACATCAGGAAAACCTTTCATGCTGGGGGCACATCTCCGTGAGTGAGGTGAACTCTTGGAGGTTTTCAAAATGTGGCTAGGCAAAGCCACAGCTGGTGATACAAAACCAATGACAAAAAATAGAACTAGGTCCCTTCCAAAATCTGTAACGATTCTGTGGTTTGTTTTCAATATGTTCTCTGTGATCCTTCCACAATCAATCCATCATTGTTGGGATCAGAGTACTCCCAGAATTCACCCCAAAGCCACCATAATCAGAAGTTGCTTATAAAATATCACAATGCTAATCAAAACTATCTAGATGTCAAATATTTCTTGCACAGATTTTAATTTGACAGAAGGGCCGTAGAGGCTCATTTTTACAGATGTAATTCCTTTGATGTGCCCTGCCAAATAAAGACTAGCTGCAGGAATTCTGGCTTCAGCGAAACATGCAAGGACTTAATCTGTGCTAATGCACCTACACCTGACAAGTCTCTTAGGACAGCTTTCTAAGAAGGAGAGCAATGAGCTCATACCAAACTTCTAAGTTCATTCTGTTACAGTTTAGCACATCCTGCCTCCACACATACATTTTTTTGCAGGCCAGAAAGCAAAAACAGAGGTGTGGTGATTATAAGAATGTCTCTCTAAGGTATTATAATGCACAAAGTACAGCCAAAATGCCTTCATCATATAATTATCTCACTTTTTTGGGTTGTATATTGCTATATAAAACATGTTTTAAGGAAAAGTGAGATTTTTTTTTTTATGAGGGGTGATTCAGTGCTCAATTGAGAATGTTAAAGTAAATAAATCAGCTAGTTTCTGCCAAAGATCAATTCTTTTTTTTCAAAGATCACCACCAAATGAAGTATTTTCTTCATGTGAATACGTGTCACATTGATGGAGTCATTATCACAATTATTAACAGCTTAAAAAATATTTTTGGATTATTTCCTCCAAATTCACACTGAACTTCTCTTAGCTAAAGACTCAGCACTTTTGTGTTTTCTCTTTGTTTTTATTTTTGGCAACAATTCTATAAAAGCAATGTGTTCTCCTAAAACCTTAAATAACCTATAAGGAAGATGTTGCTGCGTGGTTAGTATTTATAATAGACTAAGATGTGCTACTTGTGCAAATATCAGTTTATAGCAATTGCTCATATACCTTATACAAACCTGGCTATAAATATCACTGGACAGTAAATGTCAAAGGGAAATGCTCTAAACTGATTGCCACAGCTGAAAGGGTGAAAGTTTATGTCCCGTGAGGTCACGTGAGAAGATCATAGTGGTCCTGTCTTGTCTAGAATCTTTGATTGAATCAATAGCACTGCCTCCACTTCTTCCCTGCTTCCTCCATCCCCTTCCCCCCAAAAAAAGAGGTAGTTAAGTAAAAGTTACAAAAGTTTTCCATGTTGGATGAAAGTGTGCCTATCAATGTATATTACATATATAGTAGGTACAAGGGATTTTTTTTTCAGTTTGTTTGTATGCAAGCATTTTATTATGTGGATTCTCCACTGAAAGTGCAATATTGTCTGCCTTATTTAAAAATATGTTTATTAATAAACTTCAACAATTCTGAAGGGACGGTGTGGTTTTTTGTTTTGTTTTGTTTTGAAATCACATGTCACTCAGAGAGTTGGTTCTGCTGTATATATTTGAGGTAGTCTTAATCTCATCTGTTAAACCTATGCTGTCAAGTAGTGTGTGTGAACTATCATGGACATCTTATATCCTAATCTGACTAATCTTTTTGCAGAGAACAATTTGTAGGCAGTCTGACTGGGCAAGTCTGCATATTATGTTATTATGTTGTGAAGACATGAAGCTGGTGTCTTTAGCACTAGAGAACTTTTTAAAATGACATATGAAATAAGAGGTTGATAGAAGATGATCTTAGAAAATCGAGCATCTACATACCAGAAAGGGAAAATTAGAATGTGGACCTCCCTCTAATCTGCCTTCAGTATTCTGTAAAACAAACTTGCAGGAAGAGTCTATCACTGTAGTAGCATTACTGTAGACTAGATATTCTAATGATGATAAGAGAAATGCTTTGAAAGGAAAAGAAGCATCATATAATTAAAAATCTGGAAATAAAAGGGAAATCAGATGTGCTTCAATGTCGGTTTATCAAAGGCATTAGTCCAATATATTATTGGAAGGACTGATTTTCCCAATAAAGGATGGGAAGATTTTAATTTAAGATAAACTGTTAAAAAGGAAAGACAACAATGAATTGTATTGACTGAAAGGGTGTTTCTGAAAATGTTCTTCAAAATGTGGTGTTGGGATCATCTAAAAATACTGAGACAAAAATCACAAGCTTTTAAATTTGTTTTTAGATTCTGTATTGGACTTAAGTAATGTAAGTGGAGTCATACTTACATTACTCACTGTTACATTACTCACTGTGAAGAAATATGAGACTTACTGTAATATGTGGCAAAGGAGTGATGGCAAAAGTATCAGGACAACAAGGAATTGATTTTACAAAGGAAGGTTAAAATGATATGGCCTGTCCAGTTTAGGAAAGTGAAGGCCGAGAAACAGCAATTGAGAAACAAATGCTTGAAGGAGTTACACATTTTGGTGAGGAAAAGATCATTCAAACTAAAAGGTAGCAGAACACTGGAAAATTTGATTTAAAAAGTTGTTAACTGGTGTGATGAGGATCTGGAAGGATCTTCTCACAAGCACAATTAGAGGGAAAGGTTAAGAAACGCACTGCATCATTGCCTTTATCTGGGGATTGAACTCAATGGTTTGTTCTCTTTTACTTTTTTTTCTTAATTCTACTTACTACTTGCTCTCTTGGCTGAAAAAAATGTATGTTAATATTTACTTAGTGAACATGGGTTGCTAGTATCATCTACCCTTTCAGCAAGAGTGACTCTAAGCAGCAAAGTCACTGGGGATATAAACTGCAACCACCAGAAACAGGAGCCACATACATACCAACATTGTCAGGATATCTGTAATCTGTAATCCACTTTTTATGAATATTTGTTTGTAACCTACTGTTTTCTTTATTATTGTAGTTTCTCCCTTTTTTTGGCAAAAGGTGCCTCAAGTTAAGTGCAGCAACATGATGTACAACCATCTTTGGCGATGACAGAGTGGAACAAGCAAGACACATGCTCATGATTATATTAAAATTCTTTCCTCAGAACAGCAGGAAAAATTTCCTTAATTTCTCAATAGTGTTTTCATGGCTCCCTATCAAAGTGACAATGTTCTTCCACTCTTACTAGATGGCAAGCTACTGGCTGGACTACAGTCACCCTCTGTTTGCCGTCAGCCTAGCTGACTCCTGTGTAAAGTATTTCTACACATGTTGAGAGAATCTAGGATTTAAGTGGAATCTTTGAGCTGCAGAGAGTTACTGCTACAGAATATATTTTATTTACATAGAAATTACACAGTTCAGAGTAAAAATAATCTGCTCCCAAGATAATATTTCTATAATTCCTCATAATGAAAGATAAATTAACTAAATCTTACAATTACTGTCTTTCAGGTCTCTAATCAGTTTGAGTTGGTGTAGTTCAAGGGCCTAAAGCAGTATTTATTTACTTGTGACCGTTCACACAACCATTTATTAAATATTCACAGTCACTGTTGGATGGGATAAGCAGGTTAAGGCTTTCCACAGTGTCTTTTTCTTTCTCATTAACTTTTTTCTTTTTTTTTTTTTTTTTTTAATTTTGTGATACCTGACCTACTTTTGCCACTACTTAGGGCAAGACATTGTTCTTTTAGTGATTTCTCCAACCTTCTTTTTCTTTGTCACTCTACTATCAATAGGCTATATCTTCTTTACAGAGGGAGAACCCTTTTATTTCTCTTCTCCGAGAGCCCTAAGTTTACCCTTCCTTTTCCCTTTCCCTTTCCCTTTCCCTTTCCCTTTCCCTTTCCCTTTCCCTTTCCCTTTCCCTTTCCCTTTCCCTTTCCCTTCCCTTCTCTTCTTGCTTCTCAGCACCAGTGAATGGGCTTGGTTCGCTCTGTAATGTCAGCCTTGCAAAGGTGCACGTCAGTATGGCTTCACTGGCATAATTATGGCAACTCAAAGTCACATCACCTCAGAATTTAGATTTTTACACAGTGCAGTGAAGGTCCTCCCTTAGACCCAGGCAGAACCTGAGAAAAGTCTCTAGGAGAGTAGGAAAACATAGAAGGGAAGCTTATAACTATTAGACTTCTACCTGATTACAAATAGCTAAATCTCAGATGGCTGCAGCTAAAGTCTATTTATACTAGCCAGAGTGTATGAAATGATGACCAAAAGTGGTCTGCAAAATATTCTAGAGAATGGTCAACCTTCCTGGAGTTTTTCAATGAAATATATTAAAAAGCAAGGAAAGGGCAAACTCTGAAGTACTCATCATGTGGAGGAGAGATAACAGAGGTAGATGGATTTGTACTGAACTGGAGAGGCCTTCATTCAGAGCTTTTCTGGGACAGATGCAGTGTTACAAACTGAGTGCAGAAATCCTTCAGGTGAGGTATGTGACTAATAAAACTGGAAGGGCTACAAATTATTGGCTACAAATTTTAACATCTATCCAGCAAGACTGTATTTTTATAATGGGATCATATTTTCTCTTAGATTGAAATGTTGCGTTTATTACAAAGCTTTCAATTTACTGCAGTTTATGATATTTCTAACATTAACAGAAATAGCAAATATGATGATGGTGACACATTTGCATGGTGCTAAATGCTGAATGCTCTTTCAGCAAATTGGAGGTTTATCAAAATTACTGGATACCCTCTACCAGTTCCCCCTTGCCAGCAGTCCCTCAGCATCCTCCAGGCTGCCTTCGCTTTAGCTGCACGAGAAATCTCTGCAGTTGCATTGCCTATTCCCATCTCCAAGCTACTGAGCTATTGTGAGATTCTTGTTTGTGTGCCCAGTGTCTAGAAGAAAACACTACAGCTAGGCTTTTCAGAATGCATGGGTTTGTTTGTTTGTTTTAAATGTAGATGAGGAGAGGGGCACTTGAGTTAATTAACCCTGGATCAGTAAATAGCGTATTATCTGCGGGATGTTACCTGTGGGGCTTTGAGTCTTGTTGTGTCTCAGCACATAGCAAGTTAATTATCCTGGGGAAAGATGTCAGTGTCATCCTATGGGGCAGGGAAGCCACTTTTGCTATCTTGAGGAGGTACCTCAGACACAGACCAGAGAGAGCTCTGCACTTAAATGTTGCAACTTAACGATCTCTAATACAAAACTAGAAAGCTTCATATGAATCTTTTCTAGTTCTAGTTCTGTTTAATATGTCCAAAGAAAGGTTTATAACAGCTTCAAAATTAGTATCTCTCTTTTTTTTTTTTTTTTTTTTCTACACAGTTACTGGTCAGTGCAGCTTCTGCACAGTCATCTGTCTGCAACAGTTCTCACGGCAATCGTGCTTATCCATCACAGATCTTCTGGCTTCTCATTCTCCTGCCACATTGGCTTCAAGTATCTTTTGTTCACTAAGAGTTAAGATGTAATATAGGATGGAGCAGGGCCATTTGGAGAGGGTGGATTCAGCTAGGCTGGAGAGATTGATGTCCTGGAAGCAAGTCACCATCCAGGGAAATAGCTAGTACTTAGGGGTTCCTTTTGAAACACGGGGAAGAGAGAGGGGGATGGCAGGTGTCTGAGTTTGAGACTACCTTGAAAAAGAAAGAAATAAAAAACAGGGAAAATCTGGGAAGAGAAAAATAAAAGATGAAGAACAGCTTAAACTGACATTGACAGGCAGCAGAGAATTGTATGTATGTGTGTGTGAGGACGAATGACCCAAAATGAACTTCTGAACCCAAGCAGAAGCTTGCTGCTTGCTAACTGCAGCTGATTCAAGGCTGACTGTAAATTTTGGTGACACCTGGACTACACTACACAGTTGTGGCACTTTGGGAATCATCTAGTTGAAAATGAGACAAAAGAAAGAGCCACCACTCTGATCAGTTATCATGAGCTGATCACATGCTGTGTGTTTGCACTTAAAATATATTGATTGGAAAAAAAAAAAAAAAACAAGTATACCTATAATGGTAACTAATGAGGAAATAAATAATAAAAATAACATTGATCAAGTTCTTTTCTTTTGGTTATTGGCACCCCAAAATTAGGAGGTGGCCCAGCACTGTTGATAACATGGATCGCTGTTCCAAACATCTTGGATGGAATAAGCTGCAGCCAGATTTTCTTAAACTGCTTTCCTTCCTGAAGATTTAAGGACAGGGTTGTGTGTCAGTCTTAAAAAATCATCACTGAGCAATTTAACTGGCTGTTCTCAATTTTCTGTGCTGTTGCTGAAAGGCCAAGCTTTGCTGATGGCTGAGCTCATCTTCGTATGGAGCAAGGGCCAACTTCTCCAACACGCTTGTGTGACCCCTCCTGAGATGGTCAGGGTGTGACCAAGAACAGCTGTTGGCACAAGGAATTAAGCAAAGAAATTTCAGCTGTGGACTCACACCAGTAATTGTCCTTTATTCATAGTAAAAATATTCACGTGCAGCCCAGCATGCATTAAGCAATCCTACAGTCCATTGCGCTTTGAAAAAATTGTCCCATGAAACCAAATACTTGAACCAGTAATTCGTAAGCCCATTTTAACACTGATTGATAGTAAGGTAAGGTGTTTGATGCCTAAAATGTTCATTAAAACATTAAGATTTTAATATAAGAACTTATATAAGTTCTACTACCCGCACATGAAATTTGACTTCAAGATGGTTCATTAAATTTGTAAATCTAGTCATGCAAAGTGCTATACTTCATGATAATAATCATGAAGGCATTAATGGCTAGAGATCACTAGAAATCTTCAAAGTTCAAGGCTGTTAGAAAGCTAAATCCATTACAATCTCCCAAATCTTCTAAACAGCAGACCTTGTGCGTGTGGTCTTTTCATAGTTCAGAAACACTTACAAAGTAAAACTCCATAATGATTTAAAGATGTGGACTGTCCTTTCTATCCAGACCACAGCCATGCCTTCTTGCAACTGCTACGCATCTTACTTAGTGTAATTGTATCATAAGAGTGTGTGCAGACTTATGCTTATATAATTTTCATCTGTAAAAATAATACACTAGTTCTGTGTGTTGTCACTAGACTGCAAATATTCATAGTAAACTACATAGAATTGACACTGTCTATGATATAACAGGGAAAAAAGATCATGCCTATAATTTAGAAATGCAACGCTGCTTAAATGATAAATTTTATAAATGAATTAATAAATTATGATGCTAATAAGTTTCATTCAGATAGGAAATTAGTATTACCTTGATTTAATTTTTAAATTTATTCTATAGTTTCCTTTTTTTTTATTAAAACATTGTATTTCTTATTATGTTTATAATTTGTAATCAGCAAAGTTCTACAGTCAAAGCTATTTCACCATCAAACGAAAACCTCTATAAAACGGGCAATATTATCACTTTCACCGCACTGGGGATCAAAAATTTTAATTTATATATATATATATAAATATATACACATATATTTATTTCTAGTATTGTTTGACTTTAATTTTCATTCTGAAATACTCCTCAATCTGAATTTTAAAATATTTTGAAATCATAATGTAAAGTTCAAAATAATGTATTTTTATAGTCACTAACTTTTTAGTGTCACAAAAATGTTAGCAAATTGAAAAAGATCAGTCACTTTCACAATTAAAAGAGCAGTCGCAATCTTTAAAATGCAATCTTAACTTGAATTTAAAGAAACGTTATCTTGATTACTTCTTTGTTTAGTAATTATCAATTTACCAAGCCAATAGCAGTTAATTTCCTTGAGTTAAATAATTTGGGATAACATTTGCTACAAGAGGCATTATCTGACCTAACCTTAAAGTTAGGTCAGTTAGGTCAGGTAGTTTCTTAGTATCTGACTTTGACTCTCTTGGTTTCCTCATCCACTTTTACTACCAACATTTTTATCAACCGACTCTCACCTCAGAGCACCTTGAAGGCAGCCTCGCTCATATGCCTGCCTCTGGTCAGATGATTTCTGATGGTGCTTGTGGAACAAAGTTACAAAACTACAAAAAGCAACTATAGAATTAAGGATGCTGGTACCTGCTGAAAAGTGGGCTCTGGTATGCTGGAGATCAACCCAGGCAAAGCACAGATATGCTTAGGTGTGTTTTCTGTCCAGAGAAGAACAATCTCCCTATTTCCAGGCTTAATAAAAATTATATTTTTTATATACACATTTTATAGATTTTCTCCATATTTCTTCCATACCTAAATATCCTCTTGCCCTTCTTAGTCTTTGTGAAATTTGGATTTAGCGCCATAGTTATGTTTATTAATGGTCTGAATCAAAATTCAGATTGAATCGGATTCACCCTGAAACAAAAACTGAGTGTTGCTGGATGCAGCATTTCTTCTAGCTCATCTCCTGCCTGTCAGCTCAAGATTTTCTTCAAGTTCAGTGTCCAACACTAAGGATCAGGCCAACTCTGTCTAGGTTTAAAAAGAACCAGGTGATATTTTCATAACTGAGTTGTATTAGAATTAAAAATAACCATGTTACATTAAATGAAGTCTTCTGATTTCTGAGGTAATCTAATACACAGAGAAGTCATTTGGATTAATATTGTATGGCTAGCTCCAGACCTGCTGACTGGGATCAGCTGCATATCAGGTCAGGGGCTCTCATTTCTGGCTCTCTCATCCTTAGTATCTGCTCTCAATCTGTTTCTAATGACTTGTTCTTTTTGTTGTTAAGTTTTAAGAAAGTGCAGCTATTTAAAGGAAGATCTATTGATAGTATTGCAGTTAACACAGCTCAGATGATTGACTTTCAAAGGTTCACAGGAACAAGAATTTTTTTAAAAATAATAAATATACATAAAAATCTCAGAGCTTGCAGATCATACTGTTTTCCATCTAAGCAACAGGCAGGAAAATGTTCTGCTTGGAACTCCCTGTCAAGGGATATCAATACAATCTCTAACGCAAGCTCATCAGAATTTTTAATATTTACAGCAGCATAAGAAGGTCAAAATTGGTGGTTGTGGGGTGAATGTTGTCTCCACTAGAGACGCTATAACATCTCCATTTCACTTGGGGCCCCACTCAGGGATGTAGGAGGCACAGTCCGATGTTTTTTCCGTGTTTGAAAAAGTTTATATCCTGGCTGGAATGTATGTTTTTTCTGACATGATAAATTACACTTCTTACACTTCTGCTGAGGAAACTTCTGTCTTTTTTGTGGGTTATTTTAATAAGAAGTGGTCAGATGGAGAAGGTTAAAATAGTTTCCAAGCCCTGTAACAAGCTGATAGTTCTGGGAAACAGAGGGCTAAACTTCAGATAGGAAGGAAGGAAGGAAGGAAGGAAGGAAGGAAGGAAGGAAGGAAGGAAGGAAGGAAGGAAGGAAGGAAGGAAGGAAGGAAGGAAGGAAGGAAGGAAGGAAGGAAGGAAGGAAGGAAGGAAGGAAGGAAGGAAGGAAGGAAGGAAGGAAGGAAGGAAGGAAGGAAGGAAGGAAGGAAGGAAGGAAGGAAGGAAGGAAGGAAGGAAGGAAGGAAGGAAGGAAGGAAAGAGGGAAGGAGGGAAGGAAGGAAGGAAGGAAGGGAGGAAGGAAGGGAGGAAGGAAGGGAGGAAGGAAGGGAGGAAGGAAGGAAGGGAGGAAGGAAGGAAGGAAGGAAGGAAGGAAGGAAGGAAGGAAGGAAGGAAGGAAGGAAGGAAGGAAGGAAGGAAGGAAGGAAGGAAGGAAGGAAGGAAAGGAAGGAAGGAAAGGAAGGAAGGAAAGGAAGGAAGGAAAGGAAGGAAAGGAAGGAAAGGAAGGAAGGAAGGAAGGAAGGAAGGAAGGAAGGAAGGAAGGAAGGAAGGAAGGAAGGAAGGAAGGAAGGAAGGAAGGAAGGAAGGAAGGAAGGAAGGAAGGAAGGAAGGAAGGAAGGAAGGAAGGAAGGAAGGAAGGAAGGAAGGAAGGAAGGAAGGAAGGAAGGAAGGAAGGAAGGAAGGAAGGAAGGAAGGAAGGAAAGAAGGGAAGGAAAGGAAGGAAAGGAAGGAAGGAAGGAAGGAAGGAAGGAAGGAAGGAAGGAAGGAAGGAAGGAAGGAAGGAAGGAAGGAAGGAAGGAAGGAAGGAAGGAAGGAAGGAAGGAAGGAAGGAAGGAAGGAAGGAAGGAAGGAAGGAAGGAAAGGAAGGAAGAAAAAAAAAAAAGAAAAAGAAAAAAAAAACCAACCAACCAAAAACCCAGCCAATTCAAATGAGCTCTTCACAGGCAGAAGACTCTCCTCTAATTCAATAATTAACTGGGTAAATTGATTTCTCTGATTGAAGCAGTGTCAAACCTTAATTGCTCATTACTTACTTCTGTTAAAGTAGCCCAAAATAGAAATAAATCTGAAAGGAGATTGTGTGGAAGATTTAAGTGAAATTTAATTTAACATTTTTTTTCAAGAACGCAAACATAACTATTTCTCTGTCAATAAGAGGCATTTCCAAAACTTCACTGAAGTAAAGCCAGAATTTTCATCTCTGATATGAAACTCAGAGGAAATAGTCAGTGGACTGGACTTCATCAGATCCAAAACGAAAAAAAATCATTATAGATTTTATTTTACAAGAAATATTTCATTTAAAAACATTTAACAAGCTAGTTATTCAAAATAATAATTCTCATTAACAATAGATGATACAATTAAAGAAACTAGTATAAATGTGTAATTCCTGAAACAAACTAAAATAAAACATTCCATTTGAAACAAATATTTTTTGCTACATTAAAATAAAATTAGACTCAATCTGCCTTTATGATCTGGCCAAATAAGATATAGCAGAAATGAATGGTCCATGATACAAAATGCACCATTGACAATACCACACACACACAGATTTTTCTTACATGGTTCCACACCACTCTTTCCTGCAAGCCAAATTGAGGTTTATATAAGGCTTAAATAATTGACTAGCATAAATTTATAAAGGCACGTTAGAAATTACTGTGCAAACTATGAAAGCAGTGAGGATTTGTGACAAGTCTGATTGTCAAGATAGTTACATGAATGAATAGAAATATTGTGTTCAACTGGGATTAACGTGATGTAGTATCCTAGAATGATGTAAAATTTTCTGAAAGCCTTATGTACAAAATAAGTTAAAGGAATATAGACATAATTAACTGCCTTTGAAACTATATGTTAATGTTAAAAAGAATAAATGAAATTCTGGATGGATATTCTTATATGTAAATTTCCCTGATATATGTATCATAGCTATATTTAAAAAAAAAATGACAGGTTTTCAGGAACTTCACATCAGTATTACTTAACTCTCTGGACATCAGTCATATCAGACTCTCTGGTTCTTCATCGTTGCTTGATTTCTCTGCAAGAAAAACCCCTCAAGCTCCTCAACAGCCTTCAGGTAAGACACTGATATTCAGAAAATATCTTTGCTGGCAATTTGGATTCTATGGAAATAATTGTTTCTTCATTGTTATAAAAGAAAACATTTTTACTGGGAAAAACATAACTCAGATTCTCTTACTAAACCTGTGCTCTACTTGTCCATGCTGCTTCACTACAAAATAATTCAAATCAAAAAAAAAAAAAAAAAAAAAAAGGGAGAACAATGCTGTGTTGTGCCCTGTTACTAACTATGGCTGGAAGAGACACCAGGAGGTGGGTAACATGGGTGAGATTCCTGCACTTTTTATAAGTGGAAGGTGAGGAAGATGTCTCTGGAGAGGCAGGAGAGATCCCGTGCAAGGAGAACTAGCTATAGAAGATAAGCAGAGACCAGTCAAGAGGAACCACCAAGATAGGACACCGAGAATGAGCAAAAAGCAGCATTTCACAGCTCCTGTTTTATATCTGTGGCATCCCCAATAATTGATGTTGGTTTTCTTTGCCTTTTTTTTGTTGTTGTTGTTGTTGTTGTTGTTTGTTTCCTATTCATATAAAAGGATCTATTGACAAACTTTTACTGAATGTGCCACTCTTTATTATTTTTTATATCAACTAAGCCAGAAAATATCTGGACTCTTCCTCTAACCTTGGCTCTTCCATTCCTTATGTTACTTATACACTGAATAGTATTCGGAGTTTTGCATTTCCCTTTTCCAGGAAAAGCTTCTACGTTCTGACTATTTCTATGTTGTCCATAACTTTCAAATGCCAGTGTCTCATTCCTTGTCAAGACCAGTTGTAAACTTGGTGAACCTGGTGGAGCAAATCCTGCTCTCATTTCCTCACCTCATTGCCTAACATGCTATAAACTGATGCCATTATATAGGAAGGATTTTTTTTTTTTTTTTTAATTCTTCAAATACCAGTGCCTTGTTCTATCACAACTGCTGTGCTGGAGCAAGCATATGGGGTCTCACAGATTGCTTTTTGCAGTGAAAGAAAAAATCAGAGCTATAAAGTCTGGGTTTATTTCAAGTACAAACCATTTTATTTGGCTTCACACCTGCCCTGGGAAAGAGAAGAAAAAGAGCATGCCAGCCACACTCTTTTTCCAAGATCCTCTCTTTTCCAGACATTCAGTGCACGCTTCTCAGGAAGTAACTGCCTCAAGGACTGAACTCTAACAAAGCTCAAACTGGAAAATCTCATAATGTTTATGCATCTCCCTTTCCATGGAATTTCACTCAGGATCTCATGACCACTTCATATCTTTCCAAGACTGAACTTTTTTTTTTTTTTTTAAACAGAACTACAAAAAAAAAAAAAAGGGAAAGAAAAACAACTGACTCAGTATTGACTTAAGCATACGAACTGCTTTGTGTTCAGAGCTCTGAAGGATTTAATTGTTAGCTAAATGAATGCACAGTCACTGACATAGAGCAAAAACTACTCTGCTTCCCTTCTCTTTACCACTTACTAGTTTTATCTATTTTCACCTTAATTTTACACAGCAGTTATAAATGGATCCCTTATGTCCTTTTTTTTTTAATGCTGTTCATTAATAAATGAGCATAAAGCAGGCAAGTACAAAATGAGAAAGATGGAATTATATAATTCATCATTATAGAATTAATTGTACGATTGTACATTAAGCGTAGAGATAAACAAATCAGAAGGAAGGAAAAAACACCTTGATATTGCAACAATAACCAGGATAGCTACATGTGCAAAGGCCAGTACTGCAACGTTATATATAGTACAGCTTACTCTTTCCTCTGGACTACTGCACCTCTTGGCTTTCTCTAGGATTCCATGTGCTCCCAGCAAGGACAGAAGACAGATCTCATCCTTATTTTCGCTTTTAAAGAATGCAGAGCACCAGCATATCCCTGATTCTTTCATTTTCCTGAAGCTAATTATGTCTGACAAATTACACATGTACAGACAATAACACAGTCCTTAGGTACTTAAAAACACGTATGGACACTTCTTTAGTTTGTACTCTCAGTTGGACCTTCACTTTGAGAATTTCTTTAACTTTTTTTAAATTGACACAGAATTATAATCCCTTTCATTGATTTCTCCTTATATTAGAAAATGATAAATAGATCACAGTTATCTTAAGGATAAGAATGATATCCAATAAGTGTTGAACAGTTGGATAGCTCTGCTGGAAACAAAGTTGGTCTAAATCTATCCCAGATGTATTCAGTCTGACACTGATTGTACAAATCCCTGGAAAACACTTGTGAAGACTTGTGAAGGTCTGCAGGGTTGAGCAGTGCTGCCCCTCGGGAGTTCGCTGTATTACTGTAACTTTGTGTGACATGGGCTCTACACTGAGCTCATAAATCAGCTGGAAAGGGCATGGTGAAAGGAGATTTGAGGTTACTTTGTTGACAGAGATAACCCTTTCCCTGTCATTTCACCACCAAAGTCTATCTCTTTTTTCCTTTGGAAGAACCCTGAAACATGTGTAAAGTGTTGACATGTGCATAGTGGAGACAGACCTAGACCTGGATTCTGTAAAATATTCTAGTTATTTTCTTATTGATGTTTTGTTAGGAGAGATCACTCAAAGAATAATAATAATAATAGTTTGAAAGATTTCAGGGAAAATAGATAAAAATAGATTACACATTACATAGATAATTTATATTTTTATGTGTGAATCTTACAGGCCATCAGTTTGCTTTCTTTCTAATAAAACTAAGTGTAGTTTTAGGTTTGGGCTCTTAAAATGAAGCCTATAGTTAGGTAAATTTTCAGAAAACAGGGGTTTTTTAACATTTTGGTCTTCCAAGTGCTGTTAGAAATGAAGCTACACACATTGATTCATCTTCCTAGTGAATGTTTTATGGCATTATAATAATTTTTTGTTTCTATAAGGAAAGACTGTAGTGTGCTCTTGAGTAACCTGAGCTGACAACTAAGATGATGTTGATCATCTTCTATGGTGACAACAGAAATCTCTTAACATTGCATATGCTACCAGTGTCTTTTATCAGATGACTTGTCTCCTATTTTATAATCTGATTAAGCATAAATCTAGAAAGTTGATGCTACTTCCATGGTTTAAATCCTGAAAGAACTGTGCATCCTTTTGTTAATATTACTGGATCTTTCTCCTTTAGCAGCAGATTTGAATCTCTCCTCTCCCTCCTCCCCACACTGCTCTCCCCTCCCCATACACAAACTTATACTGCTTAATCCTGAGCTGACAGAATTTTGTTCAGTTCAATGATGACACTGCTGAAATTCATAGTTCACAAGGATTTTGATACTCATTAAACTTCATGCAATGGCAATCAGTGCATAAATATGATGTCAATCTTGGACTTATTAATAAAATAAAATTAACGAGTGAGAGAATCGGATGGTTTTATTTAACCATCTGTGTCTTGAGTAAGGGCTAGTACTTGTTTCTGTTAAGTGCAGCCAATGGAGAACGGAATACTGCTGTATTTTTCAGGGCTTTAAGAAATAATAGTGTGCAGCCGAGGAACTGACATGTCTTTGGATACATTAGGTACAGGTTTGAGTACTGAAACCTCATTATGGACTTTATAAGTTTTCTTTTGCCTAACCTTTTGATATCTTGATGCTTGTTATCCAGTAATGCTGGAGCAGAGAGCTAGTGGATAACAAGTTTAATTAATTGAACAAGGTTGGAGGGAGCAGCAGGAACTGATTTCTATTTCAGAATAGCTATGACATTCACTCTTTTAAAACTCACCAGGTTGGTCCTCGCTTTTGGCTTAAAACTGCTGGGTAAAATGTTAGTCTAGAAGTCTAGTAGTCTGTTTCTGGTCCAACAATGTGGCGCCAGAATGCTGCAAACACTTTTTTTTGTGTGCAAATACCTGATACTGATATCCCTCTCTAGAGGATAAATACTGTTACTGGTATCTGAAATCAGTAAGAGTAAGCATTTTCTAACTATTAATAATGTGCAATTAATTCAGCTCTCCAAACAACAGAAAAATAAGATAGATGAAAAATAAAAGCATCTTTCTCAAATTGCAACATAGCCAACATTTTTTTTTTTCTAATCCTGCAGGTGATTTTCAGGTTCAAATGACAGTGCTTATTCCTTCGAGGCAATGTTTCACAACAGGTAAAATATAAAATCTCAGATACACTGAATTTCTTTGAAATTCACCATGGAGATAGAATATTTACTTTTCAGAGAGGTGTGATGGAAAAATATGATCTTTTTCAGATAGGGAAAGTGTCACCTTGTTTTGGTTCTGATACTGTAACATAAACTTTCTGTGTATCATGGGGTCTAAAATATTGCAAATAGAGCAAATCAAAACAGGCTTTGGGTAACTGATCGTTTGTTTAGCAGTAAATAAAAAGAGTCATGCTTGTGAGTTATAATTGACAGTAAGTGTTTACAATAAAAATCCTAAATAAGGTGCTACTGGCTTCCCCAGTTACTCCTAGTATGCCAAACTCTGCACATAAATAAATAATGATGTGGTGCAGATTTGAAACTGTTGTGCATCTCTGGTTGTAAACATAGTCGTATAAATGTTCCTAATAAAATTTTGGTCCTACAGTATGGCAAGCAACATTTTAATTTAGTATGTTCTGCCAGGCTCTTCACTGGGATGCACAGTGGGCAAATGAAAGACAAGGAATGCAGGTGGAAATGAAGGAGCTATGGGAAACCTTTTCATGCTGAGGACAGTCAAGCAGACGAACAGGCTGAGAGACCAAAAATGTTTCTATAGTCTCCATTTTTATAGTCTTCATTCTCACGACCAACTGCCTAAAGCCCTCAGCAACCCACTATTGCTCTCCTGTTACATTCATACACTCATTCCTCTGGTATGACTTATTTTATAAGAACAAATTAGCCCAATATTAAATAAAAACTTCCATTGTATATAGATAATCCTAAATTATGCATCTAATTCACATGTTGGATGGGTTTATTCCTGCATGAGGAGTCTCAGAAAAAGACAAAGTTAAATTTACTCAAATCTGGGACACAAACCTAAAATCATCTCAGTAGGTTTTACTAGCATCATGGAATACTCACCTACTCTAGGGCTAATCAGTTATTACTCCTAATTCGTTAGTTTGGTAGGGGTTCTGTAAGGATTATAGTAAATGGAATGGAGTCTTTTTGGAGCCTTTTTTTTTTTTTTCCCAAAGAAATTAGAAGTATAAAATGCATATGATTTTACTGGAGAAGGATAAGGACATTCCTGGAGTGGTGTCATTTGCTTATGACTATGCAGTCAGAACATGTGACACATGGTCGCATTTTGGGAAACTGAGAGAATTAATAAAATGGAAAGGGAATTAATAAAATGGAAAAAGCAGTAAAATATTAATTGTATTTTTTTTTTTAAAAAAAAGATGTCCTGGTATTGCTTACTATTCTCTTTTTCCTGAACATTGTAGACACACTGGACTCTCTTCCGTGTTGTACTGTTCTCTCCAATAGTCTGCATTGCCTTCTCCGTATTTTTTTTTCAATGGAAATGTGTATCCTTGAACATCATCATAACATGCAGTGAAAAATCCTATATTAACAACCTCAGGTAGTGAAGTTTTCTGTAGATGAAAAGAGACGGTTGTGCAATGACCATAAAAAAGGGCTATGTCCAGAACTAAGTTCCAATTTATGTTGTATATATAGTACACACTATGTCAGAATAATATATTTTATGTTCCAGGATTTGTATTCCTAGACCATACTTTCATATGGTCCTAATTAGATTAGTACTCTATTATTATTTTAAAAATAATTTTATGAATATAAATGTGGTGTGCGCATGTATTTAATACACATATATGTCTCTATTACATATAACTGAAAAGGCTGAAAGGTTTTCTGTTTTATTATCTGAATCATGATATCATGATAAGAGTTTTCTGGGAGTAAGCCAGGATAAAGGAATTAGTTTTCTGAAGATGGTATTTTTTGCTTGCTGTTATTGTTTTGACTTTATTTTATTTTATTTTATTTTATTTTATTTTATTTTATTTTATTTTATTTTATTTTATTTTAATGTGGACTCACTGAGTTTTGCAATTATTCTTATATGCAGTGTTAGATTTCTACAACATACGTTTAAATTTTATAATGAAACATAGTGAAAGATGTGGTCAATTCCTTAGGTGGTCATTTACAGCTATTGTTTAAATCCTGTTTCTTAAACTAAGAAGATCTAAAATGAACATATTTTGGGGGGGATTTTAGTTATTTTGTTTTATCCTTTTCATTCTTTTAGAAACTAGTTATACACTATTATTATTAGATGTAAGATTTGTAGGCATAGGGTTTTTTTTAATTGAAGCAAGTGACATAAAAAAGACAACCTTTCAAGCACATCCTTCATGTTATATAATTAAGATGCCAACTTAATTCCTTTATAAGATATAGTGGGTAACAGAAAAACACATGAAAAATAATAATCATGAAGATATCATTCCTAAACACAAATCACTGTAACTTCAGTCAATAAAATTCTCTATTTTATGGAACAATTTTATTTTCTATCCCTAAAAGTCTTTTTCCATTCTTTCTGAGCATGCTGCAGAAAAATGGGAGATCACCAACCCAATAACTCAGCAACCTGGGTCTACAGCAGAAGCAATGCCCTGTTGAACAACAGAGGGAAATGCCAGATTCCCAGACTTGTCTGCTTAGGAAGATTGTCCATCAGAATCACAGGTGTACAACTGTACTGCTGCTGCTATGCTGGTTTATCTCCTCTGAGAGCTCTCTGTTTCAGCACGAACATGGTCTTATTCGAGTAATTATTCCACTCTGGCCATAATTATTTCTTTAAATGTGGCATAAATATTTCAAAATAAAATCACTAGTTGGAGAGGGTACCACTCTGTAACTGGAACATTCAGGTGCACAGAACTGGCAGGAGAATCATGTTCATCTAGAGCAGCAGCTGGTGGAAAAGTAGGATTACCTTGTGTAACACAAATCACAGCAGATGCTTAGGAATGAAAATTTAGCCTGCATTTCACTTATAGCTTTCTTTACCTCCAACTAAATGATGAAAGCATCTACTTTGTGGTGGCTTAATAGCTCTCTAAGCTGCACTGTCATATTGATCAGATATTGAACTCAATTTCTTAAATGCTCCAGTGACATATGAGGTGCCTCAGGATAACCTGTTTGACCTCCAGCTGTTGATGAAGAAGGACACATATCTGTACATATCTGCCAGCACCATGGATGTATTCCGAGGGCACCTCAGCTAGCTCTAGAGCCTTCTCTTCAGGCAACTCAATCAAGCCATAAGATTTTCACTGTCTGTAATGATCTTTTAGATTACTGCGTCATATACAAACACCTAAAATGTCAATCTTGAAATGAATCCCACATTTTAGGGTCAAAGAGAGCTTATGTTGATTTGTGCCTTGGACTTCAGCAGAGCAGTGGAGTGCCTGCAACAGAAGCTCAAGATGCATTTTCATTCAGACAACTACAAAGCCACTCCAAATATTTCCTTCTTAATTCTCTGTTTCATACTCCACTACTCTCCAAAAGCCTGTTGGATAGATATTTTATGTAAAAAGGACACAGGAAGACATGCTCCATCTACCTCTGTGTACCATGGCTTAAACTCTCAACCCCCTCACCCAAAAAAAATATAAAATAAATTAATAAATTAATAAAGTAAATTAATAAATAATCACAGAATTACAGAGTGTTTGAGGTTGGAAGGGAACTCTAGAGATCACCTAGTCCAAATCTCCTGCTCAAGCAGGGACACCTAGAGCACGAGGCACAAGGTGGCATCCAGGCAGGTTTGGAAGATCTCCAGAGAAGGAGACTCCACAGCCTCTCTGGGCAGCCTGTTCCAGGGCTCAGTCGCCCTCAGAGGAAAGAAGTTCTTCCTCATATGGAGATGGAACTTCCTGGGTTTTAATTTGGACCCATTACCCCTTGTCCTGTCACTGGCCATCACTGAGAAGAGATTGGCCCCATCCTCCCTACATTCTCCCCTCAGGTACTCACACATGTTGACCAGATCTTCTCTAAATCTTCTCTTCTGTAGGCTAAACAGGCCCAGCTGGCTTAGTCTTTCCTCATATGACAAAAGCTCCTGTCCCTTAATCATCTTGGTTGCTCTATGCTGGACCTTCTCTACAAGCTCCACATCCCTCTTGTACTGGGGAGCCCAGAACTGCACCCAGTACTCCAGGTGCGGCCTCTCCAGAGGTGAGGAGAGGGGCAGGATCCCCTCATTCAACCTGCTGGCAACGCTCCTCCCGATGCAGCCAGGATCTCATTGGCCTTCTTGGCCACAAGGGCACATTGCTGCCTCATGGTTAACTTGTTGTCAACCAGGACTCCCAAATCCCTCTCTGTGGAGTTGGTTCCAGCAGGAAAGATAATAAGTTATGGGTTAGTAAATCCTTGAAAAAGGTGAAAAGTCTTTATTAAATTCTAGCATTTTTGTGATGCCTCTCTACCCTCTAACATTTTATTAAGATGCTCAAGACAAAGTCCTCTGTAGAAATCACAGAGACTTTTTTTTTTCAATGCAATGCTCTTCCCTAGAAGATCCATAAATGTGTATTTCTATTCTTCATCCAATAGAGGGATTCCTTCATTAAAGACACATTGGAAGGACAAGCATCTGGAGCAGTTAATGTAGTAAATGCTGCTATTTATGAGGTGAAAACTGACAGAGCTATGGAAGCAATTTTTTCTTTATCTGTGCTGTGATATGGCTGTGCTGCCTTCTAGCACCACAAGACAGCTAGCATCAGGGGCGAGTCTGCATCCACTGTCTTTACTTCAAAAGCCATTTAAGTTTTCATTATTTTGTTTTTCTCATTTTTTTTTTTTGGTAAAAAAGAAAACATATGTTGCTTCCTCAAAGTGTCTGTGTTCCTATGCTGCGTGCTATGGAATAAATCCACATCACTTATTGGAGTCCCATGTCACGCACACACCAATGGAAACTTCACTTCGAATCGTTTAATGGCTTCAGGAAGCTCAGAGAACTTTTGGCTTTTACAGAAAGAGACACCAACAACCAAAAGTGAAATACTGAACTCCATGTATTAAAGACAATGTTTCCCAGCTTCAAGGACAGTGAAACTATGAAGCCAAACCATACTTCTCTGTGACTCCTTCCTTCATTGTACATTTCACCCTTTTCGGAAAAAAATAGAGACTTTACAGACATCACTAGATATCTCTGTATATTTTTCATAGAACTGTGAGGGAGGAATTAACAGAAATAACATAAATACTCAAAGAAATCAGCAAAACTCTCTTAAGAAAGTTAAATAAAATAGAATGTGAGCAATGTGAATTCCACTTTATCTTGTAATTGAAACGTACAGCAAATATTTCAAATATTGGGCAGATGTGGACAGGAGAGGTTTCTACTCACTTACAGACTAATAATTAACAATTATCTTGGAAAGAATTTCACTTCCTTAAAACTAAGCACCTAAACTTTGGGAGGAGGAGGTAAATACATAGTGGAGATACCTTTAGCGAAGTTTAACAAAGAAATCATTGTCTGCCGGGTACCAGACTTTTTCTTGCTTTACTTACATTGGCATAGGAGCTGATTCAAAGCAAACTGAAGTTAGAGGAAGTCTTTTCACTTGTTTTCATGGAGTTTTGATTTATTCAACATAATGAGGAATGTTGTTTAAATAAACGTAGATACCTTAGTTACTTTAGTGCTAAACTGGTAAGAGCTGGAGGAAACCTGAGCCCCTTGTTCCTTAGCACTCTCTCTATGAGATGAGTATGCAACTGGAGATAATTTTCATATCCCATTTGACCAACCAGATCTTTTTATTCTTTTCTTCATGGCAGCTTTTTTTTTTCCCCCTCTTTGGCAGAGTGATTATCTTTTAACTTATATTAAAAGAAGATGCGAATTTCAATGGGTATGGAATCTGTGTGTCTGGAAGCCATAGCACAGACTTAAATAACAGGGCTGGTGCTTACAATTAATTGCAGATTTTGTAATTTATCCTGGGAAAACAAGGTCACATATGTGTATATTGGGGATGCAGTTTCTGAATATATCTGCTTAGCAATAATGCTAAGAAAAAAAGTTAAGAAGTTCAAAAAGAAGAAGAAATATTTACAAGTTATATTATTAGACCTTTCAAGTAGATAACAAAAACAATTTTCCAAAACTTATTGAGAAGAAAGAAGAAAAAAATCCAATTATAGTTTTTATTTCCAGAGTGTTTATGGCCTCATTGTTCTCTGTAACGGATTGAAAATAAAGATGCAAATTTTGGATACAGTTCAGAATTTCTCAGAGTTTAAAGGGAGGATGTACTGATCCAATCTTCTTCTGTAACCAATGAAATATTCTCAGTTATATGTCCCAATTTAACTAGAGCTTAAACAGTTCATCATCGGAATATTGTTGACTGTTCTCTTAACTGTCCTTCAGTATTTTAATCATAGTTATAAGTCAGAGATTGCATTATTATTTTAAAACATTTTTTGAAAGGGTTAAATATCTATCACTGACAAACAATTGGCTGACACTTGCCATAAAAAAAGTTCTGTAAAGAGTTTTACAAGCCTCTCTTCTTTTCTAAAGTTCCTCAGACTCAATGGACCACAGAAAGCCACTCAGTCAGTGTGATGGCAGCCTGGTAAAAAAAGAGGGTACAAGATCTAGATCTAGCTGTGAAAAATAATTACCCGAGACCAGGGAACCTGCTGTTTGCATGTGTGTTTAACCATTAAAAAGTTATTACACTCATATCAGTTATTACTAGATAACACAATGTTCTCTGTGTGCTTTGGTATTATACTACCAACCCATAGAGCTCCCATTATACATGGCCTGAAGAAAGAGACCAGAGGTAGAGTGGGAAGTACAATTCCCTTGTGAGAAAGCAGGCAAGAAGAATATCTGGAGTTTATAAGCACAAGCATAAAAAAAAAAAAAAAGTCTCATCTTCTGCTAAGCTTTTATATATTCCTATTTTATGGGTTTTTAAATACTTTCATAATGTCTGAAAGATTCTTTTTCTCGGTAGAGATATTACCTTATTGTATTTTCTCTTGCTTGATTATTCTTTGAATTCCTTTCTGTCTTCTTCAGCCAAGGAAAACATTGAGGAAACCCCTTTTCTTCCAAAAAAAAACAATTGCACCCAACTTTGCTCAAGATGAAGACTTCTGGGTAAGGTTCTAACCTTGCAAGTACTAATGCTTTTAATTAAGTTTACAAGGAATCTCACTGAGTTCATTGTGACACTAAAAGCAAGTTTACAGTTACAGTAAACAGAGCAGTTACAGACAGGCACAATTTTATGAGAGTCTGTATTGTGTTTCAACAGATGATGTTGGTAATCTTTAGTAAAAAAAAGTTTTAAATACATTGATGAAAAGTATTTGTAAGTTAAAAATCCACTATAGCACATTTGGAGGTGAATGCAGGAAAAAGAACTGACAGAAGCAAGAACCCAAGAAGGTGAAACTACAAGTGAAATAATAACACTTACTGTAAATTAAGTATTCTAGAGAAAAAAGGATTTAGCATCTGCAAAAGCCTTGGACCAGACAAACTTTGGGAAGACTGTCTGGGAGAAATCTGAGGGGATGTAGGTAAATGGAAACACAATAAAAATATTTATTAGAAAAGTCTAATAAATGCACTGCTTTCAGTTAGAGAAAGCACATATTTAAAGATAATAACTTTTTAATTTGCTTCATTTATTTTATTTTTTTATTACACCACCAGTACTAATCCTTTTCAAGCTGATGTCTTCATGGTTACAGGGTGTGAAATAACTCCTGTGCATCTAATTTTCTTTAATGTGTGCAGATGTGATTTTCCATGTGCTTTTTGTGTGTAGTTGGAATACTAACTTCAAATTTTTCTCAACCTGCCTGAAACAAGCCAGCATTATGGATGTATATTAGAGCATTAAGATAATTTAGCAATCATTTTCCTTTGAAAATAATTATTTCATAACTTCTATTGCAAATATGCATTAGAAAATGAACACCGTACCATCAAGAGGACATGGCATTTGTAAGCTGAGTGATATGTGCGAGCAAAATCAGTGGCATCCTTAAAAAAAGGAATATATGAAAGCTCTATTGATGTTGTTTGACCAGAACAGAAGAATAGTGATTTTATTTGTTTGTTTTTCAAAATATAATTGCAACAGTTTAACTATCTATAGCATTTTCTACCTTTTGGACAAGTTTATATATGAATTTACAAATTATGCAAATCCCCAGTGTTAAAAGGGCTTTTATATATGCAAAGAAGGAGATACTGTGTCCAAAGCTTCTTTTCCATAAATGCAGCTCAGAGATCCAGGCTATATATCCACCTCAAATAACATCCAGCACCCAGCTTTTTTGTTTGATAGATCTCCATGCCAGACTTGTGAACTTCCTCACTTTCTCATGGTAATGCTAAATATCAAATTAAGGCATAGCTGACCCCTCTCCTACTGTTTTAACTTCCAGTGGTGCTAGTGGCAATGGATCTGTCCACAGGGCCACGCGCAGGAATTATAGGATGTTCCACAGCATGAGCATCTAAGTGACCTGTAACAGACCATATGTTGCGGCCACATGTTTCTGAGATGCTTTGCGCAGCTGGGATGCTCAATGTACACGTTATATGGGAGACAGCTGGACAGGCTTCTGAGCACAGAGCTGCTCTCCTCTGACCCCTTATATACATTTTGCTGCCCGGGAAAACACACCCTGGCACTCTGCTTGTCATTAGGGGGACTCTTGGATGGATAGACTTTTGCTCCCATGCTGAGGGAGAAATGGGGGAAGCTCCGGTGATAAAGTGCTGGGGGCTGCACGTCAGGAAAATATTCGCTGCTCAGGAGGGGGAAGCCTATTCCTTCCAGAAATGTAAGCAAAAATTCCAGTAACTAGGATGTGATCTAACAGCATAATTTAGGGATCTGGTCTAAAACTAGACCCTAAAATTCTGTTTTCACTGGTTTAATATGAATCAATGGGCCACATCATGTCATGGTCTTAGTTCTGTTTAAAACATTGAATACATGGAGGAGACTGATGCCAGTGACCCTTGGGAGATTCTTTTGCAGTGCTCAAGTATGTAAATCTTTAAGCATTTTAATTGCAGAATGCCATTTCTAATAACGTGTACATCTTATTGTCCTTGTTTTATCCCTTTTTCTCAGAAGAGACAACAGAAACTCTAATGTCTTCACAGCCGCTTTGCCAGTCAGCAGGACAATTTGCAGGTTCTTTCAGAGCAAGGTTGGCTATTGCAGGGTTTCTTGCACCCATTCAGACCAGATGCCTCCTGCGCTGAATCCCTCCTCACCTCTGCAGTGTTCAGTGCCTTCAGTGGCAATGCCTGGCATGGACATCATTGATTCTGCTTGCTCTTTCCATTTGTTTAAACACGGCATTTTAAATCTATTCATTCCCTTTGTTGATGGCCATATTTAATACCTCTTTCTGATCGCTTTTGTATCTTGCCACTTCTGCCACAAGAAATCATCTGCCTAAATTAATCTATAAACCATGCACTATGGACTGTAATCCAATATTTACATTCCACTATGAATGCTTTGGAGAGAGTATATATGATAAAACCAGCAGTTAGATTTCAAGAAGTGTTATAACATAAACTATTCATTGTTTCAGCCCTGTAATTCACTCCAGCTAGGCAGGAAGATATTGTTAAACTATTACATTATGTATACATGGGTTACCTGCTGACAATATAAATCTCATATAAAAATCTCTCAGAATTATAGTTGGATAAAACAAGTCATTATAAAAATAAAAGCACCATAGCCATACATGAAACAATAACTGCCTCTAGCCAAGATTTAATATATAAGACCAAAGTGAGATACTCAGCTGATTTATTTAGCAAATCTAAAATGAACACAGCCTTTAGCAGGCGTATACTTGGTAATATTTTTCTCTTGCTATTCTTTGCCTCGCCATTTTTATTAGCCCTTTGGTCTAACATTGAAAATACAAATAATATTCCTACTTTTATTTATGCATAGGATAGGTTACTGTAGTGCTCTCTCAAACAGAAAAGCAATTGAACACAGGCACACACAGCAAAAAAAGCTCTCTACAGCAAAATAAAGAAGCAAGATAGAAAAAAAAAAATCATTAAGGTGAGGCATTTCAGGATTTTTGCTGAGGATACAATATGCGAAGTAGCTCAATCTGTCTAAACAGTATTTAATATTCAGTCACATGCTGAGATTTCAAGGGTATGATTAACTTTCTTCTCTTTCATTGTGCTACTGACTTGTTTCACAAAAAGATGCACATCTGCATATTCCAATTACAGTCAAACACAACACAAACACTCCCTGGCACCAGCAAGAGCCTTCCCAGTGATTTCTACTGATGTCAGACCAGGCCCTTCTTTGACTGGATTAATCTTCAAGATAGATTTTAAAAATATAATAAACAATGAAAATCAATCTTATTTTTGATACAAAGAGACAAAAATTTACCTCAGGAGATGGTAACAGTCTACAGTGCATTTCCTGTAAAGGCTGAAATATATTATTAACTGCAGGTTGAAGGTATTGCCAAGTATGAAAAAATGCCGATAAAATTCCTACCTGTTTCAATAATAACAAAACGGAGGTGCTCAGACATTCTAAAATTCACTCAGTGGCCTGTTTATTTGAATTTGTTTTTTAACCTTTCTGAGATTATATTTCCCAATTTGGTAAAGGAGCATGAATCAAAAAAGCAGCAGAAGAAAAAAAAAAAAAAAAAAAAAGGATAGCAAGAGCAATGTTGCTTTAGTGAGCATATGTTTCTAAAATCTAAGCATTCAAATGTACAATGCAAGGAATACAAATATATATATTCAATTTTGTATTTTTATTGTCATAATCTGATTATGACTTATGGGCACAGAACAGTAAGTTGGAAAGACACTGGAATATGGTTATCCATTCAGGCTACATTATTATGTTGAAGAAATGGCTAGCATATAATGGGGTTTGACATGGTCAATGATGATTCCAAAATGTTTCTGCAATCAAATTATAGCTATTGTACTATTTCAGCAATGCAAACATACAATACTTTTTTACTTATTTTGGCTAAATTTGAGAAGAGTTAGATGTCTTTTCTTTATTTTCACCTTCAGTTTCACTTCCAGAGCTTCTGAAGATGACAAAAAATTACGGATAACTACACTTCCAAAGGAAACATTGACTTCAAAATCATAGAAATGACTGAAAAAATGTGCTGGCCTGAAACAATTCTTTTACATATTTTATTCTTGGAGAGGCATTTTTGTTATCAAAATGCTCATATCCCAGAGCAGAGAACATTTTTACACATTATTAATATATCAGTCAGGAAGTCAGTTGAGCTCAGTACACTTGGGTGGTTGCCAACGTGAGGTGAGCAGCAGTTTCTAGCATTCGTACCAAGAAAATTAAGAGGAAAGAACAGCACAGAAGTCTGATGACTTTGTTTTAGAGATTTCCAGAAACAGAGAAAGGGAAAGGCAGTTTGTCAGTCTCTCCTGTGTTGAGGGGACTGCACGAGCCCTGGAGCGCACATTTTAACTAGGAGCTGAAGGAACAAAACCTGTTAACAAAGCTAAAATTGCTGGTTGGGCCAGGCCTCCCTGGCGTGAGGAGTGGCGAGGGGAGAGATAAGGAGTGTTAACAGGAGCAAGCAGCTTAAATCGGGTCTCCTATCGGCGAGGGTTTGACAGCCCCAGAGTGTGAGTGAAGTATTGCTGTCAGAAGGATGGAGGCAGCTGTCCCTGCAGTTGCCTCATCAAAGATGACTGTGAAATGGTATTAGTTATGCATGAGATTTTGGCATTGTATGCTTCTCTTTTATGACTTTGTTAGGTTTTTCTTTCTTTCTTTTTTCCTATTTTATTTTATTTTACTTTATGATTTTAATTTTATTATTGTTTATCTATACAATAGATTTAAATGGGAATAATTTCCACATTAGGAACAGAGCAAGTGTAGCATTTTTTTTTTCTTGCTTTCTGGAAGATTTCAGGCAATGCTTTCTTAGTAGCTCCTTTACATGTTGCTGGCAGTCAAAAGAGCTTATTTCTAATTAAGTAAAATGGAAATCTTTGCTATGAAATATACATACTCTATTACATTTTAAGAAAAGTATCAGCATATCTTTTAAGATAACAAGCTATAACTGTGGAGTAGAATCCTGTATTTCTTCCTCGGATCAATGAACTCTAGGAATTATCGGTAAGATCAGAATAAATCTAGTCTAAAAGCTTATTTCTGGTCCGTATAAGATATCATAAAAGGAGCTGCAGGAGATAGGGTTTATCTGGTATAATCTGACACCATGTTTTATTTTTATCTCAGAGCATTAAAGATTGGCTTATTTCCCTCAAGTAGTCATTTCCTTTGCATTTGCCATATGCTTTTGTCGCTCAGCTCCTTTCATAATTAAAAAATCAGACTGTTAAACCACACTATTCAGCAGTTTTCTACATAACCAATCTTTTGCTATTTTCTGAACTAAAACTTGTTGATTATCCTCATCTTTTTAATATCCTAGCTTATCCTTTTTGGTGGGAGAGGATGGAAAGGTGACACTGGATGAAAAAGCCTGACAAGGATCCATTAATTTACAGGGAGGTATTAGAATATTCTCCATGTCCATTTCCCAAACATCCTTCCATCTTGTTTTCTTTTTAACCACAGCGGTCTACAGAAATCCCACAATATCCTTTATTATTTTTGAATGATGGTGTGATCTGACATAAAGTTTTTATATAATGC
The DNA here is from genome assembly GCF_059628265.1 of Tinamus guttatus. NCBI lineage: Eukaryota > Metazoa > Chordata > Aves > Tinamiformes > Tinamidae > Tinamus > Tinamus guttatus. The sequence continues at coordinate 644,427 of NW_028288727.1, read as the reverse complement.
ATGTTTATCTTCAGTCTTTCTGACATCTGAACACACTATAGAAAGTAAAATCCATATTGCAGGAAGTGCTACTGCTGACAATGCTCTGCTTCTCAGATAATACTCGAAACTAGCAAATAGACTGAAAGAAATACTTCCAAGGAAATAAATAGAACAGATTGTAAATTTAGCTTTATATTCTCCATGAAGATCATCTACGGGGTTGTCAGCTTTCACAAATGTAAACAAAAACACCTTTCATTCTCATTTTAAAATGTGCTAAACACTTTAAACTTTAGATTCAAAGATTTTATTAATTGGAACAGAAATTTTAAATGATTAAAAATTTTACTTTCAATTTTTCATAGAAAAAATAAAATAATAAAATATTTCAATAAAATGTACCTTGTAAGATTTAGCATTTGAATTTTTGTGGAGGAAATATATTTTCATCATTTTATGAATGGATTGTGAATATCTTCAATATAACCTATTTCATACTTAATTAAGTAGGAAGATCACTTCCTAGATAAAGTTGTAGTTGTAGTCACTGGTGTAATTGGATTTGATTTTTTAAGGATCTTAGTACTATAGTAATTTGGAATATCTTCACAAAATATTGAAATATGAACATTAATTGTAGCCTAGGGAAGACTTAAACCACAGAAATAAGACACAGAGAAGAACTATTCAGTGATTCAGTGCACATCTCTGCCAGGAAGTATTATTCCTAATGATGCTTTTCCTTATGTTTTGCTCCAGCTAGTGATGTATAACCAAAACACCAGGGGCACTACGGCTTCCCTAAGGAACATTTTATACAGCCCCCAAAAATTTCATCTTTGATTATACATTTTTAGCTCATAGTTTTAATCTGTTTGTCCAAGTTACTAGCCAAGTTACTAGTTTCATCATTATTAATATTTCCTTTCTTCACATTATCCTTAACTACTTGTCATTTAGTTAAGTTCTATAACAATTTTCCCTTCATTTTCCCTTCATGTCTCTTTTGTATCATTATAGCTGTAGTCAACCAGAGCTTCACGACAGGTGTAGCTAGTTATCGCGAGGTTTCATATCTCTGTAGAAAATAGAGAAAAAAAAATTGCTGTCCTAATATCCCTTCTTGACAAGTCTACTATACTGCCCAGAACATTAAAATTAAGGAATTAAATTATTGCAATGCTTCTGTACATGACTATTTTATGATCTTACTAGTTCAATCAATTATACTTATGCTATGTAAGTTCTTTCATCAATAAAAGTCCAAGGCACGTCATTTTTCAACATAGAGATAGTACAGTCTCCCTTATGCCTAGCAAGTATAGTTACTGCATTTAAGAAATAAAAGTATGAATTGCAAAAGTTAAAAATACAACGGTCCACCTAAAGTTATTGTTCAAACGTTAGAAAGTCCTGTCGTGATAAAAGTGACTAAAGAATAGATTCCTGCAGTGAAATTTAACAAAGAACTTCTTGAGTTTGAAATGGAAAAGTGTAATATTTCATCGGTCTGGATGACAACATATAATATTCATAGTCTTCAAACTTAATATGGTTCTCTAATTCAATACAGATGCTTGTAACAAGTCACTCAGTGTCTCAGTGACACAATTAATATTTTGCTGGTTAGCTAAAAATCTTAATAATTGCCTCACTTATTCATCATGGGCTGATGAATGCAAAAAAAGCTACATATTTAAACTTGACCTTTCCTTTCTGTCATCAGTCATTTGCATTACACAATCATATGTGTCACAAGTCTGCCTTTCATGTAGGGTATGAGGGCGCAAAGTTTAGCTACAGAATACTAGTCAAGATTGCTTGTTTCTTTAAATATATATGAAATGATGAAGTGTTACATGTACTACTATTACAAGATATGCTGCAATGACTGAAAACAGTCATGAGAATACACCCGATGACTGAGAAAAGTCTATCTACAGAAAACCACTAAAAGCAAGATTCAGACTAGCTAGTTTTCATCTATGTTTGTACTTATGCAGCATGGAAATGTTCAAAGAGCACAGGGTGCAGCTGGCGCTTCTTGGGGTACCTAAGAACTAATACCCTTCTTTTGACACACGATTCTGTTTTCCAGTGACAGAGGCACAACCGCTGTGTGGGACAAGTCTTAGGTTTGGTCCAATCTCTTACGTTTTTCAAACAAGTCCTGGAGAAGGAAACCAATGCCTGTCTCTCCCTCATCTAATTCAGGAACTACTTCCCTTTGGAGTTGACCTTCCCTGTGCTTGACCTTTCTCTGTCCTCAGCCATCTTGAGTTCCTCAAAATGTTCAAGCTTCAATAGCTTTGAATGGGAGTTATTGGCACTTTCTCAGTCTGCAACAGAACATTTGCCTGGAGATGGAGGAGCTACACTTTTTCAGCTTCTCAAAATGGTGACAGTGTTGAAAGCTTCACATATCCAGGATATAAAATGTTGGCACTTCCATAATCACTAATGTGGAAAGGGATATCTGTGCTATCTGTGCCTATCCAAAGAACTCAGAGTAATTCTGAGCTATGAGGGAAGGTTCACGCTGTTCAGATACTCCTAGGGTTGTAGAGAAGGCAACACAGGACTGTGAACATTTATTATTATTATTATTATTATTATTATTATTATTATTATTAACTACTTACAACTGAGTCGCTTTGCTGCTGCCAGCACCCTACAGAGATTCTTAAACTCAGCAAGGAGTCAAAAAGAGGTATAAGCATCTTGAATCGCTCTGTGTCGTCCACAGACAGTACAAAGATCCATACTGAATGCATTTTATGTCTCAATTCATCCAGTGGAATTGAGATCATTTTTTTTTATTAAACATCTAAAATAGACTACCGGATTCTGAGTTTTAATTCTAAGGTTTTTTTTCAATGTAACCTACTAATATTCTTATCAAATTTATGTGTAATCTTAGGAACTAGAGAAAAATAGGATTTTGAACTCATATAAAAGTCCCTACTTACGAGTTCAGCTTAAATATGTATAGTTTTAATATGCCTTGTGAATATGGGAGAAAATTTCTAGTCCTTGCCAGTAATACAGTTTAGGAAAGAAGTGAATGATCTTCTTTAATGAGCCTATAGATACAAAAATAGTATGGAATATTAACCCATTTGAAATACCCAAGCAGATTTAAATTGCCTAATTTAAAACTTGTCCAGAAGCCAGGTTTAACATCTGAAGTGCTCTTTCAAGCAATGCAATGAGATTTTTAATGATCGGACATATATGAATTCATTTTAATAACTTATTCATAGTAAGTCATGCCCTAACACCATTGCGGGTTGCAGTATCTGTTCATGAAGACTTCAACAGCAGAAAATGTTCAACCCAATCTGCTTCTCCAACCCCACCCCAACTATTCCCTCTTACCTACCTATTTCAAACAGGTACTTCTAGTTTAACAGAGAGTTATCACTTTTGTTTCAGTTAATATCCAGGGAAAGGAAGCCAGTTGGAAAGAACTCCACCAAATACAATATTGCCTCTGTTTGAATAGTCGTAAGACGTTTTTTTCTTTTAAAAGAAAGGAGGTGACTTGTATGACTGGATAGACTCTGAGCTTGCCCATTGTAGTTTAGTAATTTCCAGTGTGTGAAAAAGTGTCAGCAAAAGCACTTGTGAATTGCATAAGTGAGTACATTAGAAACACTTAGTAGGTAAAACACTGCTGGCCAGTGAAATATCAAATCTTACAAGAGCCACCTCCAACTCTTACTGTGTCATCTCCTGCCTATCATTAGTATAATAAAATATCAAATAAATTTCGTTTGTGATAAAGACAGATTATGAAAGCAATATATTTTTTCTATAGGGAATTCCATTTCATTACAAGGCAACAGATAAGAATCTATATTGATTTTAATATAAATCAAAAGGCTTTTTCAATCTGCAGTGTCCAGTGGAGGCAGGTTACTTTCACGAACCCTGGCAAAGCAACAGCTACAGTTAGCCTGGAGGCAATTGAAGTAGTATTTGTGTGGAGAGTTAACAAGCCACAGGGGACCTGGAACATGAGTAAAGGCATAACCATCACAACAAGCTCATGTTTTGTTAGAGCTTGCTTGCTGTTGTAAGGTCATAGGCTGTAAAGCTGTGGTTAGCAAGAGAAATTAGTCATGAAAACACCATAAACCAGTGGGGATTTATAATACATGAATCAAGTTCAATTTATGTTTGTTTGAAAGAAGCTGGCTTGATAAAAACCTCTTTTAGCATCCTAGCGGCACAAGCCCATGTTTGGAAGCATTTCTTTAAAATGCATCACACTGAGTAATTTCACTTAGATGATACAACCATCAAAAAGTAATAATAATACCCCAAATTTGACATTCCATTTCAGACTGGAAAACAACCACACCTAATACAAGCAACTATGTTGGCTTTCTGTAAAAGCCACCAACCTTTCTTGCTGCAAATATTTTCGTAGGGTGGTGTCCACTGCTAAAAGCGATGGAGGATTCAACCAAAAAATTTACAGCTATGAAAAGCTCAGCCAGGATTTAAAACTAATAACACGAGTTGGTGTAGCAGCCCTGCTAATGGAGTGTCACTGAAGTACCTACTCCAAGATAATTCCAAGACATAAACACCTGCATTAAATGGGAGTAAAGCAAGAGGCCTCAACTACTTGCCTTTGAAGATATGAGGACTTAGAAACGAAAGTCTCTATGAAGCTGCATTCTGACGCTAGTTTTGTGTCTCAGGAAAATAGGAATACAGCAGGTAAAGTAAGGGAGTGATGGTGTCTGCCATCACTACAACAGCTAGGCTGAAAATACCAGCTGAAACCAAGATAAGCAGCTTGTACATTAAAAGCAAGACATGATATGATAGCAGAGAAAACACCCGAAGAGATCATTAAGCTGTTTTCCATTTCTCTGTTAGTTTATTTATGTAGTGGATTTGTTTCACCCTTGTTTTCTCTAAGTTTGGCATGTTCCAGTGGCTTTCATGAGGATCAACTTGTGAGCTGAGCCACAGACATAGTTTTATTGAGCAAAGATACACACAGGCCAAAGCGCATCATCTGTGAGTAGAATTTGAAAGAGCTCATCAGGCTGGTGAAAAGGTGTACTGTGAGGAGACATCATGGAAAGCTCCAAATGAGTAACATTTGGAGCAACATGGCAGCTGCTGAAAGAATGGAAATAAGCTGTATAAGTTTACTGTGGACAGGACAAGAAGCAGTTAGCTATATTGCAGCAAAGAGTTTGAAGAAAATAGCAACTATGTCATTTTTAGCAATTATTTCATATCTTGCAACTAAGAAGAGTCATTTCTTGCATTGTTATAAATTAATGAACATGCTATTATCTAACAGAGGTCTGAGAAATCAAATGTGCTTTAATAATAGGTGGTTAGAATCAAGATAACATTATACATGAAAAAAAATCCTACTCTTTCGTTTAGCTATAAAGTCAGCTTAAAGATATAGTAGAGAATATTTTTTTCTACAAGAAGGTTTTCATAGATAATTATTTTCTGCTACTTCTGGATTATTTTCTGATAACTCACCAGGAGTCCAGTGGAGCATTCCATGTTTTGCAAGAATCCTTACCTCCCACGTACTCTGAGCTTTCTGTTCTATTGCTATTGGAATTCACCTTCTTCCCGCCTTTGCATATTAGACTAGTAATATCAATTTCCTTCTTTAATTCTAGGAAATATTATAACTATAAGGCAATTACCAAGTGCTTTGCAATATCGATTCATTTTAGTAGACTTGTGGAAGCTGTAGTGGTGAAACATTACTCATTCTGGTCTCTCACAAAAATGAAAGCCTCATGGGTACATCTGAGTTCATAATGTGAATTGAATAAATAAAGCAGTGAACTTAATGCTTTAGATAAAGCACATTAGGCTTGCAGAGACTTATTTGTCACTATTCAGGGAAATAGATTGTTACCGAGCAATGAAAAGCTTCTTATCTTTACACTGTGTGGTCTTACTAAAAGCCTAACAAGAGACTCAATATGTTTAAATTCCAACATTTTATTTAAAGAGATTTACCATTCCCATTATGCAGCACATATACCAAGTGACTCTAGTATATTGACATCCTTGAGTAGTTCCACATAAAAGAAGATACAAGAAATAAAGCTCTTTCCAAATGTAATGAAACCAGCAGAGTTCAAGTTCAGAAGAACTAAAGGAAAGAATGGGCAGTGGTAATCTCAGATAAGTGATAATGGTGCAACCCTAGTCTCCAAATTCAATTAAATTTATTTGTGATATAAAAAAAGAGATTTCAGTATGGCTTCAGTCATTTTTATTACTTTAAGTCATAAAAACTGACAGTTCCCAGGTCTGTACTTAGGGGTGTAACTGTTTACACTATAAAACTCAATTTGAAGAAGGTGTAATAGAATGATCAAAACTGTATCTTTTTCACAAAAAAAGAGAGAAAAAAAGAAAAAATGTCATTAAAGAGCTTACATTGTGAATTTGTCTTACCATTTTGGGAGGAAAAAAGACTTTTTGCATAATAAATTAAAATGTAATACATAACCAGTATGTGCTGCATTTTGCAGGTAATGTGGTTTCCAAGCAAGAAATATCTCAAAAGAAACTTAATATTTGGAAAATCCTGAGCATCCATTGGTTGGAAATCAACCTTTACAAGAATGCTGACACTGGGAATCTAAAAAGTGATAAATTATGAGCAGTTCAACCAGCATTCTTCTATTAAAAATAGTATATTTGCCAATATGAAAATGTGTTATGAACACATTTTGTGTCACTGGATGACCCCAGGAAAAGACATTGCTTTGAAATGACAAAGAATTTCACGTGGGGTGTGACTGCATTGACTAAATTTGCCTCAACAACCTGAAAACAAGCAGTGCTATAATGGAATAAAGTTGAGAAGGATGATCTAAATAAATTGAGAGGGAGAACTTCTAGGCTCATTGAATTTTAGGGATATTAACCAAAGGAGTAGTTTTGTTTATTACCATAATTTCATAGAAGAATTAAATCTAGAGTATAATAACCAGAGAAAAAAATGGCTATGGTGAGCAGAAGGCCTTAATCTTACCTAATTGATGCTGATGATGATCCATTGCCAGTCTGGAAATTACCTTTTCCTTGGAATAACTTGCTTGTAGCAGCTGAGATGGAGCCAGGTGGACACGAGGCCTGGGGATAGTGTATCATCCTATGATCCTATCATCCTATCATAAAACCCAGGATAGGGAGGGTATTTCCTTAGTACAGTTTCCACATCCTAGCTATCCCTCACCTCAACAACTGCTTCTTCTCCAGCCAGGATTAAGATTTTTCTGCCTTAGTTGCTATTTGTGATGAATGAAAGTACTGACAGGACTGGAACATCGGTTCCCTTCCTTTGCTCTCTTGCTTATGTTCTCTGCTCTTTGATGCGTTGGCTCAGCTCAGGCTCATTGCTAAAGTGTTATTGATTCACCTTTATATTCCACAAATTGCATTGTGAGTGATTGCACCTTTTTTCCTTTTGAGGAAAAGACTCACGTGCCTGGACTAACCTCCTTATTAAGTTTTATAAAGATCATTTCTGCACTTTTATTTGATGTGTATTTGAACATACTGTGGATCGTGAAAGATAATTTGTATGGCAGATCTGCATTAATTATCACATGCCATGCTCACAAGATCTTCTCTAAAATAATCACTTAAATTGCCTTCTACTTGGGCAATGTCATGTGGCCTGAAAATTGGCTGAAGCAGCAAGCAGGGGTGTTCAATAAAGTGCTGCAGAATACAGACTTCAGATTCCTCGACGACTATAATGAGCTCTATGCTGACTATGCAGTTGCTAATTAAATTCCCCAAAATGCTATGTTAGTTTGAAATGGGAGGTTTAGTGACAGCAGAGAGAAAACAGCTATAGTTATAAACACTGGAAAAATTAGATAAAACTAAAATCCAATGTAAACAAACATAAAAATAACTAGAGAAAATAAGTCTAAAGCTGTTTAATTTTCAGGATAATAAAACCAGTAAGCATTTACAGTAGTGTGATTGTTCAATTAGTTTAAATTATATGAATGCTAAGTACCTTACATGTGATAACCTTAACAGGTAGGAGATTATTGGAAAATATGCTGATGATAGTGTTGCAGAGACAATAACCAACTTGTTATAATGATGTATAGGGCAGGATTTGGAGACAGAAAGGTAGGCATAATGTTCAAAATTGAGTAGTCAAATTACCTAGCCATGACAGGGATATGATGTAATGGAACAGTTAATTCAACATTTTTTAATGTAAATCTAGCCTTTTTCTTCACAATGGGATGCATACTGATGTACACTTGAAATGCAAATTGCTCAAAACAGAATTCATAAAGAAATGATGAAATGGATAAAGACAATTCTGAAGCTCCCTTTAATATAAAATAATGCATTTTATGGTCTATTATAAATAAATTTCACCTAAGTCTCCTCAGAGATTTAGGCCAGCTCTCACAAAATGATGTGACAGTGGAGGAAATAATTATTTTATCTTTGTAAGTTGAGGTGGCGCGCTGCCAGATATATGTTCCAGCCCACTCTGAATTGCTAATACAATTGTGCAGACACTCAGTCAAAGCACAGGGAGCATATTTTTTTTCTCTATGTAGCATTACTGATATTATATATACAGAACTTGAAAAAAATAATGTGAACGCAGTTGATCAAAACAAGGAATGATAAGTATCTTGCTCTAAATGTGGGATTGTAACTTCTTTAGAGGTTTAGCCAAGGTGAATGCAGAATAGCACAGCACTTCAGAGAAAAAAAAAAAAACACAAAGAATGTGAACGTATCAATCGTAGTCAAGTGAGAATTATCTTCACGTATTTAATGAACAATCTATAAAACACTTTTTTTTTCTTGTTTCTTTTTGAATTAACTTGTAAAATAGACAAAGAATGAGATGTTAAACAAAGACACCTGTAGCTATATTTTCTAAGGGAGAAGTAACATACTCCTGATTTTTTTTTTTTTCTCTGTATAATCCAGGTACTTGTAGCGTAAAATGATCTCATTCTGGAACACAAACTCGGATTTCTCTAGTAGTTAGTAGGTTTGGTACATGTGGTTATTATCCTACCTTTTCATGGAAATGGCTTCATATTTGTCTGTATTACATTTTCTTTCCCTCACGCTGCTATCCCGTTTATGACAGAGGCTCCCAAGTCCTTTGAAACTTCCTTATTAAGGACTCTGCTCTCATCTGTTTCTGCCCTGCTCCTCCTCTCTTTCTCTTCCCTGTATATTCAGAGAAAAAAAGCTAAATGATTAATTAAGATCAAGAGTAGCAGTGGATCAAGAAAAGCATGGTGTGCTCGAGGGTAGCACTTCATTATTTTTCACGCTTAATAATAATACCTTCTGAATAGATTGCTATGTGATCTGCTTTTAACAACTTATACCTCGCACTTAAGACAAAGCTTCATGACTTACAGGTTTCATGTCAGTCAATGACAGGTTATCTGAAAGTTCAAATTAATTCTACAGTTCAGCACAACTGCTACTACTCATTTTCTCTAACTTAACTGATAAATGGCTACAAATTCATCTGGCAGGTCACAATGGGATTTATATAGGCACAAAGGTGGAGAGAGACATATGTTGCCTCCTGTGTACTGCTTTGCAGCCACTGTTGTGTAATGTGTAGTCACTATCCTCAAACTAAACTTGACAAGGACAAGCTAAATAGGGTTAAAGGGCCTAAGTTGACTTAGGAGTCAAATACATCTGAATTTATCCTGGCAATATATAAGTTTATGATAACGTTACTTTGTTGAATGTATCTTTCATTCAACCTCTATTTTCAATATCTATTCCGAATCTTTATTCACAAACACACTGGTAAAATATGTTTTTTTTTTTGGTAAACAACAAGAAAAAATCAAAATTTTATTTGTGCAAAAAGATAACAGTTTATGTTCGAATTATAAAAATATCTTACATTCTAAGATTTCCAAATTATGTACAAAAGCAGCTTGTGTTTTATCCAGAAGTAAAAATATATAAAATGTGCAATATTATGAATTTTGCTGTTAAGACTATTAGCCATCCTTAAAGTGTTACCACTGAGTTATAATATATAGCTCTAACTATATTAATATTATTAAAAGAAATTCATGCAGTGTGAAGACGCAATGGAACCCTACTGCTGGACATCAAAGGGTAACCTGAAGTTTTAATACAACGGGAGAGCTATGTGCCTAAGCAAAGCTAGCACACTTTGTCCACATGTCGCATTCCTCTGATATTTTGCCTAAGTTTTTGTTACTAAAATGCCTTCCAGATGCCATCACTGCTATTGCAGATCTAATCCAAGTTTAGAATATCTAAATGGGATGGAGCAAGGGGGCAAGACCCCAGGAAGAGTCCTTCAGGGTGCACTAATCTTTTGGGAGCAAAATCTGGAGCAAAAATTTTTTGGAGCAAAATCTGAGGCTCTGTCCCACATATGTACTTCATACTACAATATGAAATCCACAAGTAAGAAATCCACGTTTTATCAGAATTTTATGATGCTTTGATATGTGTTTATACGCTTTTATGAGTGAACAGGCCTCTTCACTGAAAAACAGAGATCATGTAATTCTGGTTTATTCAATAACAGCAGTAGATAAAAGTAAAAAAAGTCACATTTCCTTATAATGAAAATGAAATAAAGAAAAGGGTATATTTTTTTCTTTAGACAATAAAATAAACAGTCTACCATTCCGTTACTGTTTCATTTTCTGTCCTGTGAACTGCATCTGCAGCTAACCTTTACTAACATATTAGACTGATAATGGAGTTAAACTTTAAAATGGTGTTGTCAGATGACTATATGTCTGATGCTGACTTTTGGAAAGAGATGAATGATCCCAGATGTATTTATTCTCACATGAAGCCAAGGCAATAATAATAAATATGTTGCATTTCTAAGCTTTTTAAAGCCTGGAACAATGGAAATGTTTAACCTACACAGGCTATATCATGAAAGAATACTATAGTGCTTATATATATTCACAGAGGCAATGTTCCTTTAACAAAACAGCACCGTTTTTATGAGCAGAAGCTACTCTGAAAATATTCTGTGCATATAGACCAATGCAGAATCAAGCTGCATTTGAAAATATACTGAATTGCACTGATGAGGCCAATTTCTGTATGAAAATGATACATAAAAGAAGGAATACTATTTTCTACCTGTTATTCTGAAGGTAAATTTTAAGGTGTAAAAATGCTCTGAGAAATTAAGCCTTCCATTTCTTTACTTCACTGTGGCATTAGGTTCCCTTTCTATGTATGATCACAACATAACTCCCTTTTGCTGAAAAGATATGATATCTCTGCTTTCTGTCCTAATAGAGAATGACTGCAGACCACACAGATTCAACTCTGCTAGAATCACTTGGGTCACCCAAGGTATAAACAAGCAGAGTCCTGATGCAAGTCCTAATATGTGAGCTGCTTTAAGTAAAGCAACAGATCAGATGGCACCACTTAGTATTTTACATTGGTCCAGGTAAACAAAGGGAGATACATAGTTTAAGTATTCACGTTATGTCAAAGGGAGAGTAGAGCTGCAAGAGGCATTGAAGGAAAAAAAAAGGGGATGATACATAACTGTTTGTTTAATGAAAAGTGGTTGAAATGTTTAGTGTTGAAATGTTTAGTATAGGAAGGGATGGGAAACTTACCATTCTGCTGCAGTTTGATTCAGTCAAGCATGAGGTGAGGACATTTGTCTTTCTTTTCTCAGACTTCTCCCTGCTATGACACTAGTTAAGTTATCTGTCCATATCACACTGCATTTCAGAGTTTAAAAGTTACAGAATTTAATGATGAATCAGCTAAAAAACAAGGCTGATGATTGCTTGTCCAAAGCTTACTCTAAGTTACTAAGAGTTAATCACTTCTTACAACGGTAGTTGGAATAGTTTCCTCTGGCTAGCATGAACCTGAAGCACCACAGCATAGCAGGACACTGAGAGGCAACCAGCACTGGCTTATCTATTGTGCAACATTATATTGAACAAGCAAAGGCCTTTAAAAACTCATATATATTGCATCAAAAACAAACAAACAAACAATCAAAGCGGAAAAATAATTAGTCCCTAAGCAGCTGTGAATGGTATGCTGGAGCACATAAACAGAATAAAACATTTTTCATCAAGAAAACTTTCTTGTTCACTTCTTCAATGTGCTATTTGCAGATTGTAAGATAAAAAGGCAAAAAAGCAAAGTGCCCACTTTTATTGGTCTGCTCTCTGAAGCAGCTGCTTTTATTTAATTTCCAATTTTTATAGGAAATTGCTGATTCACACAGAGTGGTCTTCTGCAGTCTGATGTCCTTAGTTCACCCTTCAAAGCTCCTTGAACTCCAGTTCTTATGCATGCTTCTTGTCATCTTGTCATATTATCAATTGTTATGCACTTATATTTCCTGGCATAAAACAAAGAAATTATTCAAAATGATAACTCCAAAATAGATCTTTTCTTTTTTTTTTCCCCACATTAACTGGAAGCCAATGTGGAAAAATAACACTTTTAACTATGGAAAAATAATAGTGTTAACTATGTTAACACTTGAAACAAGTATCTTGAATCCTTTTACCATACTGAACATGCCATTTGTGTCTTTGACTTTATTATCTAGCAGAGGTACGTGAAGCTTGTTTCCAATTCTTGAACTTCTTTTGGAAACTTCGTTCAGGGAAGGGGAAACTTACCCTTCTGTCTGATTGTTGGCGCTGCATTGGGGAGCTGAGTCCTCTAAATGTTGAGTCCTCACAGAGGTCAGCGAGCTCTGAGCTTCTCTGTTTCTGAAAAGGATTCAGAGACTCTTTGAGTGAAGCTTCGAATATAATGGCAAACTGGGGAGCAGGCATAACTTAGCTGAAGTCATAGCTAAATGTGTATTCCTAAACGCACACTGAGTATAATGACATATCAATATTGATATTCCCTGATGGAAGTTAGAACTATTAAGTACAAATACTAAGTGTTTCTTCATTTTCCTTTGCTTGTTTTCAGGAAACTTTACAAACTTTTGTTAGGTAATTGAAGGTCAGGTTTTTGTTACAAGAGCCAAAAAGAAAAAATATGGATATCTTTGCCTCTATTAGGAGCTTCACAAAACTTTTATTAACTGAGACGAAAGACATGAAAAAACCTACTTGTTAAGGAAAGATCCAGCGATGGATATCTAAACTAACAATGAGATAGAGCCATGCTAGAGTCTTGTTTTGTTGTTGTTGCTGTTGTTGTTTTTATCACTTATGAAGTGATAAAAATATATTTTTTCCCTATTGGCAGCTGAATGGCAGTTCATGGACCCTGCAAAAGCTTGTGCAGATAGGTTACCTTAATTTCACCTTAATTACAACTATTTCAATATCTAATTTCAGCTATGAGATCTTTGTTACTCTGGGGTCACAGAACTTACTAGCTTCTATGAGATGTAGAAAAGCTTTCTTTAAAAAGAAAAATTGCTCGTGAGCGGAAACTTGGGAATGGCCAAGGCTAGAGAGAACTTCTAAATGAGTGTTTATGGACCTACGACTCCTGAAGCTAGTAAGATTTTCCCATTTAATTCCTATTTAATATATGGCAGGCAGATAAGACAAAATCACCTTTCCCTTCACATTCTTTTTTTTATGAGGCAGTTCATAAGAATACTTTGTTTTTGCTCTTCCTCAGGGCTTTCATGTTAAGTGTAATTCAAAGAAGGATTTCCATGGCAAAGAAGTTCTCTGAATATTTCTAAAAGGTCATTTAAATAGGAAACTGTCCCTCTGTCAATAAAATTGTCAGTAGTATCCTACTGTATTATATCTCCTGCTAATGGAAGCTGTAGTATGAAGCTGCTAGTGTAAAAGGGAATAGTTCTGAAAGCAATCAGACTGAAAGTGGTTTGCAAAAAGCTAGAAGAATGGCCATATTCTTAGTGAGATGAAGTATAGAAAGCAATAAATGCATTCTTCTACTTCACTATGTTCTACTTCCTCTCTGTAAGAGTTCTGAATTTGTTACAAGGCTTGTGAAAAAAAATAAGCCAAAAAAAGGGCAGCAAAAGAAAAAAGATGATTGCCTTTCAAACTTTCAAACCAAAACTAGCATTTGTTAAAATTTATGGACCACTGGCAACCTAATACTGTTTGTTACTTAAGAAGTATAAGAGACTTTTTTCAGAGTTGCATGTTAGATTCATCTCAGGCTTTAGAGCAGAAAAAGAAGGGAGAAAGAGAGAGAGAAAGAAAGAGAGAGAGAGAGAGAAAATAAAAAGAGAGAAAGAGAGAAAGAGAGAAAGAGAGAAAGAGAGAAAGAAAGAAAGAAAGAGAAAGAAAGAAAGAAAGAAAGAAAGAAAGAAAGAAAGAAAGAAAGAAAGAAAGAAAGAAAGAAAGAAAGAAAGAAAGAAAGAAAGAAAGAAAGAAAGAGAAAGAAAGAAAGAAAAAGAAAGAAAGAAAAAGAGTCTCTTATTCTTTATATACTTCTTAATTAACAAACATCCCTTGCTATATTGGGAGTAAGGGGGTATTGATTTATGAGATGTTTGGACAGAAAGATGGATAGCCAAAGATTGATAGACATGCTCTTTATGTTGTATGCTTTTTTTTTCCAGATTTAGCCAAAAAAGTAAAAGCAACACAATAGCATACTTGAGTTATTTGGTTTGGACTGGTCTTCTTAAGAGTTTAATTTTGTAATGTTCAAGTTAATAGAGGCCCAGACATTAATGGATTTAAGATCATGTTCTAATAACACTGACATATTTTTCATAATCGTGTGTGCCTTTGTCTGACAGTCATATTTAATATTTATAGGCTGAGCTAAAAAGCCAAAAACACCCTAAAAACTTTTGTCTTCTTGCAGTATTGTTGAAATAGACTTGATTTTGTTTAATGGGACAAAGGATGTCTCACTATCTCTGTTTAGCAGTTGAGAAAAGAGCACAATGATATAATAGATCTGTGTGATTCAGTGGGGAAATAGAAGATTCCTCTCCTGAGGCCAGAATCAAGTCTGTCGACTGGCTCACTATATCTGAAGAGCCTTTATGATTTTATATGGAAGCATGTTATAAATTGTCTTGGTTGCATTACAAGGTGTTCTGCAAAAGTAGTTTAAGCGGGTCACCTCTGAGGTTGAGGATTTAAGAGGCTGTGGTTTCAGCGTGGGCAGCTGGCTTTATAATTATGACATTTTCAGACTATACCACGTATTTAAAATGAGGTAATGATCAATGTATTTGTGAGATGAAACCATATTACTAGCACAACAAGTCAGGAAGCAGTTTAAATCTAGCTGCAAGCAAGGTGCTTTAAGAAATGCTTTCTTAAACTGGAGTTCAAGCAGTGTGGTGCCCTAAGTATACTACAGATCATTGCTCTGGCAGAGCAAGGTTACTTTAGATAAACATTCCTGCTTAAAATGAGATTTGTTCTTGTCTTACAAGACCATTTTATTTACTGTTGGAACAGTTTGTAACTGGAAAAAGACGTGGCTGATGCCAGACCATTAATCTAAAGAGACAGCTCTTTTAGAGTCCAAAGTTATAGCATTGTTTATTGAAAGAAATCAGCAAACCTTGTTGAATGTTCTGACTGAGTCTATTCCTAGGCAGACTTGCTCTGTTTGTACAAACTCAGCATCACCAGAACCAAATCCTCTGACCAGGTCTGATGTGTTGCTTTTACTCTGCTTCTTCTTGCCCAACTTGATGGTGGAAGGGAGTTAAGAGAGTAAATCTCAGGAGCTGATCTGTCACAGAGCAATCCACACATGTGGTGTCATTCATACTCCAAACGTGACACAACCTAAGTGTGCCAATCTACCTCTTTCTCTCTTAGGTCCTCATGCCATGCCCCAGCAGCATTATGCATGCATGCACCACTTTCAACTTACTTCACCAGAGAGTATGTCCTCCCGTTTATAATATATAGCTGCCATGGTAAGCCAGGCATATCCTGATGCTGTGAACCATCATGAGAAAAAGAAGAAATTATAAAGGAAGGAAATCTGGTTTTCTCTATGTGGATGGAATACAGTGGAACTTACTGGTCTAAAAGGAATAATCCCAATAGAATCATATCTCTGTGAAGGTGAATGAACAACTGAGTCAATAGGTCCCTAATAGACTGAAGACCAGCAATATAAAAATCTGAAAGACATGCCAAGTCAGGACATGACAAGTTACTATCAGTCCTGGCAGTGAACTATCATCTCCAAACACGCACAAATCCACCTCTTGTTTCCCTAAACCATTTAGCAACCAAGACTTGTTCACTTCCCAGGGTTGATCAAAGTGGCTTCTATGGTATTGCCACCATAATCTGAGAAGCAGAGATGAAGCATTGATAAGTTGTTGAGTTTCCTTTTTGTTTGTTTGGGCATCCGCTTATTCTGAGAGGATGGGGAAAAAAAAAAAAAAAGTGCCCCAAGGCAAAGCTTAACACATTTCTTAGGCACTGACTGTGAAAGAGGAGACAAGGGAAGGTATAATCTGAAACTTTGCTCCGGCGCCCTTACTCGCCCAGGATCTTTTGCTTGGGCTCACGTCATGCTCATGTAGCAAAACCTCTGGGACATGAATCCCATGAAGATGGGACTGTAGAGAACAGCCATGTCTGCTCATCATCTGAACATGTCTCATCTCATCGCATTCCTCACATTGGGCAAACAGAAGAATGCAAGCTTTATTTATTTTGTTTGTTTGTTTTTGCACAAAATACTTGCAGACTGGTGTTAGAGATCCTAAATGCATCTTATCCTCCATTCAAGAGCATGACCGAACAAAAGAAGATATACAGTAACTTCAGTGTGGAAAATCTGGGACAGTTCCCATCAAACACAGAGGGTTGCTTGTAAAAGCAGGAGGAACTGATGGAGCAGTTATGCCAAGAAAATGCAGTGATTCATCTGACTTGCTTAAATGCTTGCACTAGGAATGTAAGGGAGAAGAAGGACTTGTCAACAGCGTAAAATTGAGGAAGCAGGAATTCAACGGCTAACATGAGCAGAAGGTCCAAGATATTTTGGTCTCTGACTGTTCCAGAGGTCTTTTCACCGGTGAGCCAAATGAGGTAGTTGCCTCTGCAGCTACAGATTGGAGAAATCTGCTGGTTATGGAAACCATCGACTTGGCAAAGGAATTGACATCCATGGGGGTGAGGAAGTTTATATTCTACATTTTTTTGCTGTACAGATGCATACTTGATGCGTTAAATAAGAACTACTTACTTCTCAGGTGACTGGAAGGATCAGCACAGAATTTGCCCTGTCTGCATTCTTTGTCTTCCTTTGCATAAACCAACGTATACTGAAAAGGACTTCTGGATGCATTGATCTGAATGGTCTTTTCCAGTTCTACATGGATACAGCATGTAAGAACAGGCTGAAGCTCAGTTACCTACCATATAGCATTGTTACTGACCTAATAAAACTGGGCTTTCCTGAAGGATTTGGACTGCCCTTTGATTAATGAATGCTGTCTCCAGAAAAGAGGACTGATCTATATGTAAATGTTTTCTCTCTTTTCTAAAATATTTCAAAAGTCAAGAAGTCCCAGGTTTTCAGGGCCTGGATTTATAAAGTTTACTTCCTCTCAGCAGCCTCTATATGCAAGACTGATAAAGTTTGCTTATATCTGACAATGGAAAAATGTTTTCATATTTGATGACAAGAAAGTATTACGGTAATTTATAACATATGCTTGAACTTCTGACTCAGTGTCTTTTGGAAAGGAAGTAGCTTAGTTCTGTAGTGGCCTTCCCTCTAACACCAAACTTGCAGCATGCAAGTGCCATCCATTCATGCTCTGCATAAAGCTGATCCCAGGGAGCAGCAGCACTTTTTGCAGATGAGAGGACAAAGAGGACATACAGCCATTGTGCTAGCTAACTTGATACAGTCTTTAATGCTTCTTTTTGTGATGAAATATTATTGGTCTAAGTCCCTCCAAGCTGGAATATGTGCACTGTTCCCTCAGTCCCTATTTTTTAATCTGTCCAATTCAGTAGTTTAAATACCTTCCAGGGTAGATTTCAGAACATTGGAATATGCACACCTTCTAAAGTTGTTCTGTTTTGAATGCCATGGAAGCAATGTTAATATGATTCACTTCGCTGTGCAAACAGCAGCAGGAGTATGGGGAATCTCTAGCACCTCTGAATCAGGCTGGTTTCATCCTTCCTCCCTAACCTTAAAAACATTATTTCCTTGCTGTCCTTGAAGTATAGATATAAATAACAACAAGTAAACTTCACTTTTCAGAAAGCTACAGAAGTGTAGTCCGGGTGTCAATATTATCCTATCTGCATCTATGCAAATTCACTGTGATCTTCAGTTAGACACCACATAGATGGTAGTGAACAGAGAGGCTCTGCTAATTCCTTGTCCTTTTAACTGAATGAGACAGAAGAATAAAAGGTGAGCACCTCTGCTTGCTGCTCACTAGGTACTTTTTTCCCAGTAAAATCCAAACAGCTGTAGGTAACCGTAGTGTACCATGCCTGTGTCATATGCTGGGAACCATTTGTACTGGAGTGAAAAGAAAACATATTAATCTAATAAACAGGAATTTGGAGCAAGTGAAGTAAAACAAATATGAAGAAAATATTTTAGAAGAGAGTTTTCATGTGAAGAAAATAAATATAATTTTCTGGTCATTAAAGACGCTTGGGGCATTCAGAATAAAGTTATCAACAGAGCAGCTCAATAGTGCCTATCCAAATATGAGTAGCAATATGGATGCACAATTCCAGGTCTGCAAGCTGTTATAAGGCAACTTTGTTGACTTTTTATAATGCCTTCTGGGCCTGAATTTCACAGTTTCTTCATCTTGCTTTTTTGGAATATTTTACCAGAATTAACAGTCCTGTAGCAGCATAGCTAGTAGGAAGAAAAAATGTCCCCTACTAAAAAAATGCTTAGGATTTATTTGGAAAAACCTTAGGATTTACTTAGGATTTACTCCAAAGTTTGAGAACAAATGGTTATTTTTATAGCACAACAGACTAACATCAAACACTCTGAAGGTTAATATGCAATAATTCATTGACTACCACAGCCCTTGCTGACTGTGACACAGATGGAATTAAAGGCACAGACACATCTGGATTAGTTTAATCATTTCTCAATTATAAGAGGGAATGAAGCAGACAGCTAGCTAAATCCATTTCTCATATTATTCTCCATATTAAAATAATATATCCAATTATCTAAAGAGAATAACTAAGGCAAATAAGGAGGCCATAGTTGTAAAATATAGCTACATTAGTAAATAATTATCTATTTAAATGAGAAATAAGGCTAGCTTTCTGTATAGTTCTAGTAAAAGGAAAAAAATAGCAGTAATACTGACAAGACTGGTTAAAAATTATTTATTCAACCAATAGATTTGCACTATCTCTCAGTAAAAGCCTGCTCTTTTGGTATGGAACACTTTCTATTGGATTTTCCATAAATTAAAAAGATTATTTCCTCTTTTATTCTCCAGAGAAAAGTTGTACATTTACATAGAAGAAAATATAAATTATCTGTAATACTGATCTAAACTGTTTGAGCATTTGAAAGACTAACATATCTGAACTGGTGAATGTTTGGGGTGATCGATGATTTATTTGCAGAATATTTTGAATTGTAAATCTTTTAGAGACTGTTTATCTCTAAATGCCTGTTGCTATTTAACTCCATATGATCAGGACCTTAGCCAGACTCTAAGCTCAGTCTAGACAGCTCCATGTCTTCCTTTATCTCTTCCTCTATCTTTTTTTTCCCTGAGATATCTTCTTGAAGGAGGACGTGGGCATACTGCAATTTGTTTTGAACTTGTCATGTTCTGTTTTCCTTGATAACTATTCACCAGATTTATTTAGAATTTTCCAATCTGAGGCAGATGCGGACCAGCGAGATCATGTTCTATGTGTGTTATGTCACTCTAGCAAGAAATCCTCAGAGAAGGAGAATAGTACCAGCTAGATATTGCAGTGGATTCTTCTAAAAATAACTGGGAGAGAAAGCTCTGTATAAATTTTTGTTTGTGTGGGAAATCCTGGGGATTTTTTACTGCAGTCAACAAAGTGCAGTGGGCACCAGCTGCAGCAGAGAAGTTCTGATGGGATGTTCTGAAAATTTCACAGTGAAACTGCTCAAAAACTAGAATAGTTACCCAGAGCAGCTGTGAAATTTCTGTCATTGTGGATATTCAAAATTTGTTTGGACAGGACTCTGACCAACCTGATCAAACACTGAAGTTGCATCCAGCTTTGAAGTTGGCCCTGCTCTGAGGAAGAAAAACAGGTTTGGACCAGATGACTTTCAGAAATATGTTGCAAGTCTTTTTTGTGTGTGCGTGTGTGTGATTGTATGATTTAGTTCAATTCATGACAGGCCATTAATTTAGACTCTGATCAATTCCAGTTACTACAATAATATCACAATAATATTTGTAAGTTTGTAATAAAAATCCATGTGCTTTCTTATGATTCTATTAGAATTGTTCTGTTATGACTCCCACCTCCTCAATAGATGTCAATAATAAATTTAGACCATGAGCACCACATGTACACCAAAGTACAGCCCAGAATCAGTTTTGCTAAATGAATAACTGAATTAACAAACTACGATAATAGGCTGGCATCCTTTTTCGGAGTGTAAGTTATAAAGAGAACACAACAAACACTTTGCGTTATCAAATGAATGGAAAAATGTCTACAATTATTTTCTTCTACTATAAAAACTTCTTGAAATCATGTTCTCATGCAAACGGAAAAAATTAAATAGTGGTAACATGAAAAGGTTTTAACATAAAGAATGTGTGTTTCTTTTTCAATCAACCATGTTACTACTATATTATTTATCAATGGGATTTACAAAGGTGTACAGAAAAATAAAAAAAATACCTTAACTAAAATCTCCCACTGAAATTACTGGCACAAAATCCATTCTTATCCAGTAGCTGTCTCATAAATCAAAAAATTATATTTCATTTTTCATACCTTTCATCCACAAGAGTGTAAGGAAATGGGAATAGACCTAGTGAGCTTCTCCATAACCTGCAAATTCAGATTCATTAACTTCTTTCTATGAAGGAAGTTTTCCTATTTCCAAGCAATGAAAATCTCTCTCATGTTCACAATGCAATAGTATGACTTGGTACAAATAAAATCTCTTTAATTACTCTTGTAATTTTCAGGACTCTGTTATTGACTTTTGGAGCTTTTTATCTTTGATTTTTCCATAAAATCTTAGCATACTTAAGTTACATTTCTTCTCTTTTATTTCTACTCTCTTTCTACTAAGCCTTTTTTAAAAACCTTTTCTTTCTTTACCCCAGCCTTCATTTGAAGCAGATGTTGATTTAACATGTGTTGTGCAATTACTCCACAAAGAAGATCCAAAATCCCTCTTCTGTATCCTTGATAACTGCCTGGTATTTAGTACTCCCTGTAGTATTGTGTTTCAGTAAAGCTAACATATTTGCAGCTGGTTTCCCTGTCTGTATCATTTATGCAGAATAGAAACATAAAAGATTTGGAGTCATGGCACCTGTTGGTCTTCACTCTGTATTTATTTGCAGATTGACACTTTTCCATTTGACATATAATCTGTTTTCTGTTTCAAAATAGTTTCCTTTCCAGTGCCACACTTGCTCCCAAATAATTCCCTAGCCATCTCTCCTTTCTCCATCAGAGAGCACCGCTCACAGCAAAGATGTGATTAAAGTACAAATAAAAGCTTGTGCAGGATATATGCCAAATATACAACCTTCACAAGAATGCTCAAAAGAAGCAGTAATAGTAATAATACTCACTATACTAGTCTTCTGCACAGAACATAAAAACCAAGAATAGTGATTCATATTTCTAATCATATTATTTATTCTATTTTATTCTTCCTATTATAAGAGCAATGGGGAAATTCAAATGGTTTTGATAGATGCTTTGCTTTGCATACACAATGAATGTGAATTCTGACATAGAGTGAAAACTTCAGGCAATGTCTTGAAAGCAAATATTTCATTCTCGTTGCTCCCACATAAGCTTCCCTTTTATAAGCTCCCTAAGGCTTGGACAGATTGGCTAATTCTCTTCTGAGCACAAAATAGTGTTCGATTCACTGACACTTTAAATGATTTTCCAGTTCTCCAAGGCATCTTCCTGCAAGCTACTGTCAGTGCACGAGGTTCCTGAGGCACTTCACTGAGAAACGAGAAAAGAGCATCGCTAGTGAAGAGCCTGCAGAGAGTGGTGAAAGGAGCCTTTCCAAACTGATTTAATCCTCTGCAGTGAAATATCAGAAACCGTATTCTCTTGGCTCTTGGATGTAGGCACCTTTATGTTAGCAAAACAGCTACTGTCAAATTACCCAAGGAGTCTTGTGCAAGAAGACAGCATCAAATGCCTTTGGGCCAAAAGCTGTTGGAATTGAAACGATTAATTTGCGTGATTTTAAAGGATTTAATTCTTTCCTTGTGCTATTCTATGTTAAGCAGTTATAAAGCAATTTGCCTCTGTCTATACTACTATGCAGGCTACTGCATGAGGGCACCTTGAAAACCCCATTTTCTACAAGTCCCGCACTGCTTAGCTGTTGGGTCCCTTCAACTCTACCTGCGACAGCCATGTCAGGATATCCTATCATCTGTCCTGTTTAGGACATGGTCAAGTATGTGCTCTATCTGCAGGTGACCTTTGGCACTCTTCAATTGCCCTTGAAGCTTTCAAAATTTCATGTGCATGGGCACATAGAGCAGAAATGAAATTGGGTTACAGTCTTTCCTGTCTGGTCCTAAATGTCACCTTGTGGAAACAATAGTAGACACAGAGTATAATCTACCTGTGTAAAAGGAACCTGGAAGTGAGAAAATATGTTTGGACTTCAGAGATAACTGTACACATAGACACGCAGGTAAAGGGTATTTTTAGTTAGAACATCAGAATTTGGATGAGAATCACATGTGCTCTGCTTCAGAATCTCTTTTCTCACATATTCCAAAGGATCTCATCAAAGCAGGATGAACTGACTATCATGAAGTGATAGTAAAGGTGGTAAAGTGATAGTAAATGGTAGTAAAGGTGAGAAACACTGCCAGAATCCTTGGTATCAAATATCCTGTGACATTTATGAAAATTAGAAATGAATATTAGATCATGGGCCCCAAAATCGTGCTTTCATTTCATTTTAGACTGTCAACTTATGCTCATTACACATATATTACAAGTATATATACATATATATGTGTATATGTATATTTTTACTATTATTCTTTTACTATTTTCCTTTCATTGCTAGCACTTTCCCTTTTTATATGGTGAAGAACAAAAACCAAGATGCAGGACAAGTCTTGTGCAGAAAACTGTTTGCATTTGAAAGCTATCACAATACAAGTTCACAAACAAAGCAGGCTACTATATGAGCTTTTAATTTCTGAGAAAACATTTCAAAATATTCTTGAACAATAGATTCTTCTAGTTCTGGCTGATCTTCTATAAGTATCTAAAATGCACAGGATATTTTTTAGTGACTGGCTCTTTCAACAGCCCCTGTTTATTCAGTCTAGTGGATTTAATTTCTTTGCTTTTTACAATTGCATGTCTGTAATAGGTTTCAGGACATCGTTCATCAAATTACTTTTTGATTTTCATTAGGGCATGTTTTCAAAAAGAGACTTGGTTTATATCTGCTTTTATTGACTCCAGGAAGAAGAAATGTTAGCAATGTGAAGTTCCTACTCTATTGCAGGGCACTATTTCAATGAGAACTGTTATTTAATTATATAAATACTATTAAATTTTATTTCGGTATTGTAGCATTAGGAAATTATGTAAAAAAAAGAAAAAAAAAAGAAATATTCAAATAAGTTCAAGAGGTTTAAAACCACCAGCAGTACATTATATTTGATATAGCATCAATGAATCTTATATATTCAATAATTTGCCTTAAATAATGCCTTAAAATATTCATATTAAGTAAAGATGAGCATATCATTCAACAGAAGCTTGGCAGAAGTGTCATTTAAGTAGCCACGCGACAGCAGTGAAATTCAGCCACTCTAATCTGGCTCAGCTCTCTCTCGTCCTTGATCACATTATACCAGGAATTAAATTCAGATGCAATGAGCTGTTTACTCCAAGAAGCTCTATGCCAAAAAGCCAAATCTAAAAATACATCTGATTCTATAGTGCCTATTAATAGGATGCAAGTGTGATATGTAATGTAAAACTCTTAGCTCTTCCTAATGTAGCACAGATTTTAAACCATATCCCAAGTATGTTTTGGATCTACATATGCCTGATCAAGATAAGGAAATATTTTGTGGAAGTCCATGGGTGTTTGACTTCAATGAAGTTGCATGGGGTCTAAGTCAGAACAGTACAAGCCCCAGGAGTTTTTATGAGGCATGACTTTCCATGAATTGGAACTTCTTTTATATGATTCCACCATTTGTTGACTAAACAAAATAAAGAAGAATTATCTTCAGAAAGGCTACTCAACGGATTTCAAGCAAAGATCTATAGCCAGAAATAAAATATTTAACTACTTTTTCATGCTCACTTACCATGATTAATTTTGCCTGTATAAACTGCAGTTTAAACCACATTTTAGACATTAGAAAAATAAGAGATACCAAGATTAAATGAAATTGTCATGAAGTCTTTCAGCTCCATAAAGCAATCACTAAAACATTTTTTTTTATGAAATAACACATTTTTGGAAAATGTAGAAAAACTTCAAAGCTCCTAGCTTGCATGCCACTCACTGACAGAAATTGGACTATAATATTTCTTACTTCAAAAATGGTTAGTCAGAGTGCTGGAGATGGTGGAGAACTGAAATAAATGACTCCTAATACAGCAGTAGTAGTCTTGACTAATAGAGTTTGCCCTGAAACTACTGGAGCTTTACTGATTTACATCAGGCAGGGATATTGCTCTTATAAGTAGTTTGACTTTCAGTCTTATAGCATATATATGCCCAATTTCAAAAGGGGCACACATATTCTTGAAGTGAAACACACGGAAATATTGAGGGTATAAAAATAAAAATATTTATCAGAATCGTTGTAGAATGTGATATAAAATGGCTTGATTATAGAAATGTGTCAGTATTCTTTGCTGTTAATAAACAGATAATAGAAATATTATACTGTCACTTAGGCCATTTCATTCTTTTGAACAAGAAGGGGAAACAAGAGATTTAGTCCCTTTAATAAGATACCAGAAGAATATGGAAGTGTTATAAGGGAAACCGTATAAGAAGTTATGGCATTGATGGAGATTCTAGCTAGAATAACCAAGAGAATTTAAGGAATTATATGCCAGCCTACACAGAGAAACTATGGTGGCCTTTAGAGATAAAATATTGTACTAAACTGCATTCAGGTCCATGGAAACTGGAAACAAGGGACCTCAATACTCCATTTAATATCACATAATTTTCTATATAAACTAATATTAAACCTTAAAAATAAAATTCTATAAAACTTATTTAGCTTATTTTTTTCCACTGTTAAAAGGATGTTCCTAGAACATATTTTTCTGATCTATGGTGGTTAGCTAAGTGTATTGTCAGGTAGGTTTTGCCAATTTATACTTCTTTCATCAACTATGTCTCTACTCAGCTTTTGCTTTAGAAGGTTAATAGAGTATTTTAGTCTCAAATGACAAAACTGGAGCTCTATTCCTGCTAGTAGTCCTTTCTGCATCTATTCCAGGGTAAATCTATTTCCTCTACATGGGTATTTACTAGCACTCTCTGTAGCAGTCACCTACTCCAAATGAAACATGGGAAGATATCTGTTGAATGACTTCATAGGAATATGGACACTGGAAAAGAGGATTCATGGCCAGTTTCCTCATGTAGACATGAAGTCCTGCTGTGCAAAGCACCTGCCACATAAATTAAACCACTTAAATCAAACAGATTGCTCTACTCCACATGGCTGTGCAGTTCAGCAAAACAATCTCTGCAACATCAGCAAGTGCTGAGGGAGCAGTGTCCATACCACAGGCATCTCAAGGGTTATATTTTAGAACGCCTCTTGCCTGGTCTCACAGGCTCTGCATGCTGTTTGGAGTACATTAAGCAACCTTATAGAGCTTCTCTTCTGAATTCATTTCTTCTGAAAGGAATCTGGTTTCCATGCCTTGAGATCGCTGTAGGATGCAAACCATAGCACCATAAATGAGATAGCCAAGAGATTTTTCTTCAAATGTGTACTTCTGATTCTCATTAAAATAAGAAAAATAGGCTCACTCTTTGCCTACTTATTCTACAGTGAAGTTTTGGAATGGTGTTTATCTTCACATTCTTGGTAGTATCAGAATTGGTGTTATGCTGTACAGCATAGAGGTAGACATACGGGACATGTCTGAGAAATAAAAATCATGATGCTGAAACAATAATACATGTTTTGAGTTAAAATGAATAATGAATATGTTTTGGAGTAATTTTTTTTTCTTTGCTTCTTTTTTTTCATTTTCTCTCATTACAAATATGTGATTGCTTTGTCTTGATTTGCTTGTAAAAACATAGAGCTTCTCTTTTGATTTATTCTTTATTTCTCTCATCTTCAACTTCTTATGATCAACAGCTATTGGTCAGCACAGCAGGAGTGCAGATAATAGACTGCTTTGTTCCAAAGGACATATGCAACTCCTTAACAAACATACTTTGGTCAACACTGTACCATTTTGACATAACCCATATGCAAGTAGTGCTATGGATCTGGAGAAGAGTGAAGCTTTTTGGCTCCTAAAGTCTTTGGTTTACAGTGACCCTATACAGTTTCCAGATTTCCTGGAATTTCTCCTGGCATTCAAGCTGATCTGGATGAGGGGGAGCATATGGAGATATTCTATGCACTCATCTGAGCTTTCTGACTGGAAATAGTTACATGTCCACTTGCTCAGGGAAAAGCTGGTATATTTTGATGATTATTGAAAAGCCTAGACACAATGGGTTTCTCAACCTTTAATCATAAACCTTGGTGCTGGCCCTTCACAGACAAGCATCACCCTTCAGTTTTCCTTCCTGTGCATTCAGCAGCACAGCAAGATCATCCCAGCTCAGAGAGACATCTGTAATAAACAAGAGTGAAGCAGATAATGCTTTGAGAACTTAAAACATTTTCCACAAAATTTTATTTCTTGTGAGACTCTTTAAAGCTCAGTAAATGCACTCAGCAAAAGATTTTTGTGATACATGTGTTCATTCTGTTTCACATTGATCAAGTGTTTCAGCCTTTACTTTCAGCATGTTATTAGCAATGTTCAAAAACCACAGAGAATAGAATGTGCCAATCTTTCAAACATTCTGGACTGACTCACATTTCAAGGGGGAAAAACTGTTACCAAATTATTTGGGAATATCCATCTTATTTAGCTTCAATGTTTTATGTCACTAATAAGGCTTTAAAACAATAGTGAACAGTGAAACAGATTCTACTTTGGTTGTGTTAGGCATTAGAAGAAACTTTCTGAAGTGTTTTGAAACCCATTACTTGATGTGAAGTTTGAGAGCGGTAACCCTCCTGCTCTGCATAAATCTAATGTATATTTCAGTCTGCTCCTACCTATCATGTATTGAGCCTTATTCTTTCACAGTCTATGGCAACAAGATCTGTAGGTCCTGCTGTAGTCTCAGAACACCAAAATTATTTTCATTTCTGAATGCAGCTCTCCCCAGCCATTTTCTGAATTCTGTCTTGTGAGAGCCACAGAAAAAAAAAAATGACATTGCCATTGCTTCAGAAATAATCAGAATAACTGGTCCACTCTATTTGATTAGAAACATTGATTAAGAACTGCATTTACCTTCAAAAACTAAACACTATATAAACCACAGCTTCCTCGTAGACAAAAGGCTGTTGTTAGACTTTTTGACAAATGGTTGCACAGTGGTTTCAAAGTAAACGCATAATTACCACAGAATTCAGTGGAAAAAAAGATTATGTATGAAGTAGCCACTGTAGTTTAGCTTATACTCAGAGTTTTCCAGAACAACTATTAAAGTTACTTACAAGTCTATTGATGACAGAAGTTGTCTTTCTTTACACGGAATGGGTGTTAACTTCCATGCCTAAGAGACATTCTTCATCCAGCATTGGTTTCTGCAAGGAATTATATCAAGAATTTGTCAGGATTACCATGCTAAATAACTAAAATTTGATTTGAATTGATTCCTCCATATTTTTTTATGTTAATCAATATATCAATAAGCTATAGCTTCTATTTCAGCAGATCATTTATTGTCATTTATATAACCTTGTATATAAGAAAAGATACGTCAGCCAATTACATTTTGTATGCACTTATTTCGATTTAGATCAATTCCTTTTTAAATATATACATAGAATAGTATTAATACAGCTCTATTTAAAATATAACTTCAGTTTGAAGCATCTATTAAAACAACATCCGATTTTGACTCTAGAAATGAAAGAAATCCGGAGGCTTCAGAGCCTCTATAAGCACCATGAAAGAGAAGTTGCCTTCTTGGCAGTAAGTATTAAACCTTCTTTATTGTATGTTGTAGCGTACAGTTCTATAATATATATATTACCTAGTACTTCTTATAAATTATACTGTGCAATCACACCAAAAAAGCTAATGAGTTCTCATGTTGTAACATAAAGCTGTTCACATTGCTAAGCTCTGCTTAGCAATACTTAAAGCATTTTTCTAGTGTAGCAGTCATCTAATACTTCTCCTTGTCATCAAGATGGCTGTTGTCATCCTCGTATAAAAACATGATCCCAATGACCATATTATATGTGAAACATACATTCTTAAAGCTGTTAGAATCAACCAGGCATTCTGCTAATTCCTCAACTGTCTAGAGCTGTGGGCTTCAGAAATATGAGTTAGGCCGTTTTTGTTTCTAGGGGAGATTTAAATCTTAAATCATCTGTTGAACAGAAAGTGACCCTATTGCAAGTAAATTTTGTGTAAAGGACATAGCTTGAAAGCCTTCTTTTAGATAGTAGCTCACAAAGTAACAACTTTGCAACATCTAGCTTGGACAATCTGTGGGGAAAAATAATGACTAATTAATGTTTATATTTAATTATTAATCAATAATTACCAATAATTAGTAATAATAAATTGTGTTAACATATGAGAACGGTGTAAACAGGCAAGTAAATAATGTGGTGTACAGACAGGTTAAACCGTAACAGTCATAGAAGCATAAAGGGCTAGAAGAGCTAATTTCCACTGTATAGCTAAGAATTTGGCCAATATTAGCTGTGTTAAAGGCTTCTTTTCTAGGCTGGAAGGAGATGAGTATGGTGGCTGCCAGCATAACTAGAGGAAGAAGCCTTGCAGTAATCCAGCTAGAAACAGGCAGAGTCCCAACCAGAAACCAGAGCAGTCTAGGGAGATACCTTTAGAAATAACATAAGGCAATTTCTGGAGGCTGATACAAAGGATTTGAGTACCTTACATTGCTGGAGTCTCTTGATAGCTTCTGTCTTTTGATGGTGAGGAGGAAACTCTCATAAAAATACACTGAAATTCTTGGTCACGGGAAAACTAATGTAAATCAGTTTTGTCTCATAGTGATATAAGATCATAGTGGAAGAAATGGCTTGTGTATAACCTAGACCATGCAACTTGCCATAAATACTCTCTAGCTGATCTGAACCTTGTAAGTTTAGAATTTGGCTGGTTTCTGAGCACTGTATGTTTAGACTTGCCAAAATATACGTTTACTTGCTGGCAATGTGTTTTACATTCTAGGTTAAAACATAAGCTACATAGGTAAGAAATGCTTTCCTATGTGCTAGAAATCTCTTGAAGACTTTTAGAACTCCCAGACCTGGTTTACCTTCTGCATGCAGTGGAATAAAACAGGCAAAACTCCATGGCAACTAATAAGGGAGAGTCAGGCTCCGTCTGGAGCTCTGGAAACATGCAAGTGTTTTTAACAACAGAGCAAAACTGCTGAATTTAGCTAATGTCCAGAAGGAAATGCAGCCAATAACTTCTCAAAATTAATGACTCTCCATTACCATTTCTCACCTCTATGTTTACTCTCTGCTATCCCTAACCATGGAAAGTCTT
The DNA here is from genome assembly GCF_059628265.1 of Tinamus guttatus. NCBI lineage: Eukaryota > Metazoa > Chordata > Aves > Tinamiformes > Tinamidae > Tinamus > Tinamus guttatus. The sequence goes on along the minus strand of NW_028288727.1, from coordinate 614,401 downwards.
GAGAGAAGACAAAGCTTTGCAGAATAAACCTAGGGCCAGCAGTTCTTGTTGTGAGGGATTGATAGGATAAAAAACAAGTAGACAAATAAGTAAAGTCAGCTCTTCAGGCATTTAAGACCTACACTATTATGATTTTCTTGTACCCAATTACTCGGTAATCAATTATCTGTCATGATAATCACATTTACCTACATTTCTGGATTCTGCGCACATCGAAATTTGTGATAGAATTTCTTACAAGAACCTCTACTTGTCCCCTGTAGAGACATCTGCTTTTTCAACATGCGAGGCTGTCTCACATGTTGAGACTATTTCATATTGACTATATTTCAGTCTCAAATTAACTGAGCCACCTCAAGATCCCTAGTCAAAAAACACCGAAAGTTATGAAGTTGTAGTCAAATAGGGATTATAAAAGGAAAGTTTGCCCCCTAGTAATCCATGTTCTGCCACAGACATGAAGGGACATTTTTTCTGAAAGTGTTTTCTTATGAAAGTGGTTCTACAAAGCTGGATTCTGTGCAAGGACAAAATGGTTCTACGACACTTTCTGTGTTGTGTTTCCTTGCAGGTGCTTTGACAGATCAATAAAAATACATACTACACCTACAAGTTTTCAAGCTAAATAGACGTAGTTTATGGTAGTGGGTATAAAAAGCATAGGCTTAATATAGAAAGTATAGGATTCCTCATTCAATGTATGGACTCCCAAAATCACGAAGAATGTCTTACATTGAATGTGTTTCTAAGTTAACTTCTTTGTTGTGGGACAGAAGATAGGAGAGCTATATTAGATATCAGATTTAGCAGATCAGATTAGATAGAATAGATCCATAGAAATTTTTATATCAGATATGTATCATATTTAGTACTTTGACTGTTTTGCTCCATCTCATCTTGTTAATTCTTTCTCCTCTGTAAACTAGATTTTATCTTGGCATATGTTATGCTCCATAAGTAAGGCAGTCTTTTTTTAGATTGCTTAGCACTGTATGGTGGTCAGTTTTTAAATTCAATCACTGAACTAGAAAGGGAGTGGAAAAAATCAGCATAATAGAACATAAAACTAAATATTTATTTTAAGATTTGATTCAATTAAATGCTTCCTTCCTCCAGGGAAAATGTTTTGTTTTCAAAGAAAAACAGTTGAAATGGGAGTCTAGAATTTCCTATCATGCACAAAGACAGTGGGAGTTGGATTATCTCTTTCCCTTTTCACTTTCACAGCTAGAATTCACTTGATATCTTTGGATGATCTTCCTTTTCCACAGATATTTTCCATATACTCAAAATGTGCTATGAACCTTCCTACCTTTTTCACTGTTTTTTTTTCACTGTTATATGCCATGCTTGAAATTACTGACAACTTGATTCAGATCTCTGCTCTGAATCTAGGAGAGAATATATTAATTTTCTTTCCCAGAATGTGCTGGGTGCTACCAACACCTCTTAACTTTTCTTATCAAATTGTTCAGTTTTATACAAAACTCCTCAGTGTTCCAAGCTAGAAACAGAAAATGAAATAGATTCCCTTGCACAGGACTTTGGACATTAACCTGCAAAGCAGATTCCTGCTTTTTTTTTTTTTTTTTTCCCCCCAAGTAATCTATCATGTGGAAGCTAAAGTTTTCCTACGTAGTGGAAGAGAAATGGGTATGACTTCCCTCAAACTAAGGAAAATCTATGAATCTATATATCTATATATAAATATGTGTAAAAATATAGACATGATGCTTTCATGTTAATTGAACAGTGATTTCTCTCTGCGCAAGCATCACTAGCTCTTGCTTGAAAAATGGTCATTCACAAAAAATGTCTGATAAATCTCAGTGTTTTCCTAACTTTGTTATATTTTAAATCAATTGAACGTATCATGGTTCCAGGATCAGATCCAAGAAATCACCAGAGCATATGCTTAATTTTAGGAGCAGATTGACTGCTTTGAAGGGGTTGTAAATGCTCTCATGTTTAAACAAAAGCACCTGCTAAAGCACTTTGAGAAAAATCGATGCTCTGCTGTTCTTTTGTTCTCCTCTCCATTATCCAGTTTCCCAAGTCATTGCATTTGTAATCTGCATTACCAACAGTTTGTTAAAATTGGCACATAGGATTGGAATTTATCACTATCTCAGTTCCCTGAAAGAATTAAGCAATAGATAATAGTTTACTTTTTTTCTCCATGGGTTTTGTCATTCTGGTATCATCATTAAACTATCTGAATAAACTACCACAGATATGCAAGCTCAAATGATATTTTTGTGATCAATGTCAACTATAAATGTCCGAAATTTGTATTAAAAACCTTTATATGCACATTTCACATATGCTGGAATTCAAAAATATGAAGGAAATTTCTTAAGGGATTCTGTTCTTTGCCAATGTCAAAAGCAAAAAAAAAAAGTAAATTTAGGAGATATTTATGATTTCTTCCATTTGTCTGCAAATATCAAGTCAGCATCTGTAAACAATCTTATGATTCTTCTCTCATTCTTACTAGCTGCAAAAGAAAAGCTATTTCCCAAATGTTTAGTAAAATAAATGAATTGTACCAATATAAAGTTCCAGAAATATTACAACCTATCTCTCTCTTTTCTGAGATCCATCTACACAGACACACCATCCGTGTTAGTCTAACTTCATGTTAAAATCTTGCAATGCTAGCAATTCCTCAGCTTCATACAGAATATATTTCTACGTTTACCTGTCTCTACCAATTGAATGTTTCAGTACGACCCAGACTAAACTTTTCTTACTGCTGCGTAACATGTTATTTCTTATATTCATAATAGACACAAAGAATCAATGATGGTTGTCTTTTATGCTCTTCTGGACTTGTGTTAAAGAATAGCTAATGATGATCCTAAATTGAGGGCCATAAAGCAAAAAGCAGAAGGGTGAAATCATACAGAGTCTCCAGAGCCAAGAATGCTCTTAGCTCTTCCTTAACCTGTAGCTACAAGGACTATGTTCAGATAGGGAATTTTACCCTGAAAATCATAGACTCATCAAATCATTATGGTTGTAAGAGACCTTCAAGAACATTGAGTCTAACTGTAAACCTGTCAACATCATGCTTGCTAAACCATGTCCCTATGTGCCTTATCTACACATTTCTTGAACACTGCCAGGGTCGGTGACCCCACCACTTCCCTGCCGCTTCCCTGGGCAGCCTGCTCCTGACCACCCTTTCTGTGGTTCTTCCTAATGTCTAACCTGAACCTCCCCTAGTGCAACTTGAGGCCATTTCCTCTTGTCTTATCTGTAGTTATTCTGGAGAAGAGATCCACCTGCGCCTCACTACAACCTCCTTTCAGGTAGCTGCAGAGAGCAGTAAGGTCTCCCCTCAGGCCCCTCTTCTCCAGCTTCATTGCCCTTCTTTTGACACGGATCAGCACATTTTCAGATTTTGTTTTACAATTACTTGCCACCAATAGCTAAGAAAGGTAAGATTTGTAGTGTGAGGGATGCCTGAGTCCTTCTGGAAGAAAATAAAATACTCAGAATTAAGTGGTAGGCAGACTAAGACTTACTCACCCTTACAGGAACTTCACTGACAGTGAAGTGATATGCAAATCTCAGGAATGACAACAACAAGATCAGAGAGAGTTTTTTCTTAGAAATAACACCACTACCAGAGCTGTATTAGCAAAGTATTCTTAAATAAGTGTCGACCACTTCCATGGCCAATCAAAGAATTATAGGAGTCTGACACAAGGCAGCAATAATTAGATTGTCATGCACAGGAAAAAAAAAAAAACATAAGCAGTTTTTCAAAGCAACTGGAAGCCAGATTATTTTCCATATGCAATGTTTATTTTGTATTGGAAGAGTTTTATAAGCTTTTGAATAAAAAAACAAACTGAATGAAAAATGGAAAGCAGTTCTGTAACTGGTCAGGCATGCCAGATGCCTGGGTTATGACAGAAATGTTTTTTAATGATCAGGTTTGAATTTTACATGTTTTGAATGATGGCAAATCCCCTGACAACTCTGAGAGTGATGTATGTGATTTTCCTCAGCAGTAGAATTCCTATTAGCATTGTATTATTCATATCAGTCTTTGTGCTTGTAACTGAACTCAGCCTTTATTCATGGGCTTTGTTCACAAATAAAAGGGAAAAATGCTTTACAAAATCAGGAGGTTGTTGAGTAAACTCTAGATGTATAAAATCATTTGTCTGGAGACAGAAAAGTTTCTTATAAATATTTTAATACCAGAAAGTAATAATCTTTTAATCTTACAGGAATTATAATACTATACAATCAGGCCTTATCTCACATTAGAACATGATATTATACATCATCAAAGAGTACCTGAAGTTTATATTGTGTGTTTTTTAGAGTTGGTTAAAATTATTCTAGGAGTAATTATGTTTTCAAAAACAATTTTTGTGTAACTATCTCACAGAACTATGATTTCTAAAGTAACCAAATAGTAAATCATAGATACCTAAGACATCTTGACATAGCAAAAAGTATCAGAAATACTCAAACTACTGCATATTTTTGGCATACAAAAAAAAAAAGTTTGCTATATTTTTGAGGAAAGGAGAAATAATTATTGATCCTGATGAAATCTAGAGTCTGATCTTAGGTGTAAACTAAAAAATAGTATATGTAATGATTCAAAACACAATATATAAAAAATAAAAGCTCGAAGGGAAAAAAAGGGCATAAACATGACTTTTTTTTTAGATCCAGAGAGTCTAGTAACCTTCTCTGGCATTTATTAAATTCCTTGACATTATCTAGTTGTAAGAAAAATAAATACACACTACATGAGCCTTTAAAGTGGAAAAGCTGCTCTGAAGATATACTGTGTTTTAAAAGCCAAGTTTTTCAGATCTTACATTTTTCCATTTCAGCATGAAGTTATAAAGTTTCTTTCTGTCCTATTTTGTATTCATTTCTTCCTGTTATTAGGAGAATATGAATCTTTGTGACATATGAAAATTTTCTGTTAATAACCAAGTAACAAGATTTTTTTTAATATATACATCTTGCAATTCTCAACAGTTTTTTGAAACAATTGTATTGCCCTGAATTTTAATTAAATGTATTATGTTTTCCCTTGTTGTCCTTCTCCAAAAAATGTAACTAGAGTTGAAAAACACAATTTCACTAAAACTTGGAGGAAATAATCATGACTATATATTGTAATTATATTTAGTAAATACCAGCTTACATGAATCATAGAATCATAGAATGCTTAAGGTTGGAAGGAACCTCTAGAGATCATCTAGTCCAACCCCCCCCTGCACACTCAGGGTCACCCAGAGCACGTGGCACAGGACTGCGTCCAAGTGGGTTTTGAAGATCTCCAGAGAAGGAGACTCCACAACCTCTCTGGGCAGTCTGTTCCAGTGCTCTGTCACCCTCACTGTTAAGAAATTTTTCCTTAAGTTCATGTGGAACTTTTGGTGTTTCAGTTTGTGGCCATTACCCCTAGTTCTGTCTGTGGCCACCACTGAAAAGAGGCCGTCCCCATCCTCCTCACTCCCTCCCTTGAGGTACTTATAGACACTGATCAGGTCCCTCTCAGCCTTCTCTTCTCCAGGCTGAACAGGCCCAGTTCCCGCAGCCTCTCCTCAGAGGACAGATGTTCCAGGCCCCTGATCATCCTTGTAGCCCTGCACTGGACTCTCTCCAACTTTATATATAAACTTTAAATATGAACTTTACAAATAAAACGCCATGGCCTTTTTGTGCAGTAAGTTAAATATCTCAAACTGTGCAGTCACTTAAACACTTTAATTACATCTTTTGAGCAAGTTAAACACCTTTATTCACAGTTCAGGTGACCTAAAAATAGGTACAGTTCACATTGCTCAGCTGATGAAAAGAAACTTACTAACATCTATTTTTTTTGACTCTGTGACAAGATCCAAAGGAATTCTTTCAAGTAGTGTCCAGCCATAATCCTCTGCGTATTTTTTAATTTCATAGTTAGCTTTATGCTACCTTTTAGTTTCAAACTAAAAAGACCATAGGGTTAAGCTGAACATAAGTAAATACATACAGAAACATTTCCGGAATGGAAATTAATATTGTTATTTTGCCAAAGAGAATCTGTTTAAAGATTCATTAAGGATAGCTGGGTTTTTGCACTTTTCCAGAAAATTCTCCGTAAAAACATGGGCTTGCTACAATATGTAACATCATATCCTCATGTTCAATGATAAACTAAAGATATCCATTTGGAAGCAGCAGAACATGCCACTGGATTTAGTTTAATTATAACTTCAGCATAAAGTCTTTTTATAGTCCTCATGAAATATTCTGTGGCTTCCCAAGAGCAATCAATACATATCTGTCTCCACAACAAAATTTACACTAAAGACATTTGCCAGATTTTTCCAATATTTTAAAGTGTGTGGGTTTTTTTTTTTTTTTTTTTTTTTTTTAAGGCACTCATTTGCAGTAAAAGGGTGTCAGTGTTAGAGAGTTCGTTTGTTTGTTTAGGTCTCTGTGCTGCATCTTTATAGTCTCACTTGGTCTAATATCCATTTCCCTTGCAGGATAACTCCATGCCATTAAGTGGCATGGAATGGACTAATCTCATTTCTGTACTTCAGCTGTATTCCGACAGACGATGCAGCCCTGCAGTGGCTGAAGATTTCAAACCAATGAGAAACTGGGTTTGAATTGCATTTGGAATCTTTATTCCCGAACTAAAAAAAAAAAAAAATTTGCTTGATCTTCATCCCATCTTGGTCCTGAGTTATCCTTCAGTAATATTCTCCTAAGCTCTAGGTCTTAATGTATCTTCCATAAAGACCCTGCTGAACTGTAGATTTCAGTCATGGCTGTCTCTTTTATACTTTCTTTTACTTTTTAGTTGGGTGCTGGAGATAAATAGCTTCCAAACTTGATTCACTCAGATGATATTCAAATCTTACATTCTTTTCGACTTGCACCGCATACTTCATGCCAGACTGAAATTGTAGACCCGTACAAACTCAGTGTAGGTCCTGCTGGGAATTTAGGATGAGTAAGAAGATATTGGCATGTCTGCCAGACTTACAGTCTGGGTTCACTTCAGGGAAAAGTTTATAGCTCAGGCAGGAGAGCCCATTTTTACTTCTAACATATTGTGTTTACATAAATATTCTACTCAAAGCCATCTCCAAGTGTTTTCCACTGAATAAGTTCTGCCACCTCATTACATGTAACAGCACTGAAAATAATTGTATTATTGCTACAATAAAGTTTCATTTCAAGAAAGACTGAAATCTGTCAGCAGTCAGTATGTAAAGCACAATTTTAGTATAATCAGAATTTCTTATTGGACTGATAAACCTCTACAATATTACAAATTCAATTTGTCTTATGCAAAATGAGACATAGGAATAAATGTGTGCATGTTTGAGGAAGGGTATATACATCTATTGTGAAGTAAATGTGAAAGTATGGAGAAAATATGTATAACATCTATATACGAATGAAATATATATATAAATATGAATATATATAGCATACATATTTTCTTTACAACTGTTGATCTTCAGCATATCTGTTTACACTAGGCACTTGTTTTAGTCTGTATGAACTAAGAAAAAAACTGTTATTAAATATAACTCTAATAGGATACTTACTGTAGAATAATTACATTCCAAATGTTTATTGAAAACATGTATGTGTATGGAGTCTTGACGATTCTTTTCGAAAACTGTATCTGCTAAGTTTCAATGCATGCTTGTTTAAAATCAGCCATCCTATTTTCATATGCCAAGCTCCGTATTAGGCATATTCAGGCTGTGACTGATTTCATCTCTCTTATTTTTTGCAGATGTAGGGCACTGCTTATTTTCATGACAAGGATGTGTTAAAATGAAAGAGAGAATACCAGGAGGAAAAATATTCATATGCTAAATGTTGACAATTTATAGCTATGTATGTATGTATATAGATAATATATATATGTATATATATGTATATATATATATATTTCCAGAGGAAGACTAGAGTGTCTATTTAATACTTTTGGTATCTCTCATTAATTCTGCCACAAGTCATATACACATACTGAAAACCTATTACATCATAAACGTTCTACTTACCATCCCTTATTATGCTACATTGTACTGAGTTACAATGTGAGCAGAGATAAAAAATCAGGAAGTTCAAGTTCATTATCCTCCAAAAATGGATGGAATATACATCTGATATAAGAATTTTAACTATTTTGATAAAATAAATAAATAAAATGAAAAAAAATTCATAAGGTATCTCATATATGAATAATTTGCATTTATACCTCTAGGAAAAAAAATAAAAATCAGTCATTTAGGAGTAAGTGATCTACAATTCAGAAAAGCATTTTCTATGGTAATACAGGGAAAAAATGGGAGTTAATACAAATATTACAAGATGACTAAAAACCTAGATGAAGGAAGTTTACCTCAGTGATTCAGGAAATCTCTTACAGTCCTACTTTCTCTCTCTATTTTTTTTCCCTAAGACATCTATAATCAACAAGCACACAATCTTTTGCAATCCTACTGCCAAAGTAGCCCTAAATGTAGCATGTATCTTCAAAAGTCTGTAGAAGCCGTGGTGCCTTTTAATTAGCTATTTCTTGGCTCAGTGTATACACACACATATATATAGCCTGGCTCATATTCCTCAGCCAAGAGTAGATAAGTTACAAGAGTAAATGAGCTATTGTACACATATTTAGGGGAAATTTAAGTTGGGACTTTGATTCTCTTGCTATTTGCAAAATGCAAGCATCCAGAGACATAAGATAGGTAACATAGGCAAGACATAACATAAAGAGACATCTTTAAAGCACTTCTCTGTTTAATTTCTGAATATCGTTCACTGACACATTTAAGAAGCTAAAGTTCACTAGGAAGAGAAGAGATAGTATACCAGTGAACCATGGTTTACCTCAAAGTAGAAGCCAACATTTCTTTTAATTCTTAAATGATTTTTCTCCTATTTGTTTTTTTTTTCTGATTTCCAATAAACTGAATGAGACATGCTATGGAAAGAAAAATTCCAACAGCTCTTTCCCAGTATCTTCAGCAGCAGCCTTGTTTGCAAAATAAATTTAACTGTTACTTTGCTTCAGATCCTTTTTACAGGTTTGGCCTACAGATGTTTTCTTACACCTAAAATGGCCATGGGTGAATAGGTCATTCCTTCCAAATCAATGAGCACATTCAACATCTAAAGAGAAATAGCCTGTTAAAATTTTTTGAAGAAATTGGAGAAATCGTTAATTGTTGGACAAGAGGGAATTCAGTTACACATTCTCAGGTTCTGCTGGCATTCAAGGAGGACCTAATGGCTCCTCTTTGACAGGGAGACAGCTGAGGTAGCTACTCCAGATAGATCTGATGTTTGCTCTTGCTTGACTTCAAGCCATGAGACCTATAAAAAGAATTATGGTATTTCAGACTTTTTAGTATCAACACAGTTGGTATATCTATTCCTTTGCCTTGTTTGATGGAGGTTTGAGGGTTTCAGTTTCGAACCTGATCATATTTCAAATACTGGGCGAACACACATCAGCTCCATAACTCCCCATATGTGTAGTTTCATTACCTAGAGAAATCTGTTTTCTGGCTTGCCTACTGGAGAAACAAGATTTAACTAATGGGAAATGCAGCTAAATGGGAACATGGAGTCTTTCTGTGATTGTAAATAACTCCCTTCTATTTAGTGCATTCAATGTAATCAAAACAGGAGTTTTAACTCTTATATGCGATTAAATGTATGATCCTAGTAAAGATAGCATAAGTGAAATTGAATGTCATTTCGCTTATAAGTTACAGACTAATAACAACTACTGACAAGTAGTATCTGGGCGTACATGACGTAACAGGGATACAAAAAAGTTCGTGATTTGCAAATATCACTAGTTGGTGGTTGATATAAATAAAACTTCAGTAAATGGAGTCTCAACTTGTAAAATATGAAATAGCAATAAAATGGATTTTATTTTGAATGTAGGCTAAATTATTATAATGTTTCTTGTATTCTTAAGGTGATTTAGTTACTGAGAAAAATATCAGTCAATAAGGGGTTTTTTTTTTGATAAAGATGTGTTTTGACTCCTGTTATAGACTTTTCCGTCAAGTGCCATTCTTTCCCTTAAGTAGAAACAACATATTAAGAACTGTCAATCATATGATTAATCATTAATATATGTTCCTGATCCACGAATTTTGTTTCCTATATGCATGACTTATGTCATAAAAGATAAAAAAAAGTTAAAAATTAGCTCTTGTACAAGACACAGCAAACATATCAGAAGTCAGTTTGTCTTTTCCATCAGCATTACGTGACAAAGTTGCAATCAATCTTGTTAGGACGGACTGATCTAGAAATAGTGACGTTAAATTGTTAAATCCATACACCTATACACATGAAAATAGCAACCAAGCTAGTGTAGATTAAATTGAATGCATGAAAAATATAGCACACTTGCAAGTTTAAGAACTTATTTCAGCGCTTTTATATCAGTATCTTAAGTTCTCTAAACAAGATAAACAATGGGAGCATAGACATGGACTTCATGCGGTGCGGTCTTGGAAGCTGACTTGGAAGGAAATTTATGGGACTTTTAGTGAAGTGCTAGGTAAAGCTCCAAGCACAACTTCAGCTAAATCTAAAAATCCCAAGTTCCTTATACTGTTTCAAATATTCAAAACAGTTTACTTGAAATTCCACACACCAGAATGACCTTTCCAGTACAATACTAGTAATGAAGAAGTAGAAAAGTGCATGGTTAGAATAACATTTTCATGCTCAACTTCCAACATAATGAGCTGCTAGCCTGCAAGTATGTTTCTTCAAGGACAAGTATACTAATTTCTTTCTGTCTGAAAATGGAATGGAAGAATATAAAGAAGAAAAAAACAATTCAAATCTGCCATCAGTCTCAATTCATAGAATTCATAGGATATATTCAGATGCTAAAGATGAAAGGATTCGATGAAAATTTGACAGCTTTTGCAACAGTCACTATTTAAACTTGCTTTCCTTTGTGTATATATATGTATATATGTAGATTCTGAGAAAAGTAAGGACTGTAAATATGTATATATGTGTGTGTGCACTTATAGTTATTCCTATGTATGTCATTTACATCTTAGATGTATAGCTATCATATGCATCTATAGATGTGGATCTATATTTTTTCTGAACTGTGTATTTTTAACATTTGGTTCAGACTGAATATGTCTAGCCAAAATTCAAATATTAAAAAATATATGAAACATTACAAAATATGTGCATTTACAAGTATATAATAGCAGAAAACTCAAGTTATATCCTGTTTCTCTCAGGTATATACAGACATCAGGCTTAATATAATAGAAGTTTGTAGAGAAATATATACTGTAAATCTGCAAGTTAAAAAAGAAAACTAAATATATTATACTACCCTGAAGGGAGCAATCAGTCTTTGGCACACAACTAGATGGTCTGAGCTCTTTTTATTTTTCAATTTCTACAATATTACTGTCTCTGGTGCAATAAATACATTACAAATTGTATTTAGTATATCAAATCATCAGGCTAAACATCTTGAAAAACAAAATTAAATCATGATATCAAATGTCTTATAGCCCACCTGCTTGCTTCATGAATGACAGTTAATAAAAATTGAGCTTCAAAGAGAGACTAACTACCTTTATTGGTCTTTCTCTTTAAGATCCTATTCAGTCTATGAAAATTGATATTTTGAATTGTCTTTAAATGAATTAATACAAAATAAGAGAAACAAATATTTGTGTGCAACACAATGCAATTCCTGAATGTTTTTCAGCAGTTAATTATTTTGACTAAAGTAACAAAACATTACCATAGGCAAAGATATCAAAACAAGCACTGTTAAGTCTGGGTTAAACTCTGCCATGTTTCCTCATACTAAATGATATTTTTCTTAACTAAAACTAGTGAAGCTGACCTTTTTCATTTACTCTGATGATCCTTCCCATGAGGAAGGCAGACAGAGGGCAGCCCTAGAGAGAATGGCTGCTTCATCACTCACATAAGTGTCCTGGGGACTTGGGAGGGCTTACACAGGGAAGGGAGGGTTTCCCAGTGTGAGTGGTGCATTTAAGACTGACCCAGTTCCATTTGGACATGGCAAATGTGCAATAACAAGGCCTAAACTGGCAGAGTGTCCTTATTCAGGAGTGTTAATACAGTGATACTAAATAGCTAATTCTGAATCATCACCCGTGAATCGCTTAGTGTGAGCTCACTGACTCAGCTCCTTGCATACAGTTGCCTTTGCATGAATTCTCCTTCTGTTTTAATTGCATTATTGCTACTCTTTACTTCATATTTCTGAGAGTGATTTACTGAATGGAGGCAGATTTTCCACTGCATGCAGTGAATTAATGTAAGCTGAACTAAATTCAATATTTTGCATCTATACATTAGCTAAACATCCTACATTTCTGTTACATTTATTAATGGAAAATAGACGATTGTTTTTTTCTCAGACTCTTGTAGCATGTGGTTATTTAATATGCACCTTGTAAAAGAAAGATTTTCTAGCTATTTTTATTTTTGTTGTTATTATGTTTATTATCATCATTATTACTGCCATAGGCATTTCTCAGACATAACAAATAGCATTAAGAAAGATGAATAGTTCAGCAATGCGGATCTACACTTACAGGTTTTGAGGGCTGTGGTGTTTTTATGACCTTTTATGTTGTTACCATTTGAAAGCTGTTATTAATGAAAACGTATCTGTAAGATCTGCAACAATTGCATTTTATTTAATTGTATTTCTACATATGCAGACAATAAAGGTATTTTGTCAATACCTGATTAAAAATGAGATGTAATCCTTCAAAGCAATCATAAGTTGTAAAGGAATTTAATGTCTCGAATCAATGAGCAATGGACTGAGTTGGACTAGATCTAATTCAGGTTCAGTTAAGAGCTCTCAAGTGCCTGGTTTACAGTGACAGAGAAATTTTATGGAACTGCCAAAATTTTCTTGTTTTAATGTTGAAGGTAGTGACATTGCTTCCTCAACAGGTTAGTTTTGCAGAACCAGTCTTAAAGACAGCTTTTTATTTATAATATATAATTGTTGATTGTTTGCATTATAGTTTCCCCCTACTGATTTTCCCATTTGTTTCGTACAAGATAAATTCATATGTTTTTCAGCTTGGATATGCAATTCTTCTGTTTACAGACATATTCTGAATGATTTCTACAACTTGATAATTAGAAGAAAAGCAGACCTATAAAGAATATGTTGTAAAATCCTATGCACCGTCATAAAACCAAAAAGTAATGTGTCTTTCATCTTCATATTTTGCAGGGGGAAAAAAAAGAAAAAAAAAGGTTGAATCTTAAATCTACTATAAATAGATAAGTAGTCTGCAAAAATTTAATAACACTTCTACCTGTTGGACTGGCTCAGAGAGCTGAAGCCCATTAAAACTATTGCCAATAGCTCTATGCATATTCAAGCTTTGCTGATCAGAGCACAAGAATCGTTGGGGTCTAAAGAATTCGACAAGAAACAAAAGTGCAACTACCTGGTGACTGATTACTGGCTAACTTACAGTTAGCTCTGATTTTTTGGGATTATTTTGCAGCAGCAATTGATTTAAACAGTAACATACCCAGAGATTTGCATCTCTGTCTCTTTGATCCAGATAATGTGCTTTAAATTTGTTTTATGTATACCAAATTGTACTATTCTTACTACTTTATGCAAAGCCACTAAAGTAACCACTTTAAGTAACTAGGAAGAAATATTGTCATTTTCTGTAAATCTTTATGCAATAGCACAGGTAATACATGTTACTCATTTTCTCTCTATACATAATATTGCAATATATGCAATATATAATATATGCCCTAAAAGATCTGATGGTTCCTGGGTTGTAGGGCATGTTCCATTATATTTCTTTCATAGAAAACACAGCTGCTTTAACGGAATTTTTTATAGCGTGTCCTGGCCAAAGAATAGTGCTTGGAACAGAAATAGATGCATTCTTCAGCTATCCTAACAGGATGACTTTTTCTAGGGTGTTTTTCATGATTTGTCTGGCTGCCAGATTATGATCCTTGGTCCTATTCCAGGGTGATAGAGAAAAAGAGAGGCAGCTTTTCTCTAAATCAGTAGAAGTCAACACTCCAGAGGGCTGTGCTGCCATTCAGAGAGAACTGGACAGGTTGGAGAGTTGGGCAGAGAGGAACCTCATGAGGTTCAACAAGGACAATGCAGGATCCTGCACCTGGGGAGGAATAACCTCAGACATCAGTACAGATTAGGGATTGGCCTGCTGGAAAGAAGCTCTGCAGAGAGGGATTTGGGAGTCCTGAATGACAAGATAACCATGAGGCAGCAATGTGCCCTTGTGGCCAAAAAGGCCAATGGGATCCTGGCTGCATCAGGAGAAGCGTTGCCAGCAGGTCCAGGGAGGGGATCCTGCCCCTCTCCTCAGCTCTGGTGAGGCCGCACCTGGGGTATTGGGTGCATCTCGGGCTCCCCAGGACAAGAGGGATGTGGAGCTTCTAGAGAGGGTCCAGCAGAGAGCTACAAAGATGATTAAGGGACTGGGGCATCTATAATATGAGGAAAGACTAGGTGAGCTGGGCCTGATTAGTCTGGACAAGAGAAGATTGAGAAGGGATCTGATCAGTGTGTATAAATACCTAAGGGGAGAATGTAGGGAGGATGGGGCTAAACTCTTCTCAGTGGTGGCTAGTGGCAGGACAAGGGACAATGGGTGCAAGATGAAACACAGGAAGTTCCACCTCCATGTGAGGAAGAACTTCCTTCCTGTGAGGGTGACAGAGCCCTGGAACAGGCTGCCCAGAGAGGCTGTGAAGTCTCCTTCTCTGGAGATCTTCAAAACCCGCCTGGATGCCACCCTGTGCCATGTGCTGTAGGTGACCCTGCTGCAGCAGGGGGTTGGGCTAGATGATCCCTAGAGAGCCCTTCCAACCTCAACCATTCTGTGATTCTGTGATTCTATGAAAGGTAGAGTCACTACAAAACCAAAGAGCAAGAGCAACCATATTGTCTATGATGAATGCTGAACTACACACTCCTTACTGTACAATCTAGTTAATGGCATTAGGATAGAGAATTGTCCTTAGGAAGCAACTCTGAACTTCCAAATTACCCACTTGTCTTTAGCTTTCTTGTGAAAGATTCCTATTTTGCTCAATGGGTTATCCAAGGCACTAGGACTATATGTAGTTTCATCCAGAATATCACCAGACATATCTAATTATCAAATGCCCATGCCGTATCTACTACTGATCAACAGTGTTATGTAAAATAATGACTTCTTTGCTTCTTTAGGATGGACTGACTGATTCACTTTTAGACAAACCTAAATAGGCTTCTCAAAATAGTTCATTCTGAGGCCTTCTTCCAGCTGCAACATTTAATATTATTGTTAGGCAATAAAAATACCACTCTGGAAAGATGCAGCATTATTTTCTTTATGCATTTTGAACTGACCTATATCTATATACATAGCATACATATATGTGTGTATATATATCTATATATACATATCTAAAATATAAAATAAATCTATATCACAAATGGGATAAAAAAAGGTTAACACTGCCGTTCTGTCTTATATGGCAAAGTTGCTTGTTAAACTGTTCACAAAGAAACAAGTAAATAAGTTTTGAGCTAAAGTCCTGGTATGAGATATAGAATGAGCTGAAGAATGAAAAAAATTCAGTGTTGCTTGGACCAAGGCAGGAGACTCTAAAAAACATATGTTTCCATAGTCTGTTGATACAACACTTTTCTCATTGCCACTCTGGGCCAAGTTCTCTTATAGCTGCTGTGAAGCACCTATATGGTATTACAGTGTAAGTAAAAATTGCCTTAGACTTGCTGTGATGGAACTGTTTCCCAAGTCAAATCATTCCAGTTTAGGTCGTTATCACCAAAACTATTAAATGAAGTTCCAAGTTAACAACATAGAGGAACCTGATCTTATTTCCACTCAAGGCAAGATCTTAAAGTAGACAATCTTAGCTATGATTGAAGTAACCATGGCTGTTTCTTGAATAAAGATTTTTTGGTTCAGGAAAAAAATAAATGTTTACAGATTTTGCATATTTCATTTAAAAATAATCCTGAAAGTGAAATTAGAAACTCCTTGCTGTGTTAAAGAATATATTATCCATGTTTACTAGGCTCTTGAGTCCAATTATTGTCAGTGGTATAAGAAAAGACCCAGCAAGTGGCATTTTAAGCCTCTTTCTCTGCTCTGTTTTCCTTTCACAGTGTGGAATATGAGCTGATATTTTACAGCAAAAGCACACTTATGTCACTCATGAAAATGAGCAAAGTAAAACTTACTGATTATCTAGAAGCATTTTAGCAATTAGAAGATCATGGTCTCCACTATCTGTTGCACTTTTTTTTACTGAGCAGTCCTAAAGGGATCCAGGATGTAAAGGTAAAGAGAATATCAGCTCCTGAGGATGCTTCTCATGATAGAGATCTTGAAAACTGAAATAATGTTGCCCACTTGGCACTTCACCATTTAGAGCTGAAGGATCCACTAAGCACTACAACTATCTTTGGAGACCTGCTCTTTCTGCTGAAATGCCATAACATGGATACTATCCAATGATACCAAGACTCATATGTATCCCATTCTTCTTGAAGATTTAAGGAAACCTTCTAGGTAGGTATTCATGTGATATAAAACTCTGACACTTGAAACTAGGCAATGCAATGCCCAAAATTTTAGCCAGTGATCCTGGAAAGACTACAAGACCCCAATTGCTGGAGAAAAGCTGCTTGTTGAAAAGCAAGACCTGAAATGGCTCAGTTTCTGAGTTGGAAATTCTCAGGAACAGGGAGATCAAAAATCCACTTCTATTTGTCCTTAAGGTGATTAATTAGAGGCTGCAGGAATCTATCCTCATCCATTTGGGATTCTCACCTTGCAATCCTCTCGTCCATGAAGCACAACTCACTGATCACTTTCCAAACGTTGTGTGATACTTAGATCACCAACTCTAGAAGCAAGAGGTAGTTAATGCCACTCAGGAGATAACAGAGTTCAAACACAATGAGCTGAGAACCTGCAGTTATTCCACTTTCATGAACAGAAAGAAAAATGTTCTAAGTGGAAAAGATTGCTATTTAATTTCAAGCTATAACTTGTTGTCAGCAGAGGCTCCGGAAAGGAAATGTTTAGTCTCTGAAAAGATCCACAAAATATCTGTGCATTTACTTTATAGGTTTTGTTGAATCAGAGCATGGACAAAGGGAAGAAAATGATGTAGAATCAGAAGTAGGTTTCTTTATAGGATCTTTCTGGTATTTTTTTTTAAGTTTCAGAGCTTTGTCTGTGCTAAGACTCAAACTGCCAACAATGTATTGATTTACTTACTTAAAATATATTTACAAACTACTTTATAAGAAAAATTGTTTTAGAAAAATGTGATCTCACTTTTAAAGCAATAATTTTATTGTAATAAAAGTTACTTGCTTGAGAACCAACCAATTCTTGTTTGGTACGAGTCTGCATTATTTTAGCATTCAGTGTATTTCAAAGTATATCCCAGAAGCCAAAAACTACAGCTGAGTATTTGTTAGAACAAATCCTTCTCATGCAAAAGAACAAACCCATACAATACCAATCAAATTCCTGTTGCTTTTTACGCCCAGCTAAACAAACACACACAGAGGAATCTTTGATTGTTTGTATCATCAGAAAATAGTATATAATATTTTTTAAGTGATCCAGATCCAAAATCAGTGGCTTTAAAGGTCTACTGATCAGTCTAGAAGCAGTCAGTAGTGTATGATACATACATAAGAATTATACCATAATGTATGGACAAGCGACTTTGTACAACAGAGAAATGCAGATATTTGAAGAAATCCTTCATGGTACAATATTATATCCTTGACATCTGGCTACAGGAAATGACCAAATGAACTTCAGCATGTCTCAGTGACTTCAAAGCTTAAAGCACACATTGTGTGTGTGAGTAACCTTGTTAGGAACAATCTCCTGTTGAGGAAGGTGTTCTGCTGCTCCTCATTACAGCAGCCCATCAGGGACTATGCTTTACCGCTTCTAAATTAGTGGTACTGTGCCACCACAAACCTATAAAATATTGTAGTAGGATCTGCCTGCTCCAAAGCTCTGTTGACATTATTCTAGCTAAATTCAACTTACCAGTTATAACTGGAACAGATTGAAGCCTTATTGTAGTGTTTAGAGAGTCTGACATTTAGCAAAAGAAAGTGAGAGAAAAGTGGCACTTGGCCAAGAGTGCCAAGAGAAGAAAGGAAAATGTAAAGTGGCAGCTGAAATAAAGGTACAGAGCGTGTTTACAGCATGGTTGTTTGCCTGCTGCATGTTGTTATTCTTTTTCTTAAGTACTTTCCCAGTGCATAAATATTTACATGGACGTTGACTTACTGCCCTGATGAAAACTGTGAACAAAACTGTGGCGACTACAGGACAGTCACAGAGTTATATACCATGACGCTCAAAATTTTGTGGTGAGAGCATTTGTAAGGTCATTGAAACACAGGAATAATCCTAAGCCATGAAAAAAAAAAAAAAGGAAAAATAAAAAAAGAGGAGAATTTCATTTTCTTACTTGCAGTATAAGACTATGAGGGCCAGCTGATTATCGTTCACTGTAACACCAAAGGGTATTCAAGCACATTGCACAGACACTAGCAATCCAACAGTTTCCTTTCACATCCTTTTCTTATATATAGGGAAGTGCTGTGGGATACATAGGGATGTGCAATAATAGATCTTGGAAAGGCCAAAATTTTATGTAATTATTCAGTCTGGTACTGATACCTCAGTGAGAGTGAAAGAGTTAAATGTCTGAAAAACAACCAAACAAAAATTCCTGCAAATTTGCTCTTGGAGAAAGAATGTATTCAAATGCAAATTAGTCCAGCCACAGATAGTTCTCATTTACCAGCATAATCTCATTGTTTTTGTTTTTGTTTTGCTTATTTTTTCCTTTATTTTTTTATCCTAAAGATGGAAAGAGTTATTTTTTCCTAAGGGGGCTAAATTGAATTTTACCTTCAGGACAGGAAATCAGTTGAAAGAATTACAAGGAACCAGATCTGTCCCTACTTTTAAACATTCTCCTTATTTTTCTGTACCATTAAATGCACTTAAGTGGTTTAGGTGGGGACCAATGTATGCCTGTACTCAGCCTGTTTATTGGCTGTCTCCTTTGTGCCACTGACTTCCTGCACTCCCCATCACTCTACAGAACCTTTTCATAGGAGGCAAAATGAGCAGAAGAGAAATTTTTACAACCCAGATGAGAGCCTGAAAATTTCAATACTGGTAAGAAGTCAAATTAGGATATTATTTTTCTTTCACAGAGGTTCAGAAAAAAAAAATGTGTCTAAAGAGTACATGTATTTGAAGTATGAAATTAGGCACAGTAAAAAATTTCAGTGGGATGTTGTGACTTCAGATTTTTATATGCCCAAATTTCCATTTCTTTCTTGCCTGCTCTACACCTGCCCTTTTTCATTTCCCACTGGGTTTGCCCATCACAGTTCCTACACAAATAGTGATTTTGGTGCTCTTCAGCTAACAGAATAGATTTTCTTTCTTAAAAAAAAAAAAATCCTTCCCTCCCTTTTTTTTTTTTCTTTTTGATTTTCCAAGGAGATTAAGCTATCAAAGCACACATTTAAATGAAGTGTGTTTATGTTATCTGAATTGGAATGAATAATGCTCAGATTTACCCTGATAGATATAATCAGAATGTAGTCCAAATTCCACTGCTATCTCCAGTAATTTTTGGCAGAGCAGAGAGTGAATCAGAGACAAAAAACCAGAATGCCATCAGACACATAACTGTTTCTTTTTCTGAATATGTTCACTTAGCCACCAATACCTCACCACCACAGTATAACTGGCTAAATGCAATGTTTGCATAACAGAAATGACACGAGTCACATTTTTGTAGTTCATTTGTGCAGTACAATGTAAAGGATGGAAGCATTTTTTTCTCTAGCCCCTGTAGAAAGACCATTGGGATTTCTGAGGTGCTATTCCTGGATGTATCATGGACTCAGTAAACTCCTTTGGGTGAACATGATCCCTTCTTCTATGCCTACAAAGCCAAAATACATTGGATAGAATCATTTTGAATAAACATTTCTTGGTGTTTCAAAGCTGTAGTTCTGTAATGGCAACTGAGATGCATACGTTATAGCCAGCCAAACCAGGGTAGTCATGAAGGCACTTCCTGCGATACAGTGAAGTCTGTAAATTATTTTGGGTTTCAAGAGCTGTGTCAGGTAAATAAATGCTGCTGTATAACTAGCCAGTTGGGATCATGTTTATTGCCAGCTCCACGATTTAAAGCGTAAATCAGTAAATATATGATTGGAGAGCACAAATAGTGTAAAAATGACACTTGTCCCAGAAATAAATGTTTTTGCTTCTTAGCCCACATGAATGAAAGGTAAAGCCAATCTAGGATTTGATTAATTCCAACAAAGGCCTCTCAACATTTGTGCTTTCGTATCTATACTTATTAGAATGTTTGCTACAGTTACACGTGCGTATGGAAAAGTCTAAATATTGATTCACAAATAATTGCAGTAAAGGAAGAACTGGATCCTTGTTTAAGTATGACTATTCATCCTCTGAAATTTAAGTATGTATGAAAGTACTCAGTACTTCCAGGATTAGACGGAGTAGGTAAATCCAGGGACTGTTTATACCTTCTCTTTGAGAATCTCTGTTGTCTGGGGGAGGATAAATACATAGCATACTGCTTATTCCTTCTAAATGTGAATGAAATGCTTAGAAAATGTATTAAATTGTTAGCTTTGGAGAGACTAATTTAATTTTTCTTACTCTTGAGCAGTTAAACTTCCTTGCAATTACCCTAGCAATATTTGGCCTTGCTAACAGGCGAATGGTGTAAGGTGGCTCCATGCCTTCAGTAACTGCTCTCTCCTGGACCTTTCCGATGACACGTGTTGCAGTGTCCATTAACTGGGTCCTGATGGCAGCTTTGGAAAGAATGCAGGACACTTTGTTTCTAGAGTGGAGACTGAGACAGTCAACTGATTTCCAGTAAGCCTTCTAAACACTCTTAAAAAACAATGACATTTTGGTCGTTATAACCAACTTGGAACTAGTTCAGACAAAAAACCCATACTCAATTAACAAACATCTGAGGCATCCAGTCCTCAGACTCAATAACTTCTCTATGTGTAATCTAAAATATTGAGAACATATTTATAATTTAATACAGTTAATACGATTCTGTGCCAATTGTTAGCTTATGCATATAACTTGAAGGCAGGGTTATAGAATAGTTACAATACAGAGAAATGTAAAAGATTTTTTGCCCAGGAAAGCTCTAAATATTTCAACTTTGTGCCTTAAAAAAATAATATCTGTTATATATTTTACTATTATAACGTACTATGACAGTAATACAGTTTACATTAAAGCAGTACAAAATGCAGGAAACACTGCTATCATGTGAGTACATGCATACAAACAATATGTTTAGTGTAACATAGATCAATAAGTTTTTTCCTCTCTGGAACTTTAAAAAAAATCTATACAGTCCTTAAGGAAATGAGTGTGATAGTTTGACAAAATGCACGTTGCACTTCAATTTGCAGGGTTAATTAACAAAAACTACAATGCTGAATCAAGTGTGGGTGTTCAAGGAATATTGGATCCCTATTGTCCTCGTGAGAACAACTTGGACCCGTTTCAAGTCCACGAGAATTTTTATATTGATTTTACTGGTACCAAGACTTTACCCAATTGCTTTAACAAAACAAACAAGCAAACAACAACAACAACAAAGAAAACAAACAAACAAACAAACAAATAATGTGGCCTGGCTTTGAAAACTATGGGTTGTCCTATAATGGCGATGATGGCAGTACTAGTGCCATTTTGTTGAGTATAGTATTGTAAAGAATCCAAACAATCTAGAAATGCATAAAATGCCACAGCTGTTGCATCTGTCTTTACTCAAATGTTTTTTCACAACATAGAATACTCACTGCATTGTATGAATTGCCCTTAAATTAGCATTTGGAATAGATACTCCATTTATAGCACATTTTTCATAAGTACGGATATCACTGATACTTCTTCTAGTTTCCATATCAAAATAATACATGATCAAGCTTCAGGAAAATTGCTGATTAAAAAGATGGAAAAGGCAACATTCACTGTTTGGTATGTTTTCTTTGTACAGCAGCTCTAATGAATAGAGATTATTGAAGACAGTGATATGTTTAATATGTTTAATTATTTGAAACTTCTTTTCTGTATTTGTTTTCATTTTTAAATAGTCTTGTAGGCTGCTGCACACTGAAATCTGAAACCTCTTGGAAAACACATTTTTAAAAGGGTCAAAAATCATATTCATCTTTTTGAAGGCGTTTTAGTCTTGAACTGATACATTTTCCTAAGAATGCAACCAGTGTATTCAGTCCTGTTTGCACTGCTTATGATAATTTTTCATTAGTCATTTAGCAAAAAATACTGTCATATTCCACAAATTTCTGCACTAATCCTGAGTTTGCCCAAGTTTTGTTTCTGAAATTCCCTTCATTATTTGAATTTGAACATTAACTATACAGATTTTTTAGTTATGTTGAACACTGTTTTTCTTATTACGAAGTTTTTCCTCAGTTCACCACTCTGGAAAGTTACTTTTAATGACATTTGCAGTTCAACACAGGAAGCCAGGTGGCTTGATAGAAAGGATTTGTTTCCTTTGAATACTCAAAAAATGATAGGCAGTATCATGGGAAGATGAAATGGGCACTTTTCTTTCTCTCTTTCTTTCTTTCTTTCTTTCTTTCTTTCTTTCTTTCTTTCTTTCTTTCTTTCTTTCTTTCTTTCTTTCTTTCTTTCTTTCTTTCTTTCTTCCTTTCTTCCTTTCTTCCTTTCTTCCTTTCTTCCTTCCTTTCTTCCTTTCTTCCTTTCTTCCTTTCTTCCTTTCTTCCTTTCTTCCTTTCTTTCTTTTTCTTTCTTTCTTTCTTTCTTTCTTTCTTTCTTTCTTTCTTTCTTTCTTTCTTTCTTTCTTTCTTTCTTTCTTTCTTTCTTTCTTTCTTTCTTTCTTTCTTTCTTTCTTTCTTTCTTTCTTTCTTTCTTTCTTTCTTTCCTTCTTTCCTTCTTTCTTTCCTTCTTTCTTTCCTTCTTTCTTTCCTTCTTTCTTTCCTTCTTTCCTTCTTTCTTTCTCTTCCTTCCTTCCTTCCTTCCTTCCTTCCTTCCTTCCTTCCTTCCCTTCCTTCCTTCCTTCCTTCCTTCCTTCTTTCTCTTTCCCATGCTATTTATGAGTTATTGTCACCTTCTGATTATTGCATTTCATATCAAAAATAGCTGATAATAGGCACCTCAGATTTTCCTGTCATGGTTTGAGTTTGGAAATCATATTTCTCTTGTTGGAATACTCACATACCAAGGCTATGTGTAAACTCTCTCTGTCCAAATCTGTAATCAAAGGAGTTTGGTAGGGTGGTTGTTTTTTCCCCCTTGCATGTAACTGGTCTGTAACACGTAACACCCACTTTCCTATTATTCTGTGCTGAATTCAAAAAACACAATTTGTTTATCCATTGGGAGCAAAAGCTTTTATACTGTTGTGCACATAGACAGAGCATGCGATGTGCAAAAATTAGTTATCAGCTCAATCTCTTACTCAAGGTTGAAGTCAATTTAACATCTTGATTCTTTTTCATCTTTGAAAGAAAATAGATTACTTTCCATTACAGAACTTCATCCCAAGATCTCAGCACGCTCTGGAAGTTTATAATCTCATTAAATTTCACAGTTACAGTCATTTCAAATATTTCTTCAAGACTAAAGTAGAAGCCGTGAAAGACAATATGTCCTAGGGTGCCTGTGATGTGAAAGAGCCTTGAAACACATCATTATGGTTGTGCAGCTGGTCACCCACAGCACAAAGTGCACCAGATCCACAAATAAATACTTATGATGCAATTCATTTCGAAGGAGCTTGCTAAGGCTCAGAACAAGGCAGCTGGAGTCAGAGGAGCTAATGCAGAGCAAGGTGAGAGGTTTGCACCCTGGTCAGGCTTCCTCATCCAGATCTGGGATCATGTGGATGTCTTCAGAATCTGCAAATGGAAATGTGAAGAACTTTCTGGAGATTGGGAAGGATGTATAGGGTCCAGGAAGAAAATATATATTGACAAAGACAGAATAGAAGACAGGTAGCAGGATCTAGCAAAGATTTGATGCATTAAATAGCATCTTCTAAACCTTTCTTAGCTTTCAGATTTTTGAGGTTCAGTACAGTTGCCCACTTCAGCTGCTCCTTGGAAAAGCCACAGGTTTCCTGCAGATTGTTCTGCATGAAATGCAGAAACAAATGCAGAAAAAATGCTAAGGCATTTCAAGCAGCAGATGTGTGTGTGTGGGCACCTGAAACAGCTTGTTAGGTTCAAATTCACATCCAGATTCAGTCACATAAGGGTCTTGGCAATGCGTTTGTAGATAAAATTGATATTTAAGCCCCCACCATTTTGCTCAGTCATTATGGTGCTTAGAAACTTAGTTGACTTAGGTCAACCTAGTCAGTCTAGAGCCATCCCGCATCTAACCAGTTCAACAGCTCTCCCCACTTTGCTGACTATATTGACTAGGAGCTGGATTTGCCCGTTTACATGTGGCTCGTCCTTGTCACCCAGTATAGCTGCATAAGAATGGCGCTTAGAGGACCTAAAGCAGATCATGCCACTGGAGCTGATCTCCAGCTGCAATTTGAGGTCAGGCACAGTAAGCCAGGCTTGGAGCATCTCAGCACTAGCTACCTGCACTTTAGCAACTGAGTCATCCCTGTGGCTTTTCCTGCTGACTAGAATGGGAGCCAAGACATGTGATTTTCATGCATATATCTGTAGGCATTTATATTTAAGCAACTTTATTTGCATAGTGATTCCCAGCCTTAGTGCTTCTCATTTATTATTAGTTAGCAATATAGTAAAAGCTGTCATTAAACCCATTTTTGACCAGGCTGAGCCTACAGCCCAACCTTTTATTCCCCAAAGATGCTCCAAAGCCTATGTAAGTGGCAAGAGCCATTTATGAGCCTTCTCTGAGATAGCACATCAAGCTCTTCTCTTCCTCACAAGTGCCTCTATCCCGGAGTAGATTGGTGCCTGTTAGATGTCGAAGGAATAATAATATGGGCAGAATTCAACATACAAAGATGTTCCTTCTCATCTAATTGAGGCTTTGTTCTCTGAAAAGTAGAGTCATTGGAACATTGCAAACACATACCCAGGAATTTTAAAGACTTTTTACCTCTGTAACAAATTCATATTTGGATATGTAAGAAAAAAAGTCTTCAAAATCTTCAAACCCTGAGAACCTGTGAATGTGCTAGATGTGTGTAGATGTGGAGCTTTCATTGTGGCTTGTTTTTTATACAACACTTATGAACAGCTTTTCATTTTTCCCCCTTTGATATTTGGAAAACAAGCTGTTCTTCATTATCACAAAGTCATAGTTGTGTGAAGAGCTAAATTGCTATGCACTTTTTTTTTTTTAAATGAACCTGATCAGAAGATTTCAGAATGCTTCCAATTTCAGTGAAAGGAGGACTGAAGGTGTCACTGACTCCTCTTTTTTTTTTCATTTTTCAGTAACTCATTTATTCATTAGTCTCTGCTGTTACGAATAAAAAAAAAAATCCATCAAGGCAAATGAGCAATAAATACCATGTGGCTTGGCTTGTCCTGTGCTGATGTCAAGCCACATAATGAATAGTCGCTGTCTAAGTAAACAGTTTGCAAACAACACTTGAAAGAGCAAAACTCCTCTTGAATCATCCAAAGGCTGCATTTACACTAAGAAAGTAAACAGGGCAGGACCCAAGGTTCTGACACTAGTACATGGTGACGCTTAATGGTTAAAGCCCTTTGGCATGGTTTTGGTTTGTGCCAGCTGCTTTTCTCCCAAATAACCCTGAAAACAGAGCATGTAGAATGGTATTGCATCTTCAGGAAGGTGAGAGCTTAGGCTTAGAGACACACATTATTATTAGAGACACATAAAGACATATAGTCTGGTCCATTTAAAACAGACCACCACAATCTTTCACAATCTTTTTTTTTTTTTTTTTTTTCAAGTACAGATATAATGTAAATATAAATCAGAGAGGCTACTTATACTGCAAATAATAATGTTTTTACAAACAAACCTTTGTAGAATCAGTCTTAGTGTCAACTGTAAGTTTGAAAAAGTTGTTTGAGGGAACCGCACATGCAGCAAAAGACCTGCATTTATCAGGCAAATCTTTCTCAGTGAAAACTTAGCTTATCCTAAGGGTGGTCCTTTGCTTCATTACAAACTACACTTGTTTATCTGAAGAGAGAAAATTATAAGCATTCCAGTGAATTTAATGACTAAAATTATACAGCAAAAATGTTAAACATCTACTTGTATCTTATGATGGAAGAATGTTGAGTACAGCAGTAAATTTTACATGAAGGAAATTACTCTATGCTTTAAAATTTCTTTTTGTCATAAAATTAATATAAATAAAACTTAATTATGTCAAGTTATGGATAATTTGAGTACAATATATTGCGGTTTCTTGAAAGATATTAAAAATCTCAAGGACTGAAGGAAATGAAAATGAAAAATTTGTTTAAAAAACGTTCAGTGTATTTAAAATAGTCATGTGTGGTGAATGCATTTTGGTTTTCAATGATCCTAGCAGCTGGTTGCAACAACAACTTTCAAAATGGAGTTCTTTAGTCTGCTGAGATTTCTGTCTTTTTCTGCTATAGTCAAACCTCCTACCTAAAGTTTAGGCAAATTAAATGCACTACAGCAGAATAGAATTATATATATATATATATATATATATAAGGGTAATGAATGCTATTCACATTATCATGTAGAATAGTTATTATTAAAACAGTGGTTAATCTTAATTCAAACAAAATAATTGTATATATACAGGCCAAATGTACTGGATTTTTCTCAGTAGCCATATATTAAATCAGAAGAATTTATTTATTTTCTCTTCCTAATAATATGAAATAAGGAGATAACAATAAAATTGTCAAATATCGTAATATCTGAAACAAGGGTACTTCTAACAAGAGACATAAGTAAGTTGGGCTACTAACTGCCTCAGGATATTGTTGAGTAAAAATATATAGATGGGTTCCAAAAGGTGTTAGGCAAAATCACGAAAGAGTGAAAAACTGGGTGTCTTTCAAACACGAAGCAACATCTGAATGAGAAGTCAACTAAATCTCCAGCTGTCAGAGGCTCAATGGGCCTGGAAGAGGCAGCCTAGTGTTGGAGTATTCCCTTATCCTTTCCATAGATATTCCATAAGGCTACCAGTGAAGATAAGATACTGAAATAGGCAGATCTGTCTTTGAACAGATTATTGTTGATTAATGCCAATGAAAAATTTTATTACTCAGTCTTTGCAGGCCATCAATTATAGACTAAAATATGTGCACCCATTTCTTCTCCTTTGGGTACAGGAAAATATATACAAAACACAGCAGAAGAGACTCATAAGCCACTTCCTATTCAATATGTGTTTAGATACCTAATAACTTCATAAATGAAAAGTAAAATGAGATGTTAAGAAATACGTATATGTAGGTAGATGAGTAGATACATGTGTGTGCGTATGTGAATGTATACATATACATACACCATTTGGTGATCCACTCTCTGTTGAGATGATTTTTTTATTTTGGAGTGGGATTTGGGAATCCTGGTTGACATCAAGTTAACCATGAGGCAACAATGTGCCCTTGTGGCCATGAAGGCCAATGGGATCCTGTGGAATCTCCTTCTTTGGAGATCTTCAAAACCCACCTGGATTTGACCCTATGCCAAGTGCTGTAGGTGTCCCTGCCTGAGCAGGGGGGTTGGATTAGATGATCTCTAGAGGTCCCTTTCAACCTCAAATATTCTTTGATACTGCCTTAAAAACCTGATAGAGTATCTTAAGAGACACTACAAGCATGCAGGTAAAGGTGCATTGCTGACATTGTTCTGCTTGGGCAACAAAAGGCTTTTGTCAAAAATCTCTCAGCAAAGGATTTTAAGGAAAAAATAGCAATGGTTAAGAAAGTCCTCACACAGATAATTCATTTGCTAAAAGATGGAAGACAGAAGGTTGAAACGAATCAGTCAGTTCTTGCAAGAGAGGGATGCAGGTGTAATTTCTGCATGCAGCTGTGCTGAGACCTGGGATGTTTATTTTATTAATAACTGACTTGAAACAAGAAGATCAGTAAGAAAGTTTGCTGTGGTTGCTAAACCATTCTTGAAGTAAACATGAGGACTCGTTCTAAGGTATTGCAAAAGAACTGTATAAGAAGGAGCTATTAGGCAAGAAAATGAAAGACAAAATTCAAAACAGAAAAACATAAAATGATACATCTGAGAAAAAAAAAGATACATGTAATGTATAAAATGATCACCTTTGAAAAGATTGTTGCAATACTGATTCTCAGGAGTTGTGAGAAGTTGGGGTTACGATTGATAGTGTCACAAAAATTTCATCTCGGAGCTCAGCACTGAGGCAAGCAGGATTAGGAATTGTTGGGAAGGGTTGGAGAATAAAACATGAATCACTGCATATATTTATCTTTAAAATTGCCTGCCTAAGCTTCATATCTCCAAAACAAGAATAAAGTTGGAGGAGGTTCAGAGAAGTTCAACAAAGTGTGGAATGACTTCTGGAGATGAGCCAGGACCCTCCCAGCCTAAAAAAGAATTGACTTCAGAAAATAAAGTAGAAGTCTAAAAATCCTAAGTGTTGGGGAAAATGCGGTTAGAGACAGACTCTTCATTGTCTTTCAGGACTAAGACAAGGAAGTACAAGTGAAGCGAGGAGATAATAGGTTTAAAAGAAACAAAAAACCCACCACCAATGACAAAAAAAAACAGAATGTGGCACTTCTTTCAATCAATAGCAGATATGTGGAACTCCAATCTAAAAGACAGTGCTCCTTAAGTAAACCTTAAAGACTGCAAAAGTTCATGGAAGAAAAACATTCACTGACAATTGCTAAAGACATGGAAACTACATCTAGCTAGGAAAATCTTCTGAGCTGAAAGCAGAGGCTGGGAGAGTGTAAAGGGAAGCTACCGTATATGCTGGCTGCCTTCTTATTCTTCCCTAGACTTCTGCTTATGTCCATTGCTGGAGGCAGAGTGCTGATCAAAATTAACAAGTTTTGGGATTGGGTGATGGGTTTCTCTCTGTTGGATTGATGATTGATTTTTAGTGTTGTGATTGGCCCCATTGGGAATTTGTGGTTACCTGACTCTTTTTGAATTAGTTGCTGGAGCCACTTGCCTAATGTTCAAAGTCAGTAAACAGCTATGAAAGTAGAGGAGTAGACCCGACCTGTGACAATGTCTCTGGAGTATGAACCATGATGTCACAAAAATGAGAAAAGAAATATCAGCAACCCAAATTCCCAAAGGGGTGCCTTGTTGCCTCCCTTGCCTCATCTATGAATTACAACCCATACTATGTTGTACAGCTCAACTCTCTGGGGAAATTTCTAAACAGAGCTCTGCAATTTATCCAACTAGTGCTGTATACTTCAAAAAGAATCGGGGTGAAAGTCCCTTAAATTCGGGAACTACCTTTTACCTTTGAAGGATTAATTCAAGACTGGATAGTTTTCTGAAAGAAGTATTTTGGTCAGCAAAATATATTAGTTTGGCACAGTAGAAATTGCAGAATGAGATTCTGCAGCCTGCATGAATCTCCACATGCAGGATGTGAGATTTATGAAATGTAAAAAGAGACCAGGCAAGTTCTGCTGTCCCTGCTGCAATCATCTTTGGACTACAGCTAAGAGAAAGCTGAAATCAACAATATATTTCTTAATATTACAAATATAGTACTTAATATATCTAATTTCAGGTAGTGTACTCAATTATAAAAGCACAAACAAAAAAGCAACAAAACAAAACAAGAACTCCAACCATGGTATTAGAAGTGCAACTGAAACTCACTATTCATAGGCCTTATTATACTTAACAACAAAAATATATAAGAATATATACCAGAAATGCAAGACAGATTCTCTACTTCTGAGTTCCTTTAAAATTGTGAGAAAAAAAGCTTAAAAGTTAAAGAACTGAAGGAACATTTTTAAATATCACTGGTAAGTATGGATTTAGATGCTTGCATTGTTTCAGGTGAAGGTGTGTCTAAAGATCTGCAATGGCAAAATAAGTACCTGTATTACATGCAATAACCTTTTTTTTTTTTTTTCTATATACCATTCAACCCTACTCAGGATTATCTTAAGGCAACAATTTCAAGAACACGGTCATTAGACTGTTACAGATTCTTTCTAAAACGTGCGGTTTATTCCCTCTCAGTTAGCTACACTCTTTCTATAGCAAACAAGCAGACAGAATTCACTCCAACAAGCAATTCATCCTCTAAAGGAAGGTGAATTGCTTTCTGGACATGCTTGTCCCTTTTCATTGACAAAAGGAAGTGTACATGGAAAATATTAAAATTTTCCGCTGCTTTCCTTTGAAATGTCTTGCTGCTGCATTTTTCCTCATTTTAATGATTATCCTGCACACAAATTGCAGCCAATCAGTATATATCTGCCTCTGCTGTATTCATGGCATATAGCTTCTGTCAGTTGCTCTAATTGCTGATTGGCATTCATTTCCCTGAAAGACCTCACAGGCAGCTGAAATCAGAGGCTGGCATTTCTTCCCTGATTTTGAATCCTTAAGGACATAGTAAATGCTAATTTACCAACTTCTTTGTAGCTATGCAAAGCTCAAGCACATACCAGGAATTTATTTGAAAATATGTTCATGGTTGAAGCGACTAGTATCGTTTAGTTGACGGAGTGGTCTGAGTCTATAGCACTGCTTGCTTGTGTGCTAAGCTAACTGTGTCTTAGGACTTTTTGTGCTTGGAGGATGCTTTTCGTTCTTGCCCACCGTGGGATTTCTTTTTTCCCTCCTTCCATCCCTTTCCCAGAAAGCTACTTCTCGATTCATTCTACAGAAAAGAAATGCACATAAAAGAAATATATATTGCACAGAAATATCCAAAATTACAATTTTCTGAATTGCACCATTCCTACTTCCTTTGTAGTATTCTGCCTGTGTGTATCTTGAAATATCTGAATCAGATCATAAGGTTTTGTGTGAAATAAGCATGTTTACTTTGTATTTATACTTGTGACCAATAAAAAGTAAGAAATAAAAGAATTAATGATGTACATCATAATCATCCACAGATCCTTAGGGAACTTTACTTTCTCTCTTCTCCAATGCCTTTACCAATCTCAGGTTTATTTCATGCAGACTTCCCTAAGTACCACAAAGAGAGTGGCTTTTCGGACTTGGCTAACTAAAACATATAAATCACACACACTGCTGGGACTTTCCTCCAGACTTGCGCCAGGGAGCTTTCTCTGTGCCTGGGGAAGTAATTTGAATGGATAGCCCATTAGGTCAAATCAAGAGATCCTTTCAGAGTCTGTGATGACATCACGTTAAATTAGGGGACCTTTGAGAGATCTTGGCTTGAGTTTAAAGTCTGCAGGTCTCCTGGGTTTTGGTAGAGAGGGCAAGGATGAAGTCATCACATGAGCTCTCATTTCAGAGTTCTAGCTGCGGAAAACTAATTTTAAAAATACAGCTTATTTCTCAAAGTCCAGTGCTAATGACAATTTTAGCATCTTTATAGCAAAACAAACAAAAAGGCTCTTCCTGTCTCTTTGATGAGAGAAGCACATTCTCATAAGAAAAACTGTTGAACTTTTTTGGCATTACTGGACCCATCTAATATGTAAGCTTTGGGCAAAGTAGGTAGTTGCTTAAGATAACAGAAATAAGAAAGGAAAAAAACAAAACCTGAAGTGAGGGAGAATTCTGTGCTCCAGTGTAGCAGTGCTTGGGCGGCTCAGGTTCAGCTGCTTGGGTAGCTCGAAGTGTGCCCAGATCCCGCTAACCTGGGTGACTGAGGCCATGAGAGACAGTGAGGTCCCATGACCCGTCCACCAAGACATGCTCTGCCTCTTCTGCCACTTCTGCCACCTCAGGTCAACAAGACACCCCAGAGAGGCAGCTCATTCTTGTCTTCTCTTCCCTGCTCGTATGTGCCCTCCTGGGAGCATATTCTGACAGGGCAGGCGCAGAAGGGGCTGGGACTGACATCGTCCTGGGGACCCTCTCCTCCGTCTTCTTCAGTTTCTGCCCTTCTCAGCTGTTCTGCAAAGGCTGGGGACAATCAAGCATCTTTGATAATGACACAAAACAGACCTACCATCCCAAAGAATGTGGACAGATTTGCCTCTGTTGCTGAGTGTCTAGCCATCCCACCCTGCCTAAAGCACTAGAGTAGCACATGTTGAGATTCGAAAGTCAGTACGGCAATTTGAATCTGGCAACAGCACGTTTATGTCGTGCAGCATCCGGACAGAGTAGACTGATACTAGCCTGGGGATACATATGTGGCATAGATATAGCCTTATATTTCCATATGTCTGCTGAGAGCATTTTTTTTTTCATTCTTGTATGAAATCATCTCACTTCATAAGCATTTAAATGAAATGCCAAGATGTTTATAATTTTTAACTCTCTTCATTGTATTAGGCAATGTCTAGACAAAAAAAGAAATCTCCTTTAACCGTGGTGGTTACTTGTAAGTCATGAAAGTTCACCAATAGTTTTAGCAAAAGTTTAAGATCTTATAGCTTTTCTGTGAGTAATATTATTAAGCTTCCAGCAGCTGATGTTGAGTAAAGCAGTTTTCATTCAGCAGGCTTAAAATTAGGCACATAAATGTGGTTCTTATGAATGCCATGTCAACAGGAGAGCCAAAAAACAGAACAACTGAGTGAAGTAATATTATAAGGTATTCTACAGTGAGGGGTGGTAAAGAGATGAGAGGAAATTTATTTCATTTGAAATTTAATATTACAGGGAAAATGTGCATATATATATATATATATATATATATACATAGTACATATTACTGATGCATGCTTATCCGTGCTGACGAAAAAAAATTGAACTGAAGAGCAGTCAAATAAATAACTGTTCTCACTTGTTCTCTATTATGGCCTTGGGAAATTTGGATTCAAAGCCTATGTAGAATAAGACAAATCTAGTAGATACCCAAGGCATCTTGGCTCAGATATTATTAATATTTAACTAGTGATGAGCCCGTTGTAATAAATCATATTTTCTTGAGAAATTGCTCAGGCTTCAAGTTTCAGTCCCTCACTTTGAGAAAAAAGAAAATCTTTAACAGTGCAAGAGTAAGAGTCTTAACAAAATTAATTATGTCAGCTTTAAGAGAAGAGCGCTTCCATCCGCAACAGTGACATTTGCATCCATACTACAAGGATTCAGTATTCCCAAGGATTCACATTAAATTCCAAAATAAATCAATCACAAAGAAAAATTTCATTTGTGGGCTTTCCCTGTGCACAGTTCAGTATCTGATCAAAAATTGGATTCTGGTATGACAGAGAAGGAACCATATCAGTTTAAAAGGTTTGCCCTTATTTTATTCAATGTCATTACTTTGAAAAGAGACTACTATCAGGTCAAGGCCTTCACAGGGCTGTCTGCTTTTCAGTCTGCTTTTCAACAACCCAGATGCTCTCCTAGCCCTACCTGCTTTTCTTCTGAAAGAAAGCACATGTTGGGTGCAAAATGACAGACAGGTCCATGTACACCTGTATCCTTACTAATATAGAGGATGAGCAACTGGCTAGCTGCTTAGAATATCTTCACAGAAAAAAAAAAAATGGACATTTTTTGCTGGTTGACCAGACTATGGTAAAAAAGTACTCTCTGAAAGAAGAAAGAAACAGAAGAAGACAATCTCTAACAGACTAGTTTAGATACTACATTCTGCACAGCTGGCACTGAAATAGCATAAGACAGCCACAATCTTTTATCTTCAATTATCATAGTAATTAGAAACAATGCATAGCTCACCCTAACTAATCAATACTACCATCATCCTGTATGTACTGATATTTTCAAACAGACAGGATCAAAACTGCACATTTGTAAAAGTGCCTTCTAGTGAACTGGAAAGAGTAATTTGTTCACATACTTTCAAAATTGGGAAGATTGCTACTGAGACAAAATCTTCCAGACTGCAGATGACATTGGTCCTCTTTTTTTTGCTAAAGACAATTCTGAAATCTTTACTTATACTTATTACCATTTTTCCCCATAAATAGCTTCTTTCAACAGTTACATTTCTTCAGTCCTTCCTGAGCATGGTATTATATGTGACCATGTATAATGCAGCACTGTTTGCCTAACCTCTCCCTGTCTGCTTCTGTTGCATTTTTATTGGAAAGCTTCCAAAAATCTTTCCTAAAAACTGTTCACAATGAGATCAACAGAACACTTGAGCTTTGTTGGAATATTGGTTTGGAAACATGCATGAATAGCAAATGCTGTGTAAAAACATGTTAAATACAAAACGGAATAAAACAAAACTCATGGCTATAGAAGAACAAAGTCAAACAACTAAAGTCTCAAAGATTTAAAAAGTTGCACAGGCACTGAAGCTGCCTATGTTTCCAGTACAAACAAAGCCACAATGTGATGTCAATGAATTACTCCTGGATTATAACTTTCTGAAGAACATTCAGAACATACAGAGAAAACTGTGAATGAAATTGAGTGTACAGGAGAAGTATATGGAACAAATCTTATCAAGTCACTGTTCAGAGGAAAAAATGAAATATAAACAGCAACCAATTAAAAGATTATAGATTCTGATTCATCATTCAATCAAATGCTGTAGAGCAAGACACAAACAGAAAGGTTGGGTTACGAGTCTGGAACATTATTATAAATATGATTAATTTATTTGACTGCAATTACAAGTAAAAGATAATGGTTTATAAATGACTAATTGGCCTCTTCAGCTATTCTAAAAAATAGCCATGTTTACCATTCCATGGGTAGCATGGCTGTCACCAGCAGTCACAACAGCTCTTAGACATTCTTGGCAACTCACAAGATATCTACCGGAAAAGGAAGGACAGTATTCTTCTGATCTAATTTAGCTCTTCAAACTTTGAGAATCTAATCTAGTCTGCTATAGGCACATAGATCTCTCAATACACTGAAACAGGTGTCTTAAAAAGGCCATTCATGGCAGCTTAAATC
Organism: Tinamus guttatus; assembly: GCF_059628265.1. Classification (NCBI taxonomy): domain Eukaryota; kingdom Metazoa; phylum Chordata; class Aves; order Tinamiformes; family Tinamidae; genus Tinamus; species Tinamus guttatus. Next base: position 579,224 of record NW_028288727.1, on the reverse strand, counting down.
GAACATCTAAGAAAGTTGACATAAATAATTATCTGGACTTGCTGGCAACTCTCTGTTGACCAGGAGGGAGATTATATGGTTAATTTAGACAGGACAGCAAACTTTTATAAGGTCATAATAAAGTGATGAATGAAACCCACCTGACTATTTGACCTCTGTCCTGACTCGCTTCAGGCACGATGCTGTCCTCTTTCATCTGAGCAGAATAAATGAGATATTTCATAGGCTCACAAGTGTTAGTATGCCATTACCAAAAGGAGATTCTTTTAGATTAACCCACAGGTTTAGTTCCTGCTTCCTCAGGTAATCTCAGTTCACGTGTAAATAAGTGATTGATTCTTCACTGGGGGGAGGTATTTTTCTAATACCTGCTACAAGCCAAGAAAAGAAGTCTGTTATCTCCTTAAGAGCTTAGAAAAGTAAGAAACAAGATACAGAATTTTGTACATTTTTGTTTGAAAATAACAATACTGAAAGCAGGAAATCTGTCCAAAAGACCAGTATAGTAGTCTAGACAGGAAATAACTAGGGCATGAGCCATTATTTTGGCCCTTGATAAAGTAAAAAATCTGAATTGTTGCAATAGTAAGAATATTCATTGTGAATGATCTGGCAATTGTACCAGTAAGAGTAGCAACATTTAGACTAGTGTGAAATCGATGGTTCTTAAAGATGAAACATGAATTAGGTGTGAAGAAATGAACATGAGAAACTCTCTTTGACTATGCTGGAGCCAGGATTTCCCTTGTGAGTGGAAACCATACCACATTATAACAGAAGCATTATACATCTGCTTACACTCATTTTACCCAGGTGTGAACTGATTAGGGTCAGATCCATAAATCTTCCCTAGGAAAAAAAAATGCACGTGCAACATTACAAAATTGCTTTGCTGTTAAGAAATGAATTCTGATATTCTATTTTTTTAATGGAAAGGTTTCAAACAGCTTACTATATGAGAATTTTCCTTTAGTAGTAATTCAAGATGCTTTGAAAATAAAACAAAACTTTTGGCTTTCTCAAATCAGAGTTGTAACATATTCAAAAGTTATTTTAGGCTTACACTTAGTTAGAATTTTCAAAAAAAAAAAAGATTATTTTCCAGAAATCCTTCTTTAAAAATTTGATAATAAACTTCCCAAATGTCTCTTTGTAAAAGTTATAGTAGATTTAAAGTATTTATGAACAACTTATTAGCATATCTCAAATTCACTTATCCTTCTTTCATTAGTCCACTTTTATAAAATGAATGACATTTCAGATAGAAATATATGGGTGCTTTTTGTATATGTGAAAGTAAAACATGAGGTTCAAAAAATAATAAAAAATGCTCCTTAGAGAATATTTTAGCATAAGACTGCAAGCCTCTCTATTCATTACTTTTTTAACATTTATTGAATCACTTATGCAGGACTGAAATCCATTTTCTGAGGAAAGGTCACAGTAAAAGCACTTCCTAAATATAAATTTTGCAGTTAAAGATTAATTGGACATTGGCCAGAAAGTTCTAAGAAAAGACCAGTGTCCGGTGTGTGCATGTATACGTCTGTGTAAACCATTTGAGTAGTTCCTTGCAGCAGCTACTGAAAGAACTAGCTTTAACTGAAGGACCAGAAAATGGGCATTACAGTAGCAGATACATAACTGCAGCCATAACTAACTATCTCTTGGTTAAGCACTCCCTGACATGGTGTGTCCCTTGTCTCTCATATTATTTCTCTGTTCACCAGCCCTAAAAGCAACCAAAAAACAACTCTAGTTCTATTGGGAAAGAAGGACTCTTAACATCTCTGGTGGCAAAACTCAATACTCAATATTAGTAGGTTATTTATTTTAGAGCAAAGGCAAAGTATTAGTGTTTCCATATTCATTAATACTGGATCAGTGCACTAGAAAGCAATAGGAATCGGATCTAGGTCTGGTACAAACGTGTGATCATGTTTCTGCTGCGGCATGTGTGCCGTGCCAGAGAACGCCATATGGTGCTTGGGCTGCCTTTGTGTAGCTGCAGGAGAACAGATGACACTTGATCGGATCTCAAGTCTGCCAGGACAAAATTACCCTATCAAAATATTTTGAACAAATTTGAACCAGCAGTATGAGCCTGTACCAGTTCAGCATTTAGCATTGTATAGCAGCATTTCCTTCGATTGATTAGTAGAAGCTTTAAAAAAGTTTTGGGGCTACAGATTGATTTAATCTTACATGAGAGATAGTTGAGTCCTTTGGAAAAGCAGATTATCTTTAATGTTGAGTTTCATATAGCAAAAACACATGAGGCAGAGCAATAGGACCTCTTCATCATAGAAGGGGAAAAGGACAGAGAATTCTTGATTCAGCCAAACCACATATTCATTCAAGACTAAAAGCAAAGATAGGCTTCAAGGTAGGCTCATATACATAGTAAGAGATTCAGATTTAAAATCTACTCTTCCTCTCTTACATTTGAAAGTTTTCAGAACTGTACCAAGTTTACTCAAAGATTAAACGGAGATCTAGATTTTCGCTTGAGACTATTTCATAGAACTTCTGAGAAGAAAACAACTTTTTTTTCCTGTGCCTTTACATTTCTGGCTCTTCTCTAGGCACATTGAAGAATGCCCTGAAATATGCTGAGAAGGCTTTGTTTTCTCTTTATTCAAATTTAGTCTTACTCAATTTTGGGAGTGTTATCATTTGTAGTACTGGGAAATGAGCAGAGAGACCTGCAATCACATCTGCAGTCCTTTGGATGCAATCTCATTTCCTGAGATTCCCAGGCCAAAGAAGAATGCTGATTTCCTTCAAACTGAGCCCTCAGACTGTTTGGTTTTAGCTGCATTAATTTCACATCATTCTAATCAACTCGCAAAAGAGAATGTGAAATCATTGCTGAATTTCAGATCTTGTATTGCAGAAGAAACAAGAGGGACAGATCACAGCCAGGTAGAACAGGAAATTAAAGTAGGTGAGATCTCTACAGAACAAATCTGTCCTAATCACAGCCCAAGTCATTATTTTTTTTTTAAACTGATTTCTTTCAATTCACTTATTTCTCTCAGTGTTTAACTTTTTCTTCAGGAAGACTCTTTTTAAGATATGAAAATAACCACATAATCAGTTTCTGGAGGGGATGTAGCTGCCAAGCAGAGCTTCTGTTAGCTGCTGCTCATTTGCTTCCACTTTTTCCCATTTGGTCCTCTTCTCTTTTTTGTTTATTTAAATATCTTAATGAGCTTGATTTTAGGATCTACATATTGCCATGTGTAGCAGTGAGCTAGAATTACTCCTTAGGTCATGCACTGAAGAGTTTGGTCCACAGGGTATGTTTAATGTCTCTGAAATTTAATCCCATTTTGTTCTTCCAGGTCTTGCATGGCTGACTTCAACTCAGCAGTAACAAAAGGTCAACTCAGAAGGCAGAAATGTACAACCTTTAAGACTTATTTGTCTGCAAACCACAGAACTCTCATTTCTTTCAGAGTATTTGAAATGAGAGGGCCTATTCAGAAAACCACCTGCTTCACAAAAGACTAGTATTCACTTCCCTGTAAAAATATAATTTTGACTCAAAATAGAAATAAATTAAATGGAACTGAGAGGTAAGTCAAAACTAACAGCCACAACTCTACTTTGAGCAGACCCATGAACTTCCAGTAGAATGCTCAGTGGATTTGGGCCTATGGTCAGTAGTCGAGCCGAGATTTGAAGTGCAGCTGTTGGCTCTGGGTGATGCACACATTGCCCTGTGCTGCTGATGGCCTAAGAGCTCAATTCACTTCAAAAGAAAGTTTGCAGAACCACTCCTGCTCTGAACTGTGGCAACGGGAAATTACAACACTCTTCACTTTTGGCTCAGTTTGTCTAGCCACTGTCTTTGGAAATGAGGTTCTTCTAATCCTCCACCTTTTGTTCTCTTTTGTTTTTGGAGAAATTATAAGGTCAGAGAAACCTGAAAAAAATATCCAGGGCATATGTGCAAGAAGGAGATGTATGGGATATTATTTCATATTACTATTATAAAAAGGCACACAATTCACTCCCTATACACTTTAGGGCAATGCTGGTTTTGATAGGAACAAACCTGTAACTGGATGGGATCCCAGCTTGCACCAGCAAGAAATCTGAGGACTTTGAAAAGTTTTAGACTCTGTTCCTTAATTGTGATGTGGAGATCTTGTGAACTGAAACAAGGGATGCAGATGTCCTTCTGCTGATTACCCTGGAAGCAACATACACATCTGAGGACAGATTTTGCCTTTGGTTATTTCCATAAGTTCTTCCCCAACAGGTTTGTTTTCTCCACAGCATATGAAAGTGAGCTTTAATTCTCAAGATTTATTGCACACGTTTTTGCATGTGCAGTCAGGCTTTTGGCAGAACAACATATTTCTAAATAGCTCGAAATAAACAAATAGATAAAATAAATGGTCTTGTATTTTTACTGTTATTCTTTTGTTTGCACAGCATACTCAGACCTATATATTCTCTCCCATTTTATCTTCATTCCTATTTTTTTCACACTACATTTTAAAACATCCATGAGGGAAAGAATAGAAGTTCGGTTTGAAAATTGAAACAGTTGTACCAGAATCAGGATAATGTTGCGATTCATTTCAGTCTTTCTTTCAGAAAAAAATTAACGCCCTTGCTCTTCTCTCATGCCCATTTAATTTGTAAATTATTTAATTATTATAAATGATCCTGTCAAACAGAAAATCACAGTGGCCCAAACAAATCATGACCATAATACAGCTTTTAATTAGAACAAATCACTAGTTGCAATTAAAAATGAATGTCTTTATCAAGAATAAAAGAAGCTTTTATTCCTCACTCATCTCTGTATTTAGGAACACATCTGGTCTGTTTTAAGTATATTTTTGATGTTAAAAGAGTGGAATCTTTTTGTTAACTTCTTGTGAGCTCCAAATATGACTGTCTGTTGCTGTGAGTTTCTGACATGAGCTCTGATCTTGCAGTGAACTTCATGGAAGGAGACTCCTACAGAGGAACAAGGAGCCATTAAAATAATAAGCAAAGGGTGCATATCCACAGGGCGGATGTGCAGAAGTTGCCAAAATAAGAACATGCCATGTCCAAAGCCTCGCTATCTTGCCGTGATGAGACGCTCACCTTGCTAGATCTGGGCTTGGATGTACAGGCTACAAAACACGTAGAAGGTGTTTGATTTCAGTCAGTTCAATACAGGAGAGCTTGACAGGAGCACGCCTGAAGCAGGCATAGTTTTATTTAGGTCTTAATTTGAATATAACACTGGAACTGAGAAATATATTGAGAATTAAAGCCTCTACAAGACTTCTTTAAAAGCTAAGGGCTTTAGGAAACTGAAGAAATGCACCGCATATGGTGTTAATAAGGTTTTGGAGATACCTGCCAGATGTGGAGAGGGGAACATATTCCTGCAAGAGCAAGGAGAAGCTAAAGTGAAGATCATATGTGGAAACAGCCTGACATTGTACAAAGTGTGTTTTCTAAGTAGAAAGTATACCACCTATGACAGTAAAACTGAGTTAATTTGGACTGAGGTGTCCTGCCTGGGACTGAATCCCCACACAGCACTGGGATATTTGCACCTAGAACACCTACCTAAAAACATGTAATGGAAGCCGCATAAGAGCTTGAGGACACTGGCAATATGATTGAAAACAGGAATAAAAGGTGGGGGGTGGAGAGGTGGGAGAAGGAAAAAAAAAAAAAAGAAAATAAGAAAGATTTTTTTGTCCAGGAAACTGCTTCATAAGAGGCTTGAAAGTCTGAAAATAGACAGGCTGGACAGGCTTGAAGGCATCAAGACAGGCGATAGACAGAATACCTCTGTTCTGTTATTTTCACTCACAAGGAGTACTGCTTCACTGAAGTATATCTGATCTCACTATTCTTCATAGAGGAATATATATGTGTATAGTAGAACAGCATAATTTAGGGGGAAAAAAATAAAATATTCAAGAATGTGTACTTAACTAAAATAGATTAAATATGCGAGTTTATTCTTTCTGCTAGGACTGAAAAACATGAACTTTCCTGAGTAAAATTTCTTGAAAACCTCCCCTTGGGTTAATCAACTTCAAATGCAACTCTTTATACAAATTCTTAAATGTTTACTACAAATCATTTACTTCGAATATTTAAAATTAGAAACTTCTTCCATCGGAAACCCCCATTCATCCAACATCCTAGTTTAGTCCCAAACTTTCTGATCGAAAAGAAAGAACTTGGTTAAATAGGAAAGTAGTGCTATATACTGTATTGTGATTATCTGGAAAAGAAACTGTATAATGTAAATAATGGGCAAGAAATATGCAAGACCACACACATGAATAAAATGGAACTGAATATTTTGTAATATTCTACATGGTGCACCCTTTTCCCAGGCCACACAGCTAAATTACTCATCTCTTTATAGGTGTCTCTTATTATTCAAAGCTGTCCTGGACTAAGAAGATATTACAATTGTAATTGCAGTCAAGGAGGGAAGGGAAAGAAAGAGAAGTAAAGAATTCTGATCCTGAAAGTTTATTCACTCATTCAGAGACTATACTCTTACAACCAAAGGCAGTTTCAGAGTCAAAGCTAAAGACCTTCCAGAGCTTTGTTATTTTGTACCAAAAGACGAAAATTGAAAAGCCACTGAAAACTGAGAAAAAAAAATCTATAAAAGCAAAATGAAAATTTAAAGCATTGAAAAGGATAGTATTTTCTTTCATTTTTTACAAGGATGGAGGGTACTAACAAGATTTTCATGCATTAAACCTTTTGGAAAACAGATTTTTTATAATAGCATTTTTTACTAGTAAAGAAAGAGTCACATATTTATTGCATCTGTAATTGTTATTTTGATAACCAACAAAGTTTATATCTTATCTACAGGATAACATGATTCCAGGGGTGTTTTGGAAAGTGCTGTACATTCAGTGGATATCATTTACCTTGCCAAAGATTATACATATATTTACAGCTGTGCTTTAAATTTCATTGCGGAATCCTGGTATATCTATAAATTCCAAGTGCTCCATGTCAAAACAAAGATCAAATATGCTGCCTCTTTTAGAGACATAATTTCTATCAGTATTTTGTAAACAATCAAGGGCAGTATTTAACAGCTCTGGCGATAAAAATGTTTTTCTTGTTGGCTGGCATATACTGGAGGTTACAAGATGATCCACATTTAGAAATCAACAACTATGTTAAAATTTTTTCATTAAATCTTTCATGATGGAAATACCTAGAATGTATTTTAATTTAACTAGTTTCATTTATGATTGATAGGTTACAACATAAAAGTTTAATCTTGCTTTGAATTCATGGGCAGGAAATTATTGGAGGAGTAGGCAGAGCAGCTGTCCCTTTGGAGAAGTTAAGCCAAGCTGCACTGAATAAGGTAAGATGATAGGAAAGTTCATGCACTTGAGTCCTCCTTTCCCTTTGTCCACTCTCCAGGTTTCTTTTTTTCTGGATCAACAACCATATGCTTTAATAAACATCACAGTCAATTGCTACAACGTCAAGCAGATCAATAGCTGTCTTGTAACTTTCTGTATCTTCTGCAGATGTGCTCTTAACTATTTATAATACATTACTTGCATCTTATCACAGATAATAATCACCTATTAACCCCTTATAAATTCCATATGAAAATAATATAAAGTAGGAGAGTTGTTTTTTGTCTTTTAGGATTTTTTTTATTATTTATTTAATCATAAACATAATCTAAAACAGGATGAGAGATCAGAAAGCAACTGTGGAGATATGTGGGTTTTTCCATTCAGGATAAAGATTCAGGAATATCTCTGAACCTTTCAATAACCACAAACAATAAAACAAACTACCAACAGAAGCAAACAAGGCACCACAGCTCTAGATAATTTCTTTGATTCAGTCTCATTTTACTGTCCTGAAATTGTCACTCTTCTGTATTTTGTTTAAAGTAATTGGTTGAGGTTTATTGATTCCTTTATATAAACACTTTAATTTAGACACTGCAGACCTCAGCATATATCACTGTCAGACCCACTTAGATAAAATTCACACATAAGAGTAAAGCAGCACTCGAGACCAGGACTTGTTTGGCGTGATGATTCAGTGCCAACATTGCCATGCATGTGGTGAACCACAAATCTTATCTGGGTTACGCTTGTCTTCTTTTCAGTGTTTTATTATATAGTGCAGGACACTAGGTTGTGGTAGGTCTGTGTGAGTAAGATTGGCAATGTAGAAAGGATGAAAAACGCTTCTTTACCCATGGTTCGTAATGCACTGAGAATCCATCTCTGGGCATAATAGTGCATAAGTCGAAGTGATACAGCAGCTGAAAAGGAATAAAATGGAGCATTTTAATAGCTGTTAGAGTCCTTGGACAAAGTCACTGCATTCCACTACCTGGACCCTAATCCTGTAGGTCAGGTCTTGGAGATGCTGACCTTAGCTAGGCCTAAGGGATCAGGTGCTGGGGCTTCCACAGTTGTAGTTCTTCAATGCATAAGACAAAGTCCTTCCTGTTTTTGCATCCCTGGAGCTCAGAAACCACTATAAGGAAGACAAATCATGTACACTGACCATTTAAGTCTTACCTTGTAGTATCATATATACTTTCATTGCAGGATTATTACTTTTCTCCCATTCACAAAGCCCCTTGTCCTATACGGGAGTGCAGGATCACAGAATGGTTGGAGTTGACAGGGGCTTCTGGAAACCCAGCTGCCCTCCTCAAGCAGGGTCAGCTGTAGCCCAGAATGGTGTCCAGAGGGTTTTGAGTATTTCAAAGGTTGGGACTCCACAACCTCTCTGGGTGATCTCTTCCAGTGTTCAACTACCACCACAGTAAAAAAAAAAAAAAAAAAAACCTTCTCCTGTTTAGAGTGCAGTATTTGCACTAGCAGTCTCCAAGACGTGGAGATCAGATACATGAGGTCAGGTAGCAATCTGTAGTTCCCTACTGCAGAAACTGTGCCATGAAGTGGGGCTTCACACTGGTTTCCTCTATATGTAGGGCTCCTTGCTGCTGCCACTGAATAAACAGTCAAATTAGAAATGTTGCCCATTTTTGTCTTTTTTTCCCCTACTAGGAAAGAATATATCTGTGAAAATGCACATATTGTGCCTGAGATGCTCCTGAAGGCAGAAAGAATAAATGCAGAACTGTATCGGTCCTCCTGGTGATCAAGTATCTGGCTGAACAAGGAGAGACAGACCTGGAAGGGGTGACAGTGGTCACAGGGGCTGCACACTCCCAAGCATTGCGGGGAGCGACCTCTGCCACCACTGCTCCCGCTGGGCTCATGAAAGCCAAAGGTGAATGCAAAGCCAAAGTCTTTGAAAGCAAAACTCCATATAGATGTTAAAAAAAAAAAAAAAAAAGTTGTGGAGGAACATTTTTAACTGGAGGCGGAAAAAGTTTCCTTAAAGCTAAATCACATCATAGTTCTGGAAAGGGTTAAGGTCTCTAGGGAAGTAGCACATTTAAAGTCTGTCTTAAGGAATGAGTTGAATGAAAGTAAAAAATTGACAGTCAGGATAAAAAATTATCTGAAAAAAATATATCAGTAGGGAAGAAATCCTTGTGAAACATCATTTATTAGGAAAGGATCAGAATTGTGATCTTAACAACATCCAGTCCAGGGTGGTATTTCTAAATGGAAAACTTCTGACAGATCATAGTGGGAAGCAGTTTGAAAACTCTGCTTCCCCAAGGCCCTCATGTGATTTTGATTTTAGAGCGTGAACAGTGCTGAACCCAAATGGCAGGACATCTGCCGACAAAAGCCTAAGAGAGTGCTTTCAATTTCCAGAGTCATTTCTCAGCTGCAGTGAATTTCTCTGTAGTTTCTGTTAACTGCTTCTCCTCCATTCTCTAAGTATATATGATAATGCAAAGTTTTAGGATATACTACATATAGCCCATTTCTGACTAGCCGCAGCTTTTTGCACCATCCCACAACCAGGTTCCTCACTCTGTGAAGCGTTGTCTTCGTCCTGTTAATTTGCACACAGTGTGATTCACATTTCTGTGAAAAAGTGTGATATTTCTGTATATTATGTAAGGCATAAAAATGTCTTCCAGTTGGTGACCACACAGTTAATTTCTATTCTATATTGCGATTTTTAAGTTCATACAACAAGGTAGGCTTTCAAGTTCATTTCAGCATTTAACTTATGCCTTAACCCAAGCATCTGCATATATGACATGCTGACATTTTAATGCTCTAGATGACATGCTTCCAAGTCAAAACTTGTCACAAAATTATGAGGCATGCTGGCTATAAGCGCCGATAGCACCTAGAAATGCTGATGTGCTTGACAGCTTCTGTTCCATAGGCACTGGTGGTTGTGACTTAAAGAAACCCAGCATTAATCTTTGCCTTCGGCATCTTCTGATAAGCTTAGAGGAGGGCAACAGCCTCATTCCTCTTGCTGTAAACTTGGGCAGACCTAACACTTCCACTAACAGGTGCTTTTGCTCTGCAGATCCCGGGTACTTGCACAGAGCCCCCTTCCCTTCTCAATCCCTGTCTCCACACCCCTGCTTTCCTCACTTCAGGACCAGATGCCGACAGAAAAGGCAATTCACAAAGGTATCATTTAACAAGAGAAACAAGCCGTGGGAGCCCTTGAAGCCCCAGCTGGCTCTTGTTTGCTCTGGTGCAAGGCCACTGGGTGAGTAGGGCGAGGGGACAGAGGAGGCGACAGGAGAATTGAGCTCAATGCATCAGTGTTTGTATTTGCTTAACAGCCAGCAGTTAACAGGGACTGTAAATTCTCTGAGAAAATCTAATTAAGGATAGGCCTGGAAGTCCCTGGAGGGGAAATAAATAAATAAAGGAAAGAAGAGGAGAGGGGAAAAGAGGACAGAAAAAAGAGTAATTACTGCTCATTGAGAGTACAAACATACACATCTTTGCCATTTTCCTAAAAATTTGTTAAATAGCATTAGGCATCATCCAAACAAAATACTGAGAGTAATTCTGAGCAATAAGAGTCCATCCTGTGCCTTCCAGAAGGAATAAGGATAGTTTTTACAGAAGAAAGTGCAATTTCATTGTATTGAGCAAAGATGTGCCCGTCACTTGATTATATAACACCTAGTGCCCAAGATCTCCTTGATGCCTCAGATCACCATAACTGCCACATAAATGAAAATGGTCACTTTTCTTACACGGTTGTGACTACGACTGCAGCAACAAGGTGGGATGACAGGTCTGTGGTGTACTAAAGATGGGTCTTATGAACATTATCAGTTCATGACTTTTATTTGTTGTCAACTTGTTTGATTTAATAACTATATCTTTACCCTTCCTGCTCCCCTCCAAATCACAAAGAGAAATAACTAAGGAAAATACAATGTATTTATCAAGTTTTCTCTTGTCAACCACTATCAGAGCATCTGGCCTAATTTATTCTAAACCATCAACTTATAGGAAAGCATCTGTTTACCAGCTGGCTCAGTAGCCACCCTAAACTAATCAGAATGACCTCAGCTGGAACAGGACTGACCTCCATCAAGTTGAAGAGTTGATTCTGCCAGTGCATACAGAATGTATAATGGTTTTGAACTACAGCCTTAGAAACCTTTCCTCTGCTTTCTGTATCATGGCGTATTAATTTCATAAATTACTTAACAATGTTGCTACTTTTCTTTCTTTTTAAACCTACTTCTTTAGACACAATAGAACTGGCTGATTTTATTCTTGGGAAAGTTGTGTTCCTATAATACCTTCCTCAGTGGAGAAATGGGGGTGCGGGTGGGGAAAGTGTTTAACCTTATTCTTCACTTACTATTGCAACATTACAAATATCCTTTAATTATACTAATAAATGTGATAATAGTGTCAAGGGAGAGAGAAGTTTTCACAGATTCTGCCTTGGGATTTATAACAGTTGCGTTTTGCTCTGTGTAGCTGTTCTTTGGATTACAGGTCCAGATGCCAGTTGTTTCCTCCTTGACAGAGAAATGAATGGAAGTGAAAACAGGACAATGCTCACCTTTGTGCTTAGGTATAAATCCTCATATTCCTGTACAGCAGCATTAAATGGGTAAGGAGAGACTGGTAAATTTAGAGATTTCAAGCATGTCTAAGACATCAGCTTGTGTTCAGCACCCCCTTCCTGGTGGTTGCTTCCAGACACTAATCCAATTACTTACAGTTGTGAAAACTTTGAGCCTTAAAGACTTATTAGCAGAGGGCCCTTTTCTCCTGCAAAAGCTGACCATGTATTTTACTAGGTTCTGGGGCTGGATCCAGTTATGTGTTAACCTCATAATTCCCTCTCTCCACCATTTCATAGATAATCATCTTATGTTACTAAATGATCACAGTAGTCAGAGGTACTATTCCCCTTCGTAGACATGGAAGGTATGGGAAGTAAAAAGAATGCAGATTGGCCTTCCACTTCATTTAGGCACTGGTTAAAAGTTACCAAATCAGAATGACAATATTTCCAGGCCATTTTACAGGCACTTCTTCACTAGGTGTAAAATAGAGGCTGGTCCACAGTGTATGCCCATTTCAGGAACCACCAGGGTTTGAGAACTGCTGCAGCCCGTAAGGCTGTCATACACAAACCCCTTTGGATGGATTGATTTGGTTTCATTTTCTGTTGACATCATAATATATTTCTTCCTCTTTTTTCCTTTTTCTTTCAGTTTGATCTAGAAGACTTTTTTTTTTTTTAATACAGAAAACAAAAACAGAGTGTGGGAGTGAGAGGGGGTAAAGGAAAAATGCAAGGAAGGAGGGAAGAAAGGGAAAACTAATTTCAAGGAACATACTTAATTTCAATAATATCTAATTTTATTAGCTGGAAACACCGTTGTAACAGTTAAAACAATCCTGCAATAGCAGATTCAAATAAGATAAGTAACTCAAAATGCAGAAAATGAAAACCAGAAGAAAGTTCAGTACTAAAACCTTTTCTGGCTTTAGCTGGACGTGAAGTGATCTTTTACATTTGTTCTTCCAGTTAATCCTGACTCCCCAAAGGTTCTGCTGGTTTTACTGGATAAAAGTTCAGTGAGTCAATGACTTAATGCTGAATCCTGCAGAACTATGTTGTCATGGTTAGAAAATCTCCACTAGTGGAAAATGCTTCTAAACAAGGGTTACTCCTTTTTTATTTATTGTTTGAATCTAATCATATGGTTTCCTGCCTTGCACATCTGGTCTTAGATAGTGAGATTTGGAAAAGTTAGCTTTTTGCATTGCTAACTCCACCCTTCAGTGTCAGTAAGGACTCGATCCAAGTCCCAGAAGGAGTCCTTTCTACTGACTGCAGTGGAGCTGTAGCAGGCCCCCAGTGAAATACTTTCTCCAATGACTTGGAGATTCAGGAGAAACGTTTTCAGGAAAAAAATGTGCTTTGCTGGCAAGAAATCAGGGATTCTTTACTTGAAGCAGTTAGCACTACTTCTCTGTCACAGAAAGCCGCATTTGTCCCTCAGTATTCATTAATCTATCTCATTGCGCTGAGATTCCTGACTGCTATTAAAATATGATTTATTCAGGACATAAGCAATAGACTTGATGGTTTGCTACATGTTGTTTCATGTTTAAATGGTCTCACGCAAAGAGTTTTCTTATCATTTTGTTCCCCTTCAAAAAAAAATCCTGAATCTCATTAAAGTTAGTTTCGTTAAGATAAATGTTTAGAATTAAGGTTCTAGTTCTTGGAGGTTGAGTTCAGGAAATTCACTAAATTTAGTTTCTTGAAGGAAATAAGAAATAATCAAGTTTATGATTATTTGCCAACAACAGTAACATGGCAAGAGTAATCTATTATTAATTTTCACTAATAAATTGTCTTCTGCATGTTACAACATAATTTTTAAAGAAGTAATCTACTTTTACAAACAAATATAGATGTATCAGCTGCATGCCAGTATTAACCATCTGCATAAGGACACATGTTTAGTTGTTTGTTTTTTTATTATTTGCCTTGTAATTTCTTTTTCTAGAAAGGTCAAGGTAAGGAACAGGGAAAAACTGTGCTGTCATTACGGCTGAATTTTGCCAGTGAGGAACAGAACCAGACACCATCCCTCAATGAATATAAGCATGGGACAAAGAGCATGAGATTAGCACTATGCTCTTGCTACCTAATTAGAAGAAATGACTATTCTTCTGACACACCAATTTCACTCCATTTTAAAGGAAAATACAATGTTTCTATATTGCAGATACCACATATGTCCCATTTGTAAACCATTCAGCATGGCAGTATGGTGCTATGGAACAAAAATTATTTTCATGTTTACCTGGGCTGTGGTTCAAAAAGAGAGAAAACTTGGCCTTAGGGCTCTTTCTGTCAGATCCAAAGCTCTGTGGCTGCATGCCACAAAGCTCTGATCCAGTATAAACCACTCTGCTGGTTCAGATTTGTTCAAAATGTTTTTCAGGATTAACCAGCATGTTGCATGCTGGACTTGGGAACATCTGTTCTCGCACAGCCAGTAAAACCCCCCCATAAACGTACAAACCCCAGCTAATACTGTTCTTGCTTGCTTGATTTCCACGTGCTCTCACTTAGATCTGTGTTGCTGCTGAGTGATCTAGCGTGGTCCCCAAGAGATATCCATGGCTGTGAAATTATCATTGCAGATTGCACAATTACCATTTAACAACTTTGCTTTTGCACCATCACCAATAACTTATGTTCTTTATGCTCTCCTTAATAAACACCCCATGTGAACAAAGTGTAGCCAAGATGGGACATTCAGTTAATAATGGCATTTGACCAAGCACTCCCTTTTTAATATTGTGTAAGGCATATGACGTCTGAGCCCTCTGCAAGTTGTGACTAGAGACATTTGCTTATTTTCAATGTAAAAAATTCTCACTGGCTCCTGAGAATTGAACTGCAAATATTTGATGTAATTCATATATTTCTTCACCATGGTCCATATGAAAAGATTCTGAAATATCATCTTCCATGCCTCCTGTTATCTCTTGCTTGAATAAAAATTCAAAGAATTACAGAAACTACTGACTTGTGTTTATTCTTCTTTTTTATATATTTTTTAAATACCTTGCCAGGGACCGACAAGAAAAATATATTGCGGTCTTAGTGATTCAATGTAGTATTTCATACCTACACATCATTTACACTACAAAATGATGTTTCATTTATTTTTGATTTACGTTTATCTCACTTCTCCTTTGTCAGATCTCTAGAGATTATTCCCTCATCATTTTGAAGCTGGAAAAAAAAATATAATTAATACTTACTCACCTTAATGTAGCTTTTATCAATAAATTGAGTTTTTTTTTTTTTCCCTCATACTTCTCTCAATCTATTCCCTGGTAACATTTTCATAATTGTCTTTTAACAATTTTCTACCTGTGCTGCTGCCTGTGCAGAAGACTGCTGTAGAGGAAAACTGAGATGTTCTGGTGCTATATAGTAACATCATAAGCAAAATATAAAATTTTTAGGTTGAAAAATTTGGACATTTTAACATACCAAAGATTTGTTTCAGTACTCAAGTCTCCATATTTCTCTGGCATTCCTTTATTCTTTATATACCATATATATGTTTATGACATACAGTGGTGTGTTACAAAGTTATCCAGAAATGTCAGCTCTCAAACAAGGTGTAGTATGCGTGTAGCACTGCATCCAAGATAATAGAGTCATAGTTTATTAATTTAGAAACAGCATAGCTCTCATGCGTTGCTACTATTTTAGGCCTGAGCTGATACTGCCCTGGGATACAAAGTGTGCTGCTCTGTGCCTTTCACCCTACTGACTTGATTTGTTTGGCTATCTCTAGACCACATAGCCTTGTGGCTATAGCAGAAATGAAAAGTTATATCAGGAGATAAACTGTGATTCTTCAACATATTTTACCAAGAAAGAAAATCATTGTGGTATACAGAGATTTGTGTTCACAATCTTCCTAAATGTTTATTCCCTTCTAAAAGAGATATTAAGTTTTTTACAGAATTCTGCCTGTGTAGCTCACCTATATTCCTATTTTCTCTTCTACTTTCTTGTTTTGTTGCAGTTTGCCTTGTACCAATTCCTTTGTGTTCTTCTCAAAGGAAATTATTGGAAATTAAGTCATTCCAAGTGATTCCCTTTGGTCAACCTCTGCGCTGGTAATGCTGGAATTTGTACTCTGCTGAATGCATGAAGAGCAGAGAAGGCCCATCTTTTGGCAAAAAAAAAGTTGCTGACTATATTAATGTTATAGCTTACACTCTTCTCTCTGAATATTTGTCCATTTGAACCTTAATGTTAAGGCAGTAATCATTTTGTCGCATAGATGTTTCACTGTGTAACTAGGAATTGAAGGACAGTCCTATCTTTTCTCAAGAACAATCTCCAAAAGCTTGAGTTGTAGCTTCTTTTTACAAATTTTGAACCGCACACAGTCTCTGAACAAACTACTGGAGCTCTTGTGGAATTATTTGCAATACGTCTGTCTGGGCAGCAATCCTTGTTTGCTCTTTTTACATAAATAGAGATCCATTTAATAATCTCTGGGTATGGTTTCATGATGGCTTTGGAGGCAAAATCAATGCAAGTCTCTCTTTCTTTTCCTTCTTCCAGCTGCTGATTCCCATCTTCATAGCACTTTGTTCCAGTTGATCCAACTGATGCAACTGTTTGTATGGCTGTGCTGCCATTTGGATAACTCAAATGAACCGTGTTAAAAATAACTTCAAACCGAATAAAGAACTATTTTAACCTGTCTTTTCTGCTGAAGCCAGACTATTTTGAAAATATGTCTTTTATGAGAAATAGCCTGACCTTTATGCTTTCCTTAGAGGATGCATGAAGTCCAGGATGTTTCTAAATGACTTTCTCCGGTTAAGGAAATATATTAATAGCTTCATTATTTCAAGCCTTTAATTTTAACTTCCAAAAAGTCAGCTTCCACAGAGTCTTGGAAAGATGACAATTTTAGGGAGAAATAATTTGGTTCACATTGATACCACGTGCTGATCTCTAGGATCACACAAATAAGCATGCATCCATAGTCTACCTGCCTTGAAAGGGTTAATTGTCCGCAAGATCTCCTTAATTCATGAACAGAAAATCAATACACATAAATGAATTCAAAAATGATCAAAGGTAGGCTGCCCCAGAATATGTGTCAGAGGGACCCTGGCAAGCACCTGCTGTTGGTGCTTCAACTGCTTTAGGTGCTATGTTGAGGTTGGTAATGCTAATGGGACTGCACAGGTCAGGAAGGTGACACCTCCAGTCAGACCATATGTAGGATACCGAGCATCTAAGATGTTAAATGTGCCAGAAGGGATAGATTATTGTTGTTCTGGCTATCAAAAGGTTAAAGTTGAAAAATCAATGCAAAATCCTTTAAGCCCTGACAAGCGGAGAGTGATGGGTCCTGATCACTGTGCTCCTCAAGTCTGCAGTCTGCTGCTTGCTTTCATTCAGATGACTGATTTTGTGCATGTTACATGCAGCACCTGCTGCTCTCAGAAGTATTCTGGAGAAAGCAAAGCAATCTGAATATACATTTTTTTTCATGACTTCATATTAAATAAAAGCCTGTGACTTACAGAACTTCATGTTGATATAAGCACTGCTTCTGAGCAACAGCCTCTCCCTCTCTCAGGGGGGGGACAAAAGTCTGAGCTGGAACCTGGGCTCCAAATATCTCGTAATGTACTCTTTTTCACCGAGTCATGGATAAAATCATGTCTGTTTTCAATATATCAGACTTGTTGCATTAACACAGTTTTTTTTCCTGTCAGCGACTATGCATTGCTTATAGTAGGAGTTAGGAATAGTGGCTGGAAATACTTGTCATGATAGTAAACATTTTGACAATCTCTGCATGTCTTCCAGAAAATATATATTTTTTATTTTGTTTATGTTTACAGATATTGATAGTAATGGGAAATAAATAAAGCAATAGATCGTGCCTTTGTTATATAGGCAAAAAGAATATTATAGTTTTATCATCTTGTCTTTCAAAGACAAACCTAATACTGTTTGTAGTCAAAAGCATGTGTCTCATCAGTATTTTGCACTCAGATCAGAAAAATAGTAATACATAAATTATAAGGCCACGAATCTGCATGTATAAAAGCTCCAGTTCAAAAAAAAAAAAAAAAAAAAAAAAACTGTTGCAGCAAAAAAGCCAAAGGAAAAATTGTCCTTTGTGGATTCATTCGCTCACATAACCTATGTGGATGTTTACTTCTCTTTAGCCCACCTTTAAAAAACAAAACAACACAGAAACCCCACATACATCACAGCTAGCTTTCATCATCAGACTATAAAAGAGCAACTGTATACCAAAGCTTATGGTTCTTGCAGCAAGCAGCAAATATCTATAAAAAAATAAGAGAAAAAGGCATACGTGCAACCCTGCTTTCAAGCATTGCCATAGACCGTGTTTAACACAATCTGTACCTTTGGGTTTATAATGCTGATCGAGCTCATGTGTGCTTTGGGGATTCTCCGCATCTTGCTTGCCAACATTTAATTGTATGATACGTGAAGAAGTAGACTCCAATTGCTTCTGAATAGGAATCAGCAATCCCTTAGCTTTTGTGAAATTATGCCACTGCCTGAACTCAGGGATAGGCCTATGCGCCTCATGAGCACTTTTTCTTGCCGCACTCCTGTTGCTGAGCCAGGTGAGTGGCTGGAGTAGCATGGGACGGGGTCACCATGCAACACAGCCAACATGAGGCAGCACCTTCTAAACTGCATTAGTGACCCTAATTTTACATCCGTGAGAAACACAGTTAAGTCTTTATCACCAGCATGGCACATCCCATAAAATGTAATACATGACTCCCAAGAGTTTGCAACTTGTTACTGAGTAAGATGCAAGGGAATTCAATGGTTCAGACATCGCAAAGTTATCTCCCAAATAAGGAATCTGGTGGACAGAATCTTCTGGCTATCAGAAGCTGTACATTTTCCTTGCTCATATTCTTCACAGTAACCATAAATGTGGTCCCCTGCATTTCTGCAAGCATAAAAAATTGTCACTACAAAGCCAGTATTTCTCAGCAATGCCACCCAAGACTATCTGATATATGATCTCACTATCTCTGAGTAAGACATAATTTATATATACACTGTATTTTTTTATATATCAGCCATTATAATTTGAGTGTTATCCTTGATGTGATTTAAAGGGCCTAGTACAGGCATCTATTTTATGCTTTTAACATATTTTTAATGTACCAAGTGAACATTAATTCTAATTTATAGGAGAGATAAGTGAAGACTTGTATCCAAGAGGCTAATAAAATCTCTTAAATAGTTTTTTTTTTCCTTTTTAATCATGGTATTTTCTCAAAAAAAAGTCTTCAAAAAAAATCTTGAATGGAAACAGATGACTTCAGATAAAAATTCATTTGTGTGTATACAATATCCAGCCTGTTCCTTTAAAGTGCTGTTCCAAGCTGAACTGGTCATAATGCAGGTTCTTGGTGCCTCCCACAGAAATAACTGTCACATACATGATTTACCATGTAGATCTATATTTAGACAATTTCACTAGTGAAAATGCAGTTCTACTAAAATGAAAAATTAGTGCTGTGGAGTGCTTAATTACATCCATAACTACTTTCAAAGCTTATATCTTGTGAAAGACTCTACGAAAAAGTTGGAAATTTAGGTTTTAGATGTATGTATGGTTTTCAGTATACAGATTTCAGTATTTATATAATTAATTGGGATTTCAAAGAACGTAGGTAAGCAGAACCTGACCGGAAAATCCTTCCCAGCTCCTCTTGTCTTCTTGTGGGTACACACCCAACATTAATAAGATTTATTAGAAAGATTTTAATATATAGATAATGTGTTTAACTTGTAAGAATAGGTAGCTTTTAAAGGTACAGTAGCTGAAACTTGCAAGATGCCCTTTTTCCACTTCCGTGTAATAAGTGAGGCTTAACCTCTAACCCGGTGTCAACATTAGGAGAAAATATATAGGGATATGTGTATGAAACCTACATAAAAACCCTGCACTTGCATGAAAAAGCCTCACAAATGGTGCAGATACCTCCAAATAATATGATTAATTACAGAATTATATGCAAACATAGATTACAGACAAATACTCGGATGGTTTACCCAAAGAGGGCTGGTCTCCAGGGACATAATTTTCTCTGTATAGTGTCACTTTGTATTATTCATCCATCATTTGATCATAAATTTTTGCTATCCCCTCAGCGCCAAGTCTATTTTCAAGTTTTGACATTTCTTCTGTGTCACTGCAGCTTTGCTTTCTTCAGTAATGTGTTGGCTCTCCATCTGCTAGCCCCACACGCGAGGTGGAATGTCAAGTGTGCTTGGGAATTTTGAGTGTTTTTTTTTTTTTTAACCACTTTTTTCTGCCCTTTGTGCTTGCACAGCTGCTCCATTAGTTTGTCCCATAAAAGCCTGTGTGTTATTGAAGAGGTCTGGGGAGAAGCATCTGTGCTGTCCTTCTGCAGCTTGGGTGGGATGGTACCGCCTTGATCTATGTTCTCCTCTTCAGGGACGTTGGAAAGTCATTTGGGTGCTAATTCTTCTGTGACTATTTCCTTTCAGGAGTATTCATATGTTGTTTCTCTTTATTTTCCATGAAAAAGGAATATTTTCTATCTCATAATTTGTGAGAACTGCTCCAACTTGTGGTATGAATCTGGAATATTTCCACTGAGTTCAAACAAAATGTGACTTTCTGCACCACTCTCCTCAGAATGTTCCTCTGGAAAATCCAGCACAATATTACTGTGACTGGGGCAGCATATTCTGGCTGAGTAATCTTTGTTGTGTCACATGCAGTAGAAGCACAATCTAAAAAGGCAACAGGAGCACCCGTATCCTGATGTGATCACTTCCCAGACCATACCCATTTCACAGACCTGTCCAAGACCTTTTGCTTGTGAGATTGAGAAACACGTAGCATGTGTCCTTTTCCCCTTTTGCTGAGTGCCGCCTGAACTGTTCTTGTGGTCTTATTGCCATTTTCTTGCCTTTCCCATGAGGGTTGGGCGTTCTAACAAAATTGGTATAACCCAACCAAAAAGGAAGCTGTATTACAGATATCTCCAGCATGTTGTCCCAAACCAGTTGCACTTGAAATATATGTTTGCTTAGCTCAGATAAATGCCAGAGCATGCCTCGGCTGAAGACACACTATGTAATTTTATATGTCCTAATTATTTAGCTAATTATTTAGTCATATTCAGTGTAGTGATCAATCTTTTAAAAAATAAAAGTTAATTATCTGCCATTGTAAGATAAAGGAGCTGAAATATTGAATAAGAAAGCTGTGTTTGTTCTAGAAAATTATTTCTGAGTAACTGGTACATTTCCTACACTATTAAGTCACCTTCAGTAGGGCTATCTTGAGCCATCAGAAAAGGCATCTTGCCATCTAGGACCTGTAACCATTTCTCATCTAGGATCCCTACTTGTGTGAGTCTCATCATTAATGCTGATGAAAATAAAGAGAATTCTGACTTCAGTTAGTAGAATGATTTTACTGTGAAAACACAGCTGAGTCCTGTGGTAATTGTGTACTATTGAATTGCTAGCATTCCTCCGAACTTTCTTTTGGTCTGGACCAACCATAATGAGAACTCACAATACCTGGACTGATTTTGGAGGTTAATGATGCCGACAACCACGCTTAAAAGGCAGTCTGGATGAAGCAGTACAGTTTTGAGAATAAAAATTTAGCACATGGATGCCAGCTGTGTCATGCCAGTTGGTCTCACAGAGGGGAAATGGTCATTCACCCATTTAATCTATTAGTAGAGGAATTGCCAACCAAAACAAATAGAATCTGATGGAAAAAAAAAAAAAAAATCTGTTTCTGGCACATACTCCAGTGAGCTTTTCTTCAGATTTTGGTTACATCAAGACTTGCCATATTTTTCTGCATAAGGCCCAAATTCTGTTTCCAAACATTGTAGGCCAATAGACTTATGTTCTTAAAGACCCTGTTATTTCTTCAAGAAATTCTAAAAAGAAAGTCAGAAGTCCAAAATTCTTCTGGATATGCAGTCACATGTATATGAGTGCAGTATGGTTTGTGGTAGTAGCCAGACTATTTCACTTTTTGTTACATACAAAGTGTCATCACAGCACTCTATTATTTTCTGGCTCTGTAACTTCTCTCAGGTCTTTGGTACTGACAAAGAAGAAATCCTTATAGTTTTAGTTGGCTAATTAGGATTTTTACTGGTTTTTTTTCCCTGCACTTATAAACTCATAAACTATGCTTCCAGATATAAAAGCCTATCTCTCTTCTATTATCTTGGATGGAAAAACAAGCCAGAGATAAACAAGAACCTCAGGACAACCACAGGAAGGAAGATCTTACAGAACTGGAAACCTTGGAGGTTTTGATTTCTTCCCAAGCAAACATAAGTCTCCTGACTTCTTAAATCTTGAATATTTGTCTTCTGGAGGTAAAGTCAATAAGAACTGAAGGCAAACATCCTCATTATCTAATTTCATGATATTTATACATAGCAGAAAAGATCAGATATCTCCTGAATATCTTGAAAGGGTGGGTCTGCTCAGATGGAATGCTCCTTTTTTATTCATTCCAGAGAGAAATGAATCCAGAGATTTTTTTCTTTTTTTGTCCCCTCCAAGATACTTTTGAACAGATCTTGACACACATTTTTTTTTCTCTGTTCTGCACCAGTTGGGTAGTTTTTTTGGATTGTTTTGGGTTATTTTTAAGCACATAGCAAGTCATTTCTGAGCCCACTTCCTGCTGGCTTATTGAAAGATATACATTTGGCAATTGCATTATGACATTTTGTTATTATTAGCATTTGGAGGAGAAGAAACAAAATTCAAGCACTTCCCCCAGTGAAACTTGAGCAATGGTGATGTTTTCATTATTGTTTCCACTGACAGCGGTAACATACAATTTTAACTTTGGTATACAGGCCTGGCTCAGAATTTCTCATCAGCATCAGTAAAAATGCACTGCTGCCCCACAGGATTTTGTTTTCATCCATACAACATTAAAGTTCAATTTGTGGCATTGGCAAATGACTAAGAGAAGCAATTGGCAGCAGTGACAGGCAGATGAGGCCCTGCTGCCTCACTGCTGCCTTCGCCTCCTCCCTCCTCCAGAACAGGCAAAGCCCAGAGGATAAGGCAGACCCAGAGCCCTGGGGAAAGGGCCTCAGGAGGAAACAGGATGCCTGCTCCTTACCCACAACGTCCTTAAGTATGGAAGTGTCCTGGACAGACAGTGAAGCCTAGAGTCTTGCTCCTCCAACCTCTCTAACCTGTTTGAGGACTTGCCTGCTCAATCTGTGCCTCAAAGCTGCCCTGGCAATATATAGCCAAACAAAGATACATAAATACAGACATACATATATTTGTTTTTTCTTAAACTTAAGAAAAATAGTATGGCTTCCCTTTAGCTGTGCTGAGGATTACTGTGCCTATTATACTTCCATGAGAAAGCTTCGTAAACAGTCCTGTAACTAGCTTTCATACTTGCCCTTTTGCTCTACAAATTGGCTTAATTTAGACCATAGCTAAGTCGTTTTGGGTTTAATGTTTAACCATCTGACTCCAGGACAAATACATATATATGTATGTGTGTATATATGCATATATAAGTGTATGTATGCATATGTATGTAGGTATGTATATACATATGTATGCATGTATATACACACACACACACATATATATTTATATATGTATAAAACTCTATTTTCAGAAGCAATCGGTTGGAATCACTCTCTCAATTCCAGTCATTGCTACAATCGCCTGGTTCTTCACTTCTCTGATCAGTACATCTCTCTACTCGCAGTACTGACTTTTCCTGACTTTCTTCTGGTCTTTTTCTTTCATCATTCTTTCCCTACTAATAGTCTTTCCTTCTATGTTCAGAGCATTACACTCATTTATTTCAATTTCTAACCATAATAAAAACTGTCCGTTCAAATTATTCTGGATGTTTTTTAAATAACTCCAGCACACAATGACAGAGCACATTAACTAGGCTATTAGGCTACCTTAGAAACTTACTATTTGAAGAAATTAAGTTTCTAAGAATTAACTTCTACCTCCCTAAATGTCAAAACTATTTTTTTTTTGGGAGAGGATATTACATACAAAATATTGATTTATTTGTCCTGCTCTGCTTGAGTCATTGTATAAAGATACTTCACCTATCTGATATCTTCCATCCATTATTTGGAGAGTGAGGAATAACTCCAACCATTAAAGAAGTTGCTCCATGGAGCTGGAATGCACAGTGCAGGGAGCAGCCTTTGCCTCCAACCGGCACCGCTCTGCTTTGCAATATGCCACCATTTCTGCTGTGATTACGTGTGCGTCACAGGCAACCCTCAGGCAGCAAAAAGGAAGGGGAAGTTACAAAGGTTTACAACTGATTCACTGAATCTTATGATACAGACAAAAAAAAAATCAGATTAGGCAGCTGAGTATTGCCTTATGTTGTATAAAAGATGACTCAGTCCTTGCTGACCTTAGAGGAGAGGAGAAAACTTTGCTTTCTATTCCCTTCTTCCTAGGTGCAATGAGTGCAAACTCATCTCAGACAAAAGTAGGGGCCGGAGTAATGTTTTCTAGCTTGAATAAAACTCATTTTTGTTCTGACAACCAAACTGAAAATGTTTCTGTTTGTTAGAGCAATGAGTTTTTCCAAGATTCATTCTCTCAGATCACAAGAAATATAAGCAGCAAGATAGGTTGAGAATACTAATTTGAAATCTGTGGCATATATAGATTTAGAGGTGTGTTTACAGCACATATTATAATGCCTGAATACACAGTTAGGCTTGGTAGGGATGGAAAGAAACAGTGCTTAAATAACACCTGATGGAAGTAGAGGAGGACCCAAGTACGGCTGAGGAAAGTGTACTTTTGAAAAATAAATCACCAAAGCGGCAGAGACAAGGAAGAGTGAGGCAATAGTGAAAGCAGAGAGCATGCAATCCAAATCGTCATCTGTTAACCTATAATTCATGAAGACAAAGAAAGTAACTAAATACTTGATTCACAGCTGACAGTCTGCCAAGGTCAAGATGTAACTGAGTATATATTTAGATAGAAAAAAAGGCTTTTCTTGTGAGATTTTCTTCACCTTTATTTTTTCTCAACAGCAAGAAAATTGAATTACCATTTGGAGATCATTACTAGTGAGTCTATTACCTCTTCTAAATATCTATAAAGCAGCTGTCCTAATCTTTGGAGTTGTATTTATTGTTTAGTATAACATGATCCATACCCAGGAAAATTTCACTTCACTGGCTAATCTAATTCACATAAACCTGTTTCCTATGTAAATAGGCATAATATTATATTAAGCCCGCATTTGTTTTTAGTTTCTTTCAAAAATACCTGAACATTAAATTTGAAATCACAGTATATATTTTATATTTGTTAGTTTATAACAAACAATCGTTTAAAATACTTCTGCAATGAAAAAATTACCTCAGAGATAAAAGATTCTACATGCCACAGCAAGAGGATAACAAAATTAATTTTAACTGCAGGCATAGGAGTGGTATTTAAAAACACAACGTTGAGGAGAAAGTAAGTTTATATATCAAAATTTAATTTTAAGGACATACAAATGCATCATATGAATTAGTTCCGCTACCTGGGAAAATGTCCAAAGGCTTATTATCAGCAAAGAAAATTCTTTCCTGGACTGACCTCAGGGGAAATGTTACTCACAAAAAGATAATCTGCATAAATATCATCTCTATAGTTCCTTGATCCTTTCTGTAAAAAAAAAAAATTTCCATGGCATTCATCCATCTCTGAAAAGTTCTTATTACTCTCAGACCATTTACCCCAAAATACAAATAATGGTTATTACCTATTTCCTGACTACCTCAGAGAAGCTCAACCAATCAAGGAGCAAGAGTCAATATTTGAGTTAAGTACAGACTTCTCAAATCAGATAATACAAAATAACCAATGGAAGCTCCAAGAAAAGACTACCTACAAGAAAAAAAAAGATATAATATAATCACATTATGCTAATAGAATTTTCACTGAAGACAGAGCAAAAATACTAAAATCTGAGACATTCTCTTTGCATTTTCAAGCAAAGACAATGAAATCCCAATTTCTCTCAGTTTCATAATTGTATTTATTTATTTATTAATTTATGATGATTATATTTTGCTTCAGCAATGACAATAACAGTTGTATCTTTAAGGTGATATTTTACTTCGTGTGTCAGATTTTGGAAACAGCTAATTACACTAGTGTAACTTCTTCCATTCCATTTTTTAAAAAGCTGGGAAATGTATCTTAAACTTTAAAACTTGGAGATTAATAAAAGTAGTTCTTGACAAATTCACCATTCTTATGAATTTGGAGGCAGGAGCATGATTTTCATATAACTGAATGTGACAAAGCTAGTCAGATTTTTAAAGCATGTGTTTGGGCCAACCTATATGAATATCGTCAGGATTATCATTTAGAGGTTTCATAAATAGAAAATTTAAAGTGGGATACATTTTCCTTATTAACTGTTTATTTGGATGCACTGGGAAAGCACCTTATTTTTGACTATTTTGGACAAATCCACAGAGATGCTCATTGCAATGGAAACTATGCTCAACCTTATTTTCTGGACTACCAGACAGAGCTTTCTTGAATCCTTTGCCAGTAATCCAGTTTTCTAGGCACAGTATAATCCAAGGGAATATATTTATAACTTCATTATTTGTTTGCACAAATGCTTTTGCTGGTTGGTAAACAAGCAGAAGAAGCAACAGACGGTTGTCATTACTTTTGTTACTGATTATGAGCATACTACCTACAAAATCTCTTTTTTCATTCATGTTTAGACATACTGAGGAGAGTTTAAGGAAAATTACTTAAAAATAATAATTCTCATTCTTCCAAGCAAAAATCGTGATTATAAAAGAACATATAAAACAAGGCACCAGGTAATCCAAAGAACACTGATGAATGTTCATTCGCAAAATATTTTTGTTGCCTTAAGGGTACTTCTCACCATTGATTACACTTTCAGTAATGTGAATTAATGAGATTAAATATTTGAATTTTAAATACTTTTATGGACAAAACTGCACCACCTTTTAATGAGGTCACTTAAATAATTTTAAAATTATAGCACAAAATCTATATTTTTCTAACTTTAAAGGAAGACAGTTTACATACTAAAGTTTTTAGTATGTAAAGGGTGAATCATTCCAAAGACTGCTCCAGGTTCCTCACATTACAGATGGGTCACTGTACTTGAAATGCCCAGAAGACCAGATGTGGTGCTGGATCTCTCATGTGCTTCGCCCCAGGAGTTGCTCCATTAGTGAGGTGGGTGGGTTAGGCTTGAACAGGCCTTTGACCCATATTTTGATGGACTTGAATAAGCTTCCAAATCAGCAATTAATGAGTGTTACCATCATGTAAAATATAAATATTTATAAAACAAATCTAGCCTTCTTAGTCTAGGTCACTGCACTAGGTAGACAATTCTCTTGAAGACAGTGCTAAGGAAATAGAGTTTTGACCTTAACTCATGTTGGTTTCCAGTACTGAGCTGTATCAGGGTGAACACACCATCTTATCCTCCCTCACTATTTCTGGATGGGCATCTCAAGTACATAATTTACTTGGAACATGGTGTGGTGTACTTTAGTATAGTTCTTAGCGCTGTTCAATGTTTTCCTAATGTTTACTATAAAAGAGGCAAATATTTTTTTTAAAAAAAAACCTCTGTCTTATTTCTCATTAAAAACCTTTTGAATGAGGAAACAATGTTCAAGCAAAAAAGATAAAAAATACTTTTGGGTTTTAGTTTCCTTCCTTCCTTGATTCCCTTCTTCTTACATTTTACTGAGTCTTTTATTTTTTTAATGAACTACCAGTTATTATTGTAATCTATATAATTTTTCATTTTCCTAATTAAACTTGAATGTGTCTACAGAGGCACTGTTACATGTCTTCCCACTATGAAACTGCCTTAGTTCTTCCTTCCTTCTATGACTCCAAAAATCAGTTACAGAAGTCCTGCTAAGGTGCAATTATTATTAGTTAGAAGAAAGCTTATTTCTCTTTCTGTCAATTTCTCTTGCTCTGCAGAATCCATTTTTTCTCACGTCAAAATTTCTACTGATATAAACTGTATTATAAAAAAAATAAAGAAAAAATAAAGAAAAGAAGAGAAGGGAAAAAAGGAAAAAGAAGAGAGGGAAGAAGAAGACGAAGAAAGAGGAGGAGAAAAAGAAGAAGAAAAAGAAGAAGAAGAAGAAGAAGAAGAAGAAGAAGAAGAAGAAGAAGAAGAAGAAGAAGAAGAAGAAGAAGAAGAAAAAGAAGAAGAAAAAGAAAAAGAGAAGAAGAAAAAGAAGAAGAAGAAAAAGAAAAGAAGAAGAAAAAGAAGAAGAAAAAGAAAAAGAAGAAGAAAAAGAAAAAGAAGAAGAAAAAGAAGAAAAAGAAAATGAAAAAGAAAAAGAAGAAGGAAAAGAAAGAAGAAGAAGAAGAAGAAGAAGAAGAAAAAGAAGAAGAAGAAGAAAAAGAAGAAGAAAAAGAAAAGAAGAAGAAAAAGAAAAAGAAGAAGAAAAAGAAAAAGAAGAAGAAAAAGAAGAAAAAGAAAATGAAAAAGAAAAAGAAGAAGGAAAAGAAAGAAGAAGAAGAAGAAGAAGAAGAAGAAGAAGAAGAAGAAGAAGAAGAAGAAGAAGAAAAAGAAGAAGAAGAAGAAAAAGAAGAAGAAAAAGAAAAGAAGAAGAAAAAGAAAAAGAAGAAGAAAAAGAAAAAGAAGAAGAAAAAGAAGAAAAAGAAAATGAAAAAGAAAAAGAAGAAGGAAAAGAAAGAAGAAGAAGAAGAAGAAGAAGAAGAAGAAGAAGAAGAAGAAGAAGAAGAAGAAGAAGAAGAAGAAGAAGAAGAAGAAGAAGAAGAAGAAAAAGAAGGAAAAGAAGAAAGAAGAAGAAAAAGAAGAAGAAAAAGAAGAAAAAGAAAAGCATTTGAAGGATTGATGGCCAATTGCACACAGGACTGCAGTCCCCTCAAATGAAATAAATAACTTATTTTATAAGAGATGCCCAGTATTCCCATGCAGTGAGTGTGGAACCTTGGTACTGGTGAGTAAGATCCAAAGCCACATGCTCTGCAAGTAGCTCAGAGCAAGTGAAAAGATAAAAGTAGAAGGTAGATGACTTTTTGTTCAATTCTTAGAGCCGGAGTTAGGTGTTGGCAAGTTTTATGCCTTTATTATTATTATTATTTTTATCCTGTTTCAGGAACATGTGCTGAGAAAAGGATTGCTTTACCTTTGTAGTAATCCATTAGTTACATCATTTGCCCAGGAAGTGAATAACAGATATTTTGGGCGTTGCTTTGTTTCGTTTCAGTTTTTGCTAATATACAGGCACATATTTCACGTTCCAGTAAAGGGCCACTAGCAGCCGCCTCCATCTAAAGTGCTGGAGGTCTGTGGTCTGTGGAACAGGGCCAGAAGGAAATAAAAGCTGACTCTGAATCTCAGTAAAGAGTGAAGCTGGCTTTACCTGTCTGGTCTCACACCTCTTACCCCAAGACTGGCACAGCCTTGCAGATAGACTTCCTGATTATGGTGGTTCCTGAGTCTCATCATACCTGCTTTCTTTCTTTTCCGTGCTTCACTTTAAATCTATTTTTTTATGTGAGCCTTCTTCGGATATTAATTTTAAACATAAACAAACTGTTCCCTTCAGTAGTTTGCTTCTACAGAACCTGCCAAAGGAAAAAAAAAAAATCTGTAAAGATTTTCTAAATAGCAATTCATTTTTTTTTCTTTTCTTCTTGTAAAACTTCAATAATTTACATCAGAAAACTGAAGTAATGAATAACCAGGCTTTGGAATAAACCTGCAGGAGCAGTGGTCACACAAAACCTGGAAGGTCAGGAGTTTCAGGAGAAAGCTTGGTTGTTCACCTAAATATACTTCCTAGAAAGGAATGTCTAAAAACCATGAACTTCGAAAAGCTTGGGTCTAGATGTCTTGATTTTGAGCCTCCTAGATCATGGTTCTGTTTTTTGGGTTTTTTTGTTTGTTTGTTTGTTTCTCAATGCTGAATTTGAAATACCTTGGAAAAAAAAAAGTTAAGGAAATTTCATCTTATGAGACCAGTCAAGTGAACTGCACTCAAATAAGGCAGAAATAGACACGTAACCAGCACAAAACTACTATATGACACAACAAGAATCTGGGACTTGATCGTGTCGCACCTGGTTGATACAAAGTGTAGTCTATGGAGATTTATTATTGATGTGTCTATATTATAAATAGCAGATGCAAATTTTTACATAACTCTTAAGAATTGTGGCACTTAAAAGTCTGTCGAAAAAGGAAAAAAAAATCTGTTCCAATACACAACGTCAGTACAGTGCTGTACTGCTCTATTTTTCTGCACGTAGATATCTATTTTTTTAATCTCCTTATAGCTTGGCTTTCTTAGCCAGTTTATTGGCATGTTTCCAGAGCCAGGACTTTAAACAAGATAGTGATGATTCATTTTGGTGAGGTTCCAAGCAGGTGAATTTGAATGTCACATTTTTGGTCAACATAAACTAAAGTAAGGCAGGGAGAAAGCTTAATGTATTTAATCACACAGTGCTGTCATGCTGCTGAGGAAACTCATAAACAGTTGAATCCAAGCTTGAACATTGTGCCAAACATTTGTATCTAGGACAGGACTGTACGTTCCAGCAGTGTGCTGCGATAGGGCTAGTATTAACACAAGGCGTTCAGTACAAATAAAAACCTTAAATAAATGAAGGTTTGGGGCAAAGGGGGAAACCTTGGACATGCTCTATATTCAGAGAAAATGGGATGATTGTGTCTCCTAATCCAGGACAACTTGGAGCAAAATCCTTTCCTATACAATTCATCCCAAAAAGGAGGAAGGCAAAGAATTCCTGAGGGACAACATTGTTTTCCTACATATTCACAGTAAGTCATATCCTACACTGGCAGCGGGACCTGTCTGCAGGGTAGATGTCAGAACACTCTATACTTGTCATGCTGCTAAAAGGTTAGGGAAGTGGAGGAAGGAAATGACACTGCTTTGATGTTATTTTTGCCCCAAATCCTTAAAATTCTGATAAAGAAAAAAAAAAAGACTGTAATAATATTTTAATCTATTCATAGGGATTCAAACCCATCTCTTTCAACACAGAGAACCCTGATCCTTGCACGGGCCTGGGAAGGAAGCAGACTCTACATACCTACTGCTGAAATTGTTCCAGGCTTCCCTGGTGGAAAGAGAAGAGGTCAGCGAGGAAGATGGGAAACAGATTGTGTCCCACTGGTAAGACATTAACCTTGGAGAAACACACACACTCCCTCTGTTAATATTTGCTCTATCACAGAGAACTGAAGGAATGCACAGTCTTGGTGCAGACTGCAGACCCAGCATCTGGGACTGCTGCCCACTTTTGCTTAATACCAGTTAAGGTAGTAAGTTAAACTACCAAGCTTTGAACCTTAGATACTTAAGTACAGCATCTCGCTCTCTCCTGGGCTGTCTGTCTTTGACTGTATTTTGATCTTACATTTCTTTCAGCAGGAGGGATGAAATCTGTTCTGAGCATTGCCTTTACCATATAGTCTTGGCAAAGCACTTAGGTATAATGCTTGATTAAACATTTTCTGTGTCACACACTTTATTTTTCTTAGCCTTCATATCTTCATGATTTCATTTATACTGCTAGTGTTTGTCTTACTTCTAGCTCTTCAATAAGATTTTCACCCATTTAAGCTACTTCTGCTTCTATACATGTCTTTGGCCAACTTGTAGTTAAATATGGTCAAAGCAATACAGGTGGCTTAAAATCTAACAAAATTAGTAAATGAATGAAAAGTAAAGCAAAATCAACAGACATTTCCCCTTAGCATACAGTGTGTTTTCTGTTATCGGACTATTTCAAATGCAGAATGTCTCTGGTGTATGTCTGTTTCTATGTCTTGAGCAGCACTCAGTACAAGTAAACAGGGGCATTTGGCAAAAAAAAACTAATCTAAACAGAGCACGCTTTAATTTACTCTAAATCTTCAAATTAGAATGAGGACAAGGCTGTATATTGTTTTTTAAATCTCTGTTCTGACTGGTAAACAACATCTCAGTGGGCCAAATTCCCTTTTCTTCAATTAGATCTGCATATCATTTCTGCATTCAGATGACCACACACAAATTGCTTTGGTCTAGTGCCCAGATAGTACAGAGATTTCTGACACAAATTTCTTTAAGGAATTTGGTTACTGCATTTTCTATCTTACTTATTTTATTTAAGAAATAATCCATGCTATTTTATTTCTATGAAAACCTTATTTCTAAGGAGATATTCTTAGTCTGAACTTCTACAGAAAAAGATTTTTTTTTTGCTTTAGCTTCCTTTATTGGCATTCTACTATGGATATTCTACCAATTGCTAATCTACCAGTTGATATTTTACCAATAAGTTCATCTAATATAATTTTATCCCTTTATTGACTCCAAGTAACTTTTATTTTTTCCCTAGAGCTCTGCCCTCTTACGAGATCAAGCTTCTGTTGGTGAAAAATAGGTCAAAAACACCCTTCTGAAACATAAATAGCAGCAGATATCCTAAAATTAATGTCAAATCAGATATCTTTAATAATCATTTCAAACTGGAGAATTGCCTGGTAAATATTTACAAGTACATTCAAAATCTCAAATATTTTAACATTTACTGATCTATAGGGCTTGAATTAAAACATATAAAAATTAAAAAATATAAAAAGACTGTTTAATTCATTTGATGATTAACATCTGATGATTAACACTCCTTCTGAAGTCACTTGTGACTTTTGGTCACATTTCTTTGTCTCTGTCATCACCACTTTTGCCTGGTTATTTCCTTTTTTAGTATGGCATCCAGCTGAACCTCCATCTACTCTAATGTAAATGATAAATATCAATTATGAAATATCACCACTACTTAGGGACATATAGATATTGATATCTCCTTCCACTATTGTTTAATCTTCATTCTCATCAATTCTAAGAGAAACCGTCTCACTTACATATAACTCTAAAAGGGAAAACTGTTGCCTAGGATTTGCTGTGGTAAACACTTCTTAATATATTCATTGTTTTCTCTTGCTGTACACACCCTGAACTTAACTATATCCCAAACATACTACAGTCATTTACGGAACATGTGTTTCGGCTTCCATTCAAAAACATTTTGGACTTGAAAACTATACATCTGTAAATCTGATTTAGAAACATCTTTTACTAATTTTATTAAAACAATAGGACAGGCAGCAAAGTGACACTTATCTAAGGTTACCCCTCCTGACTCTAGTGAAGTCAGTGGGAGGTTTCTTACTGACTTCATGAAGCCAAAATTTTGATCTGGGTTAATCTTTCAAGAGACCAGAGAGAGCAGCACCTGCAGTCTCTTTTACATGACAGAGTTAATTAGGATATGGGGAAAGCAAATCTTTTTTTTCCACAATAGAAGTTAATCTCTGCCATCTTTCTTTATGCACCTTTATGATTCATCTTCGAAAAGATATTGATACTATCCAAAAAAAGTAATGAAAGGCATTAGATATGGAAATAGTTACTTCAATGGGAAAAACCACTCATCATCCTGCAGAATTGTAAGATCCCAGATAGAGTACTGTGGAGCATCTTTTTGCTCCCAAAGATTTTTAAATATTGCTACAAGATTTTCAATGTCTTTCTTTCTTCCTTAAAAAATGCCATAATGTAGATAACAAAATAATGTAACCAAAATTCCAAAGCCAACTGTAAAGGATCTCAGCTCATTCCCACAGAGTGTAGCACGCACTGCTGTCATATGGTCAGTGTGGCTAATGACAAATGAATGTGACTAATGATAAAGAGAAAATCTTAATAGACTGAATGAAAAATAAAATCACATTAAAGTTTTAAGAAAACTTTATATTTGCTTATCCTTTCTCTTCTTTCTTCTTGTACCAAAAGATCAGTCTAAAGGACTTGTGATTTTCCCTTGTTTACATCTTGCTCAGCTTCACAGACACCAGCTACCTTTTCTGTTATTAAATAACATAATCATAAAATCATAGAATGCTTAAGGTTGGAAGGGACCTCTAGAGGTCATCTAGTCCAACCCCCCTGCACATGCAGGGTCACCCAGAGCACGTGGCACAGGACTGCATCCAAGCGGGTTTGGAAGATCTCCAGAGAAGGAGACTCCACAACCTCTCTGGGCAGTCTGTTCCAGTGCTCTGTCACCCTCACTGTTAAGAAATTTTTCCTTAAGTTCATGTGGAACTTTTGGTGTTTCAGTTTGTGGCCATTACCTCTAGTTCTGTCGGTGGCCACCACTGAAAAGAGACCAGCACCATCCTCTTCACTCCCTCCCTTGAGGTATTTATATACACTGATTAGATCCCCTCTCAGCCTTCTCTTCTCCAGGCTGAACAGGCCCAGCTCCCTCAGCCTCTCCTCGTAGGGCAGATGTTCCAGGCCCCTGATCATCCTTGTGGCCCTGCGCTGGACTCTCTCCAGCAGCTCCACATCCCTCTTGTACTGTGAAGCCCAGAACTGGACACAGTACACCAGATGTGGCCTCACCAGGGCTGAGTAGAGGGGCAGGATCACCTCCCTCGACCTGCTGGAGATGCTCTTCTTAATGCACCCCAGGATCCCATTGGCCTTCTTGACCACGAGGGCACGCTGCTGCCTCATGGTCAACTTGTCATCCACCATGAGACGCCCACGTCCTTCTCTGCAGAGCTGCTCTCCAGAAGGTCAGTCCCCAGCCTGTACTGATGTCTGGGGTTATTCCTCCTCAGGTGCAGGACCTTGCACTTGGCCTTGTTGAATTTCATGAGGTTTTTCACCGCCCAGTTGTCCAGTCTGTCCAGGTCCCTCTGGATGGCAGTGCAGCCCTCTGGGGTATCGGCTACTCCTCCCAGTTTGGTATCATCAGCAAACTTGCTGAGGGAGCACTCTGTGCCTTCATCCAGGTCATTGATGAACAAATTGAACAGGACTGGACCGAGGACTGGGGGGTCCCTCCTGGGGGACCCCGCTAGCTACAGGCCTCCAACTAGACTCTGCACCACTGATCACCACTCTCTGAGCTCTGCCATCCAGCCAGTTCCTAATCCACCTCACTGTTCACTCATCTATCCCACACTTCTGGAGCTTGCCCAGGAGGATGTTGTGAGGGACGGTGTCAAAAGCCTTGGTGAAGTCGAGATAGACGACATCCAGCGCTCTCCCCTCATCTATCCAGCTGGTCATTCCATCACAAAATCAAATAAAAACCAGAACAGTTGTTTTCAAATTGAAGTTTGTTGCCTCTGTTTTACAGCTAAAGAAATGCTCCTATACCTAAATTTTTGTTTGTTTGTTTTTTAGCCTGGTCTAGTATTCTAGTAAAAGATTATTTCTGCCTTGCCTTGTTTAATAGCTTTAAGTTAGGTAAATGCTTAAAGTTTTGTAATTTATGTATTTTTCTTATTATTTTCCCTCCAATAAAAGTTCAGATAACCAGAAGTATTGTTGTATATTGTCTATTCTAAAAGCAGTGACTGGCAAACTACTGAAACACCAAGCCTGCCTTTGTAGTGTTTTCTACTTCTTGTCATGGTGGAAGGTAAATACCCTTTAGAGATGCCAACTTTCAGACAAGTTGGCTATTCTAAATGTACTTGCTGGGAATAAATGTCTAGTTATAAAAACTGCAGCTTAGCTGGGGTTTGCTTTTTGATTTTCCTTTTTTTTTTTTTTTTTTTTTGAGCAATCACTTCAGACCTTGACCTCAGAGCTTGCTACCAAAATTATTTGGAAAGCTTAGCTTTCAATGTGCTGCAAACACTAAGCGATATTTTATAGCTACAGCTGTGCTAAATAGCAAATTTCCAGTGCTGTGCATTCTCTTTAAAACAAAATACCTTTTCCTTAGCTGAGGATGGAGACAAGATGTCCTTCTCCTGTTCTATCAGGTGACACATGCCCATTTTTAATCAATTGTTTATGTCTCAGTGGTATTTAGCAAATGGTGGCACTTTTCAGATGAGTTTTGTGCAGCAAGAAATTGAAGTTAGACTGTGAGGATCTGTTGTATAAAACCATGTGTGGGAAGGCCTCTAGGCTTTTCAAGCTGCTTATGTTTAATAAAAAGTCTAAATGTACTAGTTAACGTGATATATGTCAGGTACCATAGTTATAATCCATTATATTAGGTATATAGCAAGTAGTCAAACAGTAGAGCCCTGTTCTGGGCTGAACAGAGGCATTTGTGAAACTGGAAGAGAGTTCCCAAAGAGTTTGGGAACTTCCTTTAAAAAAATAATCATTAAATTTTACAATTAGGGTATAAGAAAATAAACAGCAAGGGAATGAAACCTTTTGTCCTCAGTTTAGGTTTTGATACAGAATGTAGTTTAACTAATAATTGATTCAACCATGTAGAACATATATCTTTAATCACTAATACAAAAAGGAACACAATTTATGAATGACTTATTTGAGGAAAAACATGATTAAAAATGTTAGTGACAATTTCAAAGCAATCTAGTGGAACTGTACATGCACCAATAAAAAAATTCAGAATGAATTATGCTTATTTGACAATTCCTTATTCTCAATTACAGCAAGAATTATAAGGTTTAAACATTAATAGCCACAGTCATCATTCAAATATTTATCTGTAGTCTTGATAATTAATAGATTTGAAAAGTTTTATAAAGAAGTTCGCATTTTTCTCATTCAAAATAAGGGAAACTAAGGCATAGTGTGTCTGCACTTGTCCAAGCTCATTCAAGAGACTCAGAATAAAACAGAAATATTAGTCTCTTAAATTAATTGCTATGTACAAACAATTGCTTAAGCTTGGGCAATAAGCCTTAGCTATCTAAAATGGATTTTTTTTTTTTTTTTTGTAAAAGTATCTGACCTTTTATGATTTCTACCTCTGGCCTGCATTATCAAATTCTGACACAGGAATAAAATTGGAGGTTGTGAAATAATAAAAATAAAGCTATTTTCAAGGCATTTCCAAACTGAAATGAGGAATAGTCTGGGAAAGCTCCTGAGGTAGCCTGAACCCCATAAAATTTGTAGTTCAGTTTTTGAGTGAAAGTGATTTGAATAAACATGAACACAAGCCACAAAAACAAAAGTGTGTTGTGACTTGTCAGGTGGAGAATTATAGTTAAGTCCTAAATATATTGGCTCTGGAAAATTCTTTATTAAATACTTACTGGCACTGAAAAAAAGAAGGAACAAAAATGAAAGGAAAAAAAAAAAAGCATTTGGGCCAGTCCAAACCAGTAGAGTTAAGTTATAATATCTGAACTAACAGAAAATAATTTTACTGAGGCAAAAATATGAGAATGATAATAATGTGTTTTAGTTCAAATATATTCTGGCAAATGCTAAACACCTCAGAATTTAGTAATATCAATCTAGCACTCCCAAGTTCAAGCCCCAAATATTTCAGATCAGTGGGATATATTCTCCTCATGTAATTCCTAAGTGAATTATATTATTGAACTATAATCAGATTTTAATAATGTGAGTGAATCTGCTTATAAAATAAGTAAAGCCACAGATAAGCATTGAAAATTTGTTTAATATATCTTAGCTTATTTTAAAATGGCAGTTCATTTTTATGTATACCAGAACAAAGAAAAAATATCTGCCATTAAACCTATTATTTACTAGATGCTATCATCTCATTCATTCGTTCTGATAATTTTATTCTAATTGCTTGAAACAACATTTTCACCTTAATTCCACTGCAGCCTAAAGCTGGAAGATTAAGAAATTTTGTGAGATAACAATCTATCTCTTGTGGAGACTCAGCAAGTATAACTGAACAGACACTTCACAGATGTTGTCTCAAAGAAAAGTGATGATATTGCCCTAATATTTCCTTCCCTCTACTGGAAATATCTGATCAAATATATCTTGGTATCACATATGTATTTTCCATTGTTTCAAGATATTGTTGAAGAATAGTCATCCAGAAACTGACTTGTATGCAGGGCTTTCTCATCATCCAGCATATGAAAGTAATCACTCTGTACTTTACTTTTACTTCCTTTACTCTCAACTCATTTGAATTTTATATTATCACATTTTATCCCATTTCTATCACATAATCCTCAGATTGTTCTGATTGTTCTTTATGTATATGATGATACCTATCAAATTTGTCATCATTTTTTTTAAATGAAAATATTTAGATGAGTCTCAATACCAGTCCTTTTAAAATCTGAAAAACTTGCTGAGGTTTTTTAACATAATTAGGTTGTTTCAACATTTGCCGATAGTCACTTCCTTAGTTCTCAAAAATAGTTTCTATAAATCCCTACTTTCTCTAGTTTAATGAAAAAACTCTCAAGTGGAAGTATGACAATATTTTACTGAAGTTCACACTTCACCCACATGTCTTGTATCTATCTTTCTTGTATTTAGGGTAACTCTCCTTTAGACTACAGTACAACTTGCCCATATTCTAGCTGTGTGAACCAACAAATCTTTTTACTTTATGGATTTCTAGAGTTTTGCTACTGTGAAAACTGTTTCCCTTTCCATTCCTCATTTATACAAAGTCCAAACTTTTGATTTTTACACATACATATATATATATACACAGGGAAAAAACATGAAGATTATAGTTTTGTATTGGTAACTCAGATTTGTTTCTCAAGTGAACAATGACGTTCCTCAGAAAAGGTGCGGTAAAATTTACAGTAATCTACCGTGCAAGTGAATTATATTATTCTGCCAAAAAAATATTCTTACTGTGAAATTGCATAGTTGGGAAGCTGGAAAAGATTTGATATTTCACAATAGCATCCCAAGTAATCCTGAGAACACTGAACCTTTGAACCCTAGTAACGTCTGGACCATGACTGAGCAGCATTTCAAATAGGCTTTCTATATCGCACTTGCATGGATGGTAACTTTTCCTAAGCTATACCAAATTTTATTGTTTTAAATGACAGAAGCTGGTTGTTTGGGGGATTCTTTTTAAGGTTGCAATTGTTTCCTCTCCTCTGAGCGAAAATAGATAGAACTTTCATTAATGTCCTCTTCTACTGCCAAGTCTATAGGTAGCTTCCACAGAATTGTAAGGAACATATAAAATGATCATCTCTTTTTTTCTAGTAACAACAGATATTTTTCACTCCACTTCACCTTCTTAAGTCTGTCTTCTTCATCCCCTGGTGCATACACGCATATTTTGAGGTCTGGAAATAGTGCATCTATCTATCTCAGACTCTAGTTGTTCAGATGGAACTTGGAAGATCTTTCTGCTGGCATTGAGCCTATAGGTTTCCCAAATGCTTTCATATTCAGCTCAGCATGATTGTTCTTCTCTTTTAACATATTTTCATATGTCTCTCATTAATTTTATTGAAAAAGAAAAAATAAGAATTTAGAATTGAGGTTCAGTTAAAAATAGAGCTTGGGTTCAATTTTGATTTATATACAAAGTCCATATGCTTCTCTGAATACTCAGTATTTGAATCTAGAATGTGAATGAGGACCAGCTATGGCTCTTTGTTATACTAGTAAATTGGAATATCCATTCAAATGATTTCTTGTTTTTGAGTGACAAAGTGAAGTCAAATTCTGCATCTTGAATGCTTTGAATAAAACAGGTATTCTGTAACTATGCGGACAGCAAAGAATCTGAAAATGTGTAACCTAGACTTGAAGGTTATATCCTTTTCTTCTTCCCTAAACATTTCAGATTACTAAGTTCTAGTCTTTTCAAGTTTGGATTCAAACTGAGAAGTAAGCTTGGACTGAGTGGGGAACATTGATGCAAGGAAGATTGCCTGTTGCTATTTTTAATCCACAATGCAATAAACTAAGAGAAATGTAAGTTAAAAAGCGATTGGAAATCCAGCAGCATTAAAACAAAATTAAAATAACACTCAGCTTTTTATTTAGTGAATCTAAACCTGAGACACTGTCACTTTTTGTATTTTCTTTTTTATTTTATTTTTTCATGTACTTTTCATTGCTCACCAGAGGTTTGTGGTGTAGTTGTCATTTAAATCTTGGAAACTACCTATAAGAATTTTCAAGGAGATTTTTGCATACTCAAAAGGCCCAAATAGATTTTATTTAACTCTAAAAAGAAAATCTTTAATGTGTATTTTCTATCTTAAAAAAAAATTATAAAGTATATATGTTTCTTATCAGTCATAAAGAAAAAAAAAAGGCAGTACCAACCATGCAGAGATACTATTCCTTTTCCTTTAAGGAAGCTCTATTCAAAAAATGCAAAGTAAACTTTCCATTTCAGTCTTGCACTGATTTTCTCAGTCTCTCACTTATTAAAATTAATGGAGATCTGAAGCCTTGTGATTTGCAGGAACACTTACAAAGAGGTGGGTAATTGCCTCTCTACTCTGTGCTGAGGTGGCCCCCTAGTCTGTGCTCCTGTTCATTAGGAATAGTGATACAGCTGAAAAAAGAAAAAGCATTTAAAAATCCCTTTACTGCCCACCCCCCTTCTTCTCTATTTCTAAACCCTAATGAAATTAAAACTTGCTAAAGGCTTAAAATGGTCTTAATTTCTTTTTTATATACATATATAATTTTTACTTCTGGAAAAAAAGAATGTATAAGAAAATGGAATTGGCAAAACTGCCAATTCTGTGTAAAATGAGCAAGTTTCAAAATTGAACATTCCATCTTTATTGGGCTAATTCTGAACAGATCAATGTTTAGATTTCCATCCTCTCTGAACAAGACTTTTGCCTGTAGAAAAACTGTGAAATGCTTTTTTTTTTTTTTTTTTGTCAACTGACAAGCCCGTCTTCTCCCTCCCTCATGGTTCTGTCTGAAGCAGGATTTTTTTATTTATGTGCTTAAATGAAGGAGAGAAAGAGAGAAAAAAAAAACACTTAGGCTGAAGAAAAAAATCACTCGAATATCCATTACTGTTATCAGTGTGAGTCAGATCAATTTTTTACTTCAGGTGTTGAGGTATATTTACTACCTTCCAGGGAAATGCCGCAATGGTTAGATCATGGTTGTTCTGTCATTCAGAGTTATTAATATGTTCCTTTGACATGTTTTATCTTGTACAATTTATGAAATATTTAGAAAAGGGAAACCATACCCAGGGAATGCAGTAATGTTTATACTAACAAATCATTCTCCTTGGTTTTGTACTCTATTTAAAACAAAATAGCTAAAATGTGAGAGGCACAAGCAGAACCATCTCAAAGAAGACAACGGCATAAAGGTGAAAGCATTTCCCAGTTAAATCCCAGTTAAAATTTCTATAGGAGAGTGAAAGACCCTGGGAGCTGTGTCCTGGTAATAAAACAGGAAGGATGCAAAGCACTCCCTCCATCATAGCATTACAGACCTGCCTTTTTACAGCAGAAAACAGTAAATCTGGGTCTGAGTTTTGAGACCAATGGCATTACAATATTGAAGAAATAAAGTATTTACAGATCCGCACATGTGTGTTCACACTTCTACATACTGTTCCCAGCTTTCGTCTGACACTCAGTTGCTGAAATCTGCTACTTCTTAGACAGATGCCTGACATCCAAAGCTCCCCTTGGGACCTGTATTTTAGAGTACACCAGTTTTTGGCTGGGCCAGTTGAGATTTCCGGGCTTCATTTTTTTTGAGGTTTTGCATTCTCTTCCTAAATACAGGTAGCCAGAATGGAGAAACCTAGAAAAAAAAAGGAATTTTTAAAAAATCCCATCTTAAATACATTACTGCTATATTTACTGTGCTCAATTCTGCTGCCCAGCCAGTGGTCCCTGATTCCTCAAGGAAGCTGATGCAGTGCAGTTTGTGAACATGCTCACGCTCTCATTCTAAAGCTCACTGGGGAAACCCACTACGGAGCACTTGAGAGACTCACGTCTGTCTGACTTCATATGTAGCTCCGGCTCCCCTAAGACATAGCTACTATATGTGTGTGTTTTTTCAGTGCAAAGTGCAAGAAATGACAGCAGAGCTGTTTTGTAGGAAGGATGCGGAGATGTAGGCTTGTCAGGACAGCATGGAAATGTCATGTAGCATAAAGGGAGCTAAGTTTGGTGCCGATTCATCTGTACTGCTTTTGGAGCTTTTTCATTCTTTTTTGTAGCATGCTATTTTCAGAATTGCACATAGGTTTTGTCTCGGAGGAGGCTATTTGATGCACTCCAAAAGAAAGCTCAGGACATAACTAGTACATATGTAGCATGAATTATCACAGACAAGGTTACAGAAATGGACCGCGCAGGAAAAGGAATTGACAACAGGAATACCTAATTTTCCTGTCCCGAATCATAACTCTGGGGGAATTACTTTATTTTTGTCTGGTACCCTGGCTCAATATACTTCATTTTTTCAACCTAACTGCATCCAGGATGAAACAGAATGCATTATTTTGCAGTATTGCTGGTAACATTTTACTCCATAGAACTGCATCACTTCATGAGTCTGTCTGTAAATCCACATCCTTCCCCACGTAATCACAGGTATGTCTTTGAACAAGGCCTTCTTTTATATGGCACTCCTGGGTGCTAAAATTGCAGCACCCTGGTTGACAAAATTACAATAGCTTCCCTCTTTGTGAGGGACATCCATTCCCTGCAGCTCCTGGCTCCAGAGTCACACCTAAGCATATACACCTACCTAAAATATAACTGTTGACTAAATATCTAAATTGTAATTAGGTGATTCAGGGACTACAGGCAGTAAGTCTAAGATGTGATTCATCCCACAGTAATGTAGATACCTACACTCCATTGGCTTCTTCTTTCTCTAAACTCTAGTGATAGTATTGAACAAAGATTGTAATGGTAGCTTATATGCTTAACTCATATGTAGGCACCCAGACATGTGAACCTGGAGTTTAGTCTGCTTGAGATGTCCTCTTTCTGCCTTATAGCAATAAAGTAATTTTATTTCATTATTTCTCCCTGCCAAAGAAATTTCCTTCAGGTAATATTTCAGACTTCATTAGATAAAGAATTCCTAATTTTCCACAGCTAGTTTGTATTACTGGGAAACAAACTTCTGAGTACCTTTAATTCTTCCCCAGTTAGAATTTGCCTACTTTTAGCTTTGTTTAGCCAATCATTCTTGTTTTGTCTATTTCTACATACTTAAATAATCCTTCTCACTTGAAATATGACAAAGTTATTTGTCAAGTACCTAGTAAAATCTTAATTTTTGTCATCTTCAACCTGTATTTCTCAGTTTCCTCACTGTATCCATAAAGCAACTCCTGAGTAATGCAAAGGATCTTGCTAAATAGCATCTATGCCAAGTTATTATCAGTTAAACACTAAATCAATGTCAAATGAAATCAAACATAAACAATTTTCCATTGATTAAATGAGCACAAATGGTGCTTCTTTTCTTCTACAGTTGTTTTAGTGATAGCTTGACCCCTGTTGCCTAAAGGTTAAATAATAAGAAAAAGATAGCATGCATAAGGGACTTCCTTTATTTCTATTTCTCCACTTTGTGCAGGAACAGGATGGAGATTTAGACAGAGATTGGCATTACATCCATGCTAATTCTACAGAGATTTTTCTCTGGCCTGACCCAATGTTAGTCTGATCCATATGTTATGAAGATGATTATCACTGCACTTCAGTGATAACTGTAGAGTCTCGCTCAAGCTCAGTAGATTTGGTACAGCACTGTGCTAGCATAGCTAGCTAGCTGACACATCAGAGCTGGCTCACATCCACTTACCCTGGAGAACAGACAAAACAAGTTCAACCCTATATGCATATGTCCTTAAAAGCCAGCCCACAGCTGCAAGACCTAAAGAGGAAGGGAGTGGTTCAGGATAAAAACTAGACCTACTTCCTACACCATCACTGCCAGGAAAAGGACAGAAAGCTGAATATTTTGTAAAAAACAAACAAACAAAACAAAACAAAAACCCACTTCAGTCTTGTTTGATGACACAAGGCAGAGAGCTGCACAAGAGATTTGCCTTTCAGAGAGGCATGAAGCCGCACTTGCCCTAGTAGAGAACCAGTGCTAAATGACACAGCTAATCACTCAGGGTATGCTCACTGTATTAGCCTTTGAGTTCCCATTAGGTCAGCCAGCTGTGAAAGGAAAGA
Organism: Tinamus guttatus; assembly: GCF_059628265.1. NCBI lineage: Eukaryota > Metazoa > Chordata > Aves > Tinamiformes > Tinamidae > Tinamus > Tinamus guttatus. The sequence continues at coordinate 535,192 of NW_028288727.1, read as the reverse complement.
AAAATCACTTGGGGGGAAAAGAGAGCAGCAAGGCAATGTGTGTATGTATTTGGCTCCATATTTCTCCCAGATGAGCACTAGAATTTTATTTCTTTCAGGTAGGATAGAAAATCTGTTAACAATTTAACATTGTCTCATCCTTGTGAATTTATTTTTATTCCAAGTAATGACTGAATTTATAATAAACAGATCTTATATATATCTTTTCTGAATTTCAGGTCAGCTTTTAGATTTTGGCTTTTAATTTTCCAGACAATTTAAACTAAGTTCACAGGGAAAGTACTTTCTACCAAGAGAATGACAAACAAAATTATATCGCTAGAAGAGAGATAAATAATAATTCAATCTTGCCTGGCTTGTGTAAAAGCTACGCTACCTTTAATAAGTGCTAACGTATAGAAACACTATGTAGAAATTCCAGCTTCTGAAGGAAGAGAGTGGCTGGAGGAGCCGAACAATTTTCAGAGGGGGCAAAAACTTATCATACTTTTTCTTGTTAAAAAAAATACAAAGGAGGGTAGAACTATTGGAATAATGGGCAGAATCTTGATATGGAATCATTCTTCATGTTCTCATTCTGATTTCATATTTATCATTTTTCATCTTATGTTCTCATAATGTTGGTACCATGCTTTCCTAAAGCATAGTAGCTAATCTGGAGGAATTTTCTTTTTAAAGAGGAAAAGATAATTATCAGCCTTCTTCTTTGTCAAGGTATCCAACACAAAGCAAAAAGTAATGCTCTTGAAGTCAGATGTGATACTTGCTGTATAACCAATGGGAGAAGAGATTAAGGTTTATTTTGCATGACTTTTGTGACTGGAAGGATTAATGCAAATTATTTATCATAATTTTCTTAGTATTAAATGTGAATAATACAAAGTGAAGCTTACTTGATCAAACTTTAATTCACAAGCATGTCTTTACCCTCTGCTTTAGTGAAGTCATTGTTCAAAGTTAAACCTCATTTCTGAGATTTCCTTTGTTTGCACTATGGTATTTCTCCCTCCTAGTGCCAGACCACATTCTCCCTCACTGTGTCTCAGTTTGAGACAAGATTTTAAGCATCACTTAGTCATATAAACAGAAGACAGAACAAGAAACAAAATGGTAAGTTCAGTGGTAATAAAGATACTGCATGCTCAAAAGTCTTTTATAACTCAGAGAGATAGCGCTGTATGAGCATCCTTGTTTTATAAGAGGAGGGCAAAGGCACTTTGTCTGACACACAGTCAAACCTGACCAAAAGACATCTTTGAATTGACAACAGCAGTTTTTAAGAGGAACCAGAACATCTCAGTCCAAACCTGTGATCTAGAAAACCAGAGCTTTAACTGCCTTCTAACTGGGGAGGGGCCAAATTCCAGACATTTCCTGCTGTTGGACTACAGTATTTCTTACCTACAGAAACACACCCTTGGGTGTTTTCAGAACTACCCAAATTCAGCAAACTGCTGACCAAATAACCAACCTCTGATCAGGATCCAGAAATAAATTATACCCTGGCACAACAGTCTAAGTGACAGGATACAGGTGCATTTCAGAGCATATAATCTGTAAAATAGTCAGATCCTGCATCTCATCAAATGCAGCTGTGGCCACTTTCATTTTTACGTAAAGCCAGGAAACCAATTTTCCTATGCTAGACAAACCACTAGGAGGAAGCTGAGCCTATTTTAATTCTCTCTTCATCCAGAAAGAATTCAAATTGCATTTCTGAAGATTGGGATTGAAGAACTAGAGTTGCCAGATTTGTCTGGGTTTATACGTGAGTCACAGTAGAGCTTTCTTCTTCCAACCGGCCGTAAGCTAGGCAGCTATGATACGTACTGCTTTCTCATGGATACCTTGGAAGTCTGAAGAGGAAAAGGTGTATTTTCCTTCATTCCTCCACAATGTCTTCACTGTGCAGCAAAGAATGAAAGATTCATCAGGATAGAGAAGAAAAACATAACAGTGAGAGCATGACATGGTTATCTAAGGGTCAGAGCTCTCGGCTGGAAGGGCTCTTGGTTCAAGCACGTACATGTACTTTCTTACCTACCTGATTCTTACAATTTTATCCCAAACCTGGCATATTTATCATGTGGAATGAAAAATTGTCCCAGCTCTGTTCTAGCAAATTTCTTACTCAGCACCTATACATAGTGGTATAAGCAGAACATTGAGAGTTGTGTGATAGGGGTTAATTCCCACCAGACAAATGAGAATCTAGAATCCAGTATTCCTTTTTTTTGGTGAGATTGCTTCAACAAAATATCTTCCACAATAACTGCTCTAGACCCATATTTTTCAAAGTTGTCATCAGAGTCAAGCACTTCCAGTAATGATCTATTCCCATTCGTACAGCAACTGGCTTCACAATTGAAGTATGACTCTACTGTGCCAATTATCTTCCAGAGAAGTTTCTGTTTGTGTATGTTCCAGATAACAAGAAACGTATAAGACCTAGACAGAGGCAAGACTTCTGTTATTTCAGTCCTTGCACAATCCAAAGACCATGCTATCATTCCAATGGCAGATAAAATTGATTTGCACTAAATCTCAAGAATCTAACACTATCTCCATTTTGTTAGCCAGATATCTGAAAACAGGATGCTACAACATTCAACATCCTTACTAAATTAGTTCAGGTTGACATAGGAACCCAAAGCAAGCAGTGAGTTGAAATTCAATAACATTTTCTATACATCACACCTTTGAACAAGCAATTCATTAAAAGATCTTCTCTCTTTGGTCAAAGCTTACAGTTCAAGGCTCTCAGTAAACCCAGTAATGCCATATCAAGTAAAAATTGGTCTCGCATTTTTTTTAGCCCCTTTGGCTGGCTCTAAAATAAAATCTAAAAGACTATGACTTAGCATTGGACTTACAGAATCACGGAATCACAAAATGGTTAAGGTTGGAAGGGACCTCTAGAGATCATCTAGTCCAACTCCCCCACACAAGCAGGGACACCTACAGCACATGGCACAGGATGGTGTCCAGGCAGGTTTTGAAGATCTCCAGAGAAGGAGACTCCACAACCTCTCTGGGCAGCGTGTTCCAGGACTCTGTCACCCTCACAGGAAAGAAGTTCTTCCTCATATGGAGGTGGAACTTCCTGTTTCAACTTACATCTGTTACCCCTTGTCCTGTCACTGGCCACTAAGGAGAAGAGCCTGGCCCCATCCTCCCTACAGTCACCTCTTGGGTACTTGAACATGTTGATCAAATCTCCTCTGTCATCTCTTCTCCAGCCTAAACAGGCCCAGCTCGCTTAGTCTGTCCTCATACAATAGATGCTTCAGTCCCTTAATCATCTCTGTGGCTCTACGCTGGACTCCTTCTAGAAGCTCAATGTCCTTCTTGTACTGGGGAGCCCAGAACTGCACCCAATACTCCAGGTGCGGCCCCACCAGAGCTGAGTAGAGGGGCAGGATCCCCTCCCTCAACGCTCCTCCTGATGCAGGCCAGGATCATATTGGCCTTTTTGGCCATGAGGACACATTGCTGACTCATGGTTAACTTGTCAACCAGGACTCCCAAATCCCTTTCTGCAGAGCTGCTTTCCAATTATCTGCAAGTTGTCTGCAAGTTCTGCAGGAACCTCCTGGACTGTCTGTTCCTAGCTGTTTGATTATCCCAGCAGACATCAGGGTGGTTGAAGTTCCCCATAAGGACCAGGGATTGGGATCATGAGGCTTCTTGCAGATGCCTGTAGAAGGCCTCATCCATTTCCTCTCCCTGATTAGGAGGCCTGTAGTAAACTTCCATGACTGTGTCGCCCTTGTTGGCCTGCCCTTTAATCCTCACCCACAGGCTCTTGACCCCACACTTCGTCCTCCCCTATGCTGAACTCCTTACGTTCCCGTTGCTCTCTCACGTAAAGAGCAACTCCGTCATCTTGCCTTCCTGGCCTGTCCTTCCTGAAAAGCCTAAAGCCCTCCATGGTCACGTTCCAGTCATGAGAGCTGTCCCACCATGTCTCAGTAATTGCGATGAGATCATGGTCCTGCAATTGCACACGCATCTCCAGTTCCCCTTGTTTATTCCCCATGCTGCGTGTGTTTACATAGAGGCATTTGAGTTGGTCACCCCATGTGCCTCTCTTTCCAGCTAGGGCAGCTGGAACTCGACCATGTGGGCCTTTAGAAGTTCTCTTGTTTTTCCATTTACCCTCTTCAGGCTTAGGGCACCCTACACAGGCTATGGAGTTAGGCGGTTGTGAATAGCATGACAGGCCACTGCCTACCCCATAACGTGCTTACCTGATGATATCCTGCTCCCGCCTTGAATCTAGTTTAAAGCCCTCTCAATGAGCCCTGCTAGCTCATGTCCCAGGGCTCTCTTCCTCCTTTGAGAAAGATGGATCCCGTTAGATTCCATCATGTCTGCGCCTATGTAACGCTTCTTGTTACTGAAAAAAAAAAAGTTGTGACGATGACACCAGGCACAGAGCCACATGTTAATAGACCTTATCCTCCTATTTCTTTTTATATTATTGTCAGCACTGGGAAGAATGGAAGAGGATATGACCTGCGGACCTGATTTCCTAATTATCTGCCCCAATTCCCTAAAGTCCCTTTTGATGGCCCTCGGGCTGTGTGTTGCCACTTCTCCTCCCACATGTAGGACCATCAATTGATAATAGTCAGTGAGTCTAACCAGGTTGGGAAGTTTCCTGGTGACATCCTTAACCTGGGAAAGCAGCATACTTAATCTATGGTTTCAAAGGCAGCATACTTAATCTACGATTTTAAATCTCACTTCAGTATCATTTTTTTTCAGTAACAACTTCCTGTACTAATTATTTTAAAAGAGGTATAATTGAAAAAGCTGTGTAATCATTAGTTTATTTATAAGTACTGAATATAATTAACTGTTTCCAATAAATACATATTTTTTTCTTGTTGGAAGTGTATCATTAAACTGCTTAAGAACATTAATTATTCATTATCACATTTTAAATGTGCTAAATTATTACAGAACTTGTCATAAGCCATATATATATCTATATTTGGATTCACTTGAAAAACCACACCAAAATGCATTTAATACATTATTTGCTAGAAACTTTATGTAGTGTTTTATATCCCCCATTATATCTCCTTATATCAAAATGTAAACGAATTTTGTAATGTCTCATTGATACATATTACAATGAAATATCTCAATGATACTACAGAATTACTTTCCTTTTCATGTATTCTTTTATCAGTAAGTGCAGATTTTACATCTTATAAAAACAGAGGGCAGCCATTATGGCGAGATCTAAAAAATAGCCCAGTTCATGCTATACCCAAATATATGAATTAGGGTCAAAGAGATATTTTAAATTGCTAATAAACAAAACAAACTTTGGAACGTTAATGTTTAATATGCATACAGTATTATTTATTGTCCCTTGCCATATTTACCATGTGATTTTATAATATTAAACTTATCATTTTGAAGAACAAAAATGTATTTATCAACATTAAAATTTAACAAAATTAAAATTAAAAACTAATCTGTTCTCGATGCGCACTTACAATTTTCTTGTAATACAAACTGGATTTGCATTGGTCTACCTATATGACAACACATTAACAATAACAGCAATCATTTATATAGTTCCTTCCAATTGAATTTTTCAACATTTTATAGAAAATCTAATCATCTGTTAACTTTAGAGAGGATGTAACCAAGAAGCTAAGAAGAGAGACCACAAAGTCATAAATGGATCATGTTTTGATACTAGTTGTTTTTGTTCTATTCAGTAAAACTCTAAGAGTATGATTAATTTTTGTCTTTTTTTAAAAGTTCTTTTTATACATAACTCTTTATGAACTCAAATATTGAAACAAACTATGCACCATATAGATGCATAGACATCTATTGAAATGTTTAACTAAAACTTATCTCTGTTACCTGAGATTATCCGTTTCACTCTCTGAATAGAAGACTGATACAATTGGTAAGCATGTTAGGTTTTTGTCTGGTTACATTTTATACCAATAAAAGAAATATGTCTACATAAACTTTTTTTTTGAGTTTAAATATATAAGCTATATTTAGAAATAGCTATAAATGAGCAACAGACTAAGCAAATAATTAGTTAATCTATCATTATAGATTGCTCTAGGTCAAATGTCTGTTTGTCATCACAGCTTGTAGCCCTCAGTTACACTTTTTACTGATATTCCTAAACTGATATATAAAAATTACATTCATATATAAAGATATTTACAATCCTAATTATAATTTATAAGAAATTTATGGATAGTGGCTTACTGGAAAAAATGATCATGTTTGGATAAATAGATTTTAAATTATAGGGTCTACATTTTCTTTCATTTATACTGATGTAAGTGACATATTCTCCTTCAGTAATTTAAATTAGTTGCATGCAAACACAAATAAGATTATACTTTTGTTTTTATTTTTAACATACACAATTCTTATGAGGTTTTATAATGCATTCCCCAACAGGAAATAATATACAAATATTTAAGACAAATTGGACAAACATTCATATAAAGCATTCTTATGATTACATATAAAAGGAATAAAAAATTCAAAAGCATAAGCAGAAAAATAATATATTCAGGAACTTGCTAAAATTGAATATTTTGTCTAATTTCTCTTATATTTTTAGTCTGAGAAAATGTCCACTTAAAAACAAGAACTCAAAAAAATTGAAATTGTTATTGTTGTTTCACATTCTTATTAGGGATATATAACTGGAATAAATGTCACAAAGAAATAGAGTTTAAAAGATTTTAAAGGGCACCCCAGACTTCATTTTCCATAAAAGTTCTGCAAGATTATTCCCCATATGTCTACTGGCTTTAGGTTGGCCAAATTTAAAATTATTGGATTTCTTATTTTTTCTTCAATAATTTCTTTTGAAATAAAATCGAGACCACAGTCAAAAGAATTTAATTATTTTTAAAAATGAAACATCTTATGGAGACAGGTTTTGAAACCGATATGTCTTTCTAATTTTCTCTTTGACTATAGTTTCATAAAGGCAGAAACAAATGCTATAACTGAGCACAGTTTCATGTTCAGTCCATAAAACTGAAGCTTAACCTGTCTTTTTCCAAGCACAGAACTTGAGAAAACTATATGGAAATCCCAGGCTTGGTAAAGACTCCAAAGAGACATGCAGGTAAAAAGGTACATGCACATGACCAGGAAAAACACCTTCCAAAGGTAGAGAGATTCAATGTAAAATTGAGGTTTCCCATTCCACTCTGTATGACTGTGGTAAAATAAAAATCTATTTTGTTTAAAAGCAGAAACCAGCAGCTGACTTTTCATCACCTTCTGGAAGCGCTGCTGGGCAAAACTGCCTCCTGATCTGACCCCAAAAGCACGATTCAGCTTTGCATTCAGCCAGAGGTGGCTCTCCGTGGCCCAAGTCTGTAACACCACCCTTGCCCATGAGTGCAGGTTTTGCTCTTGGATACAGCCCAATAAAGAGCAGGGCACCAGCTGGGTGTACAGGATTTACTACAAGAATCAGTCACTTCATTCCCTCATTCTTATTTCCTTACATCAATTAAAAAGGGCATGACTTGATCTTAAAGATCAAGGCATTAATTAAATCCCCCATCATGGCCTTAAAGATCAAGTCACATCAGATGATGAAGTTGTCCGCTACAGTGATTTGATGCCAAATAACTAGGGTCAACAAGCTGAAGGTGTCTGAAATTATAATAACTTATGGATAACCTTTTCAAGTTTTATAGAAATTGAAAAAAAGATTTATCACTAATGTTCTCAAGCAAAATGGGACTCTATCCACCGTTGGGCAGAACTTAATCTCCAAAGAGATCTGAAAATGCTGAGGAAGAGTCATAACAAATAAAAAGTACTTTTTAAATCTCAGGAATTATAATGAATAGGATAAAAAGAAACTTTTAAAATGATTTATCAAGATTCTTTTCCCACCCTTTCTCCTTAAACCTACCACTCTTATTCTTGGATTCTCTGAAAGCATGTTTCTAAGAATTTTTTAAATAAACTTGAGATCTTGGACCATGTTTTATAAATAAGTTGTCTCAGTTATCTTGCCAGGTTTTCAAATATGCATCATTAGAGTTATGTCTAGTATATGTTGTAGTAAGGAACATTTATGAAAAGTGGAATCAACGCTATTTCTCTTTTGTCACTCCTGATGGGGAAAGCTAAAATAGCCATTTAATGGAGCATACTTGAAAGACTTCTTTGTCTGAAGGGTGACTGGTTCTAAAGGCAACCTCTTAAAAAAATTAGTCATTCATAGCCATGTGCGAAATGAAATGGATAAATGTAAAAAGTTATTTTCAAAGACAGTGGTTGCACAAAGAATTGCCTGTTATTTCTTGTTATGACTGTGATCAGCAAGGCATATTTTGCTTCTTCTTTTTGGGTGAGACTTCAATCAACTATTTTTTATTGTTTGTATCATACATATAATTCTAATATGCTCCAGACATCTGAATTGGCAATAATTTTCTAAATAATGCAAACAGAAGAAAACATCATTGCAAGATATTCAGTAAATATGGAATGATTCAGATCCAGTTATTTTAATGCATTATATGGTTTGTCTCTATAACCTAGCAGGAGAGCAACTGCAAATTCTTCATAATCAGAAGCTCTGGCTTTGATACTTCTGTACTTTTACATTAGCTCTCCTCTTCAATAGATTCTAACAACATTTGTACATGTTAATGTTCAGAAATTTGGATGATGCTTTTCTTGGAAATTAGGCTGACTCACCCTTAGTTTTAATGCTAAAGAAAATTAGCATGTCATTGACAAATCACACAGATTTATACCACAAATAGAAAAATGCTAGAGAATATTTGCACTTCTGCTAAAAGGTAATAAACATTAAGGAATGTTCATTCCTTAAAAGTAAAGAACCATCAGGCCAAAAAGAACAGACTTGAACTTGTTTTTGTATTCACCTGTTTTTCCTTTCTGCCCACATAACCTGCAGATATCTCAGTGCTATTACTATTACTCTTGTTGGAGTTTCCTCCACTGGAATAATAAAGCTCCAAATAGGACAGATTGCCAGGCTTAATCAGTGAAGTACTGAGCTCCTCTTGCAGGTATTTGGGGGGTGGTGGGGATGAAGACATATCTTTCCTAGTATCTATTGAGCCAAGGGAGGGCTTTAAATACTGAACAATGAAAATTCAGGGTCGTTAGAATGTCACCAGAGATACACAGAATTTTCAGGATTTAGATCCAATATTAAGTTATGAAATTACTTCTTGTAATAAAATACAAACAGTAGATGGGTTTTGTATTTTGTAATAAAATACAAACAGTAAATGGTTTTATTCTGAGGTCATCTGAATTGGCTGCTTTCAGCTGGATATTTCAAAGTAGCTCTGTAACTTTTACAAAGGTTCTCCTGGGCAGAAAAGCAAGGAGACCCTGTCTGTTCTTCCCTGTTGCAGTGCATGATGTAGATGCAATTCTCTAAATTTCAGAGCAATTTTCAGCTTGGTCCTCTGAGGAATGCAGAAGCACTTTCCAATGGACTCTTATCCATTAACACGAGTAAATTTCTTAACTTTAGGGTTTCCTCTATGGAAAGAACCCAGATGGACCTCTTCCCTTATCACAACTCCAGAAAGCATAAACCAAATGGGCAACTATAGTCAGAGACAGAAAGGAGATATTTTTAGAGATTCAAGCTAGATTTGCTAGAAGATTCAGTATTCTCTAATTACTCAAGAGAAGCCCATGGAACACAAATATAGAAATACAAAGAATAAATGAAATAGGTCCCCAAGAGAGAGACTGTATGCAGGCTCTATTCTCAATATTGTGCAGGTAAAACAAGAATAAATAACTAGGGCATTAAGGATCAAAGGTCAATTTGTAGTAATTTTTGTTGGAGATATGCAGAAACAGGTGAATTCCTCACAGTCCTAGTCAGATTTTCTTGTCTCCCAGTGAAATCAGGGTAGCTGAGACATTTGTCAAAATCTAACCAAGCTCCTTGGGGATAGTTGTGTGTGCATGTACGTACCTTAAAAAAAATTATGAGGACACTAAGAACTTCACACCTGTGTTTTGGATACACACTTATGTGTTCTGCTCCAAAAAAGGAGATAAAATCCAAAACAGAAATGCCAAAACATTGAAGCACTTACTATTTTCTTAAAGCTCTGAGTAACATTCGGTAAACTTAGCCGACATGACAAAGTCCAGCACAGTAACAGAGGCCTATTGTGATCCTATTTACTATAACAACATGGCACTTTTCCAGTTTGAACTACCAGTGGAAAATTTCAGCATGTGTGTCACTGCTCTTTCCACGGTATGCCGTGCCCAGGATCCCCACGCGTTAGCTGGGTACGCAATTTGTCACTGTGCTCTTTCAATCATGCTTTAAAATTCCCAACCCAAACAAAAAGACACTGCTTGCATCATAAATTCAATGACTCATACCATAAAATCAGGCTTCCTCTTTATTTGGACCTTGAACAACTGGCTTGACCCAAGATGCAACAAATGTTTGCAGAGGGGGGAAAAAAAAAGCAGCTATTTCCCCTAAGTATTAGTGGAGCTGGTAACAACAGATGACAGTTTAAGTGAGTTAACAGGGTCATGGATCCACTTGCTTTTTGTTTGACGTCTGAGATTTTGAAGTTCTCTGTAGCTTTTAAACAAATACACTTTTGTAGTAGGAAAGAAGGGAAGAAAATTCTAACAACTTTTATACAAAGCAATAGACTTTTTAGTTAAGGCAGTTCAAAAATCTCACTCCCGTTCGTCAGAAATGCAGTCCCTCACTGTACATAAATTTGTTGTCAAAGCACAGGAAGCAAACAAATTAGAATATGTGGCAAACATAACAATTGCTATTGTTTTTAATCTGAGCAGATTCAGGATGTTTTGGGTATTAAATTGATTTTTAAAGTGCTGTTTTTACTTTAATTTTCCTTGGGAAGATCCTCAGTGTTACCAAATCATATTTCCTATCTTAAAAATAAAATAATAGGTTTTTTTTCTGTCTTTTTGTCCTGAGACAACTATGTATGCTTCCTTGTTTGTCCTTTACTGATAACATAAATATTCTGCAGGCACATTTCTTTCCCTCCGATAGCCTTGTAGTCTTCTTTTGTGTACACCTGTACAATCCCATTATTTTCATGTTATATCTTCCTCTATGTCTGTGCCATGCTATTCAGGACAATGGCCATGCCAAAGCAACAAAAAATTGCTCAAAAACCCTTTTATTTATATAAATATATAAAAAAAACCCTATAAATCATCTCTTTTTGGTCAGTGCCAAAATCACCCTGAAAGTCTCAGAACCAAGAACATAAAAATATAATGCCAATAAAAGAATATTAAATATTTTGCAGTTTATTCATATCAACTCAATGCAATAAAACTAAACTAGCAATCATAAAATGTTTGAAAAGTATAGTAGGAAGAGATAACCCTCTGTTCTCTATTCATCAGAGAGGAGAACATGCACTCTAGAATGAGGCTTTACTAGAAATTACTAATCAGTTTCTGGAATGGAATGAGATTCAGTTAAAATTATATCCTTAGCAAAATAAAAGATGAGTCTTATCAAAAAGAACTTTAACTTTCATACATCACTGTAATTTGTCACAGTGAACTAAATACAATCACAAAAGATAAATGGGCCTTAGGTAGTCCACAGCTTTCTGCCAAAAAATTTTGCAGAATTCACCTGGTCAAGAACAAGATTTAGGAAAAAAAAAAAATCAAAACCAGCAACACCCCCCTCTCCCCGCAAAAAAAAATCCACCCTGAAATCTGTTGCATCCTTGCCAGACAGATGGGAATTGACTTTGTAAAATTATAATCTGACATATCTTCCAAATCTTTTTCTTTTTTTTTTTTAAGGACTGCCTGGTAGAGACAACTGTCTTCGTAACTGTTAATAAAAACAACTCAAGCCTGAAAGTTCAAAACTCTATCAATACTTACTGCCAACACATAGAAGTGAGGAATGTGAGTGTTAGTCACAGCAGTGGAGTAAGGGGGTAATGTAAAACCTCTCCTTTTTGTTCACACCCTGACATTCCTCGCATTTGAGCCCGGACTGCCATGGAAACAAGTGCTGAGTCAGGCATGGGAATGCTGCTGGGCACTTGCCATTGCCCGCAGGGGCAAGTTACATGAGCAGAGATCCACAGTAATCCCGTTGTCTTTGATGGAATAACTATGCCTATATCTGGGCTTACTGAGAGGTTTTGGCCTAAAATATCGTAGAATTTATTCCTGTAGTCGAAGGATTCCTGAGATGGCTTCTAAAGCCGGCTAAAGGGGGTTTATTTCTTTAATAACTGCAGCCATTTCCTAATATTTCAGTGTATCATGTCAGTGTTTTATCCAGAAGAGCTTTTCAGTTCTCCAGATGTCATGTGAAATATTTATCTGTGTCCATGATCCAGACAGATTAGGAAGGCTCCGAAAATCATACTCAGGCCTCATTGGGGTAAGCTGACATCATCCGATTGAACTTGCTGAATGCAAGATGCTCAGAGCTGCCGACATGGGAGATATATCCCATCATCTGCAAATTTTATACATCCTTTTATAAGCATGTAGGAAAAATCCGTCAGTACTTTGCTGGGGGGTGGGGTAAGTGATCTAATTTCTTTCCTCCTTGAGCTATAGGGAAGTTCAATAGGTGAATGTTTTCCTTTTGTTGAGAGGCTTCCTCCTCCCTCCTAAGTGCTCTTTTTCGCAGCAGGCCCTCCCCAAATCTTCTGAAGCACTTTTATGAGCTCTGTAACAAAAGCTTGTTCTCCTTCTTCCATATTCAAAATACATAATATACTCTGTCACAGGCTATGTTTCTAAGCCATTTAGTGGAATCCCTTTACTGATATATACATTTGATACACGAGAAACTTTACTTACTGGGTCACTTATATAAAGTTAATGCATTACATTTAATATTATCTAATACAACTCAGCTTTGCAGCACTGTAAGTAGTCTCAAGCTTTCTTTTTTATTGTAATGCACCCACATATAGGATATGAAACATGAATCATTTTGACTTAGCACATTACTTTTCTGAGAGGAGAAATGAAAAATACCGCATGCCTCTAAAACCAGAGAGAAAATGTAGGCACCACTATAGACAGTACTTCCACTTAGTTGGACTGGGCTGCCAAGGACCATCAGACTAACGTCTCTGCTCTTGCAAATCATCAATTTGGTTAAAGTGCAAAGCTTGGCAATTCTGCAAGTCTTCAGATGTCATGGGAGTGTTCTCACTTACCAAGATCAGACTTTGAGTAAATTATGGGGCACTTAGTATGGCATATGACCAGCTTTATGACTCATCCAACTTTATGGATCACCATGAAACTACCACTAACAGAGAAAGGAGAGTAAGATCAAGTTAATTGCAAAGTTTGAAGAAGACTTGCTTATTATTCCTTATTTTCGGAACTCCTGTATGACTGCCTGTATGAGTCAATATGCCCAGGCATGTTATGCTAGATTTCTTCAATAAATTGATCCTTGTAAAACAATAGAATAGCATGCAAGAAAAGGACTTTCCATGTGGAAAATTTTCAGGTGGCAGCATCACTGGAGCTAAGTAAATGTAAGCCACGTCTTTTGTGATAATCTTCATTACATATTAGAAGAGCCGTACTGAAGACATCACCGTACTCAAGACATCACCTAGCCTAGTGATGTCTCCAGAGATGTTCACCTGTGGACATGTAAGGAAGAGGAGAAGGAGGGAAAGTAGTCATGACATATAACCATGAATATTATGCATCCAGTTATTTTCAGAATTATTTTCTAAGCACTTGTCCAGTCTGCCTGTGAGGCTATATAAATACTTTGCAAATACAGCATCCTTCGGCAAAGACTTCTGCAGTGATAAAACCTGTTCAAGGAAGAACCACTTTGTTTTGTCTACTTTGAAACTACTAGATTATAGTAATATAGATGGTCCCTCTCTTGTATTGGAAGAAACATAAAGAAATCTACCTTCTCCATGGTTTTCTACATTGTTCTGTAGATCTTTTGTCTCTGCTCTAAGTTTTCTCTTTTCCAAGCTGAGAAGGCCCAAATTTCTTGGAAGTTTCTTTCATGAAAGCTGCTCGATACCTTTGTTCATTCTCATTCTCCTTGTCTTTTTTTTTCTAAGATGGCAGAAGTATAAAAGTGCACAGATTAACCAGTGACTCATACAGTAGCATCATTATGTTTTTTGTTTCTCTGTGTTTTTGGTTTCTTTTTGCAACAATTCCTGACATTAATTTGCTTTTTTGATCACTGCCAAGCTCTGAGCTGATGTTTTCATAGAACTACTGTATCGGTGAACTTAAAGAATTATAACCCCCGGTCAGTGTACTTTAAACCTGAGGGACTTTATTCAAAGTAGCGATATACAAAGTAGCAGCTATATAACTATACAACTATAGTGGTGATTCAGTAGCTTTTCAGATCATTTTAGATGTCTTCTTGCAGCAATGGGACAGGAAATATTCAGCTGACAAAGGAGGTCTTGTCCTATATCCATCATGCCTGGCCGTACTCAGCTCTGTGAAGAGGATAAGAAAGCATCAAACTTCACAGTTAATAACAGGTAGGATATGGTGGGCTCCTATGAGACATTTGTACAGTTATGTGACTCCGTCCTTTACCACTGCCCTAGCTGCATGCTCTGCACGAAGTCCCAAGAGCTAGTTTCTTCCTCTTTGTTGGAGGCATGGGAGAAAAACAACAGCATTTCTGGCATTATGCAACTCTGGCAGGCCTGTTGAAACAAAAGTTTAGTCAAAAACTGGGACTGAGGCTCAGAAGTTCAACCTGTAAGTTTCTGCTTTTGTGTTAACTGTTGTAAAATAGCCATGGTGACGTATTAATGAGGCACAGGAAATTATGTTTTGATATGACTAATTTCTGGGTGTTGGAGACCAGTCTGGTAAAGTCACTGGCTTCCAATGTGCAAAAGTTGGGAATTTAACTTGTGAAGAAATGTACTCCTTTCAAAAACTGTGTCACTCACCACTGAAACACTGTTCCTGAACCCTGAATTCAACATTACATCTGTACCAAATAGCAACCACAGTCAGAATCTCCCATTTTGTGATCTTTTTTTTTTTTTCTTTTTTTTTCTTCTGACTAATGGAGGCATCATTTGATGCTATTTCCCAGAATCACTAGTTGTCTTCCTATATGAATTAGAATCGAGAAGGAGAATTCAGGGTGAATACTTTCTTTTGGTGTAAGAAAGAAGGAATATAAGACCTGGACATTTCACCACCCTCCTTTCAGTTCCTGTTCGGATAGCTCCTACAAAGCTCCCAACACAAATTTTTGGCAGGGTTTCCCATTCCCATGTATAGAGCATGCAATGCTCTCACTCCTTGTTAGATCCTGTGATTCCTTTGGGTTTTAGAGTAACTCAGTACAGATATCTGGCAGCTTAAAGGGAGACCAAAGACACATTTTCTACTATGACAAGTGTAAATGTTATAATACATGGTGTAAGGACTTTTATTCAGGTACACAAAATACAGTCCTGGAAATGTGAACTCTGAATAGGCAAAATATAGCTGAATGAAGAAAAATTTCGCAGTACTGAAGAAATAAAGTAACTAAAACAGTAACTGCCATACTCCTTGCTAATGCCAGTATTTAAATTGTGGATGACTGCCTTTAAAGTAGTGTGAGAAAGTACAACAATGGGTAGCTTGGATAGCTAGTTTTAAACGGTAAAACAGAATAAGGTGTAGTTTGAGCAGAAGATCAAAGAGACTTATAGCAATTGTATACTACACTGGCTACCAACAACAGAAGCTATGGTAAAGGCAACCAAGTCGAAGTTACAGTGCGTGTGTTAAAAACACAAAAGAATACAGTATGTATACAGTATGCCTTGCCTGGCTTTCAGAGGTCTGCACATCCTGGAACTCGGACTGGAAATGACCTTTTAGCAGGAAAAGTAGAGAAAGAAGCCACAAAATGTTTTGCAGGTCTCACTGTCTTTACCTTCATTGAATCTAGCCAACCCAGTGCATCTACTCCAGCATGTAAATTCTTCAGCAAAGCATACAGGAAACCAAGGAGAAAGAGGGAAGAGAATCAAATGATGGAATGGAAAAACCTGTTGACTGCTGAAGAGAGTTCTCCCTTGCTCTGAGTTATATTAAAATATCAGTTACTAAGTCTTTTGCATTGCTCAATAATTATCTCCACAAAAGTGTTTTAGATTAGAACTTTCACAAAATAAAAGGCCAGAAGGATTAATTCTGACAGTCTGCTGTAACCTTTGCAGAGTCCATACCTGAGGATTTCCTAAATTGAATTTTATTTCATGACTGTATGTAAAGACTCATTAATGTATGCAGGACTCTGATACACTGAGACAAAACTGGATTTTGATTCAGTTGATTACCTTGATTATATGTGCAGATATTGCTGATAAATAAACACAAGACAAACAGCAGAGATTGAATCATATAACCCTCAAGCAATGATATCATATTAATCTTCAGTGGTAGTGAAGATCTTCATCTACTTTCTCCTGGAGTGACAACAAACCCTGGGTTCCTGATCCTCCAGGTATTTAAGCCAGTACCTAATGAGACAAACCACCTACGCTTTTTAAACCAAATGCCTATCTCTCTTCATGGTCATGCATAGCTCTCTTCATTCTTCTCCCCCATCTCTTCAGGGGAACCCTTCCTGGGTGTTACGGTATAGCCGTAGCTACAGCAAATATTGTACATGTTAGCATGTACCATAAGACATTTGTTTGGTTAGACTGTTGTCAGTAGTATCATGCATTTTCTATTTATCCCAGAAGATTTGTTTGCAAACACTGCTGAAAAAGTCAGCCAAGTTTAATGCACTGTATATTCTCCTAATGATATAACATACATCATCACGACAACTATTTCCCACATACCTAATTAGCATGCCCTCGTGGGCTTTACAGTATTGTCAGTGCTGTTAAGTAACTGAAGGTTTGATATTTGCAACTCTTTCCTTCCTGGGTAGCACTTGTGTGAGCACTCGTTGACTCCAGGGAGATTGCTGTGAGTTGTTCAATGCAAATCAGTGATATCCTGGACATCTGCAATTAGAAAACATCATGATCTGCAGAAAGCACACTATTTTTCTCTGGTGGGCATAAATACAGTGAACATACATAAAATTGGAGACAGTTCAATTTGTCCTTGGTAAATTAGCACATATCAATGCTATATTTAGCATTGCTAAATGCTATATATAGTGCATTAACTCATGTTAATTAATTTTGGCAAAAGGCCAGCATTGCAAGGTGTGGAGTTTCAGGTAGGTAGATTATCTTGTCACATTCCTCTCAATCATTTCAGATTCCAAATTCCTTTTTTTTTTTTTTTGATTTTCATTTCCTTGCACTCCCAGCCCTGTAAACCTTCTTGTAGTTAGGATATGTGAACATTTTTTTTTCTCCAAAATGCCATGTTCACGTCCAAGCCCATGTCTCTTCTCAGACAGCAGCAGAGTGTAGTGCTGCCAAATCCAAACTTGTGGGCTAGCGGCCTTGTTTAATAAAAGTAACCTGAAACGCCATAAGTTTTGTATAATGCTAACATCTGCATTTATTCAACTGTAAATTATATGCACGAGGCCAGCTCCTAGCTGGTGTAAACAAGTAGAGACTCTCTGAAGTCAGTGAGGATTGCCTCCACTTCTACAAGCTAAACATATGGTATACATTCATTAGTTCACTTCCCTTACACAGGGTTGGTCAGACTGCCAGAGAGGTATCCATTCATAGACTACTCTTACGTATTCCTTTTCTAAAAATTAAAACTCTAAATTATACATTCAAACTACACATCATGGAGCCTACGTATCTGGGCTCCAATTGGGGATGAGCTGAGGCGGTTTCATCTGATAAAGATGGTTCTTGAAATCATCACCAATTCTTAAGTTTGCCATTTAAAAAGTGAATTCCCGAAAGTTTTGTACATAAAAGCAGACAACTTCCTCGTCCTCCATGCCCACTTAGTCTTGGATACAGGGATCCTCTTTGCTGTGCAGGAAAAGAAAACCCTATTTTCTCTCAGTCCCACATCCCAACCTCAACTTTTTCCTAACAGCCACTAGGCCATGCCAGACTCGGCTGAAATCTGGTGTTGCCCTGCTGGCCTGTAGCCAAGAAAGAGCTAATGAAAGTAGCAGGCAGAGAAACCCAGGGGGAATGGCTTGAACAGAAGCAGCCAACTACATGAGAGGGGCTGGAATGGGGAATATGGAGCCTTTGCTGCTGGAGAGCACACGGAAAGGAAGGAGCCAACTGAAGGAAAGTCCAGCTAGACATGAGGAGATGCCTCATGCTCTGGTTGCCCTTGGGCTGCAGAACACGAGTCTCTGGTAATTTTCAAAAGCCAACTGGAAAAGGAGCAGTTCGATCTAACTTAGAAGTTGGAATTAACTTCCAAGCTGATCCTGCTTTGAGCAGGGGCTTGAACGAGATGGCCTCCTGGGAACCCTTCCAACCTTTCCATGATTTCGTTCGCTTCCCAGGTGCCAGGATGCAGCAAGCAGACATTTCTAGCAACCAATTGCAGGTGGGTAGGACTGCATGACAGACACAATTGATGACAGACACCTTTAGGATTGCTTGGCAATTTTTCTCAGCAGCTCACCCTTCCCCATCTAATTTTTCTCTGATTCTCTCATAAGATCTAGAATTTAGGCAGACAGGAAGAATGAGCAAACACTTTCAGCTGTTTACTACAGACTATGACTTTCTTGACATACTTTGACCTACTTTCTTGACCAGCTTCGATATCTTGGAAGATTTTTTTGTTTTATCCTCAGGGAGATATCTCTGAAGTAAAATATAACCTTTTGATTACAGAGCCATGGCACTATTAAGCAATTTTAGTAGCTGGCTTTGTCTGTATATGTTAAATAACAAAATATTTGATTCTTTGGTACTAAAGATTAAAAAATAAAGTTTTTATGAGTCATTCTATTTTGACGCACATTAAAAATCTATAAACATTACTAAAGCATACTTTATATGTCCAACTTCTCTAGAGATTAGGATAACTAGATATCAAATTTGTAAATATCTGCTGTACTTAACTTTTTTACTCTGGGTTCCTCCCAATGCTATTATTTATAGTTTATCTTTTATAGATACCAGGAAAGATATCCTCAAAAAGAAAATCAAATGGTAAAGGAAATCCCAAGTTCATTTTCTTTTGTTTTTCTCATATTACTACATGTTATATAAAAAAATACTTCTGTTTGGAATATTTGGAAGGATATCTGAATGCATAAAAATATACACTGAGAGCAGCTAATCTGTACATGCATTTTGAGATGCTGATAAGAAGTTACCAAACCCAAGTATGGAAATCATTTTACTCACTCATTGTGATTGTTCAAAGGTGACATTAAAATTAGATTTAATTAAATAATTTTAATTAAATTTAAATTATTCTCTTTTGATTGCAGTTTATATCCATTTGCACCTGTGCAAACCATCAAAAACAGTCAATAGCCAGGACTAAAATACATCCTCACTAGTAAATATTATTGTCAAAAATGAATTTCTAGTACAAAAAAAGAAAATTAGCATCTTCAAATTTATTCAAAGTGAATGTGTATTTTAACAGCAACTAGGAAATCAACATCTTCTCTAAGATCTAAATAGAGTCTGGCGAATTATTCATAATGAAAATAGCATTCAGCAACTTGAACCCCATTTTCTTTCCATGCAGTTTTTGTTGATAGACTTGTTTTTCAAGAATGTCTTCATTATCCAAAACTTTTAACCCAAGGATGAAGATAAGCTGGCAGTGAGTCCTGAGGCTGTTTGAAGTGGCTCACAAATATTTATTTGCACTTTAAAAGAATATTTTCACATATCAGAATTGTTCTTTGAATGCTCACTGACAGAGTTTGAAGATTAAAAAAATACTATGGGTAAATGTTCTTTATCTGTAATATCCCTTTCCATTTTAACTAGCTTGCTAAACTCATGTCTCTTCTTGATTTGAATGCATGACACATCCTTATACGATAAGTGCGTGACACTGGCTCAGACAAGGTAAATTTGTACAACATCAAATGCAAAGCTATGTTCTGATGCTACTGAATTTTGCTGAAGTCTGCTTAAAAGCTCTTCAATGTTTGCTTTGAGATACATAATGCATTAGTTTTAAGATTCCACCTAAGGGCAATATAGCATCAGGTAAAACATAGCTGTTGAGAAGCAGATACTTTCTGAAAAGAAAACTATTAAAATAGACGAGATAGATAGAGAAAGCGCAAGGCAATGGAATCCTGTTGTCTGCTTTTGAGTTTTGCCTCATAGGAATTACCAAGGTCACAGGAGAAACTTAGAGCAGAGTTATGCACCTACGTCAGAGAAAAAAAAAAAAAAAAAAGTTCTTCAGTTCTTCATGCAGTCACTACAGCGGTGAATAGAAAATACTTCATTTGCATTTCATTTGGTCTAAAATCAGGCCCAAGCTCAATATAACTTTTGTCTGCAGGGCAGGCACAATGGAAAAAAACAGTGTCTGTCTGAAGCATGTAGGAGACTATAGTTTCCCTTTGGAGCAATGTCATGAAAGAGACTGAAGGAAACCATTATCTGTTGGCATATGGAAACCAATGAGTCTTTAAGTGATAACAGACATTTTTTTCTAAGACAGAAATTGCAATAGCTCTTTCTTACCTGCCTACACTGCTTGTTTTCAGAGACAGTTCTAGTTAACTAACTAAAATGACATTTCATGAAGCAGTTGTGTGTTTAAAGGAACTAGCAAAGGGCTGAAAAAGAAATGAGATCTCTACATAATGTGTTTGCAGGACCCATAATATTTGTGCTAAAGACAGAACTAAAACAACAGAAAAAGAAAATTATCTTATTTATTTACTAGTTTATTAATATATGCGCCTGCTCTTAATAAAAAGGAGAAAATTGTCTGGCAGGAACATACTTACTCCCCAGTGAGTATGAAATAGTATTGCATGCCTATATCTACTTGAATCTTGTGTGTCAAATGCTCTGGATGGAAGTGCCTGCCAAAAGAATTTGTTGCATCTAAAAGGCATGACAAAGTTATAAGTATAATTTCCTTTTAGGGTCTATTACTTTCCAGTTGTTTACATGTAACTGTAAACTTCCATTTTCCATATCGCCTGATACCTCCAAGTAATAATTATAATCCTAGCAATGACACAAAATTTGCAGAAAAACAGAGAGTTTTGGAGAAGCAGCAGTTGCTAATTTGCATGATTTTGTCCAGGCATACAAATGGATCCACAGGTCATTCCACAGTTGGAGTCAATGTCCTACTCATGACAGATGCCAGTCCTGGAGACTTACAACCCTGTGTGTGCCACTATGGCAACATGAAGAGTCAGGAGCTTTTTGATTCCAATCTTTCCCCAATAAGCATGCCAAATATACTGCTGATGACTCAATTTACGGGTTGTTATTGATGTAGTCTATCAATTCATATCTTTGTTATGCAATAAATTTTGCAAAATCTTGGCATTCATCCTAAATCAGAAGGAGATTACTGATTCAGAATTGTGTTGAATACGAGTTTCACTTTTCATGTTAGGGCTTCCAGGATGAATCCTGAGGTATCATCACCTCGGGCAATGTATCTAGTTCTTACAAAGATATATATATATATATATACATATATATATATATATGTATGTATATATGTTAACATCATATAATATCTTAAAATTATTTATCAATTCATAACTCAGTGGACTTCTTTGAATTCACCAGAACTGTATTTTTTGCATCAATTGCTGATTAGGCTTCAACTCCTAATGAGTTCATAAAAAGAAGTACATTGAAAGTCAACGCTAAATCTTTCCCCTAGAGAATTAATTTATCATTAATTAATAATTCTTCATGGAACTAACCAGATGCCAAACTGACCAAATTCAATTCATCTATCAATTTCTGTAAATAACAGAATACTGTTGGATATCTATGTTTCTCAGTTATATGCCAATGGGAAAAAAATAGAAGATGTGACAAGCTGGAGAATATCCAAAGCATATCTGAAAGTAATTTGTATTCTACTTATCAAAATGGTTTTTTTCCCTACAATTATCAGTGAAAGTGCCATAGAGGCAGAGAACAGGTGATAAATTATAAAATTTTAGAAAACAGGACAATGAGATACATGATCGATATATCCTAAGTAATAGTATGTCAGAAAATGAAGTTCTGAGAGACTCCAAATTAAAAGAATCCATTACTTGTTGTAATGGACAAGGATAATGCATATATATATATATATTTGTCTTTTTGGGTCGGAACAAACTACTGCTAATAGATTCAAATAAAGATTCAATTAACAGCTGTTCTAGGGAGAGACAAAGAATGATAAATATTTAATGGAGTATTTATGTTGTGAGAGAAGAAAAAATGTAGACTCACTCTCAATTTTGCTTCTTCGAGCATGAAGCCAAGAGCCAAGTTAAAACAAGAGAAACTTTTCAGTGTCAAAGAATACTCTGAGACTTAATTCAGTATCTTAGCTTATCTGATGCTCTAATTCTTATGCATCAGGTGCTTCCATGAAGACTGTGCTACCTTTGAGCAATTAATGTAAAAATAGGCATAATGTATACTTTTAACCTGCTTAAACAATAAATAGATATCTCAGTGTCCTTCTTTAACTAAGAAAATTCAATATTAAGTTGAAAATTCAATGCTTTTTTATATTAGACTGCATCCCGTCTTGGGGCCCCAGAATTGGGCAAAAATTTAACAGACTCTCCAACTCCAGTGAGCATACATTGACTTCACAGACTTTCATTATCCCGGCCAAGTGTTTGCTCATCCTTTTTATGCAATACATTCTAATGAATACAATAGGGTGGCTTTCATGAAATAGGGATTTGATGACTGAAATATGATCGCTTATTATAATGCAAAAAGCATTTCTTGAAGAGCCATTCAAAACAGCTATTGCGCTAATGGCAAAAAGAAAAGAAAGCTGGGGCACTTGTCCCTGTGAATTATGAACATTTAAAGGCCTTGTATGAACGACAATGTAAACTGAAGTAGAGGGTTAATAGTAACAAGAATACATTACAGAACACTATAAAGCCAGAGCGTCGATTTTGTCTTATTTAGGACTTTATAAGAATGCAGGGAGATCTATATAGTAAAACAAAGTGATAATGTTCCAACTAAAACATCAATATAACATCATCTGTACCATGCTGGTTCCAAAGGCAAACCTTGATTCAGAGCAGACCTCTCTAGAGGTCCCTTCCAAACTTAACCATTCTGTGATTCTTTTCATCACTGTAGGAGAAGCATTCTTAAGGAAAACAGTAAGGCAGAGGCCAACAAGAGGTGTTTAGAGAAGAACAAGGCACATACATGCCTATGCCTATTATACCCTCCAAGCTTCTCTTCACAACTAACAGCTTGCAGAATTCAGACAATATGCAGTGAGCAATTAACTGAAAAATGCCACCAGTGAAACTTAGTAATGCTGCTTAGTAATGCAGAAAATAAATTAGACTGCAAGGTAGGCATTTGCAACTCTTCATTTAACCTTAAAGGATAGTAGGAAAGAGGAATACACCAGTACAGATCTGGGACCACTGTGAGAATGGGTAGTTTTATACACCTGAGATTGTAGCATTATGTTTCAAACCTAAATTACAGAATCAAGAATGGTTGAGGTTGGAAGGGACCTCTATATGGATCATCTAGTCCAATCTCCTGCTCAAGCAGGGACACCTACAGAACATGGCACAGGCATGTTTGGAAGATCTCCAAAGAAGACGACTCCACATCCTCTATGGGCAGCCTTTTCCAGGGCTCTGCCACCCTCACAGTAAAGACATTCTTCCTCACACGGAGATGGAACTTCCTGTGTTTCAACTTGTACCCTTTACCCCTTGTCCTGTCTCTGGTCACCACCAAGAGTTTGGCCCCATCCTACATTGTCCCTTCAGGTACTTATACATGCTGATCAGATCTCCTCTCCTTCTGTTCTCCAGCCTCAACAGGCCCAGCTCACTTAGTCTTTCTTTCCTTATAAGATAGATGCTCAAGTCCCTTAAATATCTTTGTTGCTCTACACTGGACCCTTTCTAGAACTTCCACGTCCCTCTTGTACTGGGGAGTCCAGAACTGCACACAGTACTCCAGGTTCAGCCTCCTCAGAGCTGAGTCAAGTGAGAGGATCACCTCCCTTGACCTGCTGGCAACACTAAAATGAATCTAAAGAAATCATGATTTCTTTCTGCAGAAGAGAGATTGACATGATGCTCTAAGAACAACACAATACTATCCAAAGTAAGAGCACCTCCTTGAGCTTTGCTGAGCCTTGTAACAGCCAGCAGCATATCAAGCATCACTCTGGAGACTGGTAGGTCACACTGGAAACACCCTCTCTATCCTATGCTCCTCCCTGCTCCTAGCTCTGTTTGCCTGTTTGGATTAAAAGCTACTCCATGACAAATCTTGCTTATGTTCACTGTGTGTTTGTAGAGCTCCTTGCACAATGGGATTTTAATTCCAAGTACTTCCGATACATAAATATTATTGTGCATACGCTATGCACTTGTGCTATCTTATATTTATAGCCTATGTGACCTGACGCCATTCTTGATGTGTCAAGGAGTATCTCTTTTCATTCAGTTCTTCCTAAGACATCTTATTAATCTACTCGCAAAGTGATGATGACTTGTTTGAATTGTTAAAAACACAAAAACAGCTTTGTGTAAGCAGACCTCCATCGGCTTTGGTTGCATCACTGACCTCATGTGCTAAAAAGTAGAAGATCTGACCAAAAGAGAGTGCCTCTCCTAGAAACCTAGATTTCTATCTAACCTAGAAACCTGCCTATCCACTGACAGGGTGGTAGCATACCAGCACGAGCTTACATCTTCTGTGCAGACACAGAAATACTTATTTGTAATTTCTAAACAGTTATCATCAATCTGTTCATTGACTGAGCTCACTGTGAAGTACTGGCACGCTGACTTCCAGGGAAGCCATTTGGAGATGAATGTATTTGGAGACAACTGGAGTTTTATCATACAAAGATCATCACATTTTCCTCCAGACCTATAAAGCTAACAGTGCTTAATTAACATTAATCTTGTTCCTAAACATCATATCTTCATTGTGCTGTGAATTGTACTTTCCCCTACACATGAACTTTCATATAGCCCGTAACAGTAAAAACAAACAAAATCTGATTAATTCAGTTTTATGATTTACTATTAACTACATAGCAGCTTTATAAGGCTCTGACTTTGATCATAAAGCTCTGCTGTTCCTGAGAAGCCCTTATTTGTGACTAATGCCATCTTTGGCCACACAACAGTATCATCAGTAGCTTTATCTTGACCGCCCCGTGCAATATTTGGACTGCAAGTAAGAAAAAAATAGTTATTTTAGCACACCTTCAAGACAAAGCCCAATAGCTTCCCTATCATGAACAGCTGAGATATTTCACACTTCACTCAGTTCTTGTAATGTGGTAGAAAAAAAGAAAAAAGTTAATTGGATTACCAAATGACCTTGTATTTCTATAAAGGGATCTGACACTCAAATGAGCAGGGAGGAAAGAGAAGCTAATACAATTTTCTCTTTTCGGTCCTATCTGGACACTTACTCTATATGCTATTTTTTTCCCTTTTTTTAAGCAAGGAATGGATTACATTTGATGTTCACCTGTTTTTTGCATAGCTCTTATTTGTTCTTGTCTGAATCATGTTTGTGTTTAGGACAGAAACTGATTACTAAACCTCCTCATAATGGCTAGCTGCTGCCAACCCAGTGAAACTATTTGATCCAAGTTTCACATTTTCATCCTTCCGCTCAAATGTCTCAACATGTTCCTCCCTTGTTCCTATACTCTCAGCAGGTCTTGTTCTTTACCTTCTTCATCCAACTTCTGGTTTCTCAGCTCCCTCTTTTAAAGCTATTTGCCTACATCTCCTAATGTTTATATAATCTGCTCAGTTCTTCAGGAGCTGGAAATCTAAGTGGGAAAGAATCTCTCCTTCCCACCCCCCCCCCCAAAAAAAAAAAAAGAAAAACACAAATGCTGAGTAAAGAATTGAATGCATTCCAGCCTTCCCCTTCCTTCGCTTTTCTCATTCATGATTTCATTTAGTATTTTAGGTCAAAAGGTAGGCCAGGGTCCATTTGTATGGTGTGTACAGATAACAAGCAAACACCGTGCATAGAAACAACAACATAAGCATCTGTTTGTTTTGGCCAGAGGGATTTGCCTCTCACTCTGCTCACATTGTGGGAGTCTCAGATTCTGAGTCTGAGACGAAGAGCCTGACTCCAGTTCTACTATATGCAGTAAGGACAACCTGGAGTAACTGCACTTCATTAGAAATCTCATGTGCATAGCTCATCAGAACCAGAAACAAACTATGAAACACCTTGTATGCTTTGTGTAATATATGCATAATTAAAAGTGGTCTGCAAAGTTGAGTCAAGCTTATTTGTCCTCATCTATATCCGTGTTAGCCTGTAAAACATACAGCCTGGAAAACAAGTGTCTTGCATACTTTTCATTTCACTCATAGGGCTGATTCATGCCAGCAAATACTGAAACCCCACCTCATAGTTTGGAAAAGTAATTTCCATTCCATTACTTTTGCTTGAAGCTAATACATGCTATTACAAAACATCTGAAGTAAAACTTTAACCATTTCACTTAGCCCAGCTGCGAAGTTCAAATCTCTTTTTAAAGTTAATTATCTTGCTCCAACCTGCACATATGCACACATTAAATACAAATAAATCAATACGGCTTATTGCATGTTTCAATTTGCTTTGTGTTTTTAAAATTAGCATAGTTTTGCTTTGCCTAACAGATATATAAGTATGATGGTATCTTAGAGATTAAAGTTTTGTGTTTTTCTTTGTAGTTCCTTTGCTAGTTTATAAACCCAAGGACCTTGAAGGAGTGTCGGAAATCCCCATAATTTTCCTCACTGCTCCATTTTACCTTTTCTTTCATGGAGTTAATACACGTCCAAAAGAAATGCAGATAGCCAGATGGGTCCCTAGTGTCCATATACACAAATGTCCTGACAGACACAAGTGACTTTAGTTAAAGTTGAGGTTGATTTATGTTTGAGAATATTCTCTAGTTACCCTTTTCTCATGCTAGGAGTGTTTGTGATCCAAAAGATTTTGGGGGAGGGGGGATTTTATGTAGTTTTTTTTTTTTAATGGCATAAATATTTGAGGAAAAAAATGTAAATTGCCATCAGCATGCTCAGAGTTAGCATTTCATGGTAACATTCTTCTTTCTTGACTAGTATTGCCAACTTACTAAATGTCTGGTAAAAGAAAGGTTATTTCATATTTTCTTTTGTGGTTTTCTGTGCTCTCCTTTGAATCACCCTGCAACACCACAGCAAGAAAGAATACCGAATTGGCTGATTCACTGGTGTTGCTTGGCGTGGTGAGCTCTAATTGCACTTATCTGTGGGGATTTTCCAAAGCAGACAAGTGACTTCTCCTTTTGCTGGATGATGCTGTCAGACTTTGAGGCCTATGGTTGTTACCACATTTCAAGGATAAGCAGCTTTACGTCACATTAACACAGTCATATTAACTGGTCATTGACTGAGCAAACTTTCTGATAATGTAGTTTAACTGCTCTTTATGACAGCAAATGTCCATCTATTTCTGTGCTGTTTAGTTGTATCAAGGAGGAGAGCTGCAAAAACATCAGCATTTTTAGGGACTCTTATAGAGTTTAGTTTGTCTGATGGCATCAACTAATTCGCCTTCAGGATATGATCTGAAGTAGGTCAAGCTGTTTAAAAATATGCACTTATTTTCTGGCAAAATCAATGGCAAATCTGATGTTTTATTTCAGAGCAAGGCCTATCCCATTATTTTACATTCTCACTATTGCAAGTGCCTTCTAATGTTAAGAAAACACTAACTTCGCTAGGCTGGTACAGCTTGGGCAAGAACCCGCCTCCAAAATACGTGACCCTACGTCAGGTGGATGACCTTTTGCACAAACTGGCCTACAGACACAGGCCATAAAGATTCCCACGTAGAGGGACAAAATTAAAGTGTTCTGTATTCAGACACATGCCCAAATGATTAGTAGGACTGACTGCTCCTGTGCCAAGCAAACGACTGGAGCACGTAAGAGCAGGAAACAAAACTTGATGGCAGGTACTGCTTCCCTGCAGGCACCCATTTCCCTTGCCACACACCTGAGCTGTGGCACATGGAGCAGGGTAAGATCTGCTCCTTGAAGTACAGCAATCATAGGACAATGCTGGGCACTTGGAAATTTGCACCACACGGGTCAGCCCAGATCACCACATGCACAAACCTTGCCTAACAAATAGCCCAAAGCTCAATATCCCATCAGCTTTAATGGGGCTATGCTGCTGTTCACGGGCTTCATCCTCAGCTGGTGTTTTCTGGATAAAATTTTCAGCACAAGTCTCTTTCCAAAAAGGGAAACTTTGCTAAGAGCTCAGTGTCTTGGGCAAAACTGAGGTGGAGCAAAAGTGACTCCTAGTATCCTACACCGAATTAAAAAAAAAAAAAAAAAAAAAAAAAAAAAAAAGATAAACCGCCAAGGCCCCCTCCTGTGTCCTGGGGTGTCTGCCCCCGACGACAGCTTTCCCTCTCTTCACAGTGACACCTACCGGCCTCCTCCGGCCGCTTCCCGCTGCCCTTCGCCAGCAGCGCGGCTCCCCTCGGGGCCGCTCCACGGGGATAGGAGTGCAGAGGACAGCCCCATCCCATCCCATCCCATCCCGGTTCCTCCAGACACCCCCGGGTGGCGGCGGCGGAGCGGTGCCCGGTCCCGGCTGCTCCGGCCGTCGGGGCGGTCCGGGAGCGGCGTCCCGGCTGCTGCGCAGCGACGGGAACTTTATCCCGGCGACTTTCCTCGCGTCCCGCCGCGCTGCACCGAGACGCGGGGGCACCTGCGCGGCCACTTCCCCTCCAAAAAACCAACCCCCTCCGCGCGTGCGAGCGCTCCTCCCGCCCGCCCCACGGCGCGGGGGCGGCCGCCTCCCCGTGCGCGCCCGCGGGCTCCGCGCAGAGGCGGCCGCCCCGCCCCGCGGGCTCCGCGCAGCCCCGCGCAGCGCCGGCCGGGCCGGGGAGGGGCCTCGCCGCTATTTATGAGCTCCGGCCCCTATCGCCGAGCAATGATGCGGCGCAGCGCGGGGTGACGCGCGCGGAGCTCAGACAGGGCTGCAATCGCAAAGCAAAAAGCGAAGCGAGGCAAAAAGCGAAGCGTTCACCGGCCCCACGCGGCCACTTTCCGCTCACTCCTAGTGCTAGACTGAGGGCTGCGGAGAAGAGAACCCTCCTCCACGGATTATTTTACAGAGGAACCTTTGCAACTACCGGGAAGAAAGATTTATTTTTTTATTTTTTTGTTCCCCCCTTCCCTCCTAGCCATGAGGCAGGTTTGGAGTTAAAGTGTTCTGGTAACAAGATTGGAGTCTGTAAACTGATAGAGACCAGATAGCAATCTGTATTGCTGGTTCCTCCACTAGCTGGGTAAGCAACGTTGAAAGTTCTCTTTCTTTGATCTAATCGATGTGAATGTGTGTGATTACTGAATTTTTCCTACTGCTCACGGGTAGTTAAAGCATTGTTCTCCGGACCTACATAATCTTTTTTCCCCCTTTTTCTTTCATTTTCTACTGATTAATGATTTTCCTTATGGGGACTACGAGACTCAGCCTCTAGCAGATGACACCTGCAGAGCATTTACAGCAGAGCTATGAATACTTTCCCAAAGCAGTGTAGCACGCTGAAAGGGAGCTCTGCATCAGGAAAACTTCACCACGTTACTTCAGTAGTGGTTTGCTGATTTGTTAACAGTTGGAAAACAGCATGGGAGCAGAAGTGGGGTTATATATTACTTTTCCTCTGTCCTATGAGATTTTTTTTTTAAGAGTACTTCCAAGACTTTAGGTCTGCAGGTTGTCAGAAGAGATCATGTGCACAGGGCAGGCTGAATATAGTATCATGACTTACCAAGATAAATTCAGAACTGGGATGTAAGTCCAAATCTGTTTCAAACCTGAACTGAGTTTGTTTTCACTTTGCAGGTATGTAAATCCCTGAGATCAAACCCATTTCCATCAGATAATTCACATGACAGATACCCTAAGATACCTTTGTGGCACACTGTGCATTTATTATTTATGTATCTAACAGATGGGTAGGAACCATGCAGCTTGGAATTGGAATCTTGTATTTGCCTGTCACTTTTGTGTGTCTGAAGACTGGAAATTTGAGCAATGAAATGTAGCAATATTTCACTCGGAACTGATTGCTTTAGAATTGGCAGGAGACATGAGAGTGGGAGGGAAAGTGCTGAAAGGATGTTATTATTGTTGTTCCTATTACTATGATCATTCGCAATATCATTTAAGGAGAAAGACATATAGTTCTTCCCTCCTTGACTTTTCATCCGTCTTGCAAAGAAAGCACAGTGCTACTACTGTAGAATACTAATCCCACTGCATCTGTTAAATCACATGTTCAGTGTGATTGACTATTTGTTTTGGCCTGACAAAGCAATCTTATCAGGATATAAAGACACTTCTCCCTCAGAAAAGGGTTACATTAAAGGATATTCTATGAGCTAGTTATGAGTTTTAAATCAAAAACCTTACAGTAGTTACAGAGTTTGGGTAGCTTGCTTAAGAATTATTTTTGGCAAAAACTCAATGACTATCATTTTATTAGTTAACAAAGCCATAAAGAATTATTTGGAACAGAGCCAGCATGGATATGTTTCTCCTGTAGACCAGATCCCTATCTGGGAATTTGCTACCACTAGTGCTTTTGCCCATTAGCAGAGCGGTAGCATTCCTTGCTCCCGAGCGTGGGCAGGGCTGATGCCCTTGCCGCTCTCCATCCTGCCCCCTGGATCAGGAGGAAATCTGTGCAGAATAAAGCCACTAAAAATGATTTACGGGGAGAGGATATGGAGTAACAGAGCTAGTAATGAGATACTGAGCTTTTCCTTCCAAGTCAGTGGTGTGGATCCAGCCCAAATTGGTGCTGACCTGGAGTCCTCCCTGCGTGGCAGCTGCTTCCTGCCGTGGTTTGGTGGTCACAGCCTGTTCTTGCAGGACAGGTGTGAATCTCAGAGGGACTAACCAACAAGGATGTAGAAATACTATCTTCCACTGGAGGGACTGTAGGCTAGAGCAGAGCTGAGGTAAAAGGAATAGAGATGACTGCGTGAAAACTCTTCCTCAAGCAAGCAATCTTTAGCCTCTGATGCTATTGTTTGGCCTTAGAGTTTGCCTCCTTCAAGATGCTTCCAGTTACCACCAAATCATATATATCATCCCA
Organism: Tinamus guttatus; assembly: GCF_059628265.1. Lineage (NCBI taxonomy): Eukaryota > Metazoa > Chordata > Aves > Tinamiformes > Tinamidae > Tinamus > Tinamus guttatus. The sequence goes on along the minus strand of NW_028288727.1, from coordinate 503,852 downwards.
CTATCAAATACCATCAAATAACATTGAAAGGCTGCTGCAGACGACAAAAAAAAAAAAAAAAGATGTATATGCATAATACATATGCCTGTGTATATGAGGGGTAGAAGAATGGGACTAAAAATGAGTGTGTGATTTATTCTGGCTTTTGTAGCTGATCTGGAGAAAAATAATGTTAATCCATTGACACCAGCAATTTAGGTGAAGGTTAGATGAGATTAAGACTTGTGCAAATGTTTGAGCATTGCAGCTCAGGACCATTAAAGTTTGGATGTGTTCTGGTTTTTATGGGTTCAACCCAAAGTCAGCTTCCCCCCCTGGGGAAGTGCTGCTGCTCCCCTAAGCTCTGTCTTGGGCCCAGCATGAGTTTTGCTGGTGTAAGAAAATGCGGAGACTTGATCTGGGATGTGTGTTTGTTTCTATGAAGAAGAGCCCAACAGCTCAGAAGTTGAGTGTAGTTTCAGTATACATACGTGAGTAAGAGCAGTGTCAGGTATTTATACACTGCCTAGTACAGAGTGGTGTTAGTGCCCTGAGAAGTCCAAGGCAACTGGGCAGCACCTGAAAGGAGCAAGCCCCAAATGCAAATGTTGACTAATAGCTTCAAGCATGTCAAATTGCTTTTGATTTCAAGGATATTGAAATGAGTGAAGTGTGTGGTCAGCACTTCACCTTTAAAAAGGATGTTGAGGACTCCTAGAGCTCTGAACTGTCCTAAACTTCTAGCTTCTGGTGTCTGAGCGCCTTCGATTTCAAATGTTTAAAAGGAGGGCAGGGAGAAGAGAGGGAGATCAAACATCATGTAAAGTAAGGAGAGAGGTCTAAAAATATCAGCCAGGTTTTTTTTATTTGTGAAACTTTATCTCCTGTCCTTGCTTTGCTCTGCCTTGACATTTAGCATAATTATTTTTCCAGCAGGTGGAATTGTCCTTATTTAAATAAACTCAATCTAAGTTGGTCTTAACCAAAAGCCTGTCTCTGCTGGTTCATACTAACAGGCAGCCAGCCCTTTTTGTGCTGACACAGAACATGGCTGGAGAAAACCATTTTCAGATCCATAAAGAAGAAAACAGAAATGCTTTGCTTCTTCACTTTATCACATATTATGACTTCAGCTGTAAGAGCTTTTTAACACAGATTGGCCTGTAGTGTTTTTGGTGCTGCACATAGCTGGATAAAGACGGTGACATGACCTCTCTTTCTTTCAGGTTTCATTTCTTGGATATTAAGTTGCAAATCTGAAGAGATGGCACTGCTTTTACTGCACGTGTTGATTGGGATATTTATTTACTCTAGCCATGTAAAAGGATCTTCTCAGCCTCAAGCAAGGGTGTTTTTAACATTCAATGGTAAGAAAGAAGATAAACATTCTTAAGCAAATGTTATCCTTGAACATTTTCTTCTTGCCCTGTCATCTCAATAAGTAGAAATTGGCTATTTGATCTGTGCACAAAATTATTATTTTTGATGTGCTGCTGAGATACCCTCTAATCTAAATTTAATTCTTACATGAAGTTCATTGTTGCTATAGCTATAGGTACTTAAATAATCATCCTTTCTCTCTGTTTTGAAGGTTCTTATGATGTACTAACAATTAAAGGTTTTATTTCTTATCCTTAATTTTGCTCTGGAATTATAATAGCACATGAAGTACATGGCATGTGGTAGACATGCTTAGCAATTTGAGTTACTTTCATTTGTTGCCCAACTGTGACACTTTATACTCTGAAAATCAGACTCCTTGAAGGTTTACCAAGCTAGTTAGCAAGGCGCCGGAGTCCTTTGGCAAAATATCGCTCCTTGTGTGCTTCATACAGTGTCTTGGATGTACTTAGCATTTTGCAATCACTGATGTCTACATACTGTAAACAAGCAATCAAAATATTTGTTTTCAAGAGAGGTGCATTCACCTCTAAAATGCTGAGCAATACTTCATTATTCTGGTTATTTCAATATTACTTTAGTAGTAAGGTAGCCACTCTACAATCCTGCATTTAATTGCAGAAAAGACTTCCTGCCAGCTGTTAACATTTTGTTTGGTGTTTGCATGTGTTGTGAAAATTCTGTCCTTCCTTGCACTTCTATGAAAATTCTCTGAAGTCTTTGTCTTGTAATTTTGAGGGTTTGTATGGAAATCTAAGAACAATCTTTTTTTTGGAATAGTAGAAGAAATGCAATCTAAGGCCTGTTTGACCATACTCATTTTATCAGTCTATCCTATCCTCCCTTGAAGACACAACGTGTTTGAGTTACTTAGTCTATAACACAGTGCATAAGAAGAATTAGTCAGAAAGGGCAACGTACCTGGGCCGCCTATGTTTTGATGATGACTTCATTAACTGTTGTCGCTTCACTCATCAAAACACCCAAGTGGATTCCATTCTTCCAGTATTAATCCTTGTCGTAAGTCCTGATTTTTTGGCCACCAGTTCAGAACATGTGAATCCTTCAAAGCATGGGCTAATCTGTTAAATTAAATCAGAAATTGTCTGTCATTCAATATAATGACATTTGCTTTCTTCAGCCCTCTACCTGTTCTGGGATTTGTCTTTGAGGCCCAGGAGTTTGCTAGGCCCCACATGAACACTGTTGGAATTAGAATGTTTTGTATCATTCACAAGTGCAAGACTGCCTTGCAGCTGCCATGTCCTGCTATGTGAATATTCTGCATACATTGAGCAGTCTTTGTAGGAATCGCTTTAAGAAAGCTACTAAGTAACCAATACACTCACAACAATGATATTAATTGTGCATGCCGCCTGGACACCATCCTGGAGGAGACCTCACCAAGTTAGGCCTTCCACAAATAGTAAACCGATCAACTGATCATTTGCAAGATTTTGCTGATATTGGGGTACGGCATTAATCTTTTGAGCCCAATACTTAGTAGGCATGAGTTAAAGTAAAGCTGTGGTGACTTTGTGTTCCAATAAGGACTTGTCAAATGATCATGCTGGTTTAAAGTATATAGCACTGGTTCTCAACTCAGTACAAGAGCAAGTTTGGTGGTAAATGTGTATTACACTTGCACCTCCGTCACAGTTGGGCAGAACAGACTAACTCGGCTTCTCACATTGTGTCCAGAGTTAAATAATCCTGTTTTCCTGTTTGAGATCTCTTGCTTACAGTGTGATTCTGAAGTGCGGTCCTCTGTCATGCCTTTGATTTTTAAGGCAATGTTTTGCATAGGTAGAACAGGCAGTCTCTATTCTCAGTAAAAGTTAGCGGAGAGCAAGTGTCCCCTGGGACCTGCCATACTGTATGACTGTGTTAACATGAACAATTTGCTTTCCCTAATACTTTCCGTTTGTCTTCTCATAATTTAAATGTGGCTAGAGGTTATAATCATAGACTTCTGCTGAATATGATCCCAAGTTTTTAAATAGAAAAACATTTACACTTTTTCTTCTTCCAATAAAATATATTTTTAAGTACTTGATTTTTAACACTCTTTCAAAGTCATAAGAAGTGTAAAATGCCTTTTAGAACATATCAAATAATATCTGACATACAGGACTAAACTTTTAATATAACATGAAAACTGTAAGCTTGTTTTTAAGTCTGATCTCCAGATGGCAAGAAGCAACTTTTCATATGTAAAAAGAGTTTGTAGATTGGGTACGACAAGATTGCAGTCCCACTGTGTTATAAATTTCTATTCTGTTGATTTCTTTGTTTTGGCACTGATATAAAGAGAGAAGGTGAAATTTCCAGATACCAGACAATAAAGGCAAGTCATTAAAGTTTAGAATACTTACAGGGTATTTTTCATGATCCAAATTAGATTTAGCTTAGTATCTAAAATTATATAAGTTTAACGTATAGAATTTATACAGGCGAAGAAAATGAGTGATGTTTTTCAAAGCTAAGCTGCTCCTTCAGGAGCAAGTCAATTGAGTCTATTCACATTGCAGCATTTCTCATGGGAAAATCCAGTGAGTATCTTGACCTACTCTCTTGTTCATCAGGAAAGATAAAAATGTGAATTGAATCATGGGCTGCTTTTGCTCTTTGCCATCTACTTCATTAAGAATCAAATGTAATTAAAAAGTAAGTCTGGATTAATACCTCAAGTGTCTGATAAGAGGGAATTTGCAATTAACTTCAATGGGTGAAGGATTGCAAGCCTAATTTCTATTTTTGAAATCAAAAGCATGGCCCCTCCGTCTAATTAAAATGTACTTCATAACTTAGCTGAGATATTGTTAAATGTGCGTATGATGTGAGAGAAGAAATTATTACTTTCTGCACCCTAATTATCTTGAAAATCCCAGTTTCTTACATAACTCCTCCTCGGTCTGCTTTTTTATTTTTATTTTATTTATTTATTTATTTTTTTTTTTGCTTTGCACCTGGTTTCTGTTGTTTAGTCATTCCCTAGGGGAAAAGGAAAGGTCAGTCGCGTTGAATGCTTTGCACAGGTATAGGTGCTTATACACAGGACTGGACCTATGGAGAATTGGGTGAAGGGAACTGCTATGTGCCTAGACTGATTTATCGTAATCTAGTTGTCCTGTTTAATTGCAGTGGCTTCGCCCATCAGTTCTGTATGACAGCTACTCTTGCAGAGTGCAGGCTGGGAGGCACTGGAGGTAGAAAGGTGGCTCTAATCGTTCTGAGTCTGAAATTGCAGAGATGTGAAGCTTGTTGAGCAATGTTGGTCAATCGTCTACCATGTTAATATGGAACCATGTAAAATGTAGGGTGCTTGTGATGGCGGCCATGAACAGGATCTCTGGACTATTGGTATACCCTTTACCCCTTCTCTTTCCTCCTACAGCTCTTTGAACCCTAGAAAGGTTTTCCCACCATAATTTAAAGAGTGGTAATTTATTTTTTGCTCATAGCAGAAGACTTCCCTTATCTGTTTATGAGCTACCAAGTATAATGCCTGCTGTTTCATAAGCCACATGCATTCCTCCTTGTTGCTACATGCTTCTGAACAGATAATTAGGAACTAACTCTCTAAGGCTGCATATGGGCAAAATATTTCTCCAAGCCAGTGGGAGTATTATCAAAATAAGAAATGAACTTGCGGACTCCACAACAGTGTCAAACTTTCTTTCATTTCCAGCTCATTTTTATTATTATGATTATTATTTTTTCCTCCACACCTAAAATGAGTTCGGCTATGCCTTTGAAACATCAGATTTTTTGAATGAGTCAGAGTAGTTCCCATACTTATTTTTGAAAGTGAACTTAAACAAAGTTTCTTTGAACTTCAAATTTATAGGGAGACGCACAACCAAGTGATAATTTCACAATTATCAAGGTTTACTGGGAACATTTTGTGCATTCCTACCCAAAATGTCTGGTCAAGGAGATATTTCCTATGCAAATTCTTCCATTCTCTCAAACAAAAATTCTGTATGAGAAGTGGTTCAAGGCTAATTTGCAGACAGTTTTGTTTCTCTTTTTGTCTGAAAATTACTAGAACATGTAAAGAACTTTTAAGAAAGTATCAGTCAGCTTCATTAATGACAATTAAAAAGCATAAAGTGTCACCAGAGCAACAGCAACACTTATTCAACTGTCAACATATTTTAAAAGATTTAATGCCACCCCTGTGGTTACCCTCAAGAAGAAATAAAGGAACTGAGAGCCATTTTCTTTGAGCTCTTGAGCAACAGCAGTACAACTTGTTTTTAAACAATCCCTCATTGTAATGTTAATGTTACCACAGTTAATAAAAAGTTCATTTATTATTTGGGAGACTTTGTCCTGATGACAGTCCAGTAGGCAATGGTTTATGCTCAGATAGTTTATTGGCTATTTGGTGGTGTCTGAGGAATGAAAGCTGCTTGCAAAATAAAGTAGAAATAAAGGAATACTTAAAAGAGGGAGAACTATGGATTTCTTTTTTTTTTATTTTTGTTTATTTGCACGGCTCTTGAATGTTTTTGTAGTGGCATCATTTTCAGAAAATTGTGGGTCCTTTTTTTTTTTTTTTTTTTTTTCTCCCCAAAAGTGGCGGACTTGTTACTTTTCTCAGCCTCATGGATCTTACGCAATGCTAATTTATAAAGCGCTGAGCACCAACCAAGTGAAAATTCATTTTCAAATGTCTCAGTCTGGTTATCTAAAAAGTCAGCTCACTTTTGAATACCACCAGCTGAAAATATAGACTTAGTTCTTATTGTAAGTATGCAAGTTGGCATTTTTGCATCTGATGGAACTGACAACCAAGTTTTATTTGTCTTGTTTAGAGACAAATATCTGATTAGCAAATTAAAGCCTTTCAGGGTTGTTTGTGATTCTTCTCTGCACACAGACATTTCTGTTTCCTTCTTTTCCTGTTATTAGAAAAGCAACAGAGTTGTGTTAGACATAGTGCAGTACATCGTATGTGTACTTGTTCCCATAGACTGAGTTAAATTTTAAAATTATTTCCAAAAAAAGTATCAAAGGAAGCACCTTGTGCAAAGCTCAGTTTTCTTCCTAAGAGTTTCAGAGGTAGAAATCCTGTGTACTAAGTTGACATCACTCTCATTATTCTTTAAGTTTTTGTGAGAGGAAAATTAAGTGCATTAATTTTGTACTGAAAGTTAGCTTGCATGTGCCATATGCTATGACTTCAGTTATGGAAACTTTCATGTAACAGAATTGAGGTCACAGGCAAGGTTTGCTCCAGTTCATTAGTTGCCCTATAAACTCATAGGAAAGCATAAATAACTCCAGTGCTTGGGGTAATTAATTAATCAGGCCTCAAATACAGGGAAAAATCTTATAAATGTAATCCTATTCTTGGATAAATGTCATCCAAATCTTGCAAAGTTTGAAATTATGTGAGTGTTTGTTACCCTCTGAAAGGAGATGTATTATCTAAGAGAGGACTCATTGCCTTCAGTCCTTTTATTCTCTTTATTAGTCACCTGTATCTGAAACATCTCTTTCTCTCTCTCTTTTGTTTTGTTTTGTTCTTTGTTGTTGTTGTTGTTTTCAGCCTGGCAAAACTAAAGCCTTATCTTCAAACATTTTGGCAGATTCATCTCATCTTAGTTCTCTCTACTTGTCATAGAATAAAGCAGTTTATTTTGCCCAGTTTCACTGTTCTTTTGTGACAGTTTTCCCTTCTGCTCCATGTCTAAGGCAAATGCTGCATCTCTGCATAGATAATTTAAAAAAAATGAAGAGGAAAAAGGCAGACATTTCTAATATGCTGTCCTTTTTAGAGTTATATGAACATCAGTAACAAGGGCTTTTCTGTGAGACTTTTCCCTACTGGATGGTTCACAGTGCACTTTGATATGTGGCACTGCACAGGCCTTTTTGTGTATCAGATATAATTAGTGATGTGACTCACAGTAATTACGCCTTTAATTGAAGTGTGTTGACTGAGATCCTGCCATGAATAAATACATAGACCGAGACCTTATCCCATCATTTGAACTGGCCATGTCTCCAAAAGTGTTGGGATTTTTTTCTTCTTCTTTTTGGTGCTAGCTTTCTTATGCTCCTAATAACATGCTCTTTCTTATGCTCTCAGTAACACTTCTTAATCAAAAGGCTAGGTGCCCGTTCTCAGGGCAAAGGCCTTTGCAATAAAAGCACCATTTGCTGATTCACGTTGTGCCTTTCTCTCTCTTCTTACATTCATCCTGCTGTGGCTTCAGCAGACTTCAGGTTAATAGAAGCCGTTCATTTTCTTTCATTCGTCATGTTACATAGTTGGGATCTCAGGGAGGCAACTGAGGAGTGAAAAATACTCCCTTACCTGCATGAATCCGAGAGCGACAGATCTTCTTTCTTACTGTGAAGTAGACAAGTCAAAATAAGTGTATGGTCCCAGCAATGAAGTGAAAGATGGTGATTGATGGAGTGCTTAAATGCTTTGTCCTTCCTCCTCCTATTTCAATTTAAACTTTTCATTTGTGCCATTAATTCATCGACCAGTGATACAGTTTCTTCTTGGAAGAAGAGCCTGCTTACTGCAAGAATCCTGCTTCATGCTTTGCTGGAGCTAGACTTCTGCTAGCACAGAAGGGTGACAGCTCTGTCTCTCCCACTAAACTGCCCTTCCCCTAGAGCCAGGACCATCGATGCTTTCAGAGAATTTATTTTTTCTTATCCCTGTGGATATAAGACTAATGTTCCGACAAAAAAATCACTTGCTTCTCAAGTGGTTCATAGCAGCTGCCTTTATACTCACAACTTGTACAATAGCTAAAATACGGGATATTCCCGACAGCTACTCTCACTCAGCAAATAAGTTATAGATGAGAAAGTGAATGTTACAAAGACTGCTTCATTACATAGATTAATGCCTCAGACTATTACATTATTTTCAGGAAAACATAATATAAATTATTTTAACTAGTGATCTTAAAATACCTATCTCTTCTAAGACAAGTCCCTTCTATTAATACAAACAGGATCCAACATTTTGAAGAGATGTCCTACTACATTATACATCTCACTTATAAGAAATTGTAGTCCGGGGTGTTTCCTTATTTTCTAAAATGAGCATTTTGCTATGAGCCCCTGCTAAAAGATATTGATAGAAAAAGATCTGTATCAACTTTTCACCAGTGCGCAGCCTATTCAATTGGGGAGTGAAAAAGAATGAAATTTGTATTTGGAAATGTGTGAGATCTTCAGCTAAGAAGGTGAGGCTCAAACCGGGCATGTGCTATGTACCTCCTCACTGCCCTCAAATCAGCATGAACTGAGACTTAGCCCCAGAGCAGCTTTCTGGACTGAGCTCTTGATCCTCTCCAAAACAATTTACCAGCATATTAGGATACAACACTCTTTTGTTCGCTTGGAGTGTGATGTGATATTTTTATTGACCACAGTAATCACGAGAAAGTCATAATGTTTTTTTGGGGGGGCACTTAGGGTATACTTTTATGTGAACTATTTAATCACAACGCAAATTTCAAGTGCAAAATGATTTTGCAAAATGGAACATTTAGAAATAATTTGGAACATGCACACAGACTTCTGAGTTGTTCTGTTTAAGCTTGCTCGTTACTCTGGGATAAATGATTGCCTCACAAAAATTATCTTCTAGAATGTAGATGGAAAGACATCACAATCACCCTGGTTTGCCAAGTTGCTTAATGGAAAAAAAAAATGTGTCTTGGCAATTAATTTCATTTAAAAAAAATCTAGAGGAAGCTGGAGCCAAATATTCTTTAATTAAAGTCATCACTTTCAGCCACTAAAAGGGTCAAATTGGCATTCTAAAATGAAGAAAAAGGGTTTTCCTTTAGAATCACACAGTAGTTGTAGTGTGGCATGTTAAAATTCACTTACATCTATCTTTCATATCATCATTTTAGTTAGTATTTACTTTGCAATTGCATGGTTCCTATATGCGAGGTCATTTTTCTGCAAACCCAACAACACTTAAAGAAGAAAAAAGAAAAAAGTTTGCATACCCTTCCCTGAGAGTAAAGGGCTTTCTTAGTCACCTATTTTTCTGAACCATCTGTGTGTTTTTTTCTTTTGCTTAATAACACCATTTTCCTTTACCGTTCTTAATGAAAAATGCATTTGCTCTTAAAAGCATCATGTTATGCAAAATAAATCATTTTTCTGTCAGTTCAGAATAAATTTAATTGGGTGAATATTTTCCTTCCTTGAACATTCACGTAACTTAGTCTGTCCCTCCCGGTAGCCCTATTTAAAAGAGCTGCAGAGCTAGATTTACAGGGATAAAGGAAATACGTGATGTAAGTGTCTGATCACTTGTTCAGGACGTAATGGCCAGGGATGACAAGCTTCATTTTCTTTCCTTCTCATATAACAAACCAAGAATGCCAAGTTCTTAACAGCAGAAGGATAGGATAAATTGCAGGGTACATAATATGCACACAAAACTGAAAGCGAAGAGGGATAGATAGTAGGATAGATGTATTCATAATCCCACAGTAATCCTTTTTTTAATGCTGAATTACTTGTATTCAAAACCTCGTGTGTGTGCCATATCATATATGCATCAATACGGATGACTCCACTTTCTATTTTTTGATGGCAAGCATTTTACAAGGTATGTGCCTAAAACTGATTTTGAAAATTCCTTGATAACAACTACGGATCTTAAAGGATAAACAAGGCTGGAGTTACCTTGTCCTCTACTGGGCTGCAGAGAGTGAATGGAAAACAGCATTTTCTTTGATGAAGTGTCACCTTTTTGGTGCATTTCAGTGGCCCATGGTGCTCCGTAGCACGTTTAGAAATGTGCTACAGTCTGTCAAAATTCCTCCTGCCCTGAAGCTGCCAGCCTATATCTGTATCATTTCAGCTTTTTAAGGTGGTCTTTGTGTTACTACAGAGTGTTCTTAAAAGACACAATATCAAATTAGCATATAAAAATGCGAGCACTTGCATCTTCAAAATGGCACCTTTTTTTTTTTTTTTTTTTCCTTCCTTTCACTACCAACCACTGAAGATGTTATTTTCAAGGACAGGCCTGGCATTTTTTTTCAAAAATTTACTTTCTGAGGCTTGAGAAGAATGTAGTTGTCATGGAGAGCTGATCCTGGGCTTAGCCTTCTCAGTGACTTCAGTGTGAACACAGCTGAAATTTTTTAACCTCGTTCTGTTAAAAATCCACCTCCTGCCACTGTTCAAAATAATGCACCTTTTCTTTTTTCTTCTTCTTTCCTAAAGCAGACAAACCTATAGCAAAGCAAAAGAATTTAAAACCATCATGAGATGATTTATTGTGTTTTTTGTTTAGGAAATAAAGCTGTGCATACATGGCTATAAAATATGAAAATGGCATGCCTATAAAGCCATTAACTCTAGTTTAATATCTTATCATTGTAACAGTTTTAATAAGTTTCTTTATGATGAAAAGCATGTCAGCCATTCTTTACTCTGGTAGAAATTTCATTTATTTAATTATTTCATTTGTCAACTTAGGACTTTCTTTATCATAATTATCAAAAGTACAATAGAAGAATGGAAGGAACAAGTCCCAGTGATTTTTATCTCATTTGATGGTTTTACAGTGTTTTTCCCTACTGTTTCCTGAGATTAAGTCCCTGACAGTAAGATCACACAAGCAGCTGGAGAATTCTCTGCCTGAAGTGTTAAAACTATATCAATTTTCAAACAATCATTTGAAACTTGCAGATGTGGTCAAGTATATTACTGTAGATGCTGGTCCTGATCAGAAGATGAAGCAAGGAGAAGACTTAAAAACTTGGTGAACATGGTCAAGTGTCAGGTCTAACCATCCACGTCCACCAAACTAAAGGCGTCGGTTTGGTTCCCTGTCCTTTCCTTTGAGAATACAGAGTGTTAGCTTGGAGCACAAGTGTTTCCTTAAGAGATGAATTACTTCTCATGTCCCAACGCACTGCAGATGGACACTGAGTGTGTGAAGCATCAGCATCATGCCTGTGTGATGCACATACTTGGACTAGCTAAAGCTGCTACTGTCTCCACTTGATAGAAGCGAGCTCTGGGGGAGAGGGGCAAACACTGGAATTCAGCATCTTCCCCAGCAGCTGTGGAGCACAGACCACCCTGATGGAAGACCTCTGAAGAGGGTTTTATAGAGGAAAGTTGTGCCAGCTGAATCAATATTGGAGCAGGTTTCATAGCTACTCTTGTAGTTTACAGATATGTGGCTGTGGGGTCTTCTAATGGTATTAAAAAATTAAAAAAGAAGTTATTGAACTGTATTTGTTTGCACATATAGAGATCTGCCACAGATGATGACTTAATTTCCATTTGCTGCTTCAAAAAAGGATATCTTTCATTCCAGATTCTTAGGTTGCCATTGCCAAAGTGTCCTCCCTTGCACGACTTAAGGAAAGCATGCCAGATATATATCCAGCACTGTACAATGATGAGATTCCTTTCCACTGTTATATTCATGCTTCTGCTAAATGTTTTTTTAATTAGTGTTGGGGCCAGATATTGAAAGCTGATTATGAGGCAGCCCATCCATCTCACAATGTATATTCCCCTTCAGGCCACAAAAGCAGCACACAGGGAGATGTTTTGCTGATTTTTCTCTACTGACATCAGGCCTTCTCCTCTACCTAGATGCTCATCTATATATTTAAAGGAATTTTTGCACAGAATGATACGTATGAATCAAAATAATTAATCAAAGATGTCTGTCACAACATGCAGCAATGCAATGTTGCATGAGGAGATGTGCAGTATAAGTGTTGTTGCGAGAAGGTGGGTTGCTCTGCCTGTAGACCGTGATGTTACAAAAAACAAACTACAAAATCCTTGCCTATTTGAAATAAGTTACCGACTTTTTTTTTTCCTTCCTCCCCCACCTCCTTCTCTTTGGATTTACTTTTGTACTCAGTTCCATATTTATCTTGTCCCCAAACAGGTGAAAAAGTCTGGCTAGACTTGCCTGGGGCTTGTCCCAAACAGCTGAGTTTTTTCTTTTCACTCGCTCTGTGGGGTGACTGCACAGGACCTTTGCTTTATGGTATTCTCTTTCTTTACATGGAGGAACAAAGGAATTGCTCAAGGATTATGGCTTGGTTATGGCTGTTGACAGATTCCCTAGTCAGCTGGAGAAAGCTCCCTTTCAGATCAGGTTGGATACGAGAGGAAACATCTCCCATCAGCTAAACTTGAGATTGTGAGTAACATCAATAAACAGCAGCACTCTGGATAAACAAGGTGGCCACTCAGTGTTTACTGTTCTCGCTGCTTATTTTTTCTGCTCTGTGTCTCTGATAGCCCCAACCTGCTTGGTGAGTAACTGAAAACAAATTTTGTGCCAAGTGGGCCTCGTTCTTGGCTAATAGGTGCAATTCTGATAACATGAAGAGGAAAAATAGCAGACTATGAAACATTATTTTTTGTGTAAAAAGCTCTTTCAAGAAAGCAACTAATACTCTCTGAAGAGTTAGGGCGGTGATGTAGCAATCAGCGAGGGGTGAAAGGTCCTTGTGGGGATTATTCACAAGCACCAGGAATTTGAACAAGTTTACTGAGCTGTGCTTTCCATCCTCAGCTTACATTGCACAAGAGCATATTGCCATAATGCCTGCTGTAGCTTATCTCCAGCTCCTTTGAAGCTGGCTTCAGGTATCTCCTGATCAGGTATCCAGATATCTTGCCACATTGAAGAAAGTGACAGTACAAGTGTGTATTTTCTTTAGGCTCAGTTAGGAGGTAAAGAAATAAAGTATGGCCAAAGGAGATCTTACTGCTGTCTTCAACTCTCTGGTGGGAGAATTGTGGAGAGGGCAGAGTCTGACACTTCTCAGAAGTGCACAGTGACTGGATAAGAGACAAAAGTCACAGGTTTTAGCAGAAGAAATTCTGATTAGGATATTAGGACATATTTTCTGAAGGGTTTGACTCTCAAAACAAATTACCCAGAGAGGCAATCTCCATCACCGAAGATGCTCAATGCTCAGCTACATAAGGCCCTTGCAACTGTGATGACAGAGTTTGCAGAACATAACTAAATTCTCTTTTCTCAGATACAGAAATTTGTCTTTATTTATTGTTTTTAATTCCATCAGCCTCCCTTGGCACAAAATTAAAATTAAGGTTAAACGAAATAAATGACATTTCTGACAGTATACCTTTCATACCAAAGCAGGCATTAGATCTCTTATGGTGACATCTGGCTCTAGTTTATTTTCCAAATGTGCATTTCTATGTGTATAATGTTTCATACAGCAGATAAAGCAAATATCTACTGTACATACTATGTTTGTGGTGATATAAAATGTATCTGCTTCTGAGCAAGTTTTAAATTATCTGACTTACAACAGATGCATGTATATAACAAGAATATTTTAAGTATAAAAATTAGTATTAAAATTGCAAAGTCCAGAGTAAAAAGTTTTTAGCAAAATGACCACATTTTATTTCATATGGATATCTTACTATATTTGCCCTAGCTGTGGTATCTTCTTTATTTTTGGTGACTTGCAACCTTAAACTTAGTCCATTAATAAACAGAAATGCACGCAAAGACATGGATGCACACACACAGGCGCAGATGCACACACAGACACAGTTTTTTGCAGAACCTACATTAAAAATTCTCACAGACTGACAATTGCATCTGACCTTATTCTTTTTAGGCATGTTGTTGATACTGTATTACTTTGAATATATGAAAAAGGAATTAAAACTTTATTGATTGTTAGGCTGCCTTACATTCTCTGTAGTGCAGTTATGGTCTCCTCCTGACACTTATTTAATAGAACTTCTTTATTTTCCTTTTCTTTCACAGAATCACAGAAATATGGGGTTGAAAGAGACCTCCAGCAGTTGGTCATCTAGGCAACCTCCTGCCCAAAGCATGTCCAAATAGATCAGGTTGCTCAGGGCTGTGCTCAGTTGAATTTTGCTATCTCCAAGGGTGATTCCTGAGCATTCTGTTTTTAACCACTGTAATATTTTGCGCATTTTCTTCTCATACCTACCTTGAATGTCCCTTGTTCCAACTTGTGTTTGTTGCCCCTTGTGGTGTGCACCTCCAAGAAGAGTCTGGCATGGCCTTCTCTGGATTGTCCCACTATACCTAGTTACAGAGAGCAATAGGGTAGGCAGCTACAAGATTTCCCCCCTCATATTTTCATTTGAAAGTTGAACAAACACAATTCTCGCAGTCTCTCATTGCATGACAGTGCTTCAGAAACTCTCTTTGTCCCTTGTAATAATTTTAGATTTTGGAATAGACCCTTGTGTTCTTATGGTGTGCTGCTTATTTCAGTAAATGCTCCCCAGATCTTGATCCTTCTCCAGGTTCATTTGCACAGATAAAAACATAAAAAGTGCTGAACAGATTTCTGGAAGGAGATAAACATGGCTACAAGATGATCAACAGGCTGGAAAATTTTATGTTTCTCAAAAAATGCATGAGAATCCTACTCTGTTTATAAGAGAGTGAATTCATCACTGAGACACTTTAAAATTGAGTCAGATCAGAATCAGGACCATACATATGTCAACGTATGTAAACTATGTATACTTATATCTATTTATTAATGATTATGGAATTGTTTGGTGTCCTACTGTGGGCAGGGGCTGACAGGGAGTTTTCGTTGACTTTAGTGGGGTAAGACTCAGAGTTTTCTTGGAGAGTGTGGACAGATGTAAGGTTGT
This sequence comes from Tinamus guttatus, assembly GCF_059628265.1. Classification (NCBI taxonomy): domain Eukaryota; kingdom Metazoa; phylum Chordata; class Aves; order Tinamiformes; family Tinamidae; genus Tinamus; species Tinamus guttatus. The sequence goes on along the minus strand of NW_028288727.1, from coordinate 488,795 downwards.
ATCCCACAGTAATTCATGTGTATTTCTTAAGGCTGTGTCTCATGTGCTAGTCTGCTGCCAACATAATTTAAAGAAGTTTCTCTATAACCTTCTGAGGATGCATTTTGACCCCTGCCCATGGCTTAATCTACATAAGAAGTTTAACAGAAAAGCCTAAGTATCCATTACCAGTTCCCTTTTAATTAAAAATACTGTGTATTCGTTCTTGTCATCAGGGAAACCCAAAACATTATGTCACTTTGCTAATACCAAAATGAGAGTAAAATGGACTGTATATGAATAATTAATGGGGAGACATATCAGTTCTCTGGGCAAGGCTCCACACTTCAGACATATTTATTCTCTGTCTGGTAAAACATAGGTGGATTTCTGTCTATAAAGAAATATTCCTTTTCATGTGATCTTCCTTAATCCTAAGGATATCAGATTCAGATCCCAGAGCCATTGAAATCACCGTTACTTGATGATCCCATCAGTCTTCAAAAGCTCTGTGATCAAGAGCTCTGAGCAGGTGTTATCTCCTGTAATAAATAACAAAAATAAAGCAGACCAGAAGAGTGGAAGAACAGATCTTTGTTTTGAAGTACAAATAAAATTATTCCCTTTTCAAATGAAGTTTGGAAAAAAAAATCCTTTTATCGTTTCCTTATTGGTAGAAAATATCAAACAGATTTTTCTTGGAAAAAACAATAGTTCTTTTCTAAAAAATTATTTTGGAGGTCACAGTTCATAGCAAAATATTCTGCTTCTCTTTGTTCAGCTGCCACACCTTCCCATCCCTGTCTTCTGGTGCATATGAAAAAAGAGATGGAAATTAAAATAAAGGGAATAATAGATTTATTGCTGTTCTGTTTTATAGACCATAATTAAAGTAAATGGCATTACACAGTTGAGTCTTTTTGCTTGCATGTGCAAAAGTCTTGCAGGGTGTGTTTTTGTATTCGTTACTGTTGTTTTTTTTACTAGTAACTCAGGGTTGAAACAACTAAAAACTGCTGCTCCAGAGTAGCTGCAGCAGTTTCGATATGACAGACCCTCAGAAAGAAACAAGCCAAGATGTTAAAAACAGAGGAAATTATTGTCAAGAAAAAAAAAGAACAGAAAGGATATTCCTCCTAGCTTTCCTTTGGAGTTCAATTTTATGGATATTATATAGAAATTAAAACTAGGTACCTTGTGCTATGAAACTTAAAAATCACCGTGCTTTTCTGCCTCTCTATACATTTTGAACAAGTGTACTTTATTTTAAAGTGGTTGGTCCATGGAGGTTTATGCACAGCATACAGCTTGGTGCAGTAGCAGTCTTCATGTGCTGTACATCTTTCCATCCGGCAACACAAAAGCAAAACAGCAACAAAGACATTTATTTAGTGGGGAAAAAAGAATCTTCTGAAGTCCAAAGATGTTACTGAACAGGACCATTTTTTTTCTATGGGTTCAGTATTTCCTCTAAAAATGAACATTTAATCACTGCCACCCTAAGAGAATAGTGTAGTTTTGAACACCTTCAGTAGGTATGTGACAGAATATTCAGTGTTTTATTTTCACTATGAGGTAAAATATAGCTTCCTAATGAATAAGTCAGAATAAAAAGAAATTGAGAAGGAGTTTTTATGTTACTATGTTTTTTTTTTCATATTTCCCAGCTTTAGGTGTGGCAGTGGTGGGAGCAGGGGGCTCATCAGAGCTTTCCAGGCTGTGCAAGTGAGGCTGCATTAGCAGGGAGCGATCACAAACCTCAGAACAGTCCTTGCCATTCTCTTGGAAAGGAAAAAGGAGCGTGTTTGCTTGTTGGCCTTCTGCACTGCCTGTGCAAGTGACTGCTACTTGGTAATATTTACAGAGACAGAATGGGTTTGCAGGTTTGCTTTTTCCCTTCTTTTCAGTGAAAGTGAAATCAAAAGCAAAGCACTATCTCTCTTTTGGCAGAACAAGGCTAGCATTTGTGATTAGACAGTGGGAGTAACATGGGGGTGGATGGGAAGCAGTGGTTCATTATTGTCTCACTTGGGCTCACTTAAATGGCTCATAGCTAACCGATGAAGGTTTTTTTGTTTTCTGTGATGCTCAGAAATAGTAAGATTCTGATGAAGTGGACTGAGAGTAAGGCCATTTCTTCCAGTATGTCCCATCATAAAAAATCAAAATCAAAAATAAAAATAAAATAATGAAAAAAAAAACCTCAGGTAAAGAGTATCTTGAATGAAAATGGTCTGTCTCAATGTTTCATTACAGCAAAGGCAAATTAGTGTTTCAGAGGAACCATTAGATACTTAGATATGTTTATAAACGCTATACAACTAATACATGTGTGACCATTTTTGCTGACGCTGCCTGTTTTTCTCATATGGATGTTGGAAGAATAAAATGTATTAGTTACTTGCAAATACCTGAGTAAAGAGGACCTTATGAGGTCTGAGGGTGATAACTGTATCCTCTGCAGTATAAGTAAGTGCTTTTAGGCCTGCAGCTTTACTTCCTAGTCTGTATTTTCAGCTAGACCTGCTGAATCATCTTAAGCAGTGCAAACAGTGCAGGCTCAAGAATTCCACACTGTATAGTGGGTTCACTATATATAGTGGGACCAGAAATCTGGTGATTTGTATTGTACATACAGTTTCATATAAGGACATCATAACTGAAATCACAGACTTTTCACAAAGTGAAGAAAGGGTTTCTGCTTTCTGTACTCTTCCCCCACCCCCTCTTTGGCTGTCTTTCAAATAATATAATTATAGAAGGATTTCATAAAGCCGATCCTTCTCTTTCTGTAGTGTAATGCCCTTTTCTTGTTTACAAAATCTATTGTTGTTTCTTTCCAAGCACTTTAAGGGACTGCATGCTATTTTGCCATGCTAAAATATATCTTGCACTGACATTTTTTTCACAATTAATGCCTTCTCCAATTGGATACAAAATTTCTGCCTTCTATGTCAAACTCTCTACACAAGTAATAAAAGAGAAGAAGACATTTAGGGCTCTGACCACAGGGCTTCAAGGTTCCTGTTTCTATACACGGGTATTCAGCGTATTTCTCACAGAAGAAAAGCCTAAGTTATGGAGACCAGGTTCACAGAACAGTGATTGATATTGTCAGTTTGCCTAGGAAAAACTAATGGGGTTATAAGGAAATACTATCTATTTTATTAGAGTAAAATTTGACATCTGGAAACAGAAGAGCAATCGACTGGTTTCCGTCTTTCACTGATTTTAGCCCCTGCTATTCAGTAGACTTCCTTTGCTGTAAAACCACATGCACATTGCATGCACGAGCGCGCACAATATGCTCTTTTGCTATTGCTTTAAGCCCCAGGCAGATTAAACTTCATTAGGAGACTAAAGCTCAAGGAAACTTCAAACTGTAGCAGATAGTAATTCGATGAATAAAGAATTAGAGTTTGTTTTACTAAAGCCAAAAAGAAAAGCGAGAGTGAGTTCCCCATGGTTCTTTTGTGCCTTTAGCCATTGAGTAGGAATACAGTAACTTTTCATAGCGTGGTTTACATACCTTATAAGCCTGGTAGCCACATGCCATGGCCTTTTCAATGCGTTAAGCATCCAGCGGAAGCTCATGTCTCTCATTAAATAAGCAATGTCTATACTTACCTCAGAGGAAGAAATGAGAACTGGAGCAAGAATTTGTGTTCAGACTATTGGGTAAATGCACTAGCATTTTAGGCAGAAGATGCATCAGAAATTAATATATTCTGTATGCAGATAGGCTGGATTAGCTTCTGCAGCAACATTAAAATTCTCATCCACTGTCCTGTGAGCTCTAGGATAAGGGAGAGATCACTGTAGCAGTGTGACATGGTAACCCATGGGCTGTGATTTGAGAACATAAAGTGTGCTGGTCTCATTCCCCTGGGTTACTATGTAACAAGTAAAGTGGCCCAATAGTTGACCAGGGTCTCCAACATTAGTATCTGAAAACTTCTGGATAATTTTTAGTGGATGTGCTGCAGAAGACAGTTTGCTAGGGAATTACTTGGTATGTATTACCTGCTGGAGCATGCAACATACTGTATAGGGACTCCATACTCCGTACAGACAGTGCTAGAACATCAGGGCTAGGTACAACAAAGGAAGTGCCAGGGTGTCTGACAACAACTGTTTTTGGTGCCTGGTCCCTAGAGTGGGACCCCAAACCTTTGCTTGATCCTCGTGCTTGCTATTGAGCTGGTGGAGAGCTGGACGAACCCTGTCAGATACATTAGTGCTGCCAAAAGTCATCATAGCTAGTCACCATTGCCTAAAAGTAGGTAGCGGAGAAATGCAGAGGGATACATCACATATCTTGGGATTTAGTTGTCTTACTCAGGTCTGCAGAGGTACCTCCTCAGCCTGGGATGTACAGTGAGGCTTATAGTCTGAGAAGTGTCTGTGTAGTTTGCATGCAATAGACTGAGCAGAGATTACTCTCCTTTCTGTGAGAGGTAATATTTTAAATTAAATAAGGAGGAAAAAGTGATTTATTTCTACCTTGTTTTGGAAGAAAAGAGGCAGAATTTCCAATTCCAGCTCCCATTGCCTAGATAACTGCTGTAAGTAGAAGCTGTAAGGTAACTCAAGTATGCTTTTCACTCCTCTCTGAGCTCTGCAGCTGTACAAAAAAGAATACAAAATTAATTGCACTAGACTGAAAAGCATAAAAGACAATAAATCAGATTCAACTTGCTGCTGCAGTTTCTTGTTCTCATAATTGCATCTTTATTCTATATTAATTGGTAGTTCTGTAAAATGGAGCAACTGTCTGGTAAGAGCTCTTTTTTGGACACTGGAGGACATGGGTCTGTGCTCCTGTTCCCAAGCAGGTAGTATAGCCAGACATATTGCTCTTCTGCATAGTGCCAGGAGAATCTCCTAGCACACCAAAGGGATGTGCTCAGCCCCTGTGCCACCAAATCCTCTCTCCGACTGCCTTCTGCACATATGAATTCCGAGATTAACTCCTGGTCACATCACACAGGTTGGATGTGGAAGCTTTTCATCTGGGAAGACTGCTAACGGTTTGGTCTCACTTTAGGCTGGCTAATGGATGGCAAAGTTTAGTTAATTTGGGGCATGCCACCAGGGAATACTGATGTGCTTGGAAGCTCAAAGTTCTTGCAGTTATGACTGTTATTTCTGCATGCTACCTCTAGTGTAGTATCTCTTTTCAAACTCTGGCAAAGTTAATTAAATTGTTGTTTGACACTCTGCATTTTAAGGCTTGAAGTAAACTATTTAAAGCTTGAAGAACAATCTGAAAATCACAGTGAAATGCAGGGAACTACATACTTACAACCTAATTCTGAAGTGAGTAATTAATAAAAAATTCTATAGTGTTGCAATCATGCTTTGTGCTGACAATGAAAAATAAAATCCAAAACCACACATTTAGGCTGATTCCCTCTTCGCACTTTGTCATTCAAGCAGCCTTCTCAACTAATGTCTGTGGGGGCAGCTGCATTTACCACTAATGAAATGATGCCAGCATATGCCAGAAAAGAGTTCGGCTCTGCTTTATTAACTTTCCTTGTTCTTGGGTCTTATTCCCTCAAGCAACAGGATAGATATCTATTCAACAGAGCTATTTATTTCAGATATTCATAGATACTGAAATATTTATTATTTTTGCCAGAGGTGAGAAAGATACTGAGTGCTTTTCTTTTTCCTAATACATGTGCTCACACTTCTTTATCCACCACTTTGTCTACATTTGTACACACATCATGACTTAGGAAAGAGAAAAAATCAGTATTTAAATCCAATTCTAATGAAAATAAGTGCCTTATAATGTATGAATCAAGGAAATCAGAAATATTAGAAATTCTTAACTCCTCTAATCCGCCCTATATTAGTGAAAGTATTTGCTCCAGCACATTTTTGTAGTGCTTTCTCTAGTTTAATAACAAATATCTCAAGCATAGAAACTTCTTTTCTGAGCTGTTATTTCAGGAACAAAATTGTTTTCTAACTATGACTCTTTGTTTTCTATTTTTTTGGTTCTTTGTAACAGTGAATTATACTTTTGTGCACCATCCTAATCCTCTCACATTTGCACATGAAGCACTTGCACATAGAACTTTTAGGCGGCTTTACAATCTCTTTTTTTGGCCTTGCTGGCCAAACTTTGCTTTGCCTTGTTTGTTCATTTTCTGATCTTCCTCATAATTCAATCTCTTTGCTCTCTTGAATACGGTTTAGAACTGATGACAGTTTTCCTTCATATTGCTAATGCTGAGGAGCTGGCTAAGTGAGTTCATTATTCTGTGGATAATCTTGATGTGGTTAAAGGCTGTTTTGTGATGGGATTCCTCCAGGTAGGGTTCAAAGCAATGCTAAATACAACTTGGGGCCTTTTTAAATTTCTTTCTTGCAGGTGCATATATCTGCATTGTCCTAATGTTAATCTAATGTGTGTAAATAACTCTTTTGAAGTAACTCAGTGGATATACCCCATTGCCCTCTGTATTTATTTATTAGATGTAAAATGATAAAAATATGTTTAGCCAAGCCTCTAGGCACCCAGCTTGTCACTGGTAATTCAGTGCTGTCCTGAGCAACAGTAAAGCTGCAGACCCAAGACTTTGGACTCTTTGCGTGCTTTGCACGCGTATCCTGTTTCCTGGAGCCTGTCACTTTGACATTGACACAACAGCTGTACCAGTACAGTAGGGCTGCTCTAGCTTTTTTAGGGCTGCTCTCAGCTTTTTCATATACTGAGGCACTGGTCCTATGCTTACCCTGTGGGATCCCCATATGCTCTGGGACAGAAGCAGGAAATCCAACTTGGCAAATCATCTCATCCTGGGGTTTGCCATTCAGTTTGACCAGAGGTGGAAATCTCCAATTTTATTTAAATAAGGAAATAATCCCTGGAGGTCACTTCCGTAATTTCTTTCCTGATGCCTGAGGCAGAATGATTTAGGGTGCAGTGGGTCACCCCGGCCATGCTGGGCTATGATGAGAGCAGGCGGCTGTGCTGCGGTCACTTCTTGGAGCACAGGGATGCGCCTCCTGCTTCTCCAGCTTGGTGCATGAGGACCAGAAGTGGAAGGTTCCCAGGTAACACAGGCCTAGTCCTGCCAGCAAACGATGTAGGAACCGATCATGGGTTTCTGTCTCAGTGAATGATACTGTCAGTATTGCTATCACTGTTGGAAGAGTACAACAAAAGCAGATTTCACCAGATTTGCTCATACCAGTGCTTTGCTGCCAACTCTGAATCCCTTCTGCATATAAACTACATGTGTGCTTGCATACATCTGTTTTGCAGAATGCCTCCTGCAAAAGCAGGGCTTTGGCTTGGCCTATAGACTTGGGGTCTGAACAGCTTCATGCATAACCAGAAAGGACAAAGTTTTGTCTGAGCCTCAGGATTGATGTATTACAATTTCCTTACCCAAGTGTTGCTGGTGCCAGCACTCCTCATCACGTAACTTAGAAATCTGCTGCTTCTTCAGCCTCTCTTGTGGCATCACGACATGTTCTCCAGAAAGGAGACCAGGATACACATTAACCAAATTCATCAGCTGTTCATCCTTTCTTCACACTCTGCAGAAAATGATAGTGATAGAAAGGAAATGAGAACAGAGTACGGCAGCAGCATCTTTATTCCTGTTATGCAATATTCATAGAAAATCATCCCATTGTGCCTGTTGCTTGCTGTGTAACGAAAAAGGAGTTGCACTGCTGAGGAATGTGCAGTCTTGCAAAAGTTCAGCTGATCCATCAGTTCTTTGAGCTATATTTAAAAGGGCACCAGGAGAAACAAGCACTTGAAGGGAGTGAAAGGGATTTTGTTAAACAAAATAGAAACCAAGAAAGGCTCTTGTGATGTTCGACAACAGCTTGTTTACTGCCTAATGCTTTAGGTATTTCTTTTCTAGGAAGTACATCCTTGCAAAATATGGTCCAGAAAAAAATGGACCAGAAAAACTGACAAGATCAATTAGACTTATAGTGTGTTCTGTTTATGTTTTAGGTGCATAAGATGCCGAAAGGCATTTTTAACTTGCACAGGTTTCAAAGGACTATAAAATCAGTTGCATGATATATGCAAAATAAGAAGAATTTCTGGTTTGTTCATTTGCTTTATGGCTAAATATTTGTGTTTCATGTAGCAGGCAGGTTTAAAGTGCAGTACTCTTTAGGTGTGCAAAAGGGAGTGGTGTTTAATTAACAGTATTTAATTAATTGGATGCTGCTGTTCTTTAAGTAGACTAAATTAATGTAGGCAGCACTTTCTGAGCACATTATCACTTCCTTGAAGGTATGAAAAAAATGGAGGAGGCATTATAAGAGATCCAAAATGCTTACATTTTCATCTGGAATCATTAGATGGAAGTTACTGGAGTTGCATCAGCCGAGAATTTGGCCTTGGGCTTTAAAGCAGTGCACACTGTGAGGAGCCAAAACAACTGGGTGAGATCACTGCACAATATTAAGCATATCAGGAGGCCGAGCATGATAGAGCCACTGAGTAAGCTACAGAAATGGCATCAAGACCTGTAAACACAATAGCAGAAAGCTCTGCACTATCACATTGCTGTATGGGTTAGGCAGCAGAACTGAATACAAGGAAGGGTAAATCAACCCTTTCTCATCTTCCATAGCATTTTTTTTTGTCATTTACTCCCCCATCTCTTCCCATGATTACTTTCCAAGAATAAATACAGAGTTTTGTGTTATAATCCTGCAGTAATGGTAATGATTATTCTTCCCAAGGCTGGTTTGGGCCTGTGTACTTTACACTTTTATACCAATATCAAAAGAGTGAATTCGATTTTACTTGGGTCTGCTCCTATATAGCGTGGTATTTTAGAGGTTTTGTTGTTGATGATTGTTTTTTTCTCCAAAACAATACAGTGTACTGCTATTGTCAGCATATATTAAACTCAGCCCATCTGCTGAACGATTTTTACATGTGAGGGAGAGGACCCAGACTGACAGGTTAATGTTACTTGTTGAAAAATCCGAAAGGCTCCATTGGTGCTTTAGGAGCAGAAGAGAGCAGGATGGCTTCTGCAAGCAGGAGAGGTTGGAAATAGTGATGTCAGTGTCAAGTGTGACTTTTAGCCCAGATCAGGAGACCTGCTCTGTGATCCACTTCCTGGGAATCCCCGCGTCCATTGCGGCTGGCTCAGTGCTGGCAGAGCATCCCCAGGAAAAGAGGGCAACTGTGAGCAGGCAGCGATTCTCACCCAGGTATTTTTGGAAGTCTCTGAACTTTACTTTTAAAGATGTGTCAGAAATAGCTATGAGAAGTTCAGGAGGCACAGAGTGTTTGAGTGCTTGTTTTCTAACCCACTGGCCAAAAGGCGTTAATAAAAACTATTCAGACAGCCCTTAACTGAATGTAATTGCATGAAGCTTTCGGCTGTGGGTTATATTGATTCAACTTCCTTGTGTCTGCCCAGGAGCAGCTTCTGTTCATACCAGACTCACAACATTTGTTAAAAATGATTAAAAAACACTTTTAAGTTTCTAAGAAGGGAGAACTTTTTTAAGGACTGTAATGATTTCTGGGGATTAGAGGCCTGTGTTGCAGCCTAGAGTGATTTGGACCAAGTGGACATTTAGCACAATCTGCAAACGTGCCGAGCGGCAGGTTTTGCTAATCACCAGTGACCGAGGGCTGCGAGTAAGGAAGAGCGTGGAGTGACGGAGGGGGGTGAATAAGAAAGTAGATTGTGCTTCAGAATGGGCAAACCAGCAAGGAGAGTTTTGAAATGGATTAATTTGGGAAATAAAGGTTTGTTTCAGAAGAGAAGTCATGGAAAACCTTAGACTTCTCTTAAGGAGTCTAATTTAGTTAATCTCTGTGGACAATTTATTAACTTCAAAGGTAGGAAGAACTGTGTATCCATCTAATCGTGTTGAAGATAACTAAAAATTTCCCACTGCTGGAAGTGTTCCACATTTTCTTTCTGCAGTGTTTGTAAAGCAACCTGCTTATGTCCCAAGAGGGACCTTCTTGCCTCTTGTGAGATTTAACATGCATAAAATAGTCTAGAAATGTAATTTTCTTGATGGGATTTGCTATTACTGGAGTATTCTAAAAGGACTTATGGGGGAGAGAGCTGTGGGGAGCCTCAGAACTGGAAGCTGTTGCTCTGTTGTTAGTGGTTGCTGAAGACCTTGGCAAATTTCTCTGACACCGGGACTATAGTGAGGCCATTTGGGATCTTGGCTGGCTGCCAATGGGGTGACTTTTCTGGTGTTTGAAGGCAAGGAGTGTGCAAGGAGGAAATAAAACTTTGCAAGACAATGTTTCTCCTCTCCTACTGTTGAATCTTCTAGCTGAATGTCATTGCAACCAACTCTGACAGGAGCAGGGAAACTTACAAAGATTCTTGGAATACTCAACTGTAATCTATCTATCCATCTATCTGTACACAGATCCAAAATATGCATTTTTATTTTTTAACTATTTTTGTCTCTCTAAAACATAAGTGACTGTCATTTTTTTTTGTTACTTTTGTTTGTTTGTTTTCCAGTATAAGTATGTCTTTGTCTAGAACATACAGCTTTGGGTAATCTTTGGGTAAAAAATATCTTCCATATCAATATTAAAATTATTAGTGAGACCAAATTAGGTTATATCTAGTCCAGTATGCTGCTAGCCTAATTCCTGGAGGAAATGGGAAGGAAGGAGAGAAGAGTGAGGAAGTAAAACAGTTAAATGCAAGAATCTTCTGTGCTGAAAACCTAAATTGAGGAAATTTAAAAGAAATTTAAAAGAAATGCTTGCATGGCGATATGCCAGCTCCTGTTCCTTTTAGGGGACCTTTCAGCGATTTGAATTTCCTTAATCATTACAAAAACAGAGCTGCTTCATAATTTCTAAATGTTCTGACGGGTGTTATGCAGCAATTATACCACTCCCACTGCAGGCTGGGTTCGCAACATATCGGAACAGGTCCTTCACATTTTCTACTGGATAACTCTATATCTTCCTTCTCTCTTTGTGTTGGTCTTAAGGTGCCCAAATTGCTTTGCACCCTTGCAATAAGAACTGTTTTCCTCAGCTAGTGATGCTCCAGTGCACTTGTGTTTCAGAAGACTGGAGCTTGTATCCAAAGAACCTTGGCTTGACAGATTGAATGATCAGATCTTTGCCTTTAGACTGCAATTTTAAAATGTAATTTCCTGAACATTCACCTTATTCTTTCATATGATTTATATACTTTGCTTATCTGCTGTGAACAGGACACTACTTACTTTTCAACATGGGTCAAAGTTCATGGATGTATTCAGTGAGGTGGTTGTGTCCCATCAATTTGTCAAAAGTTGGGAAGTAAAAAAAAGAAAAAAAGAATGTTTGACACATCCTTTCTAAGTGCCTCCATTGAAATTTCATTGAAATATTTAAATCTTCCTCTTTATTTAATTCATTATGTCCAGTCTAAAAAGTTTCAAATAAATCAGTCAAAAAGTTTCAATAAATCTGACTTGCTAAACTTTGACATTTAGATATAACCTTATGTGTGTCTCATTTCAAAAATAATTTTCACTGATTCTCCCTCTAGGCGCCTACTATAGCTGTTTTGGGGAGGGCACACCATGGTGAAACAGAACATCTTTCTTCATGTTCTTACATAAAGCATTATGCAAAGCCACTGAAGAGTTCACAGAAAGACTGCTACCGATTGTATGGCAGTCTGGCCAGACTATGCACAAAAGTTATATTGTTAATTATGATCTTTGTCAATTATAATTTGTCAATAATTACTTGTTGCTGCTTTTCAATCCTTTGTTCTACCTCAAGATATAGCAGTTTTTACCTGATACCACTATTGATCATAGCTCCAGTTCTCACCCATTTTATATGTTATAAACTCTATGGAAGATCCAGTCTGAAGTTCTTTCAGCCAAACACGCTCCTCCCACCCCTCCAAAAAAGCAGGTACTAAAGCTGTATGGTTATTGTTTTAAGAAGTTCAACAATTTTACATTTTTAACACTTAATTAAAAACTAAAATAAACTATTTTTTCACTTTTAACTATCAACATGTTTTACCCAGCAGATCTAACAAACAGCCATATGCTCTTGAGTCTCAAGGGAAGTATTTCCAGCTTGAAAATCAATATGTCACTACCAGGCTATGGTAATGGATGCTTACAGCAGCAGGTTTATATAAGCTAATGGTATAGTGTGCAACAGCAACTCATTTAGATGAAAGGATTGGCTAGTCTGATTCAACTATTGAAGGCAGCAAAAGATGAATGTTTATAAATGCTAATAAAAATGGTAATTTGTTTTCTGAAGAGCAGGGTGTCTGCAACTACCACACTGGAGACCTTACCAGGAAATACTTTCAGTGTACATTGGTCTGTGTTTTTTTTTTTTTTTTTCCATGAGAATCAGCCAAGCTGGACTTGGATAAAACTGGAAAAAATCTGCAGAAAATCAATGTTATAAATATGCATGTGAAATTTGGATTTTACAAAAACATCCACAGATTGTCAAGATCTGGGATTTATGCATACTTTGAAGAGAGAAGATGTAATGCGCCTTACTTAAATGGGATTTTTGAAAGAATCCTACCTTGACATTTTTTGTGGTTTGTTGTTGAGACCACTGATGAAATATCGTATGGATCAAAGTCTGTGGAAACAAACTGCTTCTATGCTGTGTGTTACTGGAAAGCCCTTCTTTCTGTATTGCTAATGACATCCTACTTGCTCCCACAGACGGATTATTTCAAACACTGCAGCTAATACACCGTATCCCTAGCGTTTCTCACAGGAGTTAAAAAAATTCTAGTATAGCATATCACTACCTCTTTCAGAGCAGTGGAAAAGTGGTCTTCCGTGCCAAGTACAAAAGAAGCTGTAGACTGTGGTTTAAAGACATGTACCGTTTTTCTTTTGTTTTCATATTCGGTATGTTGAGACTCTTGCTCTTTCTTTGTGTTGCTTGGAACAACCATAGCATACATTTCTTTGACTAGTTTGTGTGTTATGGTTAGCAGAGACTAGAGAGAGATTTTAACTAGAAAACACACATTCATCAAGTCACGCACGATGTCTGACTTCTGTAATCATACAGAATTATGTATCCTCCCCATATTATATAATAGTGAATCTTGAGACAGACCTTTCCAATAATTTTTCATTATTTACAATAAAAACTAGGTATTTTATATCCACGCATTAGAGTTTGAGTTCAGCTCTAGAAATGGGTGAATCTTTATGTGGGAGATAGGGCAGTCATTCCTAACTTTGCTGGATTCTAATGTGGATAGCTTGTTTAAAAAATGGTAAACATAGTTTAGTCAGCCTCCTGTTCAGATATGGATTTCTTAGCTTAAATAACTAGCCAAAAAGAGCTATTTAAACAACCTTTTGTAATGTGTGGAAGCCACAGCTGGCCTTGCTGAGTTTTTAAAAAGTAACTAAGACACTTTTTTTTTTTTTTTGGTGATATTTCTGTTTGTTTATTTCAAACTCTTCCAGATTCTTCCTGCCACTTGTTTTACATATTGTATTTACAACTGAAGTTTCATCGAGAGGACTTGTGGCCTCTTGTTTGCAAATTTACATGGAGCATCAAAGAACATTTTAAATACGAGAATTTCCTCTAGCAAGGAACAAAACCACTGTATTATTTGTGTGCTACATATAAGCATAGTCGACTTCAAAGGTCTTGGTTACCTTAGCTCTGAGCAGTGGAATCTCTCTTCCAGTGTATGCGTAGGTCAAGACCCCTTACATATACACATCAGCCTTGCAGACTAAACCTGGTGTCCTTATGATTCAGTGCGCACAGTAGCAATGCATGTTGTCTGAGCACTGGAACATTTGTGGCACTGTGAAATACATAAAATGACCATCTTTTGGCATCTTTTTAAAATCTGATCCACTCTCTGTTGAAGTGGAGAAAAGATTCCCATGGCCTAAATGTTGTTGTGGAGGCTTTCTGTCTCAGAGGATGCAACATCCCAGGCTGTACAAGAAGTAAAAACCTGACAAAATGTATTATGAAAGATCAGCAAATATAACAGTTTGTGAAATGTGAAACCTTTTAGTATAGTAGGTTAGCGATTCAAGGGACTCCCCACTTCATATTGGCCTGGAAATAGAACTCATGAGTCAGCACGTGTGTTACATTTGTTGCAAAATCTTTCAAAAATCTGGCCGTGTGAAGAAAACATCACAAACTTTTTAAGTATCAGATCAATAACTAAAAGGCTGGAAAAATAGACAGCCTACAATGTGATCACATATTATGAAACTATCATAGCATTTATTCATAGATTATGTCCAACCTTGGAATTAACTGTGGCATAATTAAGAATAGCGTTGAGATCAACTTACATGTTATTTAGGCAGTTTCCATCTTCTGAGTGCTTGAATTTGCAACTACATTTTCTTTCAAAGCAAAGCCTAATGAATGGAGAACTTTTAACAACAATCTTTTTAAAAGCACTTTGAATGCCTCTTTCCTCTTCTTTGAAGTTCTGATCCATGCCATCATCCTAATACCCATGAAAATCATGGCCGTATTTGATTCTTGAAATCACACAATCCTCTGCCACTTAAGTTGTAGTAACAGTAAGATGTCCCATGTTAACCAAACCTAGAGAAGTCAGTCATGATCATAGGCTGACTTCCCTTCTACTCCAGCTGTATTTGATAGAAGTCATTGTATTTGACTGCGGGGGCTTCCTCCTTTTCCTGCCTGGCCTTGTTGTGTTGGAAGAAGAGGATAAAGAGTGTGAAACCGGGGTTATGGGAAAAGTCCATCTGAGATGATGGGTTGCACCTGTCGCAGTTGGTCCACTCAGGCACAGACTGGGACATACCTACTTTATGTGTCCACAAGGCATGGGCAAAGCATTATTTTTCAAAAAGATGCACATTTGTGGCACACATGGGCGTTTTTTTTAAAAAAGAAAGAAAAATAAAAGGGCCATCCTTGTAAAGTTTGTGAACTCTACCTGAGGGATGCTTAGACCTTCAGTATGAGTGTCACTGACATGACATTCATGTGAACATCTGCATGATGCATTTTTCCTAGCCTTTCTTTTCATAGAATCATAGAATGCTCAAGGTTGGAAGGGACCTCTAGAGGTCATCTTGTCCAACCCCCCTGCACACACAGGGTCACCTAGAGCATGTGGCACAGGGTGGCATCCAAGCGGGTTTTGAAGATCTCCAGAGAAGGAGACCCCCACAACCTCTCTTGGCAACCTGTTCCAGTGCTCTGTCACCCTCACTGTTAAGAATTTTTTCCTCAAGTTCCTGTACTTTTTTATAAAAGTAGAGATGCTTGGCTGGTAATTTCCAGAGTTTCAGCCCAAGGCAGACAGCCGGAGTGGAAATTTTTAGCACAAACAATTTCAGTTAAGCAATTGAAAACAAAAGAGTTGGGTAACCTTTGTAGAATCTACAAAACATGTAAGAGTGATAGAGAGGCCATTTCAGGCTATTAAATTAGTAGAAAAATCTGATTACCTACCTACCTAAAACAAGGTCAACAAATACATTTACGAAGAGTGCAAATAAATGCTAATATCAGATCTCCTTGAATTCTCTTTGTGTTGCAAGAAAACTTTAAAGAAAATTGAAAGAACCTTTTCTAATGATACAAAAATATTTCAAAATGTATGTTTTTAATAATAAATCCACTAAAACCTAACTTGGGTCTAAAAACACCGTTTATTAATTTAAGGGTCAGTGAAGAATGGAAGAACTGCTCTTATTCAAAAGTGTTACTTTAGAGCAGATACAGGATTCATTATAACACTGATTCTGGATTATTAAAGTACTCCAAAATGTTTTTCTTATTCCTGCAGATCTTGATATGCAGATAGATCTCCATCAGATATGACGAGGGAATGTGAAGGTAGACTACAGATCCATAGTTAATAGAAATAAGAGCAAATAGCCATATTGTGCTTACAACTTGAAGAGCTTATTTTAATGGGGAGGGAGAGGGACACTGATCATAATAGAAGAAGAAGTTAAAGAATATTTAGAGATGTTAGATATATTCAAGTGTGATAGGAGGATTAAGTTTGCAGGAAAGCACAAGCAATCTCTAAGCTCTGAAGCTAGGTTTTGCACTTGTAAATATAACATTCTAAAATTATATTCCTTGGCTCCTGATGCCTTTTGGCATGGAACATCCCGGGTCTATACAAATAAATTATCTTTGTCTCCAAAACAAGGCATCTGCATCCAAACCATTTGCTGGGAATCATCCCTGGTAATTTCCATCCTTCACCCAAGCTCAGCATTTGTTTGGGCAAGTGTTCCCTGGCTACAGCTGCCACAGTGCCAGGCTCTGTTCTCATAGTTTGACAAAAACAGATTTATATTTTTAGTAACATAGGTGACTTTTATTTACCTCCTTAATGCAGCATTCACAAATCTTTTCAAGAGTCCATAGAAGATGCTAATGTCCAAGTGGATCAACTCAGTGGAGCAGCAAAGATGAGGCTGCTCTTTGAAAAAAGGTAAACAGAGGGCATGGAAAAATACAGATTCATCAGTGATATTGAAAACAAACAAACAAAAAAGCCAGAATTGACCAAATTGCTTTCTCAGTCAGTTTGAAAGCATTGGAAGGATAATAAGGGGAAGACAATCAACCAAAATAGATTTATCAGCAACAAATTATGTCATAAATATCTATATTCTATCTTAACTAGAGTATCTGTTTTTAAGGACATGAGCAAATAAGTGTATCTGTTACAGTTTGACTCAACATTGTCCATTTCAAATTCAGAAAAGCAAACTATAGGACTAAAGTTTAGATTAATTTAACATATGCTTGGTGGGTGGAAAATAATGTAGAAATAGTTGCTTTGCTTCAGACTGGGAAAACTTATCTAGAGTGCTTGTAAAGTGTGTGCCTGGAAACTATTCCAATTAGACATTGTAAGCAACGACTTGACTGGGAAATAGAATTTCTCCATTTGCACATGACAACATGCTGCAAGGAGTTTCAAGGTTTTTGGAGGATAGGGCCAGAGCTCAAGATGATTTTGTTGAATTGAAAAGCAGCATGAAATCAATACATTGAAATTTACTAAGGGGAACTTCATAATCTGTGTGTGCAATTGGGAAGAAGTGAAATGTGCAAATGGAGACTGGAAGGTAATTGGGCATCAATGTCACAGGCATTCCAATTTGCAAACTGAATAACTAATAAAATAAATATGTCAGCCAAATTCACAGAAAAGCCCTTTTTCAGGCTATTTTTGCCAGGAGGCAAATACTACTGCACATTGATGAGTGTGATTTTGGTCATCACGCTTGGTAAAAATGTAGGCAAAAGTGAAGAGAATCTGGAGGACAGCAGCAGGACTGATAAGAGGTATAAAAGATATGGCCGACAAAGAAACTTCAAATAACTACGTTTGTTTAGTCTGTAAAAGAGACAACTCATAGTGTTAGAGAAGGGAGCTTGATAACAGCTTTCAAAATTATTGTAGCAATGGTGGCTATTAGATATTCATCATGTCCTAAGGACAGGACAGTAAGTTACTTATGTGATTTGAGGTAAAAATTTATAAGAAAAAAATGTGCAAATATTTGAAGACTGAAACAGTTTGTATGGGGAAAAAAAGATGAGAATAGGCATGTGTAAGAGTGAAATCTAAATATCTGTAAGAATGATATCTAAATATCTGATCTGACCTCATTTCAACATGTTGGTATAAATAATATTGAGATATTTCCCAACTCTGCTTCTTCACTCTTATGCTCAATTTGGTCCATTAGCTCCCATGTGAGCAGCATAATAAATAAAACGTGCATGTATTGCCTTTGCTAAAATAGACACTAGTCAAATAGTTGGCAGCACACTGTAAACTCTAACATTTTATATGAAAACCATTCTTTACCCAATAGTTTTACAGGAAGACAGAATCTTGGTGTTTGATACTGTTGAGTTCTATAATATTTTCCATTTACGTGAAATTTATAATGAAAATCTATTCCATGTATTTGTATCTATACTTTTATATATATATATATATAAAAATGCATACACACATACATATATCCTATGTATTTGTACCTATACTATAAAGTTATTGTCTCATGATGGTCTTTCTACCCCAGTCTATGCCAGGGCTGTATGGAATGTTTATTAAACAAACAAAAAGTGATATATCTAGAAATGTGTATCCAAACAAACTTATAAATGAAAATTTCCTCTAAAAAATGTGCTCGTTGTCATAATTTTTGAATCTAATATGGATCTCTTCTTTTCAAAATGAAAATCTTAGTTCCCTAAAATCAGCTAGTATTTTGCCATTAATGTCAGTGGCAATAAGACCGAGATTCTTAATGAGCAAATGGTGGCACCAGAATTCATTTTTCACTTGCTTTTGCAAGGCTGCCTATTTCTTGATACAGGGCCGGGATGCCTGCCATGTGTAAGTGATGCCATCGTTTGTGTTGTGGTGTGTAGTATTACAAATCTGCTATTTCCCACAAGTTTCATTCAGTTTTCATACTTTTTTTTCCCCCATAATCCTACTATGATTTCAGTTGCCTGCATTGAAGATGCCTAGTTATATTTCTGGAAAACCCCTAGGGATGTCCCATGTTCTTACTGTGGCTTTAACTGAGCCAGAAATTTAAACACTACAGTATGCCCAAAGAAAATACAACTTGAGCTATTGGAAGAGACTATACATACATATATGTATATGCATCAGAAAGGAAAAACTTAAAGTGAAAAAGTGAAATAAAACTTCTTCTTCTTTTTTTTTTTTTTCCAGGACAATTCTGTTGCTTTGGCAGTTTTGGAACTTGATTTTATGCTTTATAGAATTCCTTGTGAGCTAAGGGGTTGCTCACTTTTAATCCGTGTTTGCTGATGCTCGAATGCCTTTGGTCATTCATATTAAATGAACATGAATATTGAACTTTCACACATACATTTGTAAAAATGCACCAGTTCACTCGTGACTTTCAGTAATGGAAGTGGGGGATGCTGTGGATCTGAGTCAAAACTTGAGAGCCCTAGGGCACATTTGGCTAGGCATCAAGGAGGACCAGCTCCATGTAGCCCGTAGCAAGCCCAGAGCGAAAGGAGAGAAGCAGAAGGTGGTGGGAGGCCCTCGAAGAAGACTCAGCAGCAGGACATTAGGACTGTATAAAGATGCAGTGATAAAAGGCAGGAGAAGAAGGCAGCATATCTAAAGAGCAGCTACTAAAAGTTCAAGAGCTAATGTACTAAAAGAAGGAACATGAACCTGGCATGCTGGTTTAAGCTGAAGTTCATAGCGTGCTGTAGAATCACGTGCTTCCCAGAATGAGAAAGATTATCAGATTTTGGACCCTACCCAGTGTAATTAATATGAGTAAGTATGCAGGTTCATTTTGCTTTATGGGTAATATACTATTCTGTAAAGTACATAATAAATGAAGCAGGTTGATCACATTTTAATGGGTAATGGGTACAAGTTGAAACAGGGGAAGTTCCATCCTCATGTGAGGAAGAACTTCTTTACAGAGGTTGTGGAGTCTCCTTCTCTGGAGATCTTCCAAACACGCCTGGATGTCACCCTGTGCCACGTGCTCTGGGTGTCCCTGCTTGAGCAGGGGGGTTGGACTAGATGACCTCTAGAGATCCCTTCCAACCTTAACCATTCTGTGATTCTGTGATTTTCAGCCTGAGAAGTGCAAAAAGCAATAATTTAATTGTGTGTTATTCATCTTTATCTTTATTAAAAAGTTCTTATTGGAAATAGCTATTTGGCTAGAACTGCGTCAGAAAACTGCTACTGCCAGCATGGTGTATGTATATATGAAAATGTGGTTTTTGACACATTTTCACATGCTACTTGGTCCTGAAACAAAATAACTATGAGAAAATTAATATGTGAAAAGAATTCTATTTTGTTATAACAACTCTAGTGTCATTTTGCTAGTGCCTCAAATGCATTTACCTGATTAAAAGTGCCATTAAGATTTGTAAAAAGTTCTACTATACAATGGAAGTTCTGGAATAGGCTGTCTCTAATATTCACTAGTTTTGAAATTGGACTATTCATTTACACCAAACTTCCATCAACAATGAATTATTTGATTCAGTGAATTTATGATGAAAGCGTGTAGAAGGTGGGCTAGTATTTAACAAATGCTTGAGTATGACTCCTTTGCCTATGTCAATATTACCTCATATAATCTCCCAGTCAAGGAAAGCCTACATCTGCCTACCTTCAGATATGAATCCTGTGAGGGACATTTAGTCCAACAAATACACATATACTCAGAATGTATCGGTGTAGAAGGAGATATGAATGTACCTTTAGGCCAAGATTGAGCTGAATTAGTGATCATCCCATACAGATGTGAAAGAGTGAATAAATTACTGATGCCACAGAAGGACTTTCACTGCCCTTGAGCCTTTTGATGGCTCTTTTGATGGTTTGCTATTTTTTCTTTTTTTTTTTTTGATTTTTATTACTATTTTTATTTGAGGTTCAACACAGATGTCTTATTTGGACTGACTGCCTACATGCTGTCGCACCTGAATTGGAAACTAGAGGAAATTGTCATGCTAGAGTTATGTGACTCATTTTGCTGATAAACAGTAAAGTCTATGGGGA
The DNA here is from genome assembly GCF_059628265.1 of Tinamus guttatus. NCBI lineage: Eukaryota > Metazoa > Chordata > Aves > Tinamiformes > Tinamidae > Tinamus > Tinamus guttatus. The sequence continues at coordinate 468,231 of NW_028288727.1, read as the reverse complement.
AGCAATAATACAAATAGAATAGCAAAAATAGTGGGTTTGACTGGTAGAAGCATAAGGTAAATGCTGATTAGAATGCTAGTGATGTAAAAAGCCTGCTGGATATATAAAAGGGGGAGGCGTTGCCAGTGCAATCTGTAAATGTACTGTTTTTTTTTTGACTCCATCAATCACATTTTTGCAAAGGTCAGCCTTTCCCTTGCATGTTAGGCCAAATCCACTTGCCTGTTAGCTCTTCTTATCAGTTACTCGCACAAGGAATGATGAATACTTAATGTGGTGAATATATATAGTATCTACTTTCTGATGAGATTCCAGCTGTAAAATTACTTAATTGTGTCGATTATGAAAATATTAGGGACCGAGGGGGAACTTATTTGACTGTTTGAAACTGCTGTAACTAAAAGCCTTTGTGTAGATAACACTATGAGTCTTATTATCGTGAGGTTCTTTAATCATGGATATACCCCTGGAATCCAGAGTAAAATGCCCCTCTGAAAATGTCCCATGTCACCCATGGGAAAGTGCAAAACTAGATTTGCAGTTCTCAGGCCAGGTGCTAGACTAATATTACCTATATTGAGGAAAAAGGAGCAACTCTAATTCCAGAGTTTCTGTGCTGAGAATGTTCAGTTATTAAAGCAGTGTAGTTTTTGATATCTCAGCCCTACTTCGGGAAAACACCACTTTTTTTCCCTTTATTATAAAGGCTTCTAAATAATATCAGAAATGCAACAGGCTACAGACATTACAGTGTGAGTTTAGTTAGTAGTACATTTAGAAGCAGTGTAAGCCTCAAAAATAATAACCTTCACTATACTCTTAGGGCTAGAAGATAGTATTCTACCTTTGTGCATTTTATATGCAGAGAGAAAAGTCTTTCGATGTAATGTTTAGGAGCATGGAAGGAGATGGTAGAAAAGGCATCCAGTGGCTAGATAGATGAATTCCTAGTTACGCAAGTATTTGATTTAGTAGGTTGCTGTTACGGTCTTAGGGACTTAAAATTTAATAATAGGGGGTTTGATTAAATATGCCTGTAGTGTTTGTGTATATTACTATCCTGTACTACAGCTATAGGAAGGAACTTCAATAAAGTGTAGCTGTGATGGTAAAAGTGCTCCTGATCAGTCATACTGATTATTTTGTTATCTAAATGACTCTGTATGTTTCTGTGTAAAACAGAATGCTTTTTAGAACACTGAACAAAAAAAAATCTCCATTTCACACACAGACACACACACACGACAGAAGCATCAGGTTTGCATTACAGTTGAAAGTGTTGGTGTCTGCCAGGTACATTACATGGACCTTCTGAGACAATAAAATTGTTGATGACACAATGTCTCAATAGGCCAGTGGTGAGGGAGAAATGTTTGCTGCACTTGAGAGACTATGGTTTTCTTCGCAGCCTGCTGGTTTGGATTAGAATCAGATATGAGTTTCCAAGTCAACATGTAGAGCCCCCTGCCAGAGAGTTGTTCTTGGAGCTGCTGCTGCTTTATAAAATGCAGAGGGGAAAAAAGGAATGGCTACTGGCAGCTCTTCCCTCCTGCATTTAGGATGTTGTAGAGACAGCAACTAATACTGCCTGAACTTTGTTGCAGCAAACACTGGGTGGGCAGAGTGGTTTCTCACTGTCAGTAGATTTTGCTGTTAGTAGAGCAATATTAAAAAAGAAAGGAAAGCTTTCAGTAAGAGAAATGCTAGCAACATGCATTTAATATTTGAATGAAGCAATACTTGAATGAAACAATAGTGCTGGATCTGTGAAAAACACTATGGGAAGCTTATTGTATCCTTTGATTTCATACATACCCTCAAAAGGAAAAAATGTTCTGGATCATATGAAATGTGTTTTCTCCCAACTCTCTGAAAATTTTAGAGTTTCTAGAATTAAGGAGAGCCAAGCCAGTATATTTACAGGGATTTGTCTAGCTTGCACTGCAGAAATATGCAGAGAATTTCGACAAAGAGTTTCTCTGCAAGATTTTCCAGGCCCATTCTGCTGCTGCAAAACTTGGGTGGAAACAGCAATAAAAATAATAATAGTTGGTATTTTAATAATGTTTTCAGAGAAATAAGCATCAAAAAGTTTGCAGGGCACATTATCAGACTGATAAATTGAAGTACAGAGTAGTCACTCCAGTTGTCCATACTCCAGGAAGTATCCTGGAAAATCGTGGGCAAACAGTAGAGTAATACATCACCCTTCTGCTTCTCTGAAGTCATAATATATCCTAATCAAAGCTTGAATGATTAAGGAAGCAGTATAACATTTATCCCTGGAGATGTTTCAGCAGAAGTCTGACCAGGAGGTCATGATGCCTCTTGTAGACCAAGATCCAGTTCCCTTCAGGGTCACAGCTTTACTGTGATGTTCTGAGCTGTACCCTTGCTCTCTTGATGTAACTTATTAAAGCTAACACAGCACTGACACTACACCATGGACCATCTGAGAGACGCTTGCAGGTGTTATGGTGCCTATGGGTATCTAAGAAGGTAGAAGAACATTTCTTATTTTGTATGGACTGGGAGCCTGGTTCACCTCCACGGGTACTCAGAAATGCACAATCTGGGCCAACGTAGTCCACAGAAAGTTAGCATTCAAGACTCAAACCTCCATTTCTCAGGTATCTGTAGATATATTTTACATAATGACCTGAAGAGAATACCAGCTTTGCTGATTGCTAATCTTGCAAGATATTGTATACTCATGAGCAAGTTATTTAAAGCTACTCATAATATATTGGTGGAGAGAAGGTTTATAATTTGTTCATCTAGTATTTTATATAATTCTATCAAAAATAGTATGCAGAGAAAGCATTCTAAAAAATGACTAATTGTAGAGCAACTGTTATAATACTGTCCCCACATTCCTTGATATTTGAAACCTCTTCTGAGGAGGGCGGGGGGGAAGAAAAGAAGACATTACTCATCCAGCTTCTTTGCTAGCTGCACTCTTCTTTGAGTTCTACATCCTCAGTTCATAACCTTAAATGGAATTACTGCATTTGCTAATTGTAAACTAACCACATGATTAAAACAAAGTTCCTTTCCAGCATTTGGCATTGCTTCTTATAATTTTTTATTATTATTTTACAAGTTCTGGCAAAGACAGGAGGATTACACATATCAGTTAAGTATAAAAGTATGCCCCTGTAATGAGACGACATTATCTTTTTTTTTTTTTTTTTTACTAAAAATTAGTAGAGGGCGGGGCTCTAAGAAGCACTTAAAACCTAACAGTATTAATCTTACTGAAAGTCAGTTGCATTGCTAAGCCTTTTATATAGAAAAATTCCACTCATAGTTTACACATTATGGCAATAAAATCTATATAATTTATTCCAATCAGAAAAAAATGCAGTGTGAATTACAAAGAAAACAAGATCATAGTAATGTAAAGCTGAAAGCTTTATTGAAAGCTTTAGCATCCTCGTGCTTACAGGAAACTTTTTTTTTCTTGGCAGTAGCAGAATGGAAAGTGGGATTGTTAATGTCAACGTAACAGCACTCTTTGAAGTCCATGGAGGTGTTACCAATTTCCTTAATAGGCAAGGTGATCAAGAAACTTAAAAACCCAATAATAAGAGGGGCAAGACTGATGCTCCAGACAATGAAAACCGTTTTTCATTGCTTATCTGGGCTCCTGAAGCTATGTATAGGATCTACAGAAATAATCTCTCCTGGTCATTCTGGAATTAGGGCTTCTCTCACACAATCAAGTTTTCTCTGTGGGCCTTCATGGAAGAGGTGCCCGTGGCTAGCTGGGTAGCAGGACCCATCTGTCTCCTTGCACAGTGGTCCATGATACAGAATAGTGGTCCATGATACACAGCTGCACATTGGGAGAGCCTATGCTGTCACAAGGGGATAGGAAAAACTGAGAGGACCAACTGGATTTGTTTATAAGAGCAAATGCTACTGGCAGAGAGCTCTATCAGCCTTAAAGCAAAGATCCTCAGATTTTAAAGTAATTTTTTAGCTTTTATTCTTCTGCCTGGTGGATTGCAGTGCCTTCTGCACCCTAGTACAAATACCATTTTCTTCAGGCCTCACTGTTATAGCCCCAGAAAGTCTTCTGCTAATTGTAACATTGGATTCATTTGACTTGGTTAACTAACCTGGTAATGAAGCTTTTCCTGCCATCTGCATCGTGTCAGCAAAGTAATCTTCAGATTAGACAGCAGCTGGGCATGGCTCTCCTGACAGATGGTATCCTGTCATCTCTTTAGCAGCTGTTGGGACATGGCTGCATGTCAACAGCACCATGATATAATCACTGTAGTCCAATGAAGGAAACCTAGTGTGACCCTTAAGGCACTTGGCATCACGCTGTTAGTGTCTTATTTTGCAAGAGTATTTTGCAAAAAGGGTATGGAAACAAGAAATTTGAGCACGTGCCACATATGTCCTTTCTCTGCACTCTTTTAAGGGGAACAACAAATGTGTAAAGCTTTTAACAGTAAGTCTTTTGCCGGTTGCAGACTTAAATTTTGGATTTAGAAAGCTATATAGAATTACATGAGATCATGTCAGTTTTAAAGTAATGTTATGTTCTGGCTTTTTTTCTAACAATATTGAGGACATGGTCTTTACATTTAGGGTTTAATTGAAGTTATAGGTCTTGTCAACTAGTAAACTTAAAATCAATAAGAGACTGTTAGTGTAAATATTGGAAAGATGCTTTGAGAACATAAATTCTTCTTTCTAAGCTGATATATGCTGTTATAGTGATTCTCACCAAGTGGTGATATGGAAGTTAACAGAATTTGGTAAGGAAACTAACAACAGAATAATTTTTCATGTTGGAATTTAAATGTTTAACCTGGCTGGTATAGTGAGATTCTTTATGTTTTTAGACTCTTGTGTTGTGAATTACAAACCTTAGCCATGTGTTTTACATCTTGGAGCTCAGTATTCTTGACTGCTTAATATGACTACAAAGATGACAATGTACTTTTCCTTTTTTTTTCTTTTTTTTTTTTTGATGTATGCATCTTCTACTTAATCACATTACATGCTTTTTCTCTGCCCCTGGTTAAAGTACACAGTGCAACAGTGGTAGACATGTCACAGATTCTCATATGTCTTGTTGATTAGCCCTATAGAAAACTTGGCTGGCAGTCTTTCTGCCTAGTACGTGTGTGTTTTTATATATACACATATATATTTTTGTATTCAAGCCACTTTGGAAACTATCTCAGAGTTCGAAGAATTTTCAGTGTGAGTGCTAATTTTGTCCAGATGTAGCTGTTTTGGTCAAACCGAGTTGTACATAGGACCTCACCACAGGAATCTCCTTTCTGATGCCTCCTTCCTTGACCTTTTCTATATAGTTAATTAGCAAGTATTCTGACTATCAGGCAGAATTGGCAGGTGATGATTAGATTCGCTGTTTCGATGGGGGATATTATAGTCTGTTATACTGCCAAGCAGCACAGCTTTGGTCAGTGATATGTAAATCACAGAGCCAAGTCGCATGGTCATTAAGTCATTCAATGTTCGTTAATGGTAGTTAAAATTTAAAGAGGATCATCAAACAAAAACAGAACATTTTTGAAATGCATTCAAGTGTGCAATAATAGGCTACCTAGCTTCTTTTTCGAGTTTTCTTTTTGTTTGTTTTTAGGTTGATACTAAGAACAAAAATACCGCAAGCATTAATAGTGAGTTCTCCATGCTCAGTGAGGTCTTTAGTGCTATTTTGTTCCATTTTTCTCTCACAAAGAAATGGTGAATATACTACAAATATGCTGCTCTGTCATAATTGTTGTCCTAGAATAGTTTAAAAAGAAAAAAATCAAGGACCCCAAATTTTAGGAGTGATAGGTGGACTGTCATTTACTAAAATACTGTATTGAAGGACCAGAAAAGCCTGGATCCCAGAGATCCAGGACCTTTGCTTTTCTGAGATTTCTCCTTTTCTTCTGGCCAAGAAGCTGCAGATATTTGTTAATAGTTACAGATCATGCAAAAAAGGTTCACATTCAGAGGTTTCACCATGTAAGACTCCTCTGCCCAACTTTATGCTTGTTGATAATCTGCTGCACTGCCAGCATACAAATAAGTATTTTGAACTGTTATGAAGCCATTGTACCTGTAAAAGGTCCAGGCAATAGAGGAAAATAAATGAGGAAAACTGAGTATACGAAGCATGAGCATGTTAAAATTGATCCATTGTCATGGGAAACATTTCCCTTTTAAAAAGGTTTTTCAAAAGCTCATTTTGCTTATTCTTAATGTACATGTTTTCCTAAGTATTTTGCCACCTAATTAGCTTTCATCATGAAGACTGATCTCTGTAACGCTTATTTCCAGCCTTGCCAAGTACTGCTGAAAGCACCAGCAAGCTTTTTCCAAATCTATATAGCTGGATACCTTTGTATGTCTGCATCTGGATAGGTAGAGGGAAACATGAGCTATAAACTGGAATTACTGACAAGTTTCTAAATATGTATTCAAAAGCTGTGCAAGACCTCTTTAATGTCAAAGCATAGCTTTGTTATATTGTTAACTGTAAATATTGCACAGTATATTTTTCCACACATAGTAAATTAATGTGCATTACAGATAGCTTGAGACATCATTCCAACTATGCTTTGCAGCTGTTCTGGTTTGCACAGGGAGCCTGGCAGCTTTTGAGACTAGAGAGTTAATTAGACCTGGGTCCATATCCTGACACACCCAGCTGTGCTGCTGCTGCTGCTGCTGATGATGATTCAGGGAGGGAGGGATGCTCTTCTAAATCAGTAGGACCAAATAAAAGTCACAAAAAATGAGCAAATAAAAGTTGCCCTTCCTTTTGGAGGTGTTTTCTGTTAGGTGAAGACTTTAAACACAGGTCAGATTACTAGAGTTTGAAGGCTTAAAACAAATAGTATGATCCCATATATAACTCTATAAACCTGTGCCTGTAAACCATTCGTCTGCGTCTCTACTAGACTGACTCTTCTCAGAGCCATGTAATAAGACTTAATTAAGGCTTTTTAAGAGTTTGGGATTCTTGCATTTGTGTTACTACATGTTACTATTTTTATTGCCTGCTGTATTAATAAATGCTAGTTAGTCTTTTTTTTTAAAAAAAAATGCCTATATAAAACCTATACAAAATAATATATAAGAAGGACTAACCTGAGTCTTTGGCAATAGTGGTCCATTTTCTGCCTTCCACCACATTTTCTTGTGAAGCCTACTAAAAATAATAAATAGAGATGGATTTGAATAGTGTCCGTTCTATACTCCTTTTGACTGAAAGAAAAAAAAAAAGAGGGGGTGTAGGAAGGAGAGGAGTGATAATAAGGTTCATGCTGAAGCAGCTCATTTGGGTCACAGAATGGTACTTCTGTCTGGTCAAGTGAACCACTCCTACTTGAGATGAAAATCTCCAAAAATTAAGTAATCAAATTCCATCCCTACTTCCTGGGAAGTGTGTAAATAGCAAGATTAAAACTGTTCCTGGACTCCATCTGTGCCACTGTAAGTTTTCCTGCAGGGAGAAGGAAATAATTGCAAGATGAAATGTTTGTTTACCAACTGCAATAATATGTTCATTTTATTATTTTAATATACTGTTTTCTATCACTTTTTGCTCTATGAACACTTCTTTATTAGCTTTACCATATTAACTAATTGCTGCATGCAACTTTGTGCTGTTTGAATGCTTGCATTGTCTCATAGCTAGATTTGCTGTGAGGCAATTATTACTTTTCAGCCAGCACGGATGAATGGAATTGTTGTACTTAGGAAGCTGAATACTAAAGTATGGCCTTAACAAATTAATTAAACCTGCCATTACTTAGCCTGCAGGTCTAACTGTACACAACCTAATCCTGGTTGTAATAGATACAGATACAACTCCATAAAGACCTATACACTTTTAACTAGTATTTGATTTTCCCATTCAGTCTCAGGCAACAAGCTTCTGTGAAACATTTGTGCTGGGAAACATTACCAAAAACCTTATTATGTGACCTGGTTTTATAGCCCAGGGAGTTGTAATATGGAGGAGAGACTCAATAAAATCAAGATGTAGTTTGCTCCTGATGAATCCAGTGTTTAACAGCCTAGTCCTTGTACACAGTCCTTCTGCAGAGCTTCCTCCTCCCGCCTGGCTTTGGGGTCCCTGAGTTGGACAAAGCATACATGGGGCTGTCACTCAGCCCTGCGCAGACCAAGGGGAGTTTTTGTCTGGTTGCTGATGGTGCGTGTCTCATAAATTCCACTCTTCCCATACAAAGTGCGCTCCCATGGCCACCCTCATGTCCATCTCTTCCCCACCATCCCTTTCCCAGTACTGCGTGGTGACTTCCCACCACAACTGGAGTGACGTGGGCCAGACGTGGCTGAGAAATGAGGTTTCCCAAGCAGAAAGAGCAGGGTGCAGTGCCCCATGGCAAGCTGGAGAGCTCGGGGAGGCTTCCTGGCTGAAATCCTTGGTTCTTGGCTTCAGAGTCTCCCATCATGTGTCCTGGCGGCTGGAAGGAAGAGCATGGCCTTGGCAAATGCTCCAACATTCATATGGCCCTATGTGTGGAGCCCTGTGTGTTAAAGAGGAGAAACGTGGGAGGTCTGGAGGCTCAGAGCAAGCAAGCTAAGAGCAAGCATAAGCCTCTTAGTGTTGCTAATTGCCCATTGCTGTATTTGAAAACATATTTTGGTTTCTGTCAATGGAAAGATGCTGCAAATGTAACTGTGAGACTTGCAGAGCTTTAGGAAATATCAAACTACTTGTGCTCTGATGAGACATAAGCTACTACTGTATTTCCCATGATTTTTCAGATCTTTGTCTTCTTGTTCTGCTGAGCCGTAGAAGAATAGTGGGAATCAGTACAAAGAGTTCAAGGAAGTATTGCCAAAGTCCTGTTTCCTTAAATCTTCAGCTCACAATCTCCTTTAACAGAGTGAGCTCCGAATTATATTTAGTCCTACTTCTGCTCATTCCTATCAGTGTAGGCCAATGTTTGGCAAAAAAGATTGTACTTGTCTATGTATTCAGATTGCTCTGACCTTGTCTTTTTCTTTGCCAAGTGCTCAGGATTTGTTTGTTTGTAAAAACTGCATTCTCTGAGCTTTTGACTTCTGCAGTACTCTTCATGGCAGTGACAGTTTTCAGAGAAATGAAACTTTTGCACCTTGCTGGGCTGACACAAAAGAGGATGGCAGGGTTAACTAGAGCCCAGCATATCCTGCTACTCGCATCTGACTGCACAAGGGTAAACATCTAGTCTTCTGCACTCACTGAATTTTCTTTGAAGTGCATCTCTGCTGTTGAAAGCCAGTGGCTGTTTCAATAATTCTTCTACTTTCGGGGCCAAAACCCTTACATTTTGCATTTGGGACAGTGACTCGCCAAGAAATACACTTATGGCTAAAACACATATTTTTCTAAGGAGCTTTAGAACTTTTTTTTTTTTTTTCCAAATGTGCATCTGGATTTTTCTTTTTCTTTTCTTCCTGTTGTTTTTGTTTTCAGGGTGGTGATGAGTTTATGCCTTGTAATAGCATTGTAATGCAGTGACATAAAACGTGTGCTAATAGGAAACAGAAGTAATGAAAAGTTTAGTATACATTCAGTGGAAACCACGTTAAGCATAGAAAGTAGTAAAAAATGTCAAATAAGATGTAGAAGAAAACCTAACACTGGTCTGTAGATTTCTATGTGGCAGAAAGTGGGTTTATATTTCAAATGTTGAAGTAACAAACTTTTGCCGTTTTGCATGCTCTATCTAGAGGTTATTTGCACCATAAATTGTGTTGCAGTTGCATGCTTGTTTCTTTTCAGAATATCAGTGTACCTGTGTTTTGAGTGTTCACAGATGATTTCTCACTTCACTTAAACAGAGGTCAAGATGCTAGTAGGGTATTTTATACATATGTATAATATGTATGTTCACAAAGTTTCCAGTTCTTCCTCTTTGACTTATATTCAAAGACGGAAATTGCTTTATACTTGTGTAGGGTGTGTTGCAAAAGGAGTTGTGATTTTTGCTTTGAATTTCAAATATGTTATTATTTGTCAAACAAAACTGCTAATAATGTTTCAAGCAAATAAATTGTATCAGATAAATATACTAGCATCTTGTATGTATGAGAAATACACTTTCACTATCCCTCTTTGTTTCCGCAGTCCAGACAGACTCTGTAAAATGGAGGTCCTTAAACATATTCAAGCAAGTTTGCACAAAGACAAGAGGAGGAAAACAGCATGCTAACCAATTTTCAGCTATATTGCCTATCTTATTTTGTTCTTTTCTTCATAAATCTCTTTATTTCTTGATGATTTTCTTTCTTCTGCTGGAATATTGATTCATAGTTGTGGCAGCCCAGTGTTTATTTACAACTTCTAGCTAAAATTTATCTTCCCAACTTTCAGTAGGAAACTTCTGTGTATTTTAAATTGCTGGCATTGTTTTTCCCATTTGTAATAACTGACCCAATGTTTTCATTTCCTTGTCTGTTTTCTCTGTTTTCCCTCATATGGGATTGTCTGTCCTCACTTTCCTTGTAACCTAAAATTAAAGACTGGCCCAAAAGAGCTTTTGAAGACATTTAACTTGTCTTTCTGTCACAATGGAGCTTCTTGTATGTTTTAAGTTAAACTCATGCCTAAAAACTCTACTAGATTGGACTATATTATGACTGTAGCAGATGAAAATCTGCTCCTCTATTCTTCTTGGATCCTATTTGAAATTTATAAAAGTTCAGTAGGACAAGGTTGAAAGCTTGAAATAAAAAGGGAAAACATAGCCACAGTTTTACAGTGGAATCTTGTGGGTGTCATTGATTTCAAAAGGAGTCATCACAGATGCAAAGATCTACAGAGGCTGGATCAGCTCTGAAAAAGTGTAATCACTTACAAAGGAAATAAAAGGAATGTGGAAGTTTTATTAATCAAAGTTACAGCTTTTCATTGTCATATTGCTAATGACTTTTGTAAATCATTACAAATTCAACTTGTAATTCAATTCAAATTCATCACAAAACAACAGGAAAGTATCACATTGCAGCATTTTAAAAATACTTGCAAGAAAAAAATATAACCACTGACCTTTGGGGCTGGCATTTTGAAAAATGGTTATGATCTTTTATGCAAGAAAGTAAAATTTCCATCTGCTCTGTGTTCTCACAGGGAATTGACACCATTAATGTGTGCCCTTATGCACAGCAAGTGCAAACTTGAGGAAACTGAGAAAGACTTATAAGTTGTAGCCTCACCTCTTCAAGTCCTTTTCAAGTCAGTAAATTGAGGCAGGTTCCTTCAGAGGAAGTCTCAGAGAGTCAAAATTATCTTGTGCTCTCTTTCTCCCGTGAGAGCTTCTGGAAACTGGTCTCCTAAGTTATGTTCTTAAATGAGATATTTATAGCAGACTGTATGACTTCCTAGAGCCAATCTTTACATGGACAAACACAATCTTTACATGGACAAACTCACATATTCTTGATTTCTGATTATATGTAATGAAAAGGGTGACTAGTGCATTTCCATTCTCAGAAAACAGATTCTTAAATGCACCTGCCTAGTCCTCTCTTAAGAGTGTACATGTTGACAGTGGTGGAGCCATTCTTTTTTGAAAGAATGCACTTGATTTTCCTCCTCCTGTAATGTTTACAGGTCTGTTTTAATGACAACTCTGACTTTGGGTGTGTGGTTTCTGCTTACATACCATGGATTTTTGACCTTATACAAGGGTTTGCTTAAGAACAATTGTGGCATTTCACTTCCCACTATCTGTTTCTCTGCCTGTTTATTTCCTCCAGAAAATAATACTCATAATGTTTGTAATCCTAAATGTCACAAAAGATTTGGCTTTAACTTGAGTCATCAGTGTGGTTGAGCCACCAAATAGTAATGAAAATATATTTATCAGGGATTTCCTAGTAGAGGAAAGCAGACTAAAGGCAACCTGAAGGCAGTCATTAAATAAATATGTTGCTCTGACTATTTAATAAGCAAATTAGGAAGCTAAACTCTCTTGGCTAAAAATCTTGATAAGAAAATTAATTAAAAAAGAATTGGCATTTGTATGAACCCCCTTCCAAATTATCTAAATGACTGTAAAGCTTTTCATATTGATATTGCCAGAAACTGCAATTACATAATGTACTGTTCCTGTCCTCCTGCAGCGAGGTTTACACACTCTCTGGAGCCCTGTCTCAAAGTGTTTATAATCAAAGTAAGACTGGCCAGGACCAGGAGGAGGAACAGGGACAGAGAAGTGGCATGTCCAGAGTATGCAGCAGGCAAATAACAGAGCCTGAGTTAATCTAACATGTCCTTGCCATCAGTAATGTGTGCTTTTCCAATAAGAAAAGTCTTAGGAATGCTGGATAAAAGCCAAGTCAGTTAGCTTTTAGCAACTACTCACTATAATTTTAAAGGCAAGACAAAGACATAAGTGTGATGGCTTTATGAATTCACAAAGGCAGACAAAAGATACAAGAACATTGTCTCCATGAGATGGAATCAGAAATGCCACATCTCTTATCATATAGTGTTCTGTCATAGGCAAACAGGATAATTAAGCATTTTTACCTTGACATGTAGCAGAAGAGATGAGTGTCTCAGAATATTAATACTCAGTCTGTTCCAGAATGGCAATGCATTTATTTTATGTCCTCATATTTTAAACTATCTGTCAGTTATTTTATGCCTTTTGTATTTTTTTAGTACATAGGCAAACTTGTTTAAATAGTTGCTCATTTTTGACTGGAGTGTTTTTCCCAAGGCTATTGACATAGTTTTCTTTGTTTGATTAAATCTAGCTAGCTAAGTACTAATGTCTCCGGAGTAGCAGTATCATTATAGCAGAAAAAAAATGATTCAGTCTCATTACACACTATATTCACTTGTTAGACACACATCTGCACACTATCACTATTAATTAATGTAGTCAATTAGTATTCCTTTAATTAGAATAATACTATAATTATAAATAACCTCAGATATTCAAATTATCATATTTGAAAACTTGAATGCATTTTTGATGTCAGCTGCGCAAAGCAGAATTTTCAAGGACTAAATACTTTAGTGCAATTTTTTTTTGGGGTGCAAAACCAGAAATTGTTGTTTATTAACTGTATTTCAGAATTTTGAAGGAGAAATATCAACCAAAGTTTGAAAGCCTACCAAAGTTCATAACTGATGTGCACAATTTCATATCAGCTAAAAGCCTTTGCCTTGGTAGAGAACTGAAGAAAGGAAGGCAGCATTGAAAGAAGAAAAATTTTATTAATTTTATTTTAATTTTATTAATTTTATTAATTATATTAATTTTATTAATTTTATTAATTATATAGTCAGCAAAGTGCTCTTTGTGAACCATATCTAGATATCAGTGACATAGAGCTTGGCTAAATTTGGAAACATTTATTCACATGACTGATTTTTACTTAGACAAAAAAATCACATTCTGATTGCTGCTATAAATAGGGATGTTCAGCACCTTTGGTTTATTGTGTGAGCAGCAGAAGGATATTAGATGTGATTTTATGTTATCAGCAAATAAATGTAAATCTATTCACATTGCACATACATTATTGTCTTCCCTTCCTCTATTTCCACATATCTATCTGACTTGCCTTCTAAGATTATAAATCCAACAAGATGATGTATCATGGCAATTTGAGAACAGTCCTGTCTGTGGAATTTTCGTCCTGCTTAGAGCATTTTAGTGCAATTTTATTTGCATACTAAACTGACATTTAGGTGGTAATCAGGAGCTTAAATTCAGGAATGATATTCAGAAAAACAAAGCTGGTCATTCCCAAGATGGTCTTTGCCTTTGCATTGGTTTGCTGATGGAGGTATCCACCCAAGGTTTATTGCAGAACAAAAGCATTTCTCTGCCTGAATTCTTCGGTGAGCCTGATATGGCTCATAGGGTCAAGCCTTACCCATGCCAGCTTCACTGTAGCAGCCAATGCATCTTCTGCAAGCGAGACAAAAGGCCTAAAATATTCTCCCCGGATGCTGGATACTTACGTTCTCCTCAGTGCTACCTTAGGGTAGGTACCACTATCAAAATGAACTTAGAAGCTATTGTCATGCTGCAAACTTCATTTTCAAGACTGATTGTCTATTGTCTAACTTATTAGTCATGTCAGGAGCCTGAACTTTCAGGTCATTTGTTGTTATGAGCCTGTATTTCAGCAATTTTTGAATTTTTGCTTGCAGCCAAATGGTATATTTGATAATTTTGGAGACTGCACATTTAACAGTTGGCTTGTTTGGACAGCTATGAGTTGATTCATAATGCTGTGAGGTAATCCTATGCCATTGGAGCTCTGATTTTAATGGTCCTAACCATTAAAATCTAGTGGAAAATAAGGTTGACATACTACTAGCCAATTACAATAAAGCTCTCAGTTGTGTGAAGGCTTGTAATTCTAATGAAATTCTTACAAAAAGAATGGGTTTGATAACTTTTACAGATCAAGTCAGAAAGATATAGATATAGCTCCAGATCAGACTCTCAAATAGATTTTATTTACACTTTAGAACAGAATACTTTCCAAAATACATTTTTTTAAAAAATCTATACCAAGTATGTATCTATCTGATGCACTCCTGCCTTTGGAAACTTTCAGTTCTAGTAAACCACCAAAGAACCCAGCACTGAATAGCAAACAGAAAGAAGAGGAGCAGTATGAGACAGATCAGTTCAGTGAAGATAAAGGTTTAAGAATTTATTTTAATTTTTAATAACAGACAAACAGTCTACTGTGAAGTGCTGTGAAAGTGAGGCTATGTAAGGGAACTCGTCCAAATATATATTTTAATATAAAACCTTAATATTATAACATAAATACCTGTTAAATAAACACTAGCTAAAATATTTAACCTGTAAAAAAATATTTTGGATTCAAGCTATGAGTTCAAAAGTTTGTTTTTTTGGCATTCCTCCTTGTGAGCAAATCTAAAGAATCTCTTGAAGTTAACATGCCTTTAGTAAACAAATTCTGATTAAAAGTCATTACTGTTTACTCTGTCACAATCACCTGGTTCTACTTGTAGAGATTTCCTTTTTACTATAATAGAATTTATGGCATTATCTGTTTAATGAAGCTGAAATGGGCTGTGCATTTAGCAGCCTTCCTTTAGACAACACAGAAACACTAACACGTGTGCCTGTAAAATCAAAATGATTTAAATATATTATGCAATAGGCTAAATAGTTAGAAGGAATATGAATTAGAATAATACTTTCAACATAAAAAGGCCTTTTGTTTATGTCTTTTTGCAAACATGCATTAGCTGAACTGGATAGCAATTCTGAAAGACAGGTAAGTGTTATTATAAACATAAAGCAGATGGTTAAACTGACGTAAATGGAGAGTGTGAGATTTGTTCAAGGTCAGAGAGCAAGTGCCCAGGACTTCTAACTTATAGTTCCCTATTCCGATCATGAAACAAATCCTCCTTGTTTTAGGAGGACAAGGGCCAAAATGCACAAATTTTGACACAAAGTTACCTTCAAAGTTAGAGAGAATGCTGTTTTGTTTTAGGACTCAGGGCATAGAGTTATATATTGAGAGTACTTGTGTCGCTACTTTGTTCTTTTAATAGTTTACTGTAGACATAAATGGAAATAATATCATGTACTCTGTGTAATTCAAGTTAATATCAGTTTGGTTTAATGGACAGATTATGAAGTCCAGATGAAATTAATATATAGTACCCACAAAAGCTTGGGTTAGAACTTACTTAGGTCAATGTCAGAGCTCTCCATTTCTTGTGTCAAGTCCTGTTTGTCAGTGCAGAAAGTTTAGTAATGTATCACTGTTTGCTTACTGTTTGAGATGGGAAAAACATGTCACCTTTGGCTGGGGATGTCTCTTCTTATGCTACCTATCCTATACCTATGGTGTTCCCAATATTTATTGGCCGGGAATCTCAATAGCCTCATTTTTGGCCTGGAATACCATCCAAGTCCTTCCTTCCTCAAACCTGCTCTTTCTATACTGAGCCTGTAGGAGATTCACGTAGCACTTAAACTGACTACATTTATCCTCTTGGCAATTCTTTATTTTACCTGAAGGCAATCATTTACTTTTACTCTTTTGCTGATGAATGAACTAATAGATCACTCCTTTTAGAACCTAGAATTAGCTGTGAGTTACAGTCACAAGATGCTACGTAGCTCACAGTTCAAAATAAACATGTAGCTTTTATCTGAAACTTTCATATCAGTGAACAAATAAAAAGGAGAATTCTTATACTTACTCCTTCTCCTGGCCAAATATTAGATGATCATCCTGTTGAATAAATATGGCAAGTCTAGTTTAAACATGGAGTGAGTGACTGCAGAAGGTTTATTTATTTAAATGGCTTCCCGTTCAGATGAAATGTAAACAGAAAAGCATAAAAGTTATCTCCAAAATCCCAACCAGAGTTTTGGCTGGGCTTATTAAGTCTGAAGAATCTGGACTTAAAACAAACAAACAAAAAAATCCTTCTTTTTTGCATGTGAATTACAGCTGAAGGAACTTCCTCCAGCTATTTCATTTTAATTTCAAAGGGTCTTTCATATATTACCAAATGTAAACCAAAAACAACACAGTCAAATATATATCAAACTACTATCTCTGCTTTACGTATGAGGAAAGTAACTCAGAGTTTATGTGACATGTCTTAAGTTAAAAAGCAAAATGCCAACAGAACAGGATTTAGGGTTGAGTGGACTCTAATCCACCCAACTGCGCGAGCTCACTAAACTTGCCGTTTTATTGTGCATCCCAAATACCAGCTGCTGATCAGCTGAAGATTGATGGCAGCGAGCAGTTCTGGAATGTGCTCCTAAATTCACTCTTTGTGTCAGTCTTCATGGTAGAAAATAGTGAAATACGGTTATGTTCTGTGTGTTTAAACAGCGAGTGTGTTTACCTGCTGAACACGTCTCCCTCAAAGGGGCAGATGCAGCCCTCTTTCTACTGCAAATCAGTCAGTAATAGGCACAGCCACATCTAATTAAAGACACTCAAGTGAGAGACTCACCACCAGCTTCCAAATCCAACCATGGATAAATTAAGCTTAATAATATTAAATACATGTAAGTTTAGAAGTATTTTGTTGCAAATTGACACTGAGAAGAAAACTAAGTCTTAATTAATTCATCATAGGGGGGTTCAGCAACAGAAACAGTGCACACTGATAATAAAATTAGCTTTCAGTTGCTTCCAGCCTCTGAAGTTCACTGGGAAATATAAGAAAACATGACGCTGTGTCCGTTAAGCAAGCTGTGATATCGCAGCCTTAATGTGCAGTCTCATGTTAGTGTAACCACATGGCTATTCTTAAGATTTGGATACACCATAAAAGTATATTCCAAAGAAGAAAAAAAAAAGAAAAAAAAAAAAGACACCAGACACAGCCCTCCCCACACTCCATCCCCCCTCCCCGCTCCTCCAAAAAAAAAAAAAAAAAAAAAAAAAAACAGGAAAACATTTAAGGATAGGCTTGACTTTTGTTCTTCTCACAAACCAAGCTTTCTTTGGCTTCAGGAGGTATCTCAAACGCCCACGAACGGAAAGCAGTTTGTTTCTTTCTAATAGAAATGACTGGGTGGCCCTCTTTGGATGCAAAATAAAATGGACCCAAACAGAACAAATTAGACTACAAGGGATAATTTAACAGTATGGTGCAACACAGAAGTTCAGGAAAGGGAATGAAGAATATTGTGAAGAAGTATTCTTTTCTTGTAATATTTTTGTTGTATAAATAGAAATACGTAGTGAGGGATGGTGTAAATATATTTGTGAAAAGACAGTGAATGAAGGCTATTTTTCTTCTTAAAGTTAGTTAGTTGCTCTGGCAGGAGGTTGGACTAGCAGTTTGTTGAAAGGAGATGTCATTTGTTGACCTCTCTCTGCTTTGTTGTCCTTTCTTTCTCCCCAGATGTAAAACAGAGCTTAGTAACTTTCTAAACTTGGTATATAGAGAAGAGTATCCAATATGTAGACACCAGTGCTACACATTGGCTGATAAACACACACAAAAAAGAAAA
Organism: Tinamus guttatus; assembly: GCF_059628265.1. NCBI lineage: Eukaryota > Metazoa > Chordata > Aves > Tinamiformes > Tinamidae > Tinamus > Tinamus guttatus. The sequence continues at coordinate 450,226 of NW_028288727.1, read as the reverse complement.
CACACAAAAATCAGCAGCAGTGCTTTTATGTAGTTCTATATGATACCCACCATCCTATGTAGCTGGTTCCTTAGTTTTGTTGTAGAGAACTTGGCTTCTTTTCCAAGCATCTCTCTCTGTTTAGGGATCTCTTTGTCTGTAAATATCCATCTTTAATCTACCAGTCCATTCAAATTAATTTATTAATGAAATTCTTTTGAATATGAAGTATTGCCCTCCAAATCTTCTTCAGCTCATGGCTGAGTAAACTTTACGTTATTTTACTGAAGAAAGAATAAAATATAAGCACTTGGGATTTAGCTGTGTCTCTTTATGTGTGATGTTTGCCTGTTCACTAATCCTAATTTGATTAAAATGATGATGATAGTAATGAAACAGTTACCGAGATTGCATATACTAAGATTCCTCTTTCTTTAAGTGCAGAATAGCAGTGAAAAATGCTGAAGGAAAGACCAATGTCTTTTAAGGAGATCTGTGGATAAAGTGACATAGCCAGGGGCCTAAAAATGGAACTGAAGTTGATAACATCAATAAAGGAAAGGATTACTGTAGCATGGGCAGTAATGCCAATCCTTGATACACAGAGATTAGCTGAATCTCTAAGGAGGTTGCTCTCTGAAAGAGAAAAGAATATAATTAAAAGAGTTCTTCATCTTACCACCATGAAGTGGGCTCTTACTTTATTACAGAAACCATAATGAAATATTTCAGGGCTTGAGCTGTGTTTTCTCAATGGGTTTTTATTAGGTCTGGCAGCCAAAGTAATTCTGCAGCTTAGCGACAATATGTTCAGAGAGAGTAGTAAAGACTGTGCACGTAAGTGGAGAAAGCTGTGGAACTTCTCAGGTCAAAAAAAAAAAAGTAACATGCTACTATTTTACTTTCACTGTTTAATAGGTCAAATATTTTGGAACATTTGACAGTCCTCCATTCGAATTCGGAGGTATGGATATGTCAGTGAAAGTGTATTAACACCTCAAAATGTATTGTGTTAGGAATAGCTGCCTCCATCAGTTTTGCAAAGGACAGATGATACCTTCATATATGTATATAAAAATATATGTACAGATTCCTTGCGTAAACCTGCACAGTGCGCTCTTGCACTGGAATGAGAAAGTAAAAACACAATGATGTTTTCAAAGAAAGACAATTCTAGCTTCAAAAGCATCTACCTTTACCCAGTATTCAGAAATATCCCAGCTGACATCAGCTGTCATATCACTTTGTGGTAAATAAATAGTTAAGCAAACAAACCTAATTCTAAAAAAATTACTTTTTCACAACAATAATACTGAATGAGATTCAAAACCAGTGAGACGTGCACTCAGACCTTTTGCTCCCAGATGTTTAACTGCTCACAGAAAAGAGGTGTGGATTGGGAGAACAATTTATGTGAGTATCACATTGTTGCCAGGTCTGAGCTGGAGAATAGCGTGAGCTTCACTATTAATTCATTCTTTGAGGAGACAGTTACAGTAATTCCCCTTTTTTCATTTCTCATGTCTCTCTCTAAATTTGGATCAAAGAGTTTTGGTGTCTGCAAACAGGGCTTGATTCCACCAAAGTCTTTCTGATGGCTATTTGGAAAATTGCTGTATGAGAATGAGCTTCACAGGAGGAAGCACAGTTGTTCCTCTTATGAAGTGATTGTGCTCTATGAGGAGAAAATGAACAGATATAATAAAATATTTTAATGAAAAATTGAAAGATATAATGCTCCCAGAAAAAGTGGAATAATATGGAATGTGTCTGACTTCTCCATGGATGTGGCTTTTCTTTTTCCCTCTTTCTTCTTATCTAAAATAATGTCATACTTAGCAACCAAAAACTTCTTACTCCTACTCTCTGTATTTGCTAAGCTTGCCTCTTTGATTTGAGGACCTAAGACAATAATTAAGACTGGACAGATTAGTGGGCAGCAAAAGGGCAAGGCAATTGAATAACTAGATATTTTCTTCCAGAAAGTTCAGAGTGGAATCAGTATTTGTGATATTTTCTTCTGAAAGAATACAAACTATGATGATTTGAAGGGATAAAGTAAAGGATAAGTTGACCAATAAAGCTATAACTGCATGCAATTTTTCTTTTTTTTTTCTTTTTAACTAAAAATATAGAAGCTCACTTTTCTTTTTCATCTTTCAAATTGGAATACCTACAGATTTCAGCGCGGTTATTCCAAGTTTACAGTGAGGTAAGTGCTGGAATAATCTGAGAATTGTGCCTAGAAGTGTCTACAGCTTAGTGAGACTGCCTAACAGGAGTGTGTGGGTGGTCTTGCATAATTCTCAATGAAGGCATCTCAGTATTGGAATATTTGGCAAGACTTGGAATAACTATGCAGTTGCAACTTGGAAAAAAAGTTGACATATTTTTCCCTTTGTTTTAGAGCAGGGCTTCTACTGTGGAATGTGGTATGGTTGCACCGTGACAATATCTCTGCAAATCAAATTTTTCCTTCAGCCTTATAGTAGTTCCCACTCTTAATAATGTAAATCTGCAATAAAAGTACACTTAGCCTTATGAGATGTCTTGGACTGATGAATGTATCACAGAGACACTCCATTATGTGTTGCCGCACACACAAGCAAGTGACTTTCAGCATGTATTTGCCTTTGCTTAAAAAGCACATTCCTCCTATGCAAAATTGGCAGCTGCCCACACCTCAGTGGATCTGCCCCTCATTCCTCATTCTTCAAAGCAGCAAATCAAAGGTGAAAAAATTCCTGATGGTTTTTGAAATAGCATTAAGAAAATGACAATAAAGCTACACCCTGTCATGCATATATATCCCACTTTTTAATAACCCCAAACTCTAAAGGCAGTTAATACTCCTTTTTTTTTCTCTCTAATCTACAAGTTACCGTGATTTTAGAACTTTTATGTATCTTGCAAGCTTTAAAAAGGACTCATCTATTGACATATATCCATGCTTTGCTTAAGGTCAACTATTAACTGGTATGTCTTTTCTTCCTAGCACATGGCCCCCTTCACAAAGAGCAATTGAGTGTTTTACTGCTCCTAATGTGTATGCTGAGCTGCCCAAGGTGACTGATTGTGCTCAAACATGTTAGACCTATGTCTGGGTCCTGGTTCTCTGAAGACTTCACCTTTGTACTATTATTTCTATTTATAAAAGACTGAACTGTTTAAATCCGTTGCTATTTAAATTCCATTTTTTCTGCTCCTTCAACAAATATATCAACAAATATTCAAGCTGTTTAGTGAAACCAGATCTCATTTAGATATCACTGACATTTCCATGTTATTTACCTTCCTTCCAAATACAGCAGCTAAGTTTTCTGCAAGCAAATTATACAAGTTAGCTAGAGGCAAAGGGAACTCTTGTTTCAGCCTGCACTGTATGAATTCCCTTCCTCCTTATCCAGTAAGTGATCTTGTTAATTAGTTAGCCTGTGATTTTATGAGCACTTGTAAATCTATTTTCTCCCCTCTCACCCACTCCTTTTTCTAATGAAGATGCAATTAAGATCTGTTCAGAGGGAATCAGAAACTAGCAAGTGTGCTCATCTGTGATTTCCGGTTCTTACAATTACCTTTTCTTACTATTGCCTATTCTTATCAAAAAGTGATATTTCATTCAAACAGCATAAAAAAATGCAAAGACTTTTCAGACATGAGAAAATACAAAAAGATAAAGAAAAGGTCACAAGTCCACCTGAGCTTTGTCGGGTGTGTGCAGTTAATGCACACAAGGAGTTGATGGGTAGCACATCTGACTGCTTATGGCTCTTCATCCAATCACTAAATACTCACTTATCATCAGCCTCACTTGAGAGTTTTCTGAGGGCTGGTTTTCAGCTTGAATGACCAATGGCAAAATGCTTTACAGCTCTCCTCCCCATAAGTAGAAGAAATCAGGACATCTTTATAGCAAAAGAATGTTGACAGTGCAAGGTGACTTGTTCTGTAGTTTTTGAAAGGAAATAATCTGACATTCTTTGTTCCCTTTAGGAAGCATAGAATTAAACAAATAGTCACAGTGGATACTCTCATGGATGAAAAGCAGTGTTATAAATAACATACTTCTCCACAGATGCCATGTTAACTGTCTTTACATTAAAAAGTCAGGAATAAGGCCAAGAAAACAATAGTTAAAATAATTAGATCTTTATGAAATATGATGTCTTTTAACTAGATCATTTCCAGTCTTTCCTAATACATAGACACAAAAAAGATTGGTTAGTCAATACAAAGCAGAAAGTAAAAATATTTTAGAACAAAATAAAGCAGAGCTTTTCTTCTAGCTGAAATATATTTTGCAGATTCACTCACATTTTAAAAATATATAATAATTCAATGCAGCAACATGATATATACTCTAAATACATTTATATGAATATGATTTTTTCACTTGTTCAGGAGTGAACCATGAATAAAATGTTGCTATTTCATTTCAATAGTATAACAAAAATTTTATTCTACTGAAATGTTTATTTCTATGGAATAAAAAAAGAGAGAGAGAGAAAATTGGTTTTATTCCAGTTCCTAGAAGGTGAGATATTGCATTGCAATTTTATATTTCAGCATAGTTCTGCTGACTTCCAAATCTCCAAGGCTACATAAAACCCATGCCAGTCTGGGCAGCAGAGGTTCCCCATGTAAACAAACCTCTGAGACTGTCCCTATACCAGCAGGAAAGAGGAGGAAAACATACTAAATTTCTTGTACTTTGCCATAAGGGTATATAAATTAAAAGTTTGACAGAGCAGCTGAGATGATTAACTCAAAGAAGCCCTTCTAAACTGGAAATGCAGTGCTGTTATGGTGTGGAGAAGTCTGCTCTCTTCCATGTTTCACCTGTCTGTGAATGAATTTGGTGCTTTGAGTGTGGGCAGGGGAAGCTTGCGTGCCTGGACTGTAGCTTACCAAACTGTGAACTGAAAAGATATTTATTCCTTGTCTTGCAATTTTCAGTCATGAGTTCTTACAGAACGCTGTGAGTAGGAATAATCGTATTTTGGAGAGGTCTTGATAAAATTTGTGTTAGTTTCTCTATCCTGAGTACCAAAAACCTGTATTAATATAAGTTTTATTCTGTGAAGCACTCTTAAATTAGGATCATATTTTACAGATTAGGGGTTACTTTATCCCTTACATTAGAAGAGCCAGGCTGTTTTTTCAGCAGTCTGACATCAGTTATTGTAATTTAAGGGTGATGAAAGGATAGTGTTGAGTGATGATATGAGACATTCAGAGAACTATCTGATAAATGGATCTAGCTCATATACAAATATATATAGATAGATAGATAGATAGATAGATAGATAGATAGATAGATTGCACAGTTCAAGTATAACAGGCCATGTGTGCTAGTGGGAGAGTGATCTCCATATTCCTTGATTTCCGTTTTAATGTATTTAGTTTGTTTTGTTCTGGCCAACACAGTAAGTTTGAGTGTTGCCAAAATGTTTTCTTGGTTCCAGTAATAGAGATACTACTACTTTTGTTTCTCTTGTGAAAGTGTAACGTTTTTTCTATAATATCTTCTTTGACTTTTATGTGGTGGGTTGCAAGGATAATTAAAGAGTAAGTGCTTGCCTGTCTAATTGTAAGCTGTACACTGTGCACACTGAGAACTCTCAAGCATTGGAATCTCCCAAAATGTGTAGCTGAAAAATAATAGTAGTTCTGTGGAGAGAGTTCTTTGAAGCTTGTGAGGTTTTTTTTGCTGTTGTTGTTTGTTTGTTTGTTTTTGTTAAAAGGGAAGATAGCTACATAATCTGCCCTTTAAAATGAGATTTCTAACATTAGGAATCAAATTTGTATCAGTTTTATCTGTGGAAAGCAAAAACTAAATTCACTGGCCTACAGAAAAAGGATGAACAAAGGTTATTCTTGTATCATTAAGGAAGACTTATTTACATATGGGCTACATTACAATCTTTACTTTGATTGGCAAGCAAAACTATTAACATTCACAGAGTGTTAAGTGGCTTAACTGTCTGCAACATCATTCTCCATGCAGGGTTTACTGCTTTGAGAATATCTGGCTAAATTCCCAAAACATGAAATAGAATTTGCCTGGAAGGCCAATAAATGTTTAGATAATTTTTTACAAAACCTTTAGGAGATGAAGAGAATGTGGAAGACTTTACAATGTCTCTCCCCCCATTGCTGTGTCCAAGTAATAGCATCCAGAATAGTAGATCTTTAAAAAAACTCAGTTTTCCTAGGTGGTAAGGTTTGTTAATGGAGAAGAGAATTTGGTCAACTATAAATTCCCTCCCCACTTTCTTGAGGATCCATAAGAGACTAATAAACTGTAAGCTTCAGCACTGAAGGAAATAAAAGTAACAAATCTATTTGAGAGTATATCTTTTAGGGCAGTGTTCTACTGCAGTCTAGGGCTTTCCTTCCTTCATATAGATGGCTTTGCATTTCCATAGGCTTGTAGCATGCATAAAGTATTCTCCTAGTCATCAGCTTGGCTGAGGCAGATTCCCCTTTACGTCCCATACGAAGGATAATATCACTGCAAAGCAATTAAAACCATCCAGTCGATTTCCATAAATGAGAATCATGAAACATCAAATATCTATTTATGTCTCTGCCAAATCTTACAGTAAAATCCAAAGGGATGCCAGGAAAAGGGATGAGAGCAAGAATCTCAGGCTCGTTATGAAAGGTCAATCCGAAAATTTCAGAGATATCAAAGGGACTGCACTATACTGTTGATTCTCCAGGTGCGTCTGGGGAAGCAGATACAAATCCCAGCCTCAAAACTTTCGAGGATTTTTAAGATAGAGTAAAACAACCAATTCCTCAAAGATGTAAAAACAAGTTGTAAAATTTGCATACAATGTGGTCAGTTTTCATATACATTTAATGACTACTGCTTCAAATTACACTTTTAGATACAAACACTAAATCTTGATTGTTAGTTTATCTTTTGTTGAAAAATATGAAATAGAATATTTTTAATTTTAAAATGAATTCATGTGAGCAACACAGCAACTGAAAATTTTCAGAAGTTTAAGTGAATGGAAACATGATTTAAAAGAAGATATTTTTCATCTTTCTACAAAATTATTTGACAGTTGTGGTAAAAAGTGTATCAATTCAAATCATATTTTGTTAACTGTTCTTTCAGTCATTAGATCAGTAGTAGACAAAAGTCTCAAGACTGCAGCCTTTGGCTGTATGTAGTCTACTGCTGATCAGAATTTGTTTACCAAGTAATTTTCAAATATGAAAATATGCTTCCAAATAAATAAAAGTTCATATAAAATTCATGCTTTCTGCAGAAAAAAAATCTTTTTCTTTCTTGTTAATGAAGCAAAAACCTGGGAATGGTACTGTTTGGAGAGGTTTCTCTCTTTTTCTAATCCCTATAAATCTAGTCATCTGAAAGACTTAGATAATCAAGTTTAAATTAATCATTTATCTTTTATATGTATTTAATGAGCAAAAACTTAGTTTTTAACAAAAGCTGGTTTTAGCGACAGTGATAAACCACATTGTCCCAGGCACTCAGCTTTACAAAAAGGCTGTGGACTCCATTCCATATTTATGAGTAAAGCATTTCATTTTCAGATGTATTATGTACTTGCCACTCTTTTAAAGTCACAGGAAACAAAATCCAATAATGCTCAGGTGGCAGGAAAGCTTAATTATAAGTTAAATATTTGAATAAGGAAAAAAATGGTTATTGAAGTTTGGTTTTTCATTCTCAACTGTTGAGAAATATCCGTTCTGTAATTACTAAGGAGAAAAATAATCTGAATGGAGGCCAATACATATTGGCCAAGCAAAGATAGGAAGGCTGATCTTTCTCAAGGGCAGCAACTAATTCTTATATTGCAAATGCTTGTACTGTTGCAGTAACAGGCCTGATCCTGCACTACTGAGATCAAAGGATGATTTTCACTTCATTTCATTGAAGAAACTTTCATGTGGGGAAAAAAAAGTTAAATCTCCAGTTCTGATGGATTGGTTCAGGTGCCATAAACAAACAACCGAATAAGTGGACCCATTTAGGCTTGGTTTAATGCATTTTCCCCTTTTTTAAAATAAACCATCTATGGTGATGAAGGAAAAGAAAAGCTGTAAATTATTGAGATCTATTCTTGGTGAGCCAGGCAGAAAAGCCAAGAGCTTTTCTGCTATGAAATACAAATAAATTGTGCTCAGGTAGTTTTGACTGATCTTGTGGTCTAAGGCTGTCACAGATTTTAAAATATATTGAATCCATTCATTAAGTTAATGCATGATCTGCCTTAAAAGCCAAAGTTGTAAATAATTATGTCTGTTAAAACAGGAATTCATTATCTGAATGAAGAAAATAATCACAGATTTTTATGGGATATGCCTAGTTACTTAATCTACAAGAACAATGCATTCTAATTGGGAGATGAACATTTGTTTTTACTCAATCATTGACTTATAACCAAGTGTTTGATAAGCCCTTTTGTTTTCTTATTGGCCGTGCCTGTGTTCAGAGAATTCTTTGTTTAAAATGATATGCATTCATGAAGCTAAGAAAGGCAACTGAACCTCTTTACTAACTTGTCGTCTTTACTATTACAGAACTGCAAGAAACTAAGACCTCTGAATATTACAGAATATCCCACAATCCCCTGGATTACAGGATATTATTTATGGATGAAGATCAGGACAGGATCTATGTGGGCAGCAAAGATCATATTTTGTCTTTGAATATTAATAATATAAGCCAGGACCCTCTCAGTGTAAGTTCAGCATTTATTTTGAGAATCCAAAATCTCTTTACTGCATACCATTCTTTTTTAAGAGGAACAATTTGTATTTCATTAGTTTGCAGACAGCAGTAGCCCAGGCCCACACCTTGTCGAACTGTTAGTACTTGTTTTATGTGTAATACAAGATGAAGGAAACATTAGCATGTCTGTGCCTCAGACAGTGCTTTTGACCAGTTTACTTGTTTCAAAGTGACATTTAGCATGGTTTGGCCTCAGAAGCAAAATTCATGTGATTTGATGGAGCTGAAATTTTTCCAGTCTTCTTGACACTTTATGATAATTTAGAAATGCACTTTGAAAAGAGGTCTATTATCCAGAAGAACATATAGCTAAATGCTCTCTTTTTCAGGCCGCAAGGGAAAAATAACCAGATAGAGCTAACGTGAACCTCCAAGCGTATTTATTTTTTCTTGGAAGCCTAATCTCTGAGCTGTTTTTCAACCTTTGTTATGTCTGGGTCAGCCCTTGCCCTTCATTTGGATAGCTGAGACTTCTCTATTTTGCATTTTTAGACACTATGACCCTAATCTCACTCTTGCTGCTGTCCCGTATTTGGGCTCCTTCTGTAAATTCCTGAGATGCTGTTTTCTAAGGACACTGTATGTCCTTAGACTCTGTAGCAGGCAACCTGCATACGAAAAGAATGAATCTATCACACATTTTTTAAAAGTCCACCGATTTCTCTCTAATTCTTGAATTTCCAGATGAAATTCAAATCCAGCTTCTCTGTTTTTAAAGTAATTCAACTGAAGAAGTATTCATGTGCCCAGAAGCCTGACTGTTAAGATATTACCATCTGACAGGCCATGCCTAGCCTTTAGACTATCTTTAGACTATCAGAGCTACAATACCTTCAAAAGTGCAGCTAGGCGTTGTTTTGCTAAATTCGTTGTATCCTTTGGTCTGTGGGCTTTACTGCTGTGCCTCAGGAGCAGAGGGACAGAGACACACAGGTTGAGAGTGGACCCCACTGGAGGGTGAGTAGGAGCACTTAAATTAGGCTTTGCTTGGTTTCACCCTCTGGACATGGCTGTCCACCTGAGTTGATAGCCGTTGGAGTCTAGGGAGACCACCTCTCTGCCATATGCATTTGATGATGTGAACATGTCCTGCTTCCTCCTAACATTACAGTAATCTCCATCTTGTAACGGAGCCACCTTCTTTGATCTGAAATAGCTTATCTGACCTTTTTGATAGTTCACATCTCATCAGTGATTCTGCTACCTTTATCTGGAAACGTGTAGAGTTCCCACTCTGTCCATTTCAGCCCTCTCATAATACGTTGCTTTTAATTCTGTAAGGAGTTCAGTTTCATAGATTTGCATCTTTTGTACAAAGTATATTCTGCAGTATAAAGCTGTAAGGAATTTAATGATCCATTCAGACACAGAAGAAAAAAAAAGGAGAAGAAAAACCATCAATCAAAAGCAAAAGCCCAAAGTTTTCTTTTTGCAAAATGTTTTCAGGCTCCACCACTTACTACATTTCTAGGGATTAGTTTCTAATAGATGTCCTTTGTATTCCAAAATCAAAATAAATAATGGAAGAAGCTCAAAAACTTCCGTGTGAGTAAGTAGAGTTCGGCTAAACATCCAGAGATGGAGGTACTTTTTTAAAAGTTGTCTGCAGTGCAAAGTTAACTAAATTCATCTGGAAATCTTAATATTTTAAGCAGATTTGCACTTACGCACTATTCATTGAGAACAGTGTCTAGAAGTTGAGTAAAAGTAAAGAAGATGAACAATAGCTAAGATGATGAAGATTAAAATCTGTGTCATGTACAAGCAATGAGAACGTTAAAAGCTTTTATTCAAGTTCGGTTTTACCAAGTTAGTTCAGTTTTCAGTTTTATATACTAAATAAATTGATTAACGTACCTCTAAAAGGTGTAATAGTATTTGGGCCAAATAGCATAAATCAGAGTCTTTACTAACTTTAAAAAAGTTATCAGCCAAGGACCTGCTGCACTATTCTATTGCATTCTAAGAGAGAGAGTTGTTTTCATTTATGAATGAAAGTATTTTTTCCCTAGAATGAAAATGCAAAAGCTATCAAAATGCTAACTTCTTGTTATAAACTATGTAATGCAATAGTCACTGCACTTTCTTTTATTAAAAATAAATTAGTCAATAATAAGTTACTTAAAATTTGCTTCTTTGCTCACAGATTTTCTGGCCAGCATCAGCAAACAAGGTTGAAGAGTGCAAAATGGCTGGCAAAGATCCCACGGTAAGTTATAATACACACACACGCATGCACCTACACACACAAATTACGTACTTTGCAATAAAGCAAGAGCACCATGAGTGCAGCCAAAAGCAAATGAAAGAGGTGTTTGTTTTGCCTTTTTAAATATTCTGCAGGCCAAACGAGAAAGTGAATTTATGAAAATTCATGCTATGTAAACACAATGCACCTTCAGACTTTGACAAATGGAAAAAACTTCCTTACCTTACATTTCTTTTTTGTAACTAGTAGATTTGGAAGATAATGGTATTTGAAGCATGTTCTGGAGATGGTGCTGAATAATTTAAAGTTAAGTATCCATATATGTGCTGTCTGTCTGTCTGTCCCTACAGATGGGATCTTAACAGATGGATAGTACCTGTCTGCATTGTGATAGCACGTAGTGCTTATCGCAGAAAAATGCCAACACGTCTTTTTATTAATTCTGTAAAGCAATATCCATATACGTATCTGGAAACCACTATGTTTCCGAGAGAAAGGTAAAGATGGTCTCTGAAATGGTGGAAACTGGCAACCCCAGAGAGGTTATATTGAGCTGTCTTGCACCAAAGCCTAGAGCTATAAGTAAACATCTTCCAAGGCTCCTACATCAGATGATAATTTTTCAAAGTTCTCTCTATAGACAGTAGATAGAAACGAGCAATCTAGAAAACCCAGTAGAATATGATCTGGTGGTACAATATACCAGATATTGTATTTGGTAGAATTGTGTATGAACATTGTTTCCTTCCTAAAGTGGTTTGGTCTTACAGCCTGCATATACATAAATTTTCCTCACAAGACAAAGTGAAATTGTAAGGAAATGCAGAAAGCTGTTTTTTTTTCATTCTCTTCAGTTGTCTTTTGACTGTTTACCATTAGAGCAGTGTCTAATAGAATTTAGCATAATTTTATTTCTAGCTCTTTTGTTTCTAGCTCTAGTTCTTTAGAGATAACCATTTTAAAGGGGATATATAAGTGAGAAAGCACTTTGGCATATATGTTACTTATATGCTGAAGGTGTCCTTTTATTTTTTTCAGTCCTTTTTTTTTGCCCTTTCCACAACCATAATGTGGATGGATAATACTGCTGACAAAAGCCAGATTTCAATAGCAAACTAGTGCTAAAGCCACTTCTGAGCCAAACTAACATGTCTGTATATGAGAGAATGGAAAAGATTAGGAACAACCCTCAGCTTTAGAGAGACGATGTATTTTGATTGGGTAAAAAGGTTTTGCTGATACAGCGTGAGCAAACATGTTACTGGTGATGCACAGTGTTCCCTCTAGGGAAATTCTTTCTATGAACACCAAATAGCTTACAATCATACACCAGATTCTGGTGTCCTAGTAGAGTACCAACTCTTGCTGAGCTGAAAATGTGAATGCCTTCAAAGGAAAATGAACTCTTCTTTGGTCAACATGTATTAATTCAATTGATTTTTCCCTGAAAATTTCTGATGACACACATGAAGATAGATCGGGGATCTCAGAAAAACATTCAGAAAAAAAAATTCTGTATTTTTAACCTAAAGTACATTAACAGCTCATCATGGTCAGAAAAACATGAACAAGAAAAGAAAGGGGTATAAAACATGGTAAATTGTTAGTGCATGTGATTAATGCGCTGTTTCAATTCTCATAACTACTTGGAGATGTTACTATTGATCTTCAAGATCAGTGCCAAGGTGAGGCAACAATGAATTGTGAATTTGCTCATGTAACACGCTGTTCAGAGTTTTAATATTTTAGAAATTATCTCTTTGCATAAATATGGGATCTGAGATTTGGGTTTGCTTTGGTTTTTAATTATTATCTCCAGCTATGATGAAATAAAATAGGAGGAAAGAGAGACTGTCTTAAAGAATCTTCCTTAGGTAGCTTCTTGTTTTCCTGCAGAGGTTCTATTTCTTCCCGACATTCAGGGTCTGTGGATGGAAATCAGATTATAGTGTGATTATGAGAAAGTTATATTTACCCCTCTGTAGCTCTTCTCTAGTGCCCTATCCATGCCCCATTCCCAGACTACACAAAATGGCAAGGAAAGAAAACAGAAGTCTGCAGCTGTTGAAATCCAGTGACTGCCAAACTCAGTAACTGTTTTCCTACTTCATCTTTCTTTGTTACACAGAAAGCAAAGGGCTCACCAGCCCTCTACCCGTCCTCCAGATCCTTCAAAAATATCATGCCATAAAGCAAGTTGGCTGAAGGCCTTGAGTGGAGGTCAATCCTTTAGCTTTATAGAGAGCATAAAAAGGCAGAGGAAGTAAATTCATATTAATGTGACTAGTTACAATAAGTTGTATTGTAAAACACATTTTTACAAGGACACTATTAAAATTTTAGGACACTATTAAAATTACCACCTGTTTTGATTCCCTGGAGTTCCCAATATCTAATAACGTTTGCCAATGTGAAGTTGTATTGTCTCTATTCCCTGCAGCACGGCTGTGGAAATTTTGTGCGTGTGATACAGTCCTACAACCGCACGCACCTGTACGTTTGCGGTAGTGGAGCGTTCAGCCCCGTGTGTGTATATGTCAACAGAGGACGCAGGTCTGAGGTGGGTCCCTTCTTGTTTTATCCCCTCCTTGTCTTGTTGGTCTTTTTAGTGTTATGCAAATTCTGATACTGCACAAATCTATGATCAAATAGAAAAAAAACAAAGATCCATGTTCTTCTAATGATCCTGTTGCCAGCAAGATATAAAGCCATGCTCAGAAACTATGCTCAGATATGACACTAATCTGAAAATTGAATAGTCATTTAAAATATTGAGGTATTTTCAATAAGAACATTTATTTTATCTGTTTTTTTTTCTGAATTTTGAAATTTCTGAAGAAATCCTTGTAAAGAAAGTGCTAGTTACATAAAAGGCAAATTAGGCAGTTTGCCAGCTTCTTATACTACCATGAATTACCTACTGATTCCTGGAAGAAGCACTTAAGTTGATTAACTATTCAGCTATATGACTGTTTGCTGGACTTACTTACTTAGTTTAATGTCACTTAGGTACAACCCTACTACAGGTCCTATTCCCAGTGAATTTTCATCTCCAGCAGAAGTTCTGCCCCAGTAGATTCTGCCAGGATGAAGTTAGCAAGGTTTCTCCTCACTGTAAGGTCCTCAAGGGTGTAAATCTCATTTTCTCTAAATAGGTCTACAATTTTTCTGTATTCAGTTTCACTGTGTATTTTAAATATACAAAGTACCAGATGTTTCATAAATACATTGTCCAGATTTCATGCTTTGAAAGTGAAATGTTTGTTTATGTGCAAATGTAATAGGTAATAAATTAAGCAAGCAGAAGGAGAAAGAAAAGCATTTATCTGTGATCCAGCACCTCAGTAGCTTTTGGGTCAGATTCATATCCGCCGGCACAGGGGTGTGATGTATATTTTCCTGTGCAATGTGGAAGCAGATGTGTTAGAAAGCAAGATCAGAGGCTGCAACCTGGACTTTTGCCATGAGAGGGCAACTTTAAAAGCTGGGCTTGCTTCTAGGTGAGACAGTGGGAAATTCATCACTGGTTTCATTGGGAGTATGACAGGAATTCTGGCCAAGACCCAGGCCTACTGCAGAGGCTGCCAGGGAGGCAATAAATCAACCTACCTTCTCCAGGTAGCTTTGCACAGGATGATCTCAGCTGCTTTTGGTAGATCGTTATCTGGCTCCAGCCTCCTTGACAGAGGATGTAGTCTGAATCACTGCACCTTCACTCCTAATGAATTATCCAGAAGCAGAGGTTCATTGGCCTGGATTTAAAAAGCACAAGCAAGCAGAATTGCTGGAATAAATCCATCCCTCTGCTTTGCATAATCTTCATTATCTTATTTTGCTTATACTGTGAAACAGAGGTCTGTTTTCTTCAGTTAGCAACTCATTACCCAAATTTATTTATTGAAAATATATTTGAAACATATGAAGTGATCTCATTTGTTTCTAATACATGCAATACCCTTTTGTAAGCTTAAGCAGTAGTATCATAATCCAGAAAACTTTTGACTCTCTTGATATTTGGCTTGCTGTGCATGAGATTTCTATTGGAGAAAATAATAACAATAAAAGACATGAGACTTCCAGATGATGCAAGATGTTAAATTTCTTAAGTTTAATATAAAAAGGCATAACTTGGAAGAGCAGAATTGGCATCCCTTAGCCTGTCTGTATAGCTACATGCCTATGATCAATTGATTAAATAAACTGATGTTTCAGACGTCTGGAGTCTGTCAGACATTTGACTGTAGACATTGCATTCTCCAAGCCATTACTGCACAGGCCAACAATAGCATAACGGTTTAAAATCAAGTATTTCCTTCTTGAGCCTATTGCATATATAAATGCATGCCTAATTAGTAGAAAAGGGTGAAGAACTATGTAGTATTGATGGAAAGAGTGAAAATTCTTTCTCCTTTGCTTTTATCATTTCACCTTAAATTTTTAATAGTTTTCCATGCACAGAAGTCCATTTTTGCAGGTGCAAAATTGCTGTTTTTAGAAAGAACATCTGTTTTTCTCTAGGAGCTACAAAGCCTAACAGTAAGAGTCATATCCAGCAATCATAAGAACAAGGCCTATTTTGTTCTTTTGTCTCCAAAGTGAGTCCATCAATGACACAGAATGTTTCTCTGTTTATTAAAACATGTTTCCCTGAAGCAAATTTTGAAAAATAATTCCTGCTCTGCATACTGGATTTTTTGGTCTTTGGTAATGACTTTTTAGTCACACAAACATATTCTAAGAACAGTGCAGTTGCAAACAGAAGCAAATATAATCACTTTGTGAATTAATTACAGAGTAAATAAGTAGTTTAATATATATTAAAATGAAATATTGTCCTGGGGCCAGTTTAATAATACAGTATTGCACATTTTGATTTGGTAAATAGTGGCAGAATATAGTAAATATAGATTAACATCAAACATCAAAACATTAACGAAACACAAGATCATAGTAGAAACTTCATAGTTAACTTTTATCATTGTTTAGTGAGTTTACTCTAAAGTGACAGATAAGATCTCGATGATTAAATCAGGCAAAACAAAAGATAGGGAAAAGAGATAAGGGATAATAGAATACAAGACTTGCAGTTGTAGTAGAGCATTACAGATCTGTAGAGTCTACAATTTATTATCACCAGATGGCTGCTCAGTGATCTATGTGGCATCCCGGTTCTATTGTGATTTGCATTAGCAGTGAAAGAGGATATAAGGAGTTGCTTGCTGGCTTTAGTTTAATATGTACAACATTGGTATGTACATCACAAAAGCCTTCCTTTGCATTTTTGGTCAGCTACCTTGGTCAATTGAAAGTGAGATACTTAAAGTTTTTTTGGTATCTTTGTCAACTGAAAGTGAGATACTTAAATTTTTTTGGTTTTTTTTTTTTTTTTTCCTTCCTTTGCAATAGTGTCTTTCAACCTTTTATTAAATAGGCTAAGTTTGTAATAGGATGCTAGGAACAAGTTTTTCATGTGGTGTGCAATGGAATGTGAGTAGAGGTGCTATAGATCTATATCTACTTCCATTACTGTCTGCAATGAATGACTTGGACCCAGTGGTTCCTTTTTGTTCAGCAAACCTGCCCTCTAGTATTATTGGGAACTTGGAAGTGAAGAATTGTGCCAAGATGAGGGTATAGTCTAAAGATGTTCAGACTGTCTGTATTTCAAGCTGTTGTCTAGATTGTTTATACTTTGCCAAATATATTTCCTATTTTTAAATCCCATAAAATATAAATGAAACCCCCTTACCAAGTTTCTGAAACAGTAAAAAATTTCCAAGAGATTTCTGCCTTCAAAAGAGATACTAGTAAATCATCGATCATTATACAACTAGAGCTCTGAGTTTAATCCAAAAAATGGCACTGAATAAAAGAAGTGTGATTTAGGGTTTTGGAGGCTTGATACCCCAGTAAAAAGCAAAATATTTGTACTATGACAAAACAGTTGTCATAAAAGATTTATATTTAACATTCATTCTAGTAGCTTTATTATAAATGTTTTAAACCAATATAAGTATCACCATGTATTTGGCAAATAAACAACAGCTTCAGAAACACAGAATTAATCTTCACCAATGTTATTGTATTATTATCAGAACAATCAAAGCTCCAAAGTATAATGGAGCTGGAGGAAAATAAAATCTCTATTTCAATTTAGTTAATGAATAACTAGAATCATGAAAATAACTGAGTAAATGTGAGAAATTGCTTAAAAAGTTGATGCAAATCTGCATGGAAAAGATAAATTGCAGACAGTCCTGAGCTGATCACTGTTAATGCTGGAAATAGCAAAGAAGAAAAAGTGCTTTATCTGCGAAGGTTTCTAAAATGAGAAGTGACATGAACATCTACATTGCAGGAACAAATCTTCAGGATTGACTCCAAGTGTGAATCAGGGAAGGGACGCTGCTCTTTCAACCCTAATGTGAACACGGTGTCTGTTATGATCAGTAAGTAAAACCATTCTGAGATGCTGAGGTCTAACTCCTTATTATCATTCATAGTGTGGAATAGGGAGATGCCATAGATGAGCTGGGCACAGATTTTAGGCTTTGAAAAGGAGACTGTTGCATTAGTGCTGATGGGCAGAAGTTGTTTCAAAGTTAACAAGCAGCTAGGGATGGATGTGTGAACAAAATGCAGAAATTAGCTGTTGAGAGAAAGAGGGAGACGAACAGAAAACAAAAGATTATTGCTTTTCCAGGATATGCATTTTTTCCCAGGGTTAGTTTCCACTTTCTGTAACCCTGTCTAGCATTTCTATTTGAACAGTTTCTGACCTTGTTCATCATGGGCAGTGCTCGTGTCTCATTTAATCATTTCTAACATGTCAGTGTAGACAGGAAAAGAAATCCTGAAGACTTAAGCTTGAATTTCATTTCTCTTGTCATCTCTGCTGTAGAGCCCACCAGCTATTACAAGCCTCTTCATTCCTCAGTTGGCTTTATACCCAACCAATTTAGCAATTTTCTTCCCTATGAAAGGCCAGAGAGTGATACAACTGGCACACCTAAAATATCCTTGTGGGTTGGTGGCAACTGTGCTCAGTGACAGGGAGATACTTTCCTTTGCAGTAACTACTGTACCTATTAGCACCTACTACTTATTACACACATAAGTGTAATTCAGTTGGAGACATAGGCTTTGTATAACCCAAGTCATCAGCAAAAGAAAATCCCTTTATATATATATATATATATGTATATTTAAACAGAAGATTAGCCTGTAGACATCCTTGAGGAGCAGCCCGATGGTTTTCAGCAGGCATACTGAGTCAGTGGTTCCCCAAGAAACTCCCCACTGGCTCACAAACGAGAACTGGGCTAAGTTGTGGCACTTTTAGATGACTAAACATTGCATTAGTTCATTAGACTTGCCCTGTCAACTCTTTTGTTTCCCCTGTGCTGACTCTCCACTGGTGGGAGGTTCCCTGCAGCACTTGTGCCGACGGGCAACCAGGCAGAACGGGGGTCTGCCTGGACATCTGGGCTGCCGCCAAGCTGGGATTAGCCCTTAGGCGAGCAACGGGTCCTCCTTGCTGCCCTTCACCTTCCCAACACTCTCACAGGCTTCTGCATCCGAAGCCTCAAGATCTGAATATGTACCTAATTCTTGCAATAGTCATGGCTGCAAAGGGAACAGCAGTGGTACAGATTTTTCACACTCCCTTTAGCAAAGAGAATTTAGTGCATGCAGAATGCCAGATATTTGACCCAGGGTTTGCAAAGAAGCAATGTGTGGTGTGTCTGTCATTTGACTGCCACTGAAATCAATGAGAATTATATTTGTGTTGCACCAGATATTCTCTTAAAAGTCTGGGTCTCATGGAGCATAAGGAAGGTATTCTACCATAAATTGATATATTCTATTATCACTATTCTTCAGACTATAAATTATAATATTTTTTGATTCCTCATTGCTGATAGTATAAAAGACAAATAATTTCTTTCACAGAGGTATGACCTGGAGGGGAATTGTAATGTTAAGACTGGAAAATGCTGCCAAGATACCTCTCAGGCAATTTGTTCCCTTTGTATTTTTATCTCACCAATGATCTATGTTCAGTGTTTAGAGGTACACACTGAATAAGAAAACATTTGTTCAAATCCAGTGATTGATTTATCCATGTCTCCTCACTGCTATTCTGGTCTTATTAAGTGAATCATTATCATTAAAAAATAAAATTTACTCACTCCTTCTAGATTTCATGAAATCTTAGTACAAAGTATACTGTTCCTGAACACTAACATTTTTTTCCTGTAATAGATTTATGGCAGCTTTGTTCATCTTAGTAGACTTTACATTATCTTCCTTGATCCTTGAGTTATGTGACTGAAGAGACCTCCCTCTGTGTTGGACCCATCTTTTATGATATAATTCATCTACAAGGTTTAAATTATTCAACAGAGGTCAAATTCTTTTTAAGACTTTCCTACAGATTATGTTTTATGCTCTTTCTCAGAATTCCCTGCAACTACAAGACACAGTCACTTCAAAAACATTAAGCTTGAATGAAGTCAGCCTCAATATCCATGCTGGAACTGGGATGATTTTATAATTGACAGCATGACCTAGAAATGATGGGGACGAAAGCCCTGGTACTGAACTCTCTTGTGAGGGTTCTTCTGCAAAAGAAATTCCTTACCCTGTCTTCAGAAGATGGGAAATGCTGCTAGACTGGGTAACTCTTACACAATAAAAGAACCATTTTTAAATATAGCTGCAGTATCTCATCAATTTGGGGCATTACTAACATCCTGCATAACACACAATATGACCAGAGAATGAAACAGGAAAGCTGTTTCACTCTTCAGAGGATAAAAGCAAATTAGAACTTGGTACGATTTACCATTGTACAAAGACACTTTTGCGTCAAAGCAATAAAAAATGTGCTTTGATGAAGCTTGGCATAACTGCTGTGTAAGATGTATGCCTTTTTCCCCAACAAGGCCCTGAAGTGTTTACATAAGCAGACATACCTCATCAATTCAGTAATTCCTCTAATAACAAAGAGAAGTAGGGGAAATTAGTTGTTCTGTGGGGAAAAAAAAATGTGTAATTCAAGAATTTAACTAAAAGGAAGCAGAGCTGACAGATGTCATCTGGTACATGTTTAGCAAGTAGAGTCTTGCTTAAGGAATATCTGGTAGAATTTATATGTAATAGGATTAAGAATTACATATTATTATCATCATTACTTTAATGTATATATGTGCATAAAAAGCACTGTGAATTAGTGAGAACCACTTAGTACTAAGTATTGATCATTCTTGTCATTATATATTCAGGATGTAATTTTTTCACAGACAAGCATCAAATACACTGTTTAGTGTGACACTTTATATTTTTCACCCCAAGAGAAGGTGTTCCTCTGGGTATGATTGCGCTCTTCCCTGGGAGAGACAAAAGCAGAATGGCTGTGATAATCCAATAACTGATCTGTAGTGGAGTTCAGCCTGGGCTGTAACCGGTAGTAGAAAAATACAATCTCAAGAGTCTAATTCTCTCATGTGCCAATAGTCTTCCATACTGATGTGTGCAAACACACACACACACACACACACACACATCAAAGCTTTAAAATAGCCTTAAGCACTTCAGAACCTGTGACTCTTGCCAGATAGACCACACTCTCTGGGTAGTCCAGGAATTCAGACAAAAACATCAATCAAAGGACCCAGCTGTACTGGAATGTATTCAGCCACCACTCCCACTCTGAAAGTTTAAGTTTATTTTAGCTACTGTTTTCTACTCTGGGGTTTCATTGCCATTAGTCAGTAGAAATTGCTTGGTTATTCATGGAGTGGAAAATGATAGTATATGTAATTATAATTATAATTATATATATGTATATTTATTCGTACACACACACACAGAGATACACAGTCTGACAGATGGACTGAATTTTCAGTCCTGCATGGGGAGGGCAGAAGTTCATAATTCTGTTAATGTAAGTGTCTCATGTCTAATTCTGTTCATACAAAATAGACCTATGCTTAGAATCAAGTATGTAAAAGGGGGCAATTGTTGCACCATGTTACTGAGTAAAGTTCAATAAGATGATTGTCTAGCCTCTGCAATACTGAAGTCGGCTTGAGGCTGCCTGGGGCAGCCTTGAGAATACTCTTGGTAGAAACTGGCACTGGGCCATTGACTGCAATAGATGTTGTGCCAGTTATACCAGCAATAAATTTAGCCCAGTCATTTTGTCTACTCTCATAATAAAAAAAGCTTTTTTAAGTACTTACTTTAAAAATTGAATGTGATGCTTTTTGATAACACTAGCCTGATTTTCCAATGGTACTTAGCCATGAAAGTTCAGTCGCTAAATCTTTGTATCAAAGAAAGGCTCACCACATATGTGGTTTTTCAGCCGCATTTAATTATGCAGTTCCCTAAAGTCCTTGAGCAAAATCTGATGATTCTCTCTTGGTCTAGGTTCTGTCTTTGTAAATCAGAGGCGACACCATTCCTAATTCCTACCACCCAAGATTTAAGTGCATAGACTATTATGCAAATAAAGAGCTGGCAAGAGTTTAAAATAAAAATAGATCACTAAATATGGATTTCCCAAGAGACATAACATTGCATTTATTTTCTCTTCCCTTTCCTTCAACTCTCTGTAGATGAAGAACTTTTTTCAGGGATGTATATTGATTTCATGGGGACAGATGCTGCCATTTTCCGCAGCCTAACTAGACGCAATGCTGTGAGAACTGATCAACACAACTCAAAGTGGCTCAGCGGTAAGTTGGGTTTGTTTTACCAAAACTTTTAATCTATTTCACAGAAGCCCTGCTTTGTTTCACTTACTTAAAATAAATAGATTTTATTCACCCTTCTGAATTTAATTTATAAAGTGAGTCCATGAGGAAGAAATGTGTGCAAATACATATTGTACACAGTGCACTTCATGTGGTGTGTTGAAACAGAAGACTCACTGCCTCATGGGACACCCCATCTGGTGGAAAGTGCAGGAAAACCTTTCACAATACAAGTTGTCAGGCAGATTAACTTCTAGGGGAGTACTTTTTTCACCTTAAAAACCTAGGACATTGCTTTAAAATAGAATGTAGGATTCTAAGGTTTTTTACAATGAATTACAAACTTTAGTCAATTCAAATTAATCTACCTCTTATGGAGGAGTCCCACCCAACTGTACTCAAAATGTGTTTAGCAGAGAGTCTTATTATTAGTTAAGTGAGTAACAATTTTTGACATTTATTTCTATGATAAGAAATTGATTAGCAAACAAATTAGAAAGCCAGCTTCTGTGTACATAAACTTAACACTTGGCTTCACTGAAATCAATGTAGAAACACTCCCTAACTTCACTGATGAGAAGATTCTATGATTCTGTGATTCCTTCCAGTTACACTACATTGAATGAAAATGATGGCGGACTCTCTTACTAAAGGCAGATGTCAAAGGATGGGAGTAAATAACGTAATAGTTCAGTTTATAAAAGTCTTCAAAGTATGTTGGTATAAACAAACTTTCTTCAAGTATCTCAAAAACATACTTTAAGTTCTTAAACATGAATTACTTATTTTAGCTGTTTTTTAAGGTGACTTCTGTAAGTTCTGTACTCCAGTACAGACTCTAGTAATACCTGTGTATACCTGTAAATCCTGCTACCACAGGATTACAATTTATTTTTTCAGAATATATTGGATTCGTTATGAAGGGGAAACCGAAACAACCGAAACTTGTTCTACTATTTTCTACTGTCTTATACACCTTGACATACCACAGTGTGAATCAGGGAAGAACACCATTAAAATATCTAATTACTGGATAATCTCTCTGATATACATGCTCAGAAGAGGTATTTGGCAGTTTATATCCATGTTCTTTTAGAGATAGGATCATGATACTTGATATAGTAACTGAGAATGGCCACATTAGAACACATAAATGCCACAGTCATAGACATGAATATTCCATCAGAGATCAAAGCTTTGAATTAGGTCATTTCAAGATTTGTACTAAATTTCAACCAATCAAGCAATCTTGCATAACCATTAAACAGGTCCTTCAGACAGAAGGAGGGCCCACCTCTTCCTTCAGACAAAGGGGAAGGTCTTCTGAGGTCTCCCTCGAATTTATAGTAGATTTTAGCATAAGAAATTGCCAAAAGCAAATGCAGGTAGCAACTACAATAGGGGTTGCCTAGTAAAAGATTACGTTGAAGTAATACACAGTCACTTGCGTATCAAGATGTACAGTTTAAAGGAGAATACTAGTAATAGTACTACTGTGTTTTCTAACCTTAGGTGTATATATGTCCTTCAAAAATTGCATGCATGCTATTCCATATTTTCATTATTTTTCTCTTTTAGTGCTCCCCTATAGTGCTTGGCATATATGCTTCACTGTTTAACATCCTCTGATATGAACTGAAGGAAACTTTGCTGTTCAAGATTGTAAATCCTCATTTCTTTTTAGTGTTCCAAGAGCTATTTTCCTCTGTTATTTATGTATTTTTAAAGTATCTTGTTTATTTTTTCTAGTGAGTCTTTCAGCTACTTATGTTTTCCCTTCAAGAATCTTTCCTAAAGTACCCTGATAACTCACTGATTTTTCTCCTTTCTTCCTCAAAGTCTTTTAAATCCTATAATGAACTCCTGCTTCTGCATTTGAATTACTTTTCTAAAAATCTGATCTGAGGATAAAATGAGATGCAGCAGAAATGCTTGAAACCATTGAAACAATTTACCTAGTGATGCGAGGCTAGAACTAAGCACAACCTGCCACAGCAAAGCATCTATATGCATTATATAGCAATTCCTTAAAGGGATCAGTAACTGTCAAAACGTTAACTGCTTATACTGATACATCTTCTGGCATGTTTCATTTCAGAGCCTATTTTTGTGGATGCTCATGTTATCCCAGATGGCACTGACCCCAATGATGCCAAAGTCTACTTCTTCTTCAAAGAAAGACTCACAGACAACAGCGGCAGCACAAAGCAAATTCATTCAATGATTGCAAGAATATGCCCAGTAAGAAATGTTTTGTGTACCAGGTTGCTGTGACAAACAATTACTGCAATTTGATAAGCTAAATGACTCTTTCATGAAAATGATTGAAAAGCCTTTAACTTATATTAGAAACAAATTTATGTTTTCAGCTTCCACATTCATAATTAAGAAGATAAGTTATTTAATACACAGTTAAGGCCTCAGTTTGTTATTTAGTTTGTTACACTGATATGAAAATGTAGCAATTCAGGAAATTGTATATTTCTCTGATTGGCTCAGAATAGGTATAGCAGTGTTGAATTTCCAAACTTACTTTGTTTCGCATGAATCAGGTAGGGCTTTTGTGTAGAAACAAATACAATACAGAACAATAAAAAAGGCTAAAGCTTTCACCCCTAAACACACAGTATCTTTTTTTAATGGAAATATCAGAATCCAGCTTTTAAATGGGTTGATTTAGCTTTCAAACATTGCTTTAATTTTTACAATATTTTTTCCTTTCTCTGGTCTTGCACTGACATATGTATGAGCCTAACTCTAAGAATATAAATGCAGATATTAATCTCAGGAATTGTGATTGTGGTCACCACATCCCTCATTGTCTCTCTCCTTTTTGTATTTATAATTGAGTGTACATGAAAAATGATTGAAGCAGCTATTAATATCTCTTGTGTAATGCAGCACTTTTATTTTTTTATGAGAGCAAAATTGTAAAATGCACAATTACTGCTAGCCTTTTCATTCTTTCTTTTGGAAAGAGCAGGAAGATAATTGGCAGGGTCTGGGTGCTCCTGTTCTTTAATCTGTATTTTCTTTAGAACTAGATGTTTGGTGATGTTGCTGTGCAGTGTGTAAGGGCACGTATGGGATTGTATTAAGCTCCTTCTCTGGCAGCATGAGGAGGCATGTAATCTGTTTCATAATCCCCCTGTTTTTGTGAAGGTGCCTAAAGGCCCTTTTGGGTATTTTGCAAGACAACATTTCACAGTATTACATCTGTGTTATTATTGTTATTATTATAATAAGGCACAGATGATTTCTAAGAGGCTTCAGACTATGCAGACTTATACTGAAGTCTGACAAATTCCCAAAGCCACGAATACGAATCTGAACCAGACATACTTACATACTATCATATTTCGATATCAAAACCTTTGAGACAGACCAAATAGATTAATACAGTGGTGCTAAAAGAGACCCCCCAAAATGCCCATTGTGAGTGCCTCTAAAAGTCTCATTACTGGTTCCAGGAGCACCAATGGAACAACATGCAGCATTTTGGACCAATCACATTTATATAGTTTCCTTATTGTCCCTTTTCCCTTCGTTTGGGTGACTTTGTGATATAGTGTTTCTGAGATGATGCTTTTATTTAAGTCCTTCATCAGCAAAATGAGTCAGGAGGTATCATCTCTGTGTGTACTGTCTGCTTTAGTAATTATTCTTTCTCCTTTGCACTGGAGTGATACGGAGAGCTCCTCGAGCGAGCAGGCAGCGTGCTCACAGAGGAGGTAGCACCAGGAGACAAGTCACATTAGCAATGTCTTCTTCAAAGACATGAAAGAAAAACAAGGGTTTCATGGGGAGGACTGTAAGGCAGTGACTGTTCTCAGTTCACTGCTGACTCTCATAATTCTCCATCCATAAAGTAAAATTAATCTGATTGTGCCTGTAGCCTATTGCTCAAAATCAAGTGTCATCCCAAGCCTGCTAGGCCAGCTTGGAAAATCTTCTCAGAAAATGAGTTTTTATTCTCAGCCAGGTCTACAGTGTTTCAATGAGGGGGGCTGATTTAGGCTATCTATTTTTTTTGTATTTGATATTTTGTTAATGATGGTAAGCATTAACCCCAGAAAAATGTGGGAAAATCCAATAAATTATTACCTATGTTGTATTTCTTTCTAATGAAAATAATATTCTTTTCCAGAATGACACAGGTGGTCAACGTAGTCTTGTAAACAAGTGGACAACATTCTTGAAAGCAAGACTTGTGTGTTCGGTAATGGATGAAGATGGAACAGAAACATACTTCGACGAATTAGGTATGGAAAGAAAGTCTCTACAAAGTTTTATCTAAGTCCTCCACCCTGAACATATTTAAGCATTAAAATTCCCACAGTGATATTTGGACCTGTAGAGGTCCATGACAAATTTCCTTTTAAGTTTTGGGGCAGAAGACAAAAGATTTCTTCATACCTCTCTCTGAGTCATCAGCATTATATCTTTGAACTAAAAAAATAATAATGTTAACTTTTTAAAACATATGCATGTAAGGAATTAATATTTAGAAGGAAACATGTAAGTGCTGTAATTTTTATTTTTCTACTATCTAGAATTATAATAGAAGATTTTTTTTATGTATATTTCTTTGAAACTGTTTATTATACTACTGCTTAACATACAGACTTTTTGCAATACGGTTCTTTTTGGAGGACTCTATCTGATAGCTTAGGCTAATACTACTGAATGCCATTACCAGCACTAGCAAAAATACAATGAATAAATATATTTTCTTGGGATTTATTCAAACACTTATACCGTCAGTTCAATATGTGAAACAATGCAGACATTCAGTTACTAGTCTATACAGCAATCAAAATAAGGTTTCTTCTCAGTAAGGAATGAATTAAATGCAGATCTTGATCCTTAAGTGCCAAAAACCACTATCACAAAGTTTCAAATTCTATATTGTCCATGGCTGTGATATACAAAGTCATAGTTCTAAATTTAGGTGTTGGAAAATTTGGTATGGGTATTGGTATCTATAAGTGTAAATATATACATACATAAATAGCTAATGAAGCCCACAGTGGGGTTTCATCTGATTCCAAACTCTGCATTGTAATCCATCCCTCTCCTGTTACATTAATCCTGATCTTCATCAAAACAAATGGATTTCAGAGTCTTTCTGACTTGGTATCATTACAGATATTTGGTGTACTTTTTTTGATTCATAGATCTCTATGGAACATAATGGGGAAATAATCAGATACTAATTTGATGTAATTAAGTGAATATAAGGTACTTTCCTAAAGAACTTTCAAAATTTCTTAGCAATCAGGAATTAATATTTCAGCGCTTTGATTTGCTGGTCTACTAGAAGCACTAGAACTCTTTTTTTTTGGATGATAAAATACAGGGTGATACAGAATACGATTCTGTTTTCAGTAAGAGCTCCTAGCACAATCTGTTGGCCAAGAGGAAGACTATATCCATAGTTGTAAATGCAGAAAAATCTGGGAGGGATGAAGGGGATGATTTTGTTTTTACCTGCAGTGCAGAATGGCACAACACTACCAGTGTTATACACTGAAGTCCTCAAGGTTTGACGTGTTTAAAAGAACATGCTAAGAATTTTCAGAGGTTTAATATACGACTCTCATAATGGAATGGATGACCTTTCCTATAGTAAGAAACTCAAACAGTTGAGTCTTTTTGTCTGATTTAAAGGACATTTAAGGGATGACCTGATTATGCTTTAAGTACCTTCTTAAGGAGAAAATATCAGAGACCAAAGAACATTTTTCACTTAAGTATTGGAAAAAATAAACAAATCAGAGCTAAAACTGGGTAAACTCAGTAAGTAGGCATGGTTTTGCATAGTGGGGTTAATAAATCCACACAAAATAGGAGCAGTGTTTTATATCTGTGTGTCTTTACTGGGAAACTACTTGTCATTCATATCCTGACCTTTTTCTTAGTCAAACATGAGATCGTGGAAGAGTAAGTACATGAAGATAAAACACCTAATTCTCCTGGTTTGGCTTATATCCAACTATGAGAACACTTTGTCTTTGACCTACTGCAATTTAAACATTTTCCTACTGTTAAACAACCTGCTGAAATGAAATCCAGCTGAGAGAAATGGGAGAAATGGATGCTAAACATATTTGAAAACCTTTGTCTTCTTTCTTCAGAAAGCTAATTCCAGTGCAGTTAATTCCAAAATCTGTTTACCAGTGTTCGAGTGCAGGATTTCTCCGTGCGGTCCAATCATATGATAAATTTGCTTTTTCTCATTCAAGTCAGAGACAAAACTACCATGGGCTTCAGTAGGAATAAAGTCATTATTTAGACTGGAAAATAAAATTACTGTAACTATTCAAAAACTGTTTTTTTTTCTTTCTTTCTTACAGAGGATGTGTTTCTTTTAGAAATGGATAATCCCAGAACAACACTTGTGTATGGAATTTTTACGACATCAAGGTAGTTGTGGAGATTTGAAAAAAAAATACTTTTCAGACCTATCCAATTTTCTATATTTATATAGAAAGAGATGGTTTGTGGTCAAGACTGTTCTTCACAATTTTGTATGTCTCCTGTGACTAGCCTTTCCATGCAGAAGTAAGAGTTTCAATTCTGAACACAGACCTGAAAACACAAACCTAAAATTCTTAAATGGATTCATACAGATCATTTCCACTTTCTCAGTTGGCAAATGATGGCACAGATGGCAGATAACCCCTGTCAGCTGCAGTTGGCTGAGAAAAGACAGTCTTCTGTTGTGTCTGATCACCTCCTTCATCCGTTACAACTCACAGCCTTAAATTTCTTGTCATCAGTCAGAAGTATTAGCTTTATGTCTGGATTAAGAAATGTACTTTGAGCTCCCAAGAGTAATGGAAGTACTAGATATGCCTTACTATGATGAATCCCTCAACCAAGATAGACCTGATGGACCTACAGTATCTGCCATCTCTTCCTTTTTTTTTTTTTTCTCTTGTTCTCAGCATATACTGAAAACATATGGAATGAAAATGGATACTTCCTATTAGATATTCCAACCTGTACTATTTACCTTCAAAGAGAGTTTTTATTAATTTTTATTAATTTTTATTTCATGTCATTTATGTGATCAAAACTTATTTTAAGGCTTATTTCTATGAATTCCTTTTATGGCATTTTCCATTTAAAAAAAAAAAAAAGACATTTTTTAGCCTGACAGGCTTTTCTGTCCATGATAGTATACAGGAATCATCATTCTCAGATATGTGAACTAGCCAGGAAAGTATGATTTTATAACATTTAGTGGGGAAAAAAAAATCCCATAACTTGTAAACATCTGGTGCTGTCTATATTTTACGATTCCTATTGCACAAAAAGAAAAAATGCTGAGTCTATGCTTAGCAGTAAAACCACACTTATGATTAGGTTATGGATGCAACATGTCTCAGTTTGGAAACACTTTTACCTAATTCTCCTGGTATTCTCCTGCACTGGAAATAAAGGCTGAGTCAAAGGACCATATAAGGTGGCAACAAGGAGAAAACTTTTCATATTTCTGTATCTCAAGCCATTTTCTCTCTCTGCTGAAGCTTTAACATTCATGTGCATTTCTGGTTTCAAACCACGTGGTCTGTGATTTGTGTTTTCTCTTTCTTTTTTTCTTTATGACTGTAGATTGAAAGTGTTACATAATTAAATACAGCAGTCATAATGAATTTTACTCTCCAACAGTTTCTTTATTTTCACCTCTGAAGACCTACAGCTGAGAAAAGTATCAAGACAAACATCTTTCCAAATAATAATGATTAATAATTTTACCTAAACCTTATTGAGGTAAATGATGTAATACTGAGGCAAATTATTTTGGTGGCATGATCTACTGTAAATCTAGCAAGTAAAACATCCCAAATCATTAAATATATTTTTAAATCCTATTAAAAACTATTAAAATTTCCACAAATACCATAATCCACCTAAGAGTTTCCTCCTGCTAATACGTATAGAGCCAAGAGTAATGTTGATTGTTGGGTAATTGCCAGTAGCACTGTCTTAACTTTCTCACTATATGTTATAAATGCAAATTTGAACATTTAGTATTTTCAATTTTCTTCTGTAGCGATTTTTTTTCTTCAAACAGTTAATACTAGATTTTCCACTTTTTTAAGATAAATATGCCAAGCCTCTTATACAGAGAAAGAAGAAAGGAAGATTTAATTTCACTCCAGATAGTCTTAGGATCACTTTGGGAATTATTCCGTTAGTGCTCTTCATCATTGGATGATGGAGACCTTTCAGGGCTTGTGTTGTCTGAGGAGGCATCAGAGATATTATCTGGGTGAATAAAGAGACAGTGGAAAAGCAAGCCCTCCTTGTAGATGACTCCTCATTTTCTCTTCAGAAGGCATCAACATTCACCTCTCCTGAAGGGATATCTTTGTGAAACCAGTTCTGGGGAAGGATTGCTAGACTATAAAGGAGTAATTCTTCTACAGCCACAACCTGTCCTCATTTTGTATAGAAAAGTTGGCAACTGGTTATAATACACTAACCAACCATAATTGTGCTGGAAGTTTTGATTAACATTCTAGCCATGTCTTTCAGAGAGCTTATGAAGGCCTTGTGGTTAATTTATTGGTGTGGAGTTCTGGAAACCTGTGCTAAGCTTGGAAGCATTAAGTTTATAAAACCCTTGTCTCACCAAAGTCAGCAATATTTTTGCCATTGATTTAACTTGGGCCAGATTGTGTTTCTTTTATATTCAACAGTAGGAATTTTTTTTTGTTCCATCAGTGGCATAGTAGCCTCCTCTTTTTTCAGGTCGATGTTTAAAAGGTGCTCAGCCTTAGAGACTTATGTTGCATATTGGGAAGCTAAATCAGCTGATTGTTTAATATGTTGAATCTATGCTATGGAAGCATTAGATTGTATTAAATATGTTATTTTGGGGGTGTTTCTCATCACAAAACTATGCATTATGATAGAAGAATTATGTGAAAGATATGAAAGTGCTAAATTTTACTTACTCTCTTCCAGTTCCATTTTCAAGGGCTCAGCCGTGTGTGTATATCATTTATCTGACATCCAGACTGTGTTCAACGGGCCGTTTGCACACAAGGAGGGCCCAAACCACCAGCTGATTCCATATCAGGGCAGAATTCCATATCCGCGACCTGGCACTGTAAGTACGGAAGATGTTTACGCAGGCCTGCCAATTACTTGTCTCTGTTTAATAAGTTAATAGATATTTATTCCAGGAGAATGGGATTGTATGTGACTACGACATTTAGTAGCAGTTCAGAACAGTTCTGTTTGCCTTTCAGCTTGCCATAAAATCACCTAGTATGTGGAAATTTTCTAGAAAGAACTGAAAACAGTGCAAAATACTGAACTCTCCTGTTCTCTCTGCCCAAGTAATAGTAATAATTACTTCATTAGATGGCAATAATGTTTTTAGAACATGCATTTCATGTCTATGTTTGAGCAAAAATAGATAAAGTGATTAAAATACAGAGACAGCACTGGAAGATTGTGCACTATAGACAAGATCCAAACTTCTATGTCTTCAGGGTGTTTTTTCCCCTAGTTCTCCATAATTTAGTAGTTCCACCAGGACACTGGGGAACTGTGATAGAAGGACATAGTTTCTGAAACTGCCATTCAACTAGTCAGGTTGAGACTAGTCAAGACTATTAGAGAAGAGACATTGAAATAGAGGAGTTGTCATTACAATCTATTCATAGTAGCCTTTCTTAGTAAGGCTACTTTTAGCATCTCTTAAAACTTTGTCAGTACTTTTCTTTCGCTGCAACATGGATTGATAATCATTCAATTGATTCTGAAAACCATGAGAGTTTCAAGGTTTTCAGAATTGTTCTAGGATAGCTTTTAAACAAAAGTGTATTTGTTTCCCCCCACACACTCACACTTTAGGGCATATTCAAGTGCAGTGTTGATGTAGTTTTGTGGTTTTTTACTTACTTATTTGCCATGGTCTTAATTTAGATGTAGCAAAGCTATAAAGTCTAATATTTCTGGTTTTAGAGAAGGCTATATGAACTCTCTCTAGGGTCTTCTTTATTTAAGATTTCCTAAATGAAGTAGGTCAATGTGGGGACTTTCACTGTTCCCCGTAAAGTCTTCTTATAATTCCTTATGTATTGGAATTAGTAAATGTTCACAAAAATATAAATCAGCTCTCAACTATGTAGCTCTAATTTTATTTTTTATATGAATGCTTTGTTGCTTCATTCAGCAAGAAAATTACATTTTATTTTAATTTGCCAGACATTGCTGTTAAGAACCTTTAAGCACAACACTTTTATTCATTTTCTTCTTTACACTGTAGATTTTGTCCTTCTCTTTCTTTCTCTCTTTCTTGTACACTAATGCTTAGATGGATGTAATAGCTCTGCCTGTTTACACAGTTTCTCACAACATTTTAATCCATTTTTTACTAGCTACAAGATTTTGAACTTCATGTCCCCAAGTCTCTAGATTTAATCAGGACTAACATTCTGTCAAGTTTTAATGCTACCACCTTTTTTGCCATACAGCTCTAATCTCATGAGTTCACTGAGACTTTAAATTTAAACTTTACAAGAATACAAAGCAAATGGTCCCTTTAAACAGGAAGTTTCACGATCTTGTGATTAGTCACATTTCAGTTTCTTGCTACTTCAGAATGTTGTATTTGTATATATTTTCTGAATCACTGGCATGTTATTCTTGGTTCATCTCACAGAGACTTATAAGGCCCTGAAGGGGCTTGGAGGAACTGGGCAGCAAAATGAAAAGGGAAAAAGAAAATTCAGCTATGGACTTAACACATGTAAGATGAGGATATGTGTGTTTAGGTGCTTATAGGATGTGTTCAAAGGCTTAACTTTGAATATCAAGCTTGAAGACTATAGAAGGAGAGCTTGTTTCTTATGGGACTTATATTCTGGGATGCTGGACTGAACAGGGATGCATTTTTATATAACATGGAAAATCCTACTTTAGAGTTATCTAAAAAGATAATCATACTAACCATTGGACAGAAGTGAATGTACGTTGAATAAATACTGAAAAGACTTCAGTGTAGTTTGAGTGGAATAAAATAAAGCAATATGTTCCTTTGGCCATAATCAACCCTGGAGTGTTTGGCTGCCCTTCACTAAATACCAATGGTTTCTTATTTCTCCACAAGCTAAACTGACTATGGAAAAAAACACTACATAATTGGCAGGTTCCTCCTAAGTTCAGTGATGTTTGAGGATATTTTCCATTTTTCAGAGTTTGCAAAAATAGTTTTTGTACCTATAGCATATTGGAGAATATACTGTAAATTAAATGATTCTGTTTCCCTGGTTTGTATTGGTTTATATTAGAGCTATTATGCAGGACATAACAAATGAATGAAGAGGAATGAAAAGGAAGTTTCCAAGGACTTGCTCAAAACAACGATGCACATTTGGTTGTACACAGGCAGAAGTCTTAGGATCTCCTGATCAAGAATCATGGGAGGATAGTTGGTATCAGAGAAAGTCTTCTTTCAGCTGAACTGTTGGAACAAGGAAGTTAATGTGGACTGAAAGTGAAATAGGAACCGCTCCAGACCTGGAAGTGGAGTGCAAGCAGACCACTGTCAAAAAGAATATTCTCACTAGTAGCCCTCATAATTATGAATACAGTTCTCTTCTGACCACTGGTTCCTATCTGAGCAGATAGCTCCACATATTGTCTAGAAGACTGGGGATGAAAGGTGCAGAGAGGCAAAGGCGTAGAGCAAACGAGATAAGAAGAATTCAGTTTTGTGCGCAGTCATAGGAGGGTTAGCATTTGGTGTCATTCCTGATAAGAGTTAAACCAAAACTCTGAGGAAAAATGAGAGTTCAGAGGAATCAATTGTCAAGGACCTCATCTGGGAAAAGAGACTCATATTTGAGTGGAGTCCTGGTTCTTCCCGATGAAGGTAACTGATGGCAGAGCAGTCTCTTTAAAACAATTCCTACTAGAGCAGTTCCACTTTGTATAAATATTTAAATACTAATTGACCCAGAAGTTGCTCCTAAAGCCCAGGGTGAGGCTGAAGTCCCCTCTCTACTTGGTTCCCCATATTGCTGAATGAATAGTTAATTAGGTGTACGAAATGGAACAGCTTTTAGCAGTGAGGGTAAAACTGACACTCCTGACTAGCGGTTAGAGGGCTCCCATGGGATGTGAAGACCCAGTTTCTAATGTTTGTTCAAGTCAGGTAGGTTGGACACATGACTCATATCTCCCCAGTGAATTTCCCAGTCTGTCAGAGTATGATTCATTTTATGTAATTTCAGTCATCTAAAAGCCATCTAGTCTGAATTACTGACTACAGAGGAAACCTAGATGGCTAACTAAGAATAAATGCCTGACTTTGAGACAGCAGAAGTCAGGTGAGGTGAATCTCTGCCTAAACTACTAGCTATTTCTGTGTCTGTGGTTTTGACCAGAAATTCCTTCCTAGACTTCAGAATTGTCCTCACTGAAATAAACACATTTCTATGAAATATTTCAGATAAAACAAATCAGCATTTTCCATCTGGAAAAAAAATATATTTTTTGAAACACTTCTGTATAACTCATTTATAGAAAAGGTTCATGGCTCAGAAATCTGAGGAGGAAAATGCGAGTTCAGGAGCATCGATGGTAAGTAGGGTAGCAGTGGCTGAAGAAGTCATGTAAATTAGCATCAATGAGTCCTGAACAGTGGAGCGATTAGTGACATTGCTCTTGATTTCTTTTCACTCTACTTATTTTGGTTTCACTCTCACTTGCTACCTGAGGTTTCTGAGATCTATTTTATTTCTGTATGAATCCAGGAGGTCTCAGGGATGGTAACAGAGATTTTTCTTTATTACATATAAAAAACATCTAGAGTAATCACAGACCTCTATTACTCCTCACTGCATACACAGGAAAAAGATAGATAAGATCTATCTTTGAATGATTTGATTTCATAGATATAAGGGAGTCATCCAAGCCTTTAATTTGGCTTTTTTTCAGTAGAAGTCACAGTCTCCTTCTCTGTCTCATAATCAAAATAATGGGGGAAATAAGGAAGCTAAAACATGGGATGTCCTTGAAATCTTTTCAGACTACAGGCATATTGACAAAATTACAATTAGACTTTTACCTTTTGGACTTGTACTAATTCTATACCAACCTTCTGCAAAAGTTCGATATCTTCCCATACCATTCACTCGGGTTTTTTTTTTTTTTTTTTTTTTTCCCAATGGGCAGCATATGGAAGCATAAAGAATGTGGAAATAGATTTGGATACATGGATCTTTGCCATCAACCTGGATTTTAATAGGGCAAAAATATGTTTGCGTTTACTCTATCTGAATTGATGGGAGTTCAAAGCATAGCTGTTCAAGTACTTCATTTCCATTATTGGAATATAATTATTTTCAGACAGCATCTGAAGTGCTCTTTTGGGAACTTTGTCAACTATCAGTCAAAATCTGTACACAGCTTGGAAATGAAAAGTCTCCGATAAATGGAAATTATTATTAAGCATTACTGTGCGTGTTTCTTACAGTGTCCGGGAGGAGCCTTCACACCCAATATGCGGACAACCAAAGAGTTTCCAGACGATGTTGTGACCTTCATCAGGAATCACCCTTTGATGTTTAATCCCATTTACCCAATCCACAAGAGGCCATTAATCATTCGGATAGGAACAGACTACAAGTATACAAAGATTGCTGTGGACCGTGTGAATGCCGCTGATGGAAGATATCATGTCTTGTTTCTTGGAACAGGTAAGACAAACTTAGCAAAAGTCATTTTCCTATACTGCATTATAATTTGCAATCAACTCCAATCTGTATAATTCATTGCCTTCAAAAGTATTTGTGCAAGCATATCTGATCAAAATGTTACAAAGGCAGAAACAATAACTTCACAAAAAAAAAGTAAAATATGGAAGTATTTATCAGAAGAAAAATAAACAAATAGTTGAAGTCCCAGCAGCAGTGGATGTACAAGATTTGATCCAAGTGTTCTAAAATAATTTCTTTCTAATATAGCCTACATTTTGTTTGTAGTTACATCAAATTTGAATCTGGTGTTATGCTTCTGAAGTCTGAAAGGAACAGGTCAAGTGATTCTCATATTGGTCAAATTTAATTTTTCAAAATATACCAGTATAAATCACATTTTCCTGACTAAAGCAGACAAGCAAAGTAATACTATGACTAGACCCTAAGATTCATTCACATCTGTGCCACGTGCTCTAGGTGACCCTGTGTGTGCAGGGGGTTTGGACTTGATGACTTCTACAGGTGCCTTCCAACCTTAAGCATTCTGTGATTCTGTGATTCTATGATAACATCCCAAAGCTCATAGGAAAACAGAAACATGTTCCTGCATCTGTGTCCAACCTTTACTAGATCTCCATTTACTGTATCGTAAGTCGTAATGCACAATAAAATGTGATTATGATAAAAGAAGCTCTAGGTTTTCCTGTATTTTGCCGTATAGTTTCCCATGCTGTAACAAGTCTTTCAGATGAAATTTTAAGGATTTTATATCTATCTATCTATCTATATACTGGTGCCATTGTTTTAAAATGCTATATAAGCATCTGATGTTAATGGGAGGAAAGTTCTACTAAAGATTAGTGGAAAGGATAAGACATATATGTTTCCAACCATTATAAGATTTTTAGTGTAGTAATGACAATTAATACTGGAAATAAGAAACACTCAAGAAAAAGTACAGTCATAGTCAGCATTTCATTAATTTTTCCAGCTAAAACGTGCAGAATATTTTCAAAAATTAAATCCAGCATGTGATGAAGCTACGTGGAGAAATACATATTTTAAATACCATATTCCAGATAAATATCTGCCAAAACCAAGCATATTGGATAAAATTCAAGTTAACTCTTTATTATTGATTGATAGTTAGTTGATAAACTGCCTTTCATAAAACCCTACTGCAAGAGATAAATACAGACCATTTAATTTTATAGTTTAATTAGCCTCTGACTGTGGCTAAGTGACTAGCATAGTCTCATATATTATCCCAGTGGTTCATTAAAGGCATTAACACACCTCAGCTTGTGCCTATGTCTTGCTAATCCTCTTCTGTGCATCAACATAAGATTAATTATGGGACAAATAGATAAATTACAGCTCCTGGCACTTTACAATATTTGTTGCTTTTAACTTCTGGCTTATCCTGGATGCACTGATCTCACTGCTTGCTTGCATGTTAGCTGGGCACAGAGAGCTCCCTGAGACACTAAAAGCTTCTAGGTTCTTCAGAATAAATCAATGCAATGAAAGTTACTTCTTTTCCCAGCCCTTTTAAGTAAAAGTGATCAAGTTTCAAACACTGAGAAAATAAACTTGTTTCCTTTATTCTGTGTTCTGCATGAGACTCCAGAGGATTTGAAAGATAGTAGCTGACAGAGGGGCGGTGGAAGGGATTCGCTTTGGTGTCAGTTCACCCTGGAAAATCCCAGAGTGTGCAGGAGAATTTCATGTGATAATTTCCCCGGGAGCTGGACACCCTACAGACAAGGGCACTTGGCACCTGGTGACAGTTGCGCACGGTTCTACTGATGAGTTACTGCTGCCGAACTGAGATGTTGCCAGCCGTGTCTGTCACTGTCAGTGACCTGTCTCATGCTTGAAATCACAGTGTTTTATATCTTGCCAGATGCAGAGCACACAAAATGCCTAACTTTTCCTGTCATCCTCCTCTATAGCCTCAGCAATAAATCAGTTCCTGAATGCAAGAGAAGAACACCAGGAGCGGAAAGCTCTGAGAACCCCAGTGGCCATGGCATAAGCGGGCATAGGCAGCTGTGCTGTTTTTTCACATTAATGTGAACTAAATGTAGTGTTCCCTTTACACGTCCAGACAAAAGTGCTGCACCCACAGGGGCTGATCAATGGCAACAGTTAATACATTTGCTTTTTCCCCCCTTCTCTCTGGGCTACATAGCTAAGGAAATAAATCCCACAGACAGACATTGTTCCTGAGCATTCCACACCGCCATTCAGATGATAACGATCTCTGGTTTTCTCTGTGCTTATCAACCTGAAGATTCCCAAAGCACTTGACAAAGCTTGCTAGTTTTGTTAAGTCTATCCAAAGTCAAAAGGAATCTGCTTGCCTCTCTTTGAAATGGAGCGATTCAAACGAGAAAAGCAGTGATTCTTTAACTGTAGATAGCTATAGAATGCTATATACTTTACCCTCCCAAATAGAAACCAGAGAGATAATTTATTTGGATGCAAGTCACTGACTCATTTCCATATCTGATCTGGATAAAACTGATGATACCTTTTCCCTTTACAGTAAGAACATACTTGGTTCAGGAATTTGAGCTTAGAGTTTTGCTTCACTTATGTAATTTCTGTGGTAGGCCACAATTTAATCATAAAGCACTTCTTTTTATCCATCCTGGGATTTCACTGTAGTCACTTAACTCAGTTGTACCTAAAGAAATCAACCTTACAACTTCTCTCTCTCTTTTTTTTTTTTTTCCCCAAATATATCCATTAGTTTTAAAATTTTTCAGTTGGGTTTTAAGAGCAGCAGTAAAGCGACATGAGGACATTATCCTGAGATTAATATTTATTTCTTAAGCATGCCACTTCCTGCTTGTAGTACGAAAGCCTTTGGTCAGAGTACAGCCAGATTGCACAATCATGACACTGAGCTTCTTTTTCTTTAATGGCTCGTAGTGTTATGAAAATATTTAAATATCTGGGTCAAACTTGGGTGCATTCAGCAGCCTTTAGCACCAGTAATTTTTTTTATTCAATTCCTAGACATCAAGATAAGAGACATAGCTCTTTGTAAAGAGATCTAAATTACTGCTGTGAAAGGACACTTAGATTTCAATGCGGTTTACTCAGATGATTAATGTGGACCACATGCATCTGATGTTGCATTAGGTTGATTGATGTTTCTTATTATCTTTCCTTCTGTGGTGCAGTCCTCAATTTGAAAGTCTGGATGCAGCAAGTGCTTTCAGAGCATAAGGATGTAATATTGTGTCACATATGTGACTAACTCCTGAGAATATTCATTTCGTGCTGTCACATGATGTCTGTCCTTTTGGAAGACTAACCCTTGCTGACATTGGTAGTCTCCAGTAATGGAATACTCAAAATCATCTGATGAGCTACCAATTCTAAAAGAGATGGGTAATCTGGTTGGAAGAGCCAGCTTGCCTCCCACAAATAAGCTATCCACAGCTATGGGTCTGCAAGCTTGGGAAACTGGGGTTGCACAACGGTGACAATGGGCAGCATGCGGAGCTTCCTCCATCCTTTTGCGCATAGTTGATGAATCATTCAGAAATTACTGGTGCTAACTCATCCAAAACTTCACAGACATTTAGAAAGACTTCTAAAGAGGGCTTTTCTACACCTTTTTCATTCCTCAAAAACTATTCAGTTTTTATTCAGACTGACGATCAGTGCGTCCCTGGACTTTGACTGAGCAGGGACTGCATGAAAGCTTTGCCCTCAAGCATTAGCTTATTAAATATTTGTACCTGCAGTTTTGCTCTTTGACATAGCTTGAAATGCTTGTATGCACAAGGTTTCACAGCAACACTACAATCCCATTTTACAGACAAATAAACTAAAGCACAGGGAAGAAAAATGGCTGTGATGGGGGTCCTGATGTTGAACAGCCATGCAAGGACAGCAGGACCTGAGGAGCCAGCTCACAGCCCTGGCTGCTAACTTGCCAAAATCACAGGTGCTTTGATACGTCTGAGAAGTTTATAAGTTAAAGCAAATTCAAGCATTCTGAAAACTTTTTTCTTCATTATTTTATGTTTTCATCAAGCTCAAGTCATATTAATGACCAAAAATATGCTGTTATCAGGTAAAAGGAGTCTCTAAAAGTTTTCTAAAGGTTCATAAAGCATTTCTAAGGGAAACCTGCTTGACATATTGGTAAAGGGAACTACCGTGGGAGGTCTCTACCAAACTCCCAGCAGAGCAACAGCCAGTGTCCATTGCAGGCATGATATTTAAGATACAGAAAAGCATTTTTTGTTTGTTTGTTTTATAATTTGTTTGTTGATTTTGTGCATGTGATGTGGCTCAGGGATGGAGGGTAGACCGCTCTGAAGCTGACAGTACCAACAATTACCATCTTCGCTTTGAACTGGGCCAAGAAAATTAGTAGGGATTCAGAGAACACGACTTAAACTCGGACCACTGTGTTGCAGCACAGCACTTTGTATATTCTCTTGCCATTTCCCTGAAATTTACCTTTTCCATTATCCATGGCCAGCTGCTCCAAGACGTGATCTGAACAAGACTGAACAAGACTCGTTCAGCAGGTGTCAAGGAAGCTAAGCTAATTCATACTAGCACACAATCTTGCCCTGTGTTTTAAGGGTTTTTGTTCCAAATTTGTCTCTCTTTCTCCCCTCCCCAGACACTGCTTTCCTTTGCCATTTATTTTCCACTCTATGTACCCTGAACTCCACTTTCCAGCCTGCTGGATGTGTGCTCTTTATGCCCTTGCCATTCCCCCTTCCCCAGTGTTCATGGGGAGATGTGATCACAATCACATTCCAACTCCTGGTGAGCTGGGAGACCGCAGGTTCAAGCAGGCTTGAAACGCAAAAACAGTCATTATTAGTCGCCCTTGTCACCTTGCTGTCAGCTTGAGGGAGATTCTCTTCCATTTGTCATCCCCCTGTCAGCTCGCAGACTTGCTGGGCTGCAGACAAGCCCAGGTGAAAAGTCAGGGAAATGGTGAGCATAAATCTGCCTCCTTGCTTGGTACATTCCAGTGTTGGCTTGTTATTCCACAGACTCAGTGGCTTTTTCATGACTATGTGAAATCATACCAATGTAAAACTGTTTTCGGATGAATTTCTGGAAGTCATAAGTAAACAGGGAAATGGTCTTTTATGACTTGAGCAGGATTATCTTATAATTTTATGTTTTGACCTCAACGTGAAAAAATTTGACTGATACTTGTTCAGTGATCCATTATGTCTGGCTCACGGCACAAAAGATTATCTATTGTGAAATATGCTAGGAAACATCTCGAGCACTGCACTTTTGCATATATCTCCTGTGTGCGTTACTTGCCAACCTTCCTTTTGACCTAGGATTTGTCTGCTGCCTTGCCATTAAAGGAAATAAGCAAACAAGATTTTCAGCAAAACTCAGATGTCCTGTAAGTCTCTGACATGAGCACATAAAAGTAACTTGATTTCACAGCTACTGTGCTTATAATGGAGACTACTGAGAAAAAGGAGTAGGAAGTATTTTTTAAGCACAAATATTTGTGCTTCATCATCAATGAAATGATTGAGTAACAGTTGTAAAACTGTTTTCAAATGGGCTGGAGGGCTATAGCTTACAAGGCAGACATTATTGGAAATATGCAATATATATTTATATGTAGACTAATGGAATTCCTTAAGTGATTTTATTTAATGGATAGCTTTCTACTACCTACTTTCTCTAACATGAGCATTTACTTAAAATGTTATATTAAGTTTTCTAATTCTTTTGAAACAATGGAATATTCCTTTTTTCACAAGAATCTCTCCCTAATGGTAAAATACTTAGCTGAAGGGAATGTTAAAATATTGAGTCAAAGGGGAATAGATTTCAAAGTAAACAGTCATTAACTCTGTGTATTTTGCCAGGGTGTGACAAAAAAGGTAGATAGGAACCCAGTCTGCAAATGGAAAAGGTTATTAGGACACAAGGACTTGGCCTCAGACACAATCAGTATTTTCTGTGCCATTGCCCAGGCTATAATCTTACCTCAGGTTCTGTTTTCATTTGACCACTGAAGATGATACAGGAACCTTAAGTGAGTATCATGCACTAATAGACTATTAGAACTACGGAAGAAAGAAACTAGTTTTTCTGAGGCTCAGCCTCACTCTCCATTGCAGGTATGGTAACCATGCTTGAGCCCTGTGAGTTAGGGTCACAGGAAGCTGACACTTTGCAGGGAGCTGAAAAAAATCACAGCAGGTTGCAGCTTCTTCAGATGGCATGGTTTAATGGTAAGGAGTCAAAGGGCCCTGATAAAAGGAGGCAAGGAAGGAAAAGTAATTTGGAGTTAGACTGTAAAATCTGGGGGTAGATGGTTGCTTTTAGCAGAGGCAGAACGATACACGCACAGGCACACACTTCTCCTAAGCTCCAAATATGGAAGGCTCTGCAGCAGTTTAAAGCTTCAGTAGGCCCTGGCACTCAGTAAATCTCTTTCAAGTTCTTGTAGGTTTGCTAATACTGGCACCCAGTCTAGACC
This sequence comes from Tinamus guttatus, assembly GCF_059628265.1. Lineage (NCBI taxonomy): Eukaryota > Metazoa > Chordata > Aves > Tinamiformes > Tinamidae > Tinamus > Tinamus guttatus. Next base: position 408,264 of record NW_028288727.1, on the reverse strand, counting down.
GCAGCTGTGTTATCACAGGATTTAGTTTCAGTAAAATTTCTTTGGAAGGAACTAGTTTATCGTGCCATTGTATAATAAGAATAAATGTTCTCCACAGAACAAATTCTCATGAAAAATTCATGCCTAATGTGCTCAGAACATGTACAATTGATAGCTACACGTTCTTAAATCTTGACAGCTTTCAATTTCTCTTTTCCTTTTCCTTTTTTTTTTTTTTAAACAGCAAACTACTGCAATGAACTCTGTGTGTGTGGTCAGGTCATTATATATGAATATTCTGTCTGTAATCCTTAATTCCGTTTTAAAGTAAATGTATGATTATTTGCTACCTTCCACCAGGGAAATAAGATGTAAATTATTTACTATAACCAACCTGCCCTGCAGCTCCAGCTATGGAATTTAGTCTCTGGCCTTAAAAGTAAAAACAAAACCACACTTTCAGTTAACTTTGTCAACGTTGTGAATTGCCAAATGGGAAACTGAGATTTCCTTTCCTCAGTCACAAATTCATAAAAATACACATAGCTGCTTACATGTATTTTGCCATACTAATGTTTTACTAACCGCACAACTCTATGTTTCATAAAACCTATGAAGACAAAATAGAATCTATACCATGTGGTCTCATTCCTCAGGCTTAGTACTGAACAAATAGATTTATTCTGCTCAGACTAATTTCAAGTCCTTTCAGATAAGAAGTCTTTGTGTTTTTCTTTTTTCAAAATAAAGAGATGCAAAAATTATCAAATAAAATTACTTTCTTTGTTTAGTATTTTAATACCTCATCCCTGTCCCTGTGATTTTTTCACAGCCTGCCTTTTCTGTCACATGAGTAATATTTCAAAGTGTTGCAGCCTTTGAATGCTTTTACAAATTGACTCCTGTATCTCCTATGTTCTTTTCACATGACAAGATGGGCAAACTAATCACAAATATCTCCTTAGAGACTAGTCAGCACATCTTCCCTGCAAAAACACTGCCGTTTCCCCACTTGTCCTACTTCAGTGCCACTTTCAAATTGAGTTGATTGGGGGGTCAAAACACAGGGCAACCATAAAGAAGCAGCTATAGAGTCTTCACCATGTCTTTCCTGTTTTCCCCATAGACCAAAACAATAACTCCTACTGCTACATAAAGGATTTATTGTTCAAGTTTTCTGAAGAAAAAGTCTTTCTCCTTACTTTCTTGGGTTACACTGAGTTATTCATTAGAATATTTACCTTTCATGTCACCAGTTGTCATATGTGATTAATGAATATGAATGTATATTAAATTCTGCAGTAGCTCATTTTTGGCCATTTATCAGGACATGTTTTTACTTTAGGATGTTTAGGGTAGATACTGCCTCCCTCTCTGTTACTGTACAGCACCAGATGCGGTTTTTGATTGGACTTTTGGGGTAGACTGGTAACCATAATGGCCATAACTCTTGACTTCCTCAAGATGATATGTGAGAATGATACTTGTTATAATTATGATCAAGATATCCGCAGTTTATGACTTTCAAAGGATCATCTTCTGGTTCTTTCTGGCCTCAAGCCCTAGAGATTTATGAGCATATTTCATATCATTCTCTATCTTACTGTATTTGCTTTGTTGCTTTTTTGTTTTGTTTTTTTTTCATAGTTGCTGGCACATATTTTCATTTTTTCTCTCTCATCTTTTACAGACCAAGGAACTGTTCAAAAAGTTGTTGTCCTACCCACTAACTTCTCTGCAAGTGGAGAACTCATTTTAGAAGAGCTGGAGGTTTTTCAGGTTTGACTTGCTCTTGCTTTTATTCTTCCAATATGTATGTTCATACAAATGTCTTGTTCTGAAAGACTTTGGCAAGCGCAACTATGACTTGATAGAAGATCAAGTGAATGCACATATTGGCAGCTTGATACCCTTTCAAAGAGGAATACAAAAATGTCTACTGTTGTGAAAACCATAGCTAGGCTAAGATCTATCTTTTTTCATGTATTTTTTTTAGTATTATTATCCTGTCTAGAAGGATTTTGATAATCCCATTTTTAAGAGGTCAGGTTATAGTGGCTCTAGAAAGAACCTTTTATCACTGGCATCACATAGTGAGACTGTCACTATTTGCAGATGGAATCTAAGGTTTTTCTACTACTTTTGATTATCTGATAATCTTTCTGATTCTGGGCTGCAGAACTGAACTAGCGTTTTTTCTTAACTCCATTTCTTCAAAGTCACCAAAAAAAGCTACAAGCTCAACACAACATAAGCTGAAAAGAAACATAAATACAGGGAAAAATAACAAAATAGCCTTCATCCGTCCTTCTAGGATGTCGCAGCTTAATAACCTAAAGGAAATGTTCACCTTCCTGTTAAAAAAAGCCCTTACAAATTTTTGAATGGGCTATTCTTTAACAGGTAGTATGAGGGCGAGTGGTAGTATGCATCTGTAAGTTTAGTTATGGATTTTGTCATGGGCTTTTCTTTGTCTTTTTCATTCCTCAGATAGATTAAAAAAAAAAAAAGAGTTTATACCTTGTTATCTATACAGGCAGCAAAACCCATCTCTCTGAACACTCTCGGTGTTAACCCTTACAGAGGCATTACTACTCCACCTAGATCTGTGTTGAAGACTTCTCTTAAAAAAAATAAAGTTATGTGATGAATATTACATAAAGGATTCAGCCAAGAAATACCAATTCCATTTACAGAAACATAAACTAACACAGCAGATAAATGGGTTGGATGGGAGGAATCCTGACTCTAAACCTAGAGGGTTCCAGCACCTCTGTACAGAGACATTTTTATCCACATCCTCAAAATCAAGATATTGTCACCTCTACCATGGCAAGCTGTACAGTTCAGTAGGGCATATAGGTCAGGTAGCAGCATGTTAATGACTCTCCAGGAGGGGAGCAATGAGATCCCCAGCTTGGTGCTAGTAAGAGCAAGCAAAGCACAGACTGATTTCTGGAGTAGAAGCAGGGAAAGGAAAATGTGGCCTCAGATCCAATACTGTGTTTGTATTGGGTCTCCTAACCAGTTGGTCATGAAACACTGCAGCAGCTTTACAGTCCTTCAAACCTTTACCAATCCATGTGAGCTGCATGCAGATTCTTTATCCCTGGCCTCTTAGCAGTGCTCTCAATCCACTGCAATTAATCCTGACCCATCGGTATGGCTTTTCTTTGTGACTGAGACAATACTAAGCTTTAAAAAATGAGGGACATTTTTATTACCTTGAGAATAATAAATGACTCCAGTTTCTTAAGGCAAGGAATATGATAACTCCTTTTCAAGTTCTTTAACAATCTATTTAGGCATAGAGAGTAATAGACTCCAGTGCTGACATACAGCAGGATACAGGGCTGTCCGTCTGAAGCAAGCATTTGATAACACACATACCATTTTTAATATGTAAGTCATTTATAATCTGAGAGTATGTGATGGATGGCAACCAAGCCGTATGCACTGTAGATAATATGTGGAAGAAATATGACATATTCTTATCCTGATCATGTGATAAATATTCATGAGCTCTTGTATGTTTTTTCCATATTATCAGCTTCAATGAACAAACATTGTTTCTTACTCTAAAGTGTAGTAATTGGTTGAAAACACATATTTCTCCTGTATTGGTAATAGAGATGTAGTTTGACATTACGTGTACAGAAACCCGTTGATGCATATGATGATTAATAATACAGTTTAATTCAGCCTATGCATTTGGTGAGATAGTCACTGCATTTATGTAATTTGTTTTGCTCTGAAAATAGCAAAAAAATGAGTAGGGGTGAATGATGCCTTTCCAAGATGTTCAAAGTTAAATTTTAACTAGATAAGACTTTTTATCAAACTTCATGTTGGTACCAGCAAGAGAGTCTTTATCAACACAATTTGGAATTTTGTCTTTCAGAGTAATTCTCCAATAACATCAATGAAGATTTCATCTAAAAAGGTAAATAAAAGAGAAAGCTTACCTAGTGCTTATTACTTGAGAACAAAATTGATTAAAAGACACTACAATACGATACGTGATGCATCATACTAAATGCAGGCAGATTTTCAGTTGGTGAATACCAAGAAATCTTTCTGAAGTATATATCGGATATGTATTTGCCTCAGAGCCACTAGGTTAAAACATTTTTTTTCATGATTTGCTATTTGCAATTCATTGAAATTGTCAATATTTTTGTTTTGTTTTGTTTAATGGCAAACACCATTATGTGATGAAACCTTCCCGTATTTATATAACTCATAAATTGAAACTTTCCTTTGTAAGGCTGGTCTATGCAAAACAAAGGCTATGTTGAGCCTGTGTGAAACTATGCTTGCCTGTCAAGGTGGTGACAATGGTGGCAATGCGCTTGATTATCATAGGCAAGAGGGTTCTTACAGAAATGTTGAAGAGACAAGAAAAAAAACGAATCTGTATTCCGTAACTTTATAAACAAAATGATGCTTAACATTTTACAAAGTTATTAACAAGTGAAGACTACTCAATACTATAAACTGGGTGTAATTTGTTAGTTTTATGACAAAATGATAGGGAGGATAGACCTACAGGTTTTTGTTCAAGATTGATTTGTATTTTCAGAAATACTGTTTAATTGTTTCTGAATAAAAGAATCATTTTGGCCCCTATTCGGATGCTGACCTATTCAACTTGAACTTCCTTTGCAAAAGCTCTTACCACATCAGTTCTGCTGGCTTACTCTTCAAGTAATAATAAGTCTAACAGAATCTGGCCCTAAGCTCCAGTGTAATCTTTGGGCCTTACGCCTTGGAAATCTATGCACTGGAGAATCCAACCAGGAGCTCTGCATTATATTTACTTTAAGTGAGTATATGCAGAGAAAATACTTAGTTCAAAGGTTCAAGCCAATAATCCTCGCTAAATAAGAACCATGTTCTCAAATCTGAGCAGTTTAACTCAGCCTGTCTGCACCAGAGCAGAACAATGACACTCAATGTCCCAGAAAACATTAACATTCCCTAGTTTTTCTAAGTGTTTTCTAACAGGAAGGTGGAAATATTATAGGCCTATCCACCTTGGAGGTTTCTGTTTATTTTAGCTTTATATCATTAGCAGTTCCCTTCTTGGTACTGAGTTATTTGCAAAATTAATTGAAAGGGTTTTAGGTGCGTGAGCTTCATCTTGGGTGAAACTCCTCCACTGAGGTTCACATCTGAAATAAATCTTTTCATTTCCTTATGCAGCAACAGTTGTATGTGAGCTCAGACGAGGGGGTCACCCAGGTGTCCTTGCATCGCTGCCATATCTACGGGACCGCCTGTGCTGACTGCTGCTTAGCCCGGGACCCTTACTGTGCCTGGGACGGCAGTTCCTGCTCCCGGTTCTATCCCACAGGGAAAAGGTGAGTCAGGATTAACAGCCCAGGGAAGTCTGCAAGGAAAGTATAGGGATTTTCTTCCATTATATAGCCTGGGGCCCTGTAATCTGATACAGAGGTGAGATGTCATTTATTTTATGGATCATGTACAAACAATACCTGTGTGGCTATTGTGCTTGGTATTGTACGTCACCTAGGAGCATATGCTAAAGCAGTATATGGTAAGAGCTTGCCTTTTAATATTGAAAATCTAAAGATTGTAAAAAGAAATGGAGGGAGAACTATTCCCTTACTATAAATCCTTCCCTTTCATACACGTGCAGTCAGTGAAATGTATTTGTTTCCTTTGTTTAAATTCAGTTGTGCTCTATGTATGTAATTAAGATATCTCCTAAATACTGCAAATATCTCTGAGGCTATCTGAGGAATAATTTATTTCTTTTTGTTCCTCACTTATTCCTACAGAGAACTATTTCTAGAGAAGCTTAGGCAAATTTGATTTCAATGCAATGCCTGCTAGATTTGTGGGGTTTGATGTGACATTCATTAAGGCATACAGGAAAAGCAATTTCTCTTTAGTTTACAACAGCTAATATTCCATCTCGTAATTCTTATGCAAAACAGGAGCCTCCTTCCCCCTCCCAAGGGAAATATTTAATAGCAGGGAGCTGTCGTGACATCTCATGTTACTAAGCTTTCACTGAATATGCAAACAAAGCTACACAATATATGATGAAGTATTACTGCAGAGGAGCAAAGCCTTTTGGATGAATGCCCAGGCTTTACTCAGTATGTGCCACCGTACACAATCCTTGCATCCAGGTTGCAAATGCACAAGGCTAGCTACCATTAATGTGCTTCTTTACCAAATTAGAGGGAGCTGGGAGACAGAAAGAGGCAAAGTTTGTCTTTGCTTTGGTGAACCAGCCAGCTTATGGCAATGCTGTCCTTTGGGATGAAAGATGATTACTTTTCTATTGTAAAGTTCTCCTTTTGAAGCAGTTCTTATTTCAGACTACAGAGCAAAACTAGTCTTGCCATATAGCAACCAAAGGTGGAATGAGTACTTGGCCTGTCTGTTACATTCACTTAGCTCGCCAATTCAGCCTCCAGTCTGTGACCTGATTATTTCCTTCCATGAAGCGAAGGCCAGAAGGAAGGAAAAGAAAACTCCTCGAGTCTCAGGTCATCCCTCTTCCCCACTAGCATAGTGGGCCGTAACTGTGTGGTCAGATATACCCAGTCTTTTCCAGTGCATTCGTTGCCACCTCTATTATATCCCCATAGTTATTTCCACTGGGGCTTGCTCTGTTGCTTACGTATTTATTTATATATTTGTTTGTTTGCAATTTGCTTTTTATTTCAAATCAAAATAAACACCATGGACCATGAAAAAAAATCTGTATTTTAGATGTTAAGGAAATGAGTTGGCCCTTTATCTAATAAACATTAGTAATTAGAGATGAGGCTCATAGTCTAGACATTAGTATCTTTCTGCTAGATATATTTGGTCATTTGTTTCTTTTACCACTTCTGTCTCCCATGAATTATTGTAGTTCCTCACCCTGGTTGCTTTGCCTCAAAGCACCTGACCATATCTTTATTTTCTAAACATCAGCTTTTCAACCAAATATTTCTGTTTTTTGGGGGGAGATAAATATCACACTGTAAGTTTACCCTCACATAATTAGTTTAATGCAATAGGCATCTTATCTTTGTTAGTGTGAAGCAGCTCATGGCACCAGAGGGATCCTGAAGTTCACTGAAAAATTCTTCACTGTCCCCTTTGACTCGCTTGTACAGTTCATGAGGGTTAAGAGCTCAAGTCATGTGAAATTTGGGGTAGTAAGCATTAAAAATATACTTGGAATGTCAGAAATTACTGCTTTGAAAGACTACCTTTCAAATGGTTCCTTTTAAAACAGTATAGCAAAGCATCAGGTGACATGAGATTATAGGGGCTGTCTTTCAGTGTTTGTGCAGTGTCTGATATAATAAGGCCGCAGAGACATCACCCTTCACTCAGCACCGCTGGAGCTCTAGGGATTTTTTATGGTTTCTGATCTCGTAGATCATTAGTGCATAACTGAAAATACGGCTATTACCTATCCCAAAAGCATCCTTTTGCAGTAGAGTTTATTACGAGTATATTTTTTCATTGAATTTGATAAATATTGACCTATGAATTTCAAGCAAACAAACTAACAGAACTTGAGAACAAAAATTTAACTTTGAAATTTTTATGTATTGTGTTCTGTGAACTGTGACCTGCTAGAGGAATGCTATTTCAGATGAGCCAGGTCTTATTCCCTGCTGCACTAAGTAATAACTTTCTGTTGGTTTGTTGTTTGTTTGAAAAGATGTTGTCAGCATGATATAGATGAGGTTCAGTTATAGACGAGAGATCTCCCCAATCATCTCCCCTTTGCCATTTTCATAAGAGCATCCTAAATATGATCCTCAGTCTCTAATGGTAATTATGAGCCACACTATTGCCAATGATCTTACCAGCATGAGTACCTTGGAATTCAGTGGAATTCAGACCTCCAGCTCAGTGTTCTGGCTCTGAGCTTTACTAGAATAGCAATACACCATCCTAGCCCTGCCTTTTGAGTTACGATTCTTCCTTTTCTACTCTCACACAAGAATATAAATTCTTCCAAATCTTCTAATGAAGTCCCTTATTCTGTCAGTACAACTGTTTATTCAGTCAGTGAGGGTACACAGAGTAGCAAATACCTTGCTCCTCTTGACTGCTGCTTTCCCCAGCTACTCCTGATTGACGGACATCAGTTAAATATGGCTGAACCTCTGTCCATTTTCTATATCGTTTTGAACCCTTCCATCTCTATACCTCTGTTGCAAAATGTCTTTACCTACCAAAAGTACAACAGCTTTAGAATGTTCTGCAAACTGATTGTTCTCTGAAATAGTATCTTCTCTGTGTGCCTGCCAGTAGAAAAACACACTCAACATAGGATATGAAAACTTCCACTAATACTGGACCTAAGTGAAAAAAAAAAAAAGTGTAACTATCTTGGAATAACATTTTTTGTTTGCACAATATTTCAGGAGGAGTCGTAGACAAGATGTGAGACATGGAAACCCTATGACTCAGTGCCGAGGTTTCAACCTGAAAGGTACTATAATTTAGATATCCTCATGCTATAAAAAGAGCGCAAGGCTTTCCTTATATGACTCACCATCACTCACATTATCTATGTGGTTTACTGTGAAAGCATAATTATTTTCCAAGTTTGAGTTGTGCTCTGTTTTGTTTTGTTTTTGACATCTTTCCTTGCATTTATATGAAACCTGCATATATATAATAAAATGCTGAACCACGGCATAGCATAAGAAATGGGAGGTTGACAGTGTTGACTAGAAACAAGTACAGAAAAATCAAAGGCTGTTATGCTTCTAAATCCCTTCAGTCTTTATTAATGTCCCTTAATACATTTAAGTCTTGGCTCCCAGGATTTTTCTAAACATTAGAGAGAGTCATATTTTGGAACATAAGCCTCAGCAAACAGCTGGTAAAAGACACACCATCCTAGCCCTGCCTTTTGAGTTATGAGTCTTCCCTTTCTACCCTCACATAGGCAAATAAATTCCTCCAAATCTTCTAATGAAGTCCCTTATTCCGCTTGTGCAACTGTTTAGTGAGTCAGGTCACAGTGAGGGTGGACAGTGGTGCCCCTCTTGGCTAACTCTTTCCACATCTATTCCAGGCTGACTGACACCAGTCAAATATGGCCAAAGACCTAGTTAGAGTAGACACATACAACAAGGCAGTACAGTCTCTTTTAACCCCCGCATGTCTGAGCAAGGCTGTGACAGCCTATCCCATCAAACCAAGGGCACACATTAGAGAATCAAGCTTCTTCCACCTCTAGTTTTCAACTAGGAATCTCCTAGTCAGCAGGCCATAACTCCCCCAGCCAGAATGTGGCTAATCCTGCTACAGCTGCCAGTCCGGAGAGGCAACCAGTCTTCCCCAATGACTCAGATCACTTAGCTGAAGTTGAAGCCTCAGCATGTGATTATGAAAGATGAGCCCATGATTAGAGAATGCACCTGAGCTCTGAGACATCCACATTAAAGTTGGGGCTCTGAATTGTATAGTAACTTGACCTGAGTTTCCTACCTTGCAGGCATGTGCAGTGGCCACAGTTCATTGTATGTGCTAAGGGTGGGTGTCTCCTCTTTCAGCCTGGAAAATGTGAGAACGTCAACTGTCAGCTTTGGGGTTGTCAGCCTGGCTAGTTTCTGGGATACAGAGTTCTTGTGGGCTTTTGTTTTGTTTTAAGGTAGATTTATTTACGGGTTGATGTCTTAGCAATTTTTAAGGATGTTTTGGTGAGGCCAGGACAACAGTGGGGTATAGTGTAGGTAGGTGGCAGAGTTTTTTTTTCCTTTTTTTTTCCCCCTGAAGAATAAAAAATAAAAAGAAGTAACAACTTAGACTTAGTCAAGATATAATTCAAGATATATATAGAAAAACAATTATGCTGGGAGAAAAATGAAATCTATCCAAAAGACAAAAAGACTGGAAGTCAGCTATAGCAAGAAAGCACCCAAGTTTGTAAGGAACCATAATTTTAAACTAAAGCTTTAAGCATGATTTGTTGTATGACTTAGATTTCTTAGCTCATATAAACTAAGCACTTTTAGCATATTTCTATTTTTAAATAGATCATCAAGAAGTAAGGTTTATATGACTTTTTAAAATGTTCTGTGAATTCCTTTTTCCTGTTAAGCTTTTGTTAGTTCTTAGGGCCATTAGGAAAATGTATTTGTACTCTCTCACTTTTCATTAGCAGATACAGAGTAGTAGTGACATGGTCTAGGCAAGAAGGATGGGTATATGTTGAGCACTTAAATAGATAAAAATGTTTTTCTGTGATAGAGTTAATACTAGCATATAAAAAGAGTAAAAATCCTTTATTGTTTGAGTATGTTTCATTCAGCTACATTCTATTAACCAGTCCACTGATAAGCTTTTTGCTAATTTATGATCTTTCCACACTATTCTGAAAATTACAGTGGATTTTCGTTCAGCTTCACAGATGTACTTTACAGGACAAAAGTCAAACAAATTCTCCCTATTTTAGTGGCATAGATTTCCATTTCACATATCAGTTGATGAAATAAGGTAAAAGAATGGGATATAAAGTTCAGTATGAGGGAAAACAGTCATGATTGTATAAAAACAGTCTGATTTCTAGACATCTTAGAATTCTGGGTGATTCCATTTCTTATATCACTCTGTATCCATTGCTCTTGAATCAAGAAATCCAATTTGCATTTCATATTTGAGGTAAACTTTTAAATCTGGAAGTGTGATGTTTTCAAGACAAATATTTGATCAAAACAATGATAGTTCCTATCGGTAACTGTCAGTTGTTCATTTATGGAGACTATGAAGGGGCGCAGTAAATCTAAGCAATGACGTACACTCAGCATTTGCCTTTTGTGTTGCTGGAGTGTGATAAATCTGTCCTGGCCTCTCTTGCTAGCTTGTCTACCACTGCATTTCTGATTTAAAATCCTTTTCTTGCTTTGTTAGGAACAGAGATGGCTGAGTGGGAGTAGAGTCTGCCCTCTCTTGCCTCCTTGTGATACTGCAACACACCTGGGATAGTGCAGTATTGAATCACACCAACTATATTGCCCTAGACTGTAAACTGAATAAATGCTTCATTTTTCGTTGAACAGTTCCAGATAGTTACTCTGTCTGTGAGAAAGAATAACAGAGTTCAAGAATATTCTCCTCTTAAAGGTTCTCAATCAGCAGAACTTTTCAGGCAAGACACAAGTCAGTAAGGAGTCTAGAAACATAGTTATCTGTCGGCCTATAGGCATCCTACTTTCTCAGAACAGACCATGCCTGACTGAAAATACTGATATTTGAAATTGGCTATGCTTCTTCACATTTCATTCCTTTTCCATGAAAAATATGTGCCCTAAATTACTAACAGCTTGCCAGCATCAGGATCACGCATATTTCAGATGACCTGAAAATTATATATTTGCTAATAATGCAAATGTGTAGTTACTTGATTTCCATATCAAACTATCATTTACAGTAACCTGACCTGTCTTCTTTTCCTTTTCAGCATACAGAAATGCTGCAGAAATAGTCCAGTATGGAGTAAAAAACAACACCACGTTTCTTGAATGTACACCCAAATCTCCTCAGGCTTCTATTAAATGGTTACTACAGAAGGACAATGACAGAAGGAAAGAGGTGAGTAATCAGAATGGTAGGAAGAGGCCTTAAGAGATCATCTAATCCATTTCCCTGATCAAGGCGAGATAGCTTTTGCCTTTAGCGTTTGCCTTTCATAAGACAATCTTGTTACCGTGAAGCAGGTTGGAGTATCTGCATGGATGCAGGATGGTGGCCAGCACTTTTCTTGCATACACCAGGGCAGAGTCTTCATAATCAGAACCCATTCATCAGTCTTGCTGATTTCTGTCAGGGCAGGACACCTATTAGAAAATTCCAGCCTGGCCCTAAAGACAGGGAACTAACTAAAGAATCTTTCCTTCACATCTTACTAATGGCAAAACAAATGTTTGCAGCACTTAGGACATCTAACTGAACCAAGGAATTGGGCATAAAAGCAATAAGCTGTAAAAAGTTCAGGAAAAAAAGTCCGCATCCAGTAGACTCTGAGTGCAATTGAAGAGATAAAAGGCAAAAGTGGAAGAAAAGTGAAAGGTTTTCTTAGCAAGAAAGTAGTTCAGGCTGAGAGCATGTATTGACAAAAGCATTTTCCCACTATGATGCAGTCACAGTTTCCATTACTGCACTCTCTAAGGCTCTCAGGTTTCAGCACTGCAATATACAATATGATTGTTTATGGGGAATGGGCCTTCCTTAAGTAATCTGAAAGGGGGAAAAATCCATTTCAAAGCCAAGACAGTTACTGTATGAATAAAAAGGAACTTTCTTTGTAAAGAAAAATTAAGTAATTAAGTGTCTGTTGATAGATTGTAAATACTGAAAAGCAGTATTCTCATATCAGGCTATTTTCTAATATCAGAGAGGACTTACAAGCCTTCCACTGAATCCTTCTTTCCTCTTTCTCTTCTGTGCTCTGGTAAGACTCAAGCCCCATCCTAGCAATGTAGGTGTAATCATTTAACTCCTTACTTCAGCTGAACGCTTTCGTTATGTTCAATAACTTCAGCAGAATCAATGAAGTTTTAAGTCGCAGCAAATAAAATAAAACAATCAAAGGGTTGAGTCATTATGTTTCAAGCTAAGCTGAATCCCTCTGAATTTTAAAAAAATCTTGCCCCAGAATCTAACTCAAAATGTTCACAAGAGAATAGCTTTTAAATGAATTCTGAAAAGAATTGCATATAAGAAAAGTCCAGTGGCAAAAAAAGAAAAGCCTTTCCCAGAAACACCAGAAGTGATAATCTCATGTAATGGATTAAGTTAGCGCTTCAGAGCTGATATGCAAAGGCACATGTGCACTGTTTTTTATAATCAGATGATAGCTGAAATAGGATACTAGAAATAGAATCCTACAGCAATTCTCTACTATCCTAATGAACAAATTCCAAGTAATACAGGGACACAGTCCAGAACTGTCTCTATGAATACTTTTATACCAAGCCATAGAGTCAGCAATATAGATGGATTTCTTTGGAAATTAGCCATATGAACCAGTCTACCCTCAAACCATATGCTTAATCACAGAATTGTGGGAGTTGGAGGGGACTTATGGAGATCATCTACCTCAAAACCCCTCTTCAAGCAGGTTCAGGCTGGAGCAAGTGACACACAACCATATCAAAACCTGAATGGATTTTGAACATTTCCAAGGATGGAGACTTCAACATCTCTGGATATCCTGTTCCAATGCTTAGCCACCCTCACAGTGAAGAAGTGTTTTCTTAAATTGAGAGAGAATTCCCTGTGTTTCAGTTTGTGTCCATTGCTTCTTTGTCTGTCACTAGTCACCTTTGAGAAGAGTATGTCTCCATCTTCTTTATACCCTCCCGTCAAATATCTATAAACACAGATAAGATCCTCCTTGAGCCTTCTCTTTGCCGGGCTGAACAGTCCCAGCTCTCTCAGCCACTCATCAAATAAGAGATGCTTCAGACCCTTCATCTCTGGCTCTTTGCTGAACTTGCTCCAGTAGGTCCATGTGTCTCTTAATTCTGGGGAGCCCAGCACTGGAACCAACACTCCAGAGGAATCTTCACCAGGGCTGAGTAGAGGGGGAGGTCCTTGACCTGCTGGAAACGTTTTTCCTCATGTAGCTCAGGTTACCATTTGCTTTCTTGGCCATAAGGGCGCAGTATTGGCTAGTCAAGTTGTTGTCCACCCTAGGTTCTTCTCTGCAGAGCTGTTTTCCAGAGGGCTGGATGCTAGCTTATATTGGACATGGATTTGTTCTTCCCCAGGTGCAGAACTTTGCATTTTCTTTGGTTGAACTTGGGGTTGCAGTCAGTACATTTCACCAGCTCATAGAGGTCCCTCTTAATGACTGCATAGCCATCCAGTGCCTCAATGATTCCTCCCAGTTTTGTATCATCTGCAGCCTTGTGGAGGGTACACTTGATCTCATCATGTAGGTAATTAATTAAAATGTTATCAATACTGGCTACCTTATCCACCCCTGCAGGGCAGTACTATTGACAGGCTGGACTTTGTAGTGCTGCTTTGAGCACAACAATTAAGCCAGTTTTCAGTCCACCTCACTGCCCATATATCTGTGTTTCACTACCTTTTTTGTTCACGCAGATCAACTCTCAGCCTTATTCTATACCTTTCTTCCACTAAGTCACAGGCACAACTTCTCATGTTGGAGGTAACCCTGGCAAATGAAAGTTAGCGTTCTCAGCCTCAGTTCTTTCATCTAATCTCCAGGTTTGCATGTTTACCTTCATCCCAATCAAATCTCCTGTAACATAGTGAACAAAAATACTGAAAATTTTCCTTTAAGACACTTGCTTGAACTGAGGAAAGCTACCTCCTAACATTAGCAATAACGGTGATCACTGGGAGACACATGCTAAAGCAAAATAGAATGCTTTTAGAAAGGAATAGAAGCCCATAAAAAAGAAGGTATTTGAAAAAAGACATAGCAGCATAGCATTGCCTATTTCTGTAACATTCTCTAAAAATTTTCTTATGCCTTTTTGTGCTTTAGGTCAAGCTTAATGAGAGGATCATAGCTACTGATCAAGGTCTCCTGATTCGCTCTGTCCAAGACACTGATCGAGGACTCTACCACTGCATTGCCACAGAGAACAGCTTCAAGCAAACCTTAGCCAAGATCAATTTCAAAGTGTTGGATTCCGAGATGGTGGCCTTCATGACTGACAAGTGGTCACCTTGGACCTGGGCCAGTTCAGTACGAGCGCTGCAGTTCCACCCAAAGGACTTTGTGGGAGCATTCAGCCATTCAGAAATGCAGATGATTAATCAGTACTGCAAAGACAGCAGACAGCAAGGTCAGCAAAGGGAACAGTCCCAGAAGATGAGAGGGGACTACAGCAAATTAAAGGCCCTTATTAATAGCAGGAAAAGTAGAAACAGAAGGAATCAGTTACCTGGATCTTAATTTCATTTGGTAGCAACAGATATCTTTGTCCTCACTGTAGGGGGCTTATATTTGCCTGTTGAGAACAAATTTGAGCAAACTTGATAAAAATTTAAATGAAGATCCAATAAGCCTCAGAAAAGATTCTCCTCACAACAAAATGCAGTGTAACTTAAGGAACTTAAGGAAAAATATTGGAGCATTTTATTTCCTAGATGCTTACAGGCACTAGGCTGAGCCCTGTCCTAGACACAAAACTGAGTATTTATCTTAAACCAGATTCACATTTGACATCTCAATATTTAATTACTGTTGAATAGAAATCTTTTTAAAAATCAATGTATTACTTTATGAGTCTGGAACTGTACCTAACGGAAGGATGGGGAAAGAATCTGGGTTAAGATGCAGAGTAGAATGGTACTAAGATTTCCTTGCACTGCGTTTAAGAACATGAGTTTCTACTTGTTTACGGTTCAATATTGGGTTTACAGCTTTCAATCATTGTTCAAATCGTGTGAATGCATGCAGATAGGAAGCGAGTAAAGTACAGTAGAAATGTTTCACTCAGAGGTCAAATGAAGGAACAGGTAGAAGAACAGAAATAAATAATTGTTTTTATACTTTATCAGAGGAAACACTGATTATTGTGCATAGTATGAGTTGTAATAAATTAATAAGTTCTGGAATGTAACTTAAAATATGTCTGCTCATATTGATTTCTATTAATAGAGCGTGCCCTATAACACTACATAGCTTTATAAGTGGCACAAAGCTAGCATGAGAATGTTCTTTGTAGGTATAATTTTAAAAAGCACCTAAGTGACTTAGGTATTTTAACTATTTTTCAGAGTTACACTCCCAAGTTTTTCAGATGCAGAATGTGGGTGTACTATACCATTTACTCAGAAATGAAACTCACAGGTTGTCTTTAAAGTTTTCCATAATTTTATTGGACCTGGTCTTCAATGTGAAGACAAGTCTTGAGCATCTTCTGATGCTAAATTTGAAAATTTTGAAAAAATATTGTCTTTCAATTGTGTCCACATAGTTGCTTTGAACATTCAAAGTATGTTTGCTTGTTTGTTTTAAATTAAAGCCCTCCCCAATCATGTTTTTTGGTCTTTTTTACTCTTTTTGATTTTATTTTTTTTCCATAATTTAACTCTTTTTGTCAGCTTTCTGCTGAGAGGATTAGGAAAAGTTAAAAAAAAAAAAAAAAGAAAGAGGGGAAAATAAAAAAAGTTTGGGTCAAAACCTCAAAAATAAAAAGAAAATTTGAAAATTGAAAGGCAGATTTAAACAAAAATGTTTTGTGTATGAAGTAGCTGTCAGCTCTAATGAAGTATGTTTAGTAGAAGAGTGGGTAGGTGTGCATTTATCAAACCATCATGGGAAAAACTGTCACCTTTTTTGATCAACATTAATGCTAAAAAGTAGCAACAAATCTTGGTCATTTCACTATGTGAGACAGTTCTGGAATCCAGTGGATCAGTTCACAGGAGGGGCAGAACAGGGATTAAATATGTATAGCCTTAGAAAGATGATGTTTAATTCCGTGATATTTTATGTATACAAAAATATAAGCTAATTAATTATGTTCAGTTGAAGAAAATGTACATTTCTAAGCAAATGACGGAAAATAACTTATGCACCCAGAGAAGAAAAATAATTTTTAAAATGTTGTTAGTTCCATTAACAGATGATACTGTATTTAGAAGTATAGTTTTAAATATTTTTATGAACGCTTGTTGAAACTCTTTGGGCATTATTTTGATTCTGCTTCTTCTAAACTACACTGGGAGTAATTCTTGCAGGAATTAGGAGGACATCTGTAGATTTATACCAGTATAAATTAAGATCTAGTGCAATGGAGTTAACTCTGGTATTTAACTGATACCAAAGTTGGGTATGTCACTTTATCACCATCCGATGCAGAATATCTGGGCAGAGGGCCCTGCTCAAACCACTTAAACATTGTCTCTAATTCCCCTTAGCTCTGGTGGGAGCTCTTGGACTTGACTGCATATGCTCACTATTTGCTTCAAAGGGGATAGCAATGCTTACATTTTTACACTGTACCATGTATTTAAGTGCTCTTCTTAATCATAAGGCCTAAATGCATATTTGTACGATACGCAGCCACTGGTATCTAACGTCCTCCCTATGGAAACTGTAGGGAAACTTTGACTTCATTGAACTTGAATCTGGCTCAAAAGCTACCAAAGCAGATTCTGGAAGAGAAAAAAAAGAAAATAAGAAAAAAAAGAAAAAAGAGAAAAAAAAAGAAAGAAAATAGGAAAAAAATAAAAAAAAAAAAAGATGGTGAAATTAAAGTGAGAAGTGAGTTACTTTTTTCCCAGCTGACTTTCAGTGCAGCAAGCTACTTTTGTTTTTTTTTTTTTGGTTTTTTGTTTTTTGGTTTTTTTTTGAGAATGAGCAACTTCTGAAGTGCTTAAGTTACAAAACCAAAAATTTGAGTGCCACAAAGTGAAACTACCTCCTATAATGACATTAGTGCATATGCTCTGTATGCTACCATGCTCTTCCTTATTTCCCCAGCAGATTCACTGCAGAGTTAGTGTGATACTAATATCTATTGTGAGGATCATAATTCTTTCCAGATGAAATACAGTGATTAATAAGTACTTAAGGGTACAATTTACTCTTTAAGTGGTTAGGTACAGTGATATTTTAATAGGTCCCCATTCGGCCTCAGAAATTATAGTTACACTGTTTTCTACTAGAATTTTGGCAATAGGGGATTCCGTTAAAACAATCAGCATAGCTCAGAGTTTCATATGATTATAAAATAATATTTTTAAAGCTGCTTCATATACCATTATTATGGTATGACTGTTTAAGGGATTACACTTAAACTAACATTTTTCCTGCTGCATGAAAACTTCAGCATATATATAAGTATATATATATAAAATCAACTTCTATCAATGTGTAACCGGTCCAAGCTTCCATGCTTTCGCAGATTTCTCCTGTGTATAGAGCAGTCAGGAGCCACGTTCTCGGCTGGTATAAACTCATTGTCACTTCCTTGTTGTCCCTTTAGGTACTACGGTTTATATCAGCTGAGGGCTTGGCCCTCATTGTACAGAATAGACAGTGGTTTTTATTTGTTTAAAATAGCCCCTCTATTGTAACACCAAAACTTAGGACTGTAATATTGTTTGTGCTATTTAATACTTCCTCTTTTGAGGATTACTAAATAATGTATATAATTTTATTCCTTAAAAAAATACAAAAGCAAAATTACTTCTAGACACAACTTCACCAAATGTAAAGATATGTTCTCTGCCTTTTTTTTAGCTATTTTTTTATGTAGTTTGTAAAGTTTGCTGAAACCTTGACTTAACAATGTGTTCTTTGCAATTGTTGTTATTGTAGATATGTGGGTTTTATTAAGGAAACGCTGTTTTTAAAAGTGTAGGTATGTGTATAAGTTCCTAGCATGATGAAACTGTAATTACAGTGAATATGCATTATATCATGTGTAAGAAGAATAAAATGTAGTATAACATAGTGCTATTTAATTGACTATCTAAAATACTATTTGCCTGACAAAATAAAGTGTGTTGCAACAACTTAAAATTTTGCTCTGTTGTCCCCTTTATAGATGACTGCTGAAAATAAGGAATTTATAGTAATTCCATATGCTTTCATAAAAAAAATCCAAGAAAATACCCCATCCTTAGGTATTACACCTGATCAGGTTTTTGCATATATTGCACACCAAACATAGTCAGATTTCTGGAAGAAAAGAGAAGAACCGTTTCAGAAACAATGCTGTTTAAAGACCCTGTGTATCAACAGGTCAACATTCTTCCATTGTAGAGCAAATTCAATGAAAAGTGTGTTCAGTGGGAAAAAAAAAAGTGCATTCTGTGGAAAGCTGCAAATAAAACTATTTTTTTTGTTTGGGATTTTTCTTTCATTTCAGCTGCGAGACATTCACCAACAACCTCTACAGGCGAGGCAGAATGGGAGGCTGCATGTTAGGGAGCCATGTGTGCTATCCCCTTGCCTGGTTTGTCCTTGGAAGGAAATTGACTGCCTGACACCTCCGTGCCCTCTTCCTGCATGTTTTGTCTTAGCAGTGTCATTATTGCTCTTCTTGAAGCCTATTTTTCCAGATGGGTTTTAAAAAGAAAGGGCAAGCCCCGCTCAGTTCTTTGGGACAATAATTAGAAATTAAATGTCCCAAATACTGACCTTCAGAACAAGGTTCTGCATCGTTAAACCCAAATAGATAGTCTCCTACAACGTTTTATGAGGTGTGAGGAGGATAAAATTACCTCACTCCAAGATTTCCATACTGGCTAGTTTTAAGCAGTTGTGTTGATATTAGGGAGCTACCTCCTCAGTGTGCAAGTGAGCTTGGAGTTGAACCTGAGGTCCCCAGCAGTCCCACTTCACTGGAGAGGTGCCTGGATTGGGCTAGAAAACAGGGATTAGAAAACTGAGCAGTTAAGATTTTAACACTTTGAGATGAAAAAAACATTTCTTATATATAACACAGAAAACATAGAATTGTTATGGTTGAAAAAGACCTTTGAGATCATTGAGTCCAAGCATAAATCCCTCAATACTACACCTGTTAAACCATGTCCGTAAGTGCCTAATCTACACGTTTCTTGAACACTGCCAGGGCAGTGACTCCACCACTTCCCTGGGCAGCCTGTTCCAGTGCTTCACTACTCTTTCCATGTAGAAATTCTTCCTAATATCTAACCTTCAGGACATCAGATATCAGATCCCCAAAGATCTAAGTTTTCTCCTTTGTCTTTCAAATGCCCGTTGGGATTCTTTTTCAGCTGGTGCAATGCATCTGCCCCATGCAGCCTTCTCGACTTCAGCGGTGCTGAAGGCACCACTCCTGCATGGAACCCAGAGAGAACTGCATAAACTGCCAGCACAAGAAGGACTCACTGACAGCAGAATGGTTTGCAGCATTGCAGCAGAATTATTACCTATGGAATTAATTGTTGCCTATGGAATTAAGTCACCGCCTTTAATTCTGTGAGGCAGGCCATGAAAGCAGTTTGATGCACCATGACTTTTGTCTAAAGCTAGACTAGGTCTCAAGAGATCTATATTTCTTTACTCTTTGTGTTGCAGCTGGCTTGCTAAGCCCTTATCCTGTATCCCAAAGTGATCTGGGGAGCTATGACTTCATGTGATGTGAGCCCCCAAAAAATTATGCACACACGTTTACCAGTGGGTTCCATATAGATATGTGTATATATAAAAGGACATGCACACAGAGGAGCTTTCCTTATCATACAGTATTTGCTAATACATTTAGCTTCCTTTAACACTAATGTAAGTCTTGTTTCTATTTTAACGCAAACAGAATATAGCCTCAGGATCCAAAGACATCAGTGTCTCTGTGGGCATAACAGTGTCTCTGAGAGTATTTTAAAAGATAAATGGGTTGTTCTGCAAAAATACTTCCTTCTAATGAATCCCCTTTTTAACTTACCTTCTTACCTTCTTCTGCACTACCTCAATGAGGTTTTTTTTTTTGAATTAGAAAACTATAGCACAGCATAAAATAAAATAAAAAATATGCTATCATTTAACATTCTACTGTAAGCTATAGACTGAGATTTAAAGATGCCTTGGCATTCTGAACACTCCAAGATGTAAATTCAACACAGCTGGCTCAGCAGTCAACAAATAATTGCTTTACAGTGATAGACTGTCCTGTAGCCCAGCATTCATTACTGGATTCCACATACAGCTTTACAAAGCAAAAAGCATTTCAAGTATTCTTAAGAACTATATCAGCTTCAGTACTTTTGGTTTGAATACCAGCCTTAAAACTGAACCAGAATGTTTACTGAGCTCTGCGTTCAAGATAGTTTAGACCAAGGGATTTCAAAATATCTGACATTTTACAACACTCCAAAATATCCAGAAGGATTTAGGAAAAGCAAAAACATGGCCAGTGCTGTTGAGAAATGAGTCAATGAGAGAGTCAATAAGAAATGTTGTTTTCTAGATGAGCAACTTGTAGTATGGGGGAAGAGAAAACAAAAACATGCTTACTTAACCTTAGATTCCTACGTTGTTTGGAAAGATGTTGTTCCTTGGCTTTTTGCAATGGTTCTTTTTCCAGTATCTATCTGCTGAAAATATCTCCACGTCTCCATTTCAAAGGATCCCTAAAGGACCTAGCATTTTTACCTGCTTTCAAGTTCATGTCTTAGGACATCTTGGGGCATCATTTTTCCTTTTGCCTAATAAGACTCCGGTGCAAAAAGTACTATATACACTCTAGTATGTGTTATCTATAGTATCTGCCTAGGGTAGTTTGGAAATTGATAATGCATTTGGAAAAAAAAAAACAAAAACCAAAAAACTCACAATAGTTTTTAAGCCTTTACTTAGAATGACAAGCAGGTAGGAATAGATCCTCACAGGCAAACAAAGTAATGCCATGTGCCATTATCCAATTGTTATTAGATAATGAAAAAAAAATGGTTCTTTGAGCTCTGAAAGTCTATTTCATTTCTCTTTGATTGCCCATAGAGAAGTTTCGATTCACCCTCTGGACAGCTTTTGTGCCTCTCTCTCTCTCTTTTTTTTTTTTTTACCTGAATATTCAACCATCTCCTCTTTCAAAAGCTTTTCTCTTTCTAGAGTTCTTCTCTTGCTTTTCTGTATGCTCTCTTCTTTATTTCTTTCCTCAGCAAAACTCATACTAGTACTCCCAAAAGAGCTAGCTTAATTTGGTTGTTTTAATTACAAACTCCATTCATTACATTACTCTCAGATATGTTACCTATTATAGTACACAACAGATGCTGCACATTATTGACTTTATCAAGTTTGCCCACTTAATAGTGTTAGTTAAAAAACAAACATAAAGAAATACTTGCAAAATGTTTGAAGGCTTTGAGCTCATGAATAAATATCAGAACCCGACTACTTACTTGAATGTGTATGTTCACACTCAAAAGACATCTGGCTAATATTTTGTTCTAGTTTTCTCAGGACAGCATTCATACAGCGAAGTATTCCACGTTCCATGCCTGCTGATACCCCTGTCCAAGCTCAAACATTTTGTTTTAGGAAACTTGAGATAACATAAATAATTGAGAGGAAAAATATAAATAGATCATATTAACAGACAAACATTTTGACAGATTGCCAGTCTGAAGTATATTCACTTAATTTTTCTCTATGAACAATTATTTTCTAACTCAGAAAGGTCAATAATCAAAAGAGTCTCCTTCTCCAGAGTCTCCTTCTCTGGAGATCTTCAAAACCCGCTTGGACGCAGTCCTGTGCCACGTGCTCTAGGTGACCCTGCGTGTGCAGGGGGGTTGGACTAGATGACCTCTAGAGGTCCCTTCCAACCTTAAGCATTCTACGATTCTATGATTCTATGAAAAGAATTAGTCTGAACTATCCAAAGCAGTGGAACACACACAAAAAAAATGTTCCTAAGAATGTTTTTTTTTTTCCTCTAAGAGATGAAAGGCATTTGCCATGGAAAACAAAGATCACCTTCATTATTACAGCAACAAATCCTCCACATATACAGGATAAAAGGAGCCCACCAGTTTTCTTTCCTTTCTAAGATTTCTAAGGCTCAGAGAGATTTATGATATTTACCTACGTATGGATCTGTCATGTGCTGTGTCCTGGCCCAAGCAATGCCTGGAATAGTATACCAGGAAATGGTTAAAGGAGGAATAACATGCCTGGTGGATTATTTAATGCTGCAGAAGTAGGGGCTGATGCTTGCTGCCATTTGGTGACCACCTGGCACGCTGGAGCATGCTAGTTGTCTCCTGTCATCGTTGCTGTTGTGGCGCAGCATGCACGGGCCAAGGAGCCCTAAATGGAGTTAGAGACGGTTCATTTTCTAGTGTTCCTGAAGACTGCTTAGAGTTTAACAAAGAAAGAGCTGCCTTGCCAGTTTATTCGTTCCTGTCAAGAAGGCAAGCTGTTATTTTGAAAGGAGCTAACGACACGATGGCGAAAACCATATAAGCTGAACAGAAACTTCCCCTGCATCCTCCAGCCAACTATAAAGTCAGCCAGCAGAAATCTTGGAAATTTTACAAGCCTTCCTGCATTGAGAGCACTCAGGTTTGGATGCCAAGAATAAATCTCACTCTGAGGGAAACCTCTGAAGTAATTGCAATTGACTGAGCTTTTACTGGCTGGTGAGGACAAGGCAGATTGTGGCAGGTAGTGTCATGCCATAGCAGATGCTGCATCCCCCCTGCCTTATTTGTACCAGATTTTGCCGAACTTGACGCTACATGAAGAAAGGAAGATGGTGCAAACTCCTTTCAAGTACCATCGTTACAGACCGGGAACCTTGGGCCTCCTCTGGTTCACTCCAACTACTTTGCACTATCCCAGAAAGCCAAAACAGCCATAAACGCCATTTAACTGGTTGATTAAGTCAGTTCACAGCTGCTTTTCATCACCATAATTTTGCAAAGCAACCATGGTGAACCCTTTGGATCTAGGCCATAATTTGCCTTCCCTTCTAGGCCATAATGTCCCCTTACTGGGACAAAGCACTAAGCTGCACAGACAGCCTTGGGCTGGAGGGTTGTTGTGATAACCAGGACAGCTCTGGTTTGAGGCTGGGTTGGGACATCTTTCAGTTTAAGATGGAAGAACCATTTCTGTAATGTTTTCTGCCAGCCATACACCCACATTTCATTAAAGAAGGAGGTACTTAAGATATATCACACTGCACTTGAAATTTAGCAACTGGAAAAGAACAGGAAATGCATCGTTCAGGAAAGATCCAGACTTCCAAATCAAGGCAGTTCATGTTGAAATACCCTGGGTCTTGTACAGATGTCATAAACTCCCACATCACCTAACAGTTTCCATTCCCAGTTGCAAGAAAAAGATTCAGCAAAATTTCCTTGAAGACAGATCAGATTGCAGGTTGGTCCAATGTGTTCATATTTACAGTTTTTTAAGCCAGGTTACTAGTGAAAACTCTTACTGACTCCAGTTACACAGCTTGGATGAGTGAGAGATAAATAAGGTCTGTGGGATTTGGCTTTCAGGGAAGTATGCACACTCCTCTTTTTTTCTGTGTCTGGGGTCTTCTGCTTTTGAAATCTTTCTCTGCACCTGACCACCAGTACTATACATCCTCTCTTTATAAGTTCATTCCAAATGACTTACAAGAACACTTATTATTCATGTATGTCACTTAGGCCATACAGTCAGGATTTCAAAGACAAAAAATAACTAGAAATTATTTGAAGATATATATATGTGTGTGTGCATATATACATATATATGTGTGTGTATATATATAAAGTAACCAGAGAAAAATTAGCTCTGTACTATCAAGACAAAAATCTGAAACAAAACCAGAATTAACTTACTAACCACCTTTGGATTCCATCACTATGAAGAAAAAGAGAAATTAAGATACACCCAACTGTTGACTTTATATTTGACAAGTCTCAGGCATAACTGTGGCAATTTTATTGTTCTGAGTTATCTCCATACATGAAAACACTCAAATTCCCAAACAAGATGTTTATTACTTCCATGACAAATATTAACACGATGCCTATATATATAGTTTCTTCCCTGGAGGGTTAATCTTATAAAAGAAATTACATCCATAGAGGAATGAACCCAGCCATGATCCAAATGGAGATGTGCATGACTGCAATCCTGGCTGTCCCACAGCCACGCTAGTTAATCCACCAATCACGACAATACTATTGATTGCCAGTTTGATGAAAAGTGACAGTATTGGCTTGTTTGCTGACTTGAAGTTGCCTCCAAAGTTTGCTAGGTGGTGCTAGAATACACCTCTGTGCCAAATTAATGGGCACATGCCTCATACTCTCCTTACTGTTGAGTATTTAAGCCTTGTTTTTATGTGTGCCTTCACACTTAGAAACCGTGAAATGAGTCAGTTTTGCAGTTCAGTCCAGGACCTCTTCAGCAAGGATTAATGGTGCCTGATTAATTGAATAATGAGATGATTTTAAGGATAGAAGTTGAAAAAATACACATTTTAAAAATCCCCTTTAATAAGATACAGCTGCTTGGGAACAGCCTATTGCCTAGTGTCACTGCAGATTATTTTATCTTCCTTGATATAGGAGTTTGTATTAATTCTGCCATTTAATTTCCCCTGCTGCAACAAATCTTGACCTTTGATCTCTCTGGCTCATTTTGCTCTGCAGTTCTGGCTTTTCTGTGTTTGTTTGTTTGTTTGTAGCTCGCTCGGATGCACTTACTCAGAGAAACATGTGACACGATTAATAGAAAAAAGCTGCAGACACAGTTCAGTGTGTTTGAATTTATATTTCCATTTGGCTGGTCAGAAAATTGGTCGTGATTCAGCACAAATGTGTCATCCCAGATCTCACTTTGTTCCGCAGGCAACTACACACATACACAGCCACAGCAGAAATGAAAACGCCAGTCTCAGAGGATATTTAACCTCAGTATTTTCAGCTTTGCTTTTCACCACCTACCCTGAACTATGTACTAGCCTTTTTGAAAAGATAAAAGAAGGTTTTAAACGGCTGGAAAATGAGTTACAGCAATTAAGTGTAGAGCACAGACAAATACAATAATTGCACCCTGCTTTTGTACTGAAACAGTTGCTGGTATTTTGTTACTAGTCCTAGCAACCAGAAACTAGCTACTAGTTACTAGCTACTAGTCTAGTTACCTTTCCGACACCTTCTTGCTTTCTGCAGTACAGCACATCCAAGTAGCATGCCTCCTTCCACACGGTAATTCCTAAAAGCAAAGAATGTTGATGGCAACTCAGTCAGTGACATAAATGTGGCTGTATGCTTGCAAAATAGCAGGAAGATCCCTCTTGTATCTTGTCTGAAAACTGAAGAAATGAAGATATGTTGTTTTGCAACTCATCAGCCGGAGAATGCACAAGAAAAGCAGAGAACTGATACAGAGTAAATACTTTTCTGTTCAGGTAAATATTGATGCAGCTGTTTATAGTGCAGTCTACTGAGAAAAACAATACCTCTATGAGGGCAAAGGGCTTTAAAATAAACATTAACACACTTTCAGGATGAGTAAGTTTAAAATGCTTGGACAGGGAACCATCACATGAATGCAGCAGTCGCTGATTTATGCATGTGGGATCTGCTCTTGTCAGCCCTTCTGTTGGAAGAGCCATGTTGAGCAAATCTCGGTCCGCAGCCTCAGGCTGCTTCACCCGGAAGAAAATGAAGAGAGACAATGGGCTGAATGCACAGAGCAGCCTCACAATGGTGAGAGCTGGGTGCTGGTTTCACTGGTGGTGCATGGGAGGCCTGCGCACTGCAGTATCAAGGTTCAAAGATTTCATTTCCTCTCTGTTCTTGCTTCCCCATGCAAAGCCATTCAACTTCCGCAAGGGATGAGACTTAAAACAGCTCCATCCTGAGAAACAGTGGAGGACCAGTCTGAACACAGTCCAGAGAAATGGATTCCAGGTTGGGAGTTAGCACCATGACCCATGTAGATGAGACACTTAGGGACACAGTTTAAGGGCTTACGGTTGGACTCAATGGTCTTGAGGATCTTTTCCAATCATAATGATTTTATGATTCTATGACCCTGTCTAAAAGTGCAGTAGAGTTGTTCCTTCTCTGTGTTCAATTGGGGTTGCACACAGTCTGAAAACACTACTGGCTCATGCCTGGCAGTTGGAATAATATCCCTTGTGGAAATCCTCAAAATTCCACAAGCTTAAGTGATCGGTTTGCTCAGATACAGGCAGTCAGGAAACATCAGGTAAGTCAGATGGTAGTTCAGATATGGGCATCTAGCAGCAGATGCAGCAACCTCAAGACATAGCTCTCCTAAAGCGACATCCTTTGAAAGGCTGAACAGCTTTAAATAATAATCCAAAGCAAACTTTTCTCTGGTGCTGGGCAGCCCTAAGCACACCTAAGATCATGAGGGATGACATTTGTCTGAGCTATTTGTCTGAATTCCTTGCTCAAAGGGTTAGAAATAAGCTCTTGTCATTTGTGGCATATTCATTATCAGATAGGCCTAAACTTGTTAGAGGAACCATGACTCACAAGTACCTCTTTCTGCCTGATAGTTATAAAAGACAGTGTAATGTCAAAAATCTTTAGGTGAAAAATAACCCTATGATTTTACCAACCAGCCTCAGTCCCTAGCTACATCAGCAAGGTAAAACGCATGAAGGAGTCACACTGCAAGATATCTGCCAGGCTATGATCAAGATACCCACCATTTTGGTGACCATTGTTTACCTCTTTGGGCTACTGGAGGAACAGTATCCACCATTTCTTTCACCATTTCCATCTACCAGACCTCCAGAAGCTTTTGTTTTGTTTTTTGAAGCACAACCTTAGCAGTGCCTTTCATGGCATAGTAACGCAAACCACCCAGCACACCTAATTAACCACAACATCCCACCTTATCCAGCTTGTTTTTAAATTATATAATTTAATTATAGGAAACAATCTTTGGCCTTATGCTTCTGCTTTTAAAGGGATTGCTTCAGCTCCACTCATTACATTTACACCTGAACCACCCACTTCAATATGGAAATTGTTGCAACTCAAGGGGATTTCATTAAGTAATTAGGGAGGAGGGCACAGAATGTCATTTGCTGTAACAAGATCTGCAGATTCAATCAATAAGTGACTGTGTGCATGGGCCAGCAGCACTTCAATGCCCTTAGTATCACTGAGCACAAAGCAATGTCAGATGGACCTCCTTTATCTGTGACAAAATCTTGCGGTCTCAGGCATGTTTTCATTACTTGAAAGAATAGCACGAGCCATGCTTTCATATCAAGCCACATAAAGCAGGCAGATTTATCATCTGCTTGGAAAAGCACGGCAAGCATGGTGCCTTGCAGTTCCAAGCTGAGGGTCTGACAAGCAATGTAAGAATAAAACCTGCTTTATATCAGAGCTTCCATAGTCAGTCCCTGTTTTGCATTTATCATCCAAGTTTGCTACTCTTAAAGGTCAGTTTTGTTCTGAGTCTGAAAGAAATTCATGGTATTAAGTGTTAACGCAGCTGTAAATACAGCTTTCTAGCCTTTTTTTTTTTTTTTTTTTTTGTTCTCTCCTCCTGCCCTATTGGCTAAAACTCTTAACAGCTGGTGTTTGCTAGATTGCATTCTTAGGGTGAAGAGTTTGTCCTACATGCACAGAATGTGTTCATTCCTCAGGAATCAAATGACCACGCCAGAGCTAAACAATATGTGAAGCATACAATTTATTTTGGACTAATATTTCTCCAGATGCTAAAAGCTGGTACATTTATTAACCTTTGACTGAAAAGCACTGATTTTCATTTGAAAAAAAAATCATAGAAGACCAAAAGCTCTTACTGGAGAGCATAATTTGAAGCTTCAGTAAATAAAGGCCAGTTTCATACCTAGCAGTACCCAACCTTTGATCTCCAAACAAATAAAGGGAACAACAAAACGGAGCTCTTATTTGTGTGAAATCTTGCGTTAAAGTAAAAAGCTGAACACCCACTGATTTGAGGTAGTGGAAAGTCTTCCACTGCATTCATGGGAGCTGGGGTGGACCACATGTATGGATTAGTTAAACATTTGCAATAGCTCCACATGGTTTGCAGTTCCAACCTGTGCTATTTAAATGGCATCCATTACACTCAGCTTTCAGTTGTACTTATCAGCTGCTCTTTTCGGTTTGATGGATATAAGCTGGTCTTGCATCAGTCATGCTGGGGCTGCATTTTAAAGGCTCTTTATAACCAGAGGAACTTGAGCTTTGGCCTAAGATCAACTGGTAGCTGACTAATTCTTATTTAATACCACTGAAATTAACAGGCCTTGTACATGTAAATAGTGCTTCAGTGCTTAGATCTCTTTGAAGATTTGGGTCTTAAATGCATGGTGAATGAAGGTTTATGTTCTGGAAGACAAAAATGTCACCTGAGGAAAATGCAGGCCTGAGGCCTGTCTGTGACCACCAAGAACTGATTTCACTGAGGCTGCGGCCTGGAAAAAGAGTAAAGAGTTTTCTTGTTTATCTGTGGATATTACAGTTATTAACATGTGTCTATTCTGCCAAGATATTCCTGACTCTTTTCAAATACTTCTCCTAATCCTGCAAAGCTGAGAAATTGAAGGCACCTGCAGACCCTTGTGCCTCTCGCAGAGGTGGGCCCAGCCATGGGTTTCAGCATGGCCAGGCTGCCCAGCCTTGGGTTTTCCAGCTCCTCATGTTGACCCATGGTCCATGCTGAGCAAGCGCTTGACACACTGGTAGATCATGAATGCCCTGCACAGAAAAGCAGTGGGAACGGGATGGGCAGGTTTTCCTGCTGAAGCATGGGAATTCTTCAAGTGAAGGTGCTTAGAAATGTTATCAATCTCATCTGAGTAGGTGGAGTCAGATGGGACAAAAGCAAGAACTTGCAGTATTCTGCTATGTGTCAGTACTGCTTGTTCCCCAAACTCTCACTGGGCTGAGCTAAGATGGGAACATTAGCCAATAGCACAGGGCTTTGATCTGATGAAATGCCAGGAGATCTTTTATCAACTTAAATGCACCCCTCTTGCCCCACCACTTACTTTTCCAGCACTACTAGCTGGGGATTCCAGGTGCTAGGAGCGCACAGTGCCGGAAAAAAAGTTGTTATCAAGAGAGTGGGTGGTTATCAAGGCTGAAGGAAATGGTTGAGGAGGGTGTGATGGGGTGTGCAATGTCAGAGGTGTGTTTTCAGTGAAGCAATGGGGAATACCTTCCTTATCAAGATGAGTAA
This sequence comes from Tinamus guttatus, assembly GCF_059628265.1. NCBI lineage: Eukaryota > Metazoa > Chordata > Aves > Tinamiformes > Tinamidae > Tinamus > Tinamus guttatus. Next base: position 378,608 of record NW_028288727.1, on the reverse strand, counting down.
TTTCACTTTTTGTGATTGCAAACTACTTCCTTCACCTTAGGTGTTTGTGACCTTGGTGCTTGTTGGTTGTTTCTGCCTGTCTGGATAAGCTGTCAGTGGCCACTGTGGAGGAAGCAGATTTTTGAAGATGGAATCAGTGAGGAACAGTATTTTATGTATCAACAGCTGGACGTGATCCATGGTGCAGCAGCAGCTTGGATGTGAATTGGTGTTATGGCAGCTGCATATGAATCGTCTCTGACAAAGGTAGTAATGGAGATGTGTTACGTATCTGTCATTTTTAACACACCTCCACTCTCCTCAGTCCTGCAAATAGTGTCCTTGCCCATTAACACTCAGCTTGGATGCTCCCTTTTCAGCAGGAAAGCCCAGCCACCGCGTGCCTAGCTTCGGTCATGCCTAACAGCTCAGCAAAGTTTATTTGCACATCTGATTTGAATAATGGCTACAAAATTCTGTGTCAATGTGCACAAACGCCTTCACCAGCTCTCCACAGAGTCATCTCTGCTGCAAGTTTAGTTCATCTGGATAAAGTTTTTCAAAACTTGCTGATCTTCTGCAAAAAGTAGGTACACCAAAAGCAAATTCAGCCACTAGTTAAAGGTACTGATTCCATATTTAAAATATATGAAAAGACCAGTTTACCAATTTGATAATTACATATAAAAAGTCATAAGAGAAATTTTATACAAAATGACTGTAATATTCAGAATGAAATCCTAGTCCAACAACTGTTAACAGAAAGTTCCATAACACTTGCAGCTGGTACAGCATACTTAACAGCCAACATCCTTCTCCTAACAGACGTAGGCCTGGTTAACAGAAATGATATCTTCAGGACATCCAGGCATGCATTGAAACTAAAAACAGAGATTGAATCTTGAACAAGTCCATCATTCAGCACCTTGTCTGTTTAGCAACATAGATAACTTTTAGGGTGACTTCTTGGCCTGTCTTTCTCTGAGAACTGAATTTAGAGCCTAGTGCTGCGTCTCTGTCTTTATAATTCAAGCTGTGTGATGATAGCTACAGTAAGCCTGAAAAATAAACCAATCATTAATCCTCGTAAAGGGTCTCCTGAGTGCTATAAGAAGTGCTCTCAGCTAGGTATTAGCACGTCATCTCACTGGAATGAGAGATCAGAGCCCTTGCCTAGTTAAGCACAAACCTCCAACATCTCTCTGTGCTTGAGCTTTAGGTCAGTAATGATATGCAAACACATACATGCACATATACATGTTACCTCTTCCACACATGTACAAATAATCAACCCAGGAAATAGAGCTGGTCAAACTCAACAAGACTTTATTTTTACTTCTTTGATTTGATATTAAATGATTGAATTTCAAGGGGGACTCAAAAGTTGCCAACTCTTCCTTCAGTTATATCAATATTGAAATGTTATTTGAAATGATTATCAAAACATTTTTCTTGTGAGGGAAATTGATTTTTGATAAATCATTTTAATAGTCTTTTCATGTAGCTTTATATTTTTATTCTTTTAGCTTTAAAAATATATTCATATAAGGAATAACATATAATATGTTTTTTAAGAAATTTTATGTTCTAAGTAAAAGAGAGGATGTTGTTCTATGCCTGAAACTCTGGGAAGTGCATGCATGTTATGGTTAGAGACAATAAATTGATCAGTAAACACTCAGCTGGATAATAAATACTTTATTTCCATAATAAATGGCTGCAGGTGAATCAAAACATCAGCCAGACCTGGCTTGCCTGTAGCCTAACTTTGAAAATCAGCATGTCTGCAGGGTCTTCTGCTCAGAGGGGAGCATGTTCTGCCTGGACTCTGAGCCTACAGGCTTTCAATCACCCCTGAGCTGCGCTGAGCTGCCGAGTTCTCAGCAGGGCTTGCGTGGCTGGGATCAGGAATAGCTCAAATACTGCTGAACTGGAAAACCCTACTGAAAGCCTGTAGACAGGTTTTTGAAAGTAGGCTACAGACAGGTCAGGTTTGCACTCTCCATAAATTTTTAGTTCCTGTCATTCAGGGCACTGGCGCGCAATTCATTGGGTGCTAATTTGTGCAGATATGTTACCTGAACATTCAACTGTCTCTCTGTCTGTCCATCCATTTTTATTGTAGTATATATGTACTTTGTGGATGCAGAAGATAGAAACATAACCTCCTTTTTCTAAAACATATTCTGCAGTGAAGACAGAATCTCATTTAAGGGCCAGATTTGCAATGGAAAATCCAGGAGGGATACTGTAACCATATTTAAGTGAATATTTTAACTGCCAAACTGTGTAAATGCATCTAGAGCCATTTCAAGGATTCTCAGCAGTGGAACTAAAACTGAGTTTAAGTGCTCCAACAGGTCATGGTCAGATATCTTCACAGCCAAGAGAAGCAGAGAGATGTAGGTAAGGTGAATAACCAGAATGGAGAATGGAGTATAAAACAGGGGGAGCCTTGGAAAGTGGGATGTGTTGCTCTAAGTATGGTAAGTTGGTGTTGCTCAACATGAAGGTGCCAAACACTGTATGTCCTTTTGGGTTATGTTCAACCTGTCTCTCTAAGCTTCTGGTACAGGCGAAGGAGGCAACAGGGCCACCTGGGACACCAGTCACATAGTGAAATCTTTTATATGTTAGTTTCAGGCCTGAGGGCGTGGGATTTCTCTCAGTTCATGTATTTTATTATTTCTTCAGAAGCAATTACTTTTTAAACAAATATTCTCTATAATATCTGGTTTTTGTAGAGCCCCTATATGAACATATATGAGCAAATTAAGTAATTATTGCAACACTACCAAGCTGTGTGAGACAGTGATGCAATACCTATTTTATGCGCTAGATTTAATGGAAAAATGGGCCTCAGTTAAAATCTCACTACGTCCAAGCGTATCCACCCTTACCCAATGTAGAGACAGCTTTGCCTCAACAGGCATTTTGGAGAGCTTTAGACTGTCAGCCTTAGATGTAGCATTGCCATCTAGTGCTCATTACAGAAACTGCATGGCAAGGCCTGGAATTTAAGTGGACCACATGAAATGTCTGCAAAAATAGTGTGTGTGAAAAATGCTAAGTTCTAGGGTTATTTATGAGGACAGTGTAATGGTAGCAGGACATTTGAGATGAAAATCTTCAGAGTCTCATCCTGGCTTTTCTAAAACAGCAAGTGTCAGTGTTTTGAGGAATCAGCAGGAGGGATTTGAAGCTCTTACCCATCCCATTTTCCTTTCCTGGGTGAAGAAGAACCCAGGGAGAAGCGCTTTCTAAATACAGAAAGAATAAGCCACAAGTAAGTGAGGCAGAGGATTTCCTATTTTAGCTCAGCATTTGTTTGCTAGTAGTGTGCAACTCTCTAATTTCTCATTCAGAAATATTCAGTCTTTCCTCTTGGACTTATCTTTGACCTCCCCATTGCTCCTACAATCTGTGTAGCAACTTACTGAATTGCAAACTACTGACCTATGCCCTTTGCTGCAGGCGTGTTATGTTCCTGAGTGCTGTTGCATGGGTGCACATGTTGCAAGAAATCCACTACAGTCAAAACTGTGAATTTTACATTTTTACACCTTAATGGCCATTTAAGGTTTCAAGCTGCAACAGAGCATTTTGTCTTAAATGGTGTTTTGGAACATCCAGTAAGCAGCTGTGAAAGATGTTTAGAAGAGATTTCTAAGAGGGAGTTGCTTGAATATATTCCAGAACTATATAGGTGTGTATTCTTATAATATTCTTTCATTCTCCCTTCTGCATAGAAAGAGCACTAGAGAATGATCTCTTAAAGGACATTAAGCAAAAACAGAAAAGGGCTTAAATTTTAGGCACCTAGTCCCATATTTATGATGGTAAATTGACTTCTTGGGAAGGGAGAAATGGGTGCCTGAGCTGGGAACGTGCAAACCCAGCAGTCTCAGTGGGACTCTGCCAAAGTTAGACAAACAAAATCCACCATCTTCCAGGACTTCAGTGTGCCCCCTATTATCTTCCTTCCTGTCTTGTCCTCAGCCTAAGACCTGCATTGAAGAGCCCAGTCTTGAAAAACACAGCTACAGAAGGTGTTTATAATATTGTCAAGGAAGATTTCCCTAGTGCCATGTAGCCTACTCTGGAATATATGAGACATCCAGGAATTACTAATCATATGGTAAGGGTTCTCTGGGAGACTCAGGCCCTTCTTGGATACTGCAGCCTGTTGGGATGTCCTTTCACATTGCAAATGGCACTAGATGTCACCTGGCAAATGGATTGAGTTCCTGAGGTTAAAACAGCAGTGCTCAGGAATTGCAAAGTCCTTTCATTGTTTGATAATTTGGTCAGAGGAGCAATTTTGATTATTTGGAGTTAAATTTAACTTAAACAAAAAAATAGATGTCCTTCGGTGTTATATTTATACAGATAGGGAATTGAGGCTATTCATAATCTGCTTTCCCTGCCTTTCCTGCTTTCCCTGGTTAGCTTGCAAATGCATACACCACTCATATACTTGGTGGGACATCAGCAGCAAGCAGCTGGTGAGTGGGAGCAGCAAAATCCCTGGTGATGCTGGAGCCCTAAGCTGTGCAATGCCGTGGTTCTGATTCCCTTGCTTTCTATCAGTGGGAGTCCATGAATGTATCCTGATGACTCTTCCCCTGCTACTCTGCAGCCTCTTTCACTTTGTAACCACCCACCCGCATGCTCCTACCTGCAAGTGTGGCCGTGCTCCTTACCCTGGTATTTCAGAGTACATCTGTCCCCATTGTCTTGCACTGGGGGACTCAGAAATTGCGGTTACATCTGTTCTGTTGGGTTTGTAGGAAGCCATGGTCATTGCCACTGGAGTTGGCCTTCCTTCCTCTTTCTACTTGTCTTTCCCCACTTCGTAGCTTTTATTTTAAAACTGTTTGCTAAGGAAGAAATAGTGCATAGTAAATAATTTCCAGTAATGCACTCACAAAAGGCTCAACAGCCAATTAGGGCTGCAAAATAAGCTCCTGATCAGGCATATGCCTATCAATCAGCACTGTTGGCATAATGAGTGAGAATAATCAATGGCGAGATTGAGCAGCTTCTTATCAAAGTAGCTTCTTATCGAACAATGTAACTATCGAGTTATACTGAAATACATATTTTCAGGGAGTGCTGCCCGGAAAAGGAGGATGATGAGACAAGTCTGAGGGGAAAACAAAAGGAAATGCTCTCCCAAAAGTGATCGGCCAGGATGAGAAGTCTGGAGAATCATTAAGACAAGACGTTCCAGATTCTGGAATGTCCCTCTGGAACAATTCCCTCTGCCTAGTTTTGTTGTTGTTTTTTCTTTCTTTTTTGTTGGTTTTTGTTTCCTTTTCCCCAAATACATTTACTGTTTCAGTTGATGTATAGTATCAGTTATGGACAGCTAAATGTTCGGAAAACCATTTAACAGGTCTCAACTCAGACTGATGGACGACAGAGAGTAGCTTAAACTGTCTGCTGCATGTGCTATGTGAGAGAGGCTGGCATACAAATTCGGATGGATGAATTTAAGGTGTTACCGCCACAGGTGGTTAAAATTCATCCGTTTGACTCATTCTGAGTTTCAGTCAAGGCTGAGAATTTAAAGCATCCAATCTTCACCTATTAGTGAATGAACAGCCATTACTGAATACCAGCTGTTACCTGCTATCTGGCTTTGACCTAGTGTCATCTGCCCTCAACTACCTCAGCCAGAGCCACAGACCACTAATGAAGCACGTGATGCTAAGAAGCACAAATTACACGAATGGCATGCTCAGCAGAAGACTCTGAGCTAAACACTCTCTTGAAATTTTTCCATGTGGGTATGCGGCATTACCGTGCTAAACTGTCTGTGCAGACTTGCCTTTCTTTATCTTTTTGTGAGGCTTAGTCAGACACCAGGGACCTGCAACCAGCCTCCTCACTCAGGCATTCCAGAGAAGCATGCCCTTGGTGGGTCTCGGCAGCATTAAACAAGATGTTAAGCATTCTGGTAGCCAGTGCTAAAGGTGCTGAGCTTTAGAAAGGGATTCAGAGAAAGGTGAAGTAAAATTGGAGTCATACCTGGATTCATAAAAATTAGTGTGCTGGGCCACAGAATATGTAAATCCCCAAAAGTGGTAAATCTGTCTCATTTTTAAGGAAAAAGTGTTCTTAACATTTGTGTTGCAGTTCCTACACCCAGCTGGAAAGTGAAGTAGAGAGTTTCTAGTGTATATTTTAGGATTACTTCCATTTTTAGTCCAGTAAAAGTCCAGTATAAAAATATTTTTTATTTCCCAAGCAATGCTCAATATATGGTGAGGATCCCTTTAATCTTCCTGTATTAATGTCTACAAATTAAGCTTCAGTTGAAAGAATGACCTGAAAGACAGGGCACATTTACCCTGAGCAAGCATAATCTAAATGAATTCTACTAAGAATAGGAGCTTTTAGAACCCAGATGATACAGAATCACCAAATGGTTGAGGTTGGAAGGGACCTCTAGAGATCATCTAGTCCAAGGCCCCTGCTCCAGCAGGGACAGCTAGAGCACGTGGCACAGGGTGGCATCCAGGCGGGTTTGAAGATCTCCAGAGAAGGAGACTCCACAGCCTCTCTGGGCAGCCTGTTCCAGGGCTCTGTCACCCTCACAGGAAAGAAGTTCTTCCTCATATGGAGGTGGAACTTCCTATGTTTCAACTTATACCCGTTACCCCTCATCCTGTCACTGGCCACCATGGAGAAGAGCCTGGCCCCATCCTCCCTGCAATCACCCCTCAGATACTTGAACATGTTAATCAAATCTCCTCTCAGCCTTCTTTTCTCCAGACTAAACAGGCCCAGATCACTTAGTCTTTCCTTATATGACAAATGCTCCAGTCCCTTAATCATCTTTGTGGCTCTCTGATGGACACTCTCTGGAAGCTCAAAGTCCTTCTTGTACTGAGGAGGCAAGAACTAGGCCAGGATAGTTTGGCCCCATCCTCCCTCCATTCTCTCCTCAGGTATTTGTACATATTGATAAGATCCTCTCTCAATCTTCTCTTCTTAAGGCTAAACAGGTCTACGTCACCTTACTCATCAATTTATTTTTTCCTGCTATTCTCTGCCACTGAAGCAAGAAAGATCATACACACTGCGCTCCTTCAGGATCCCCCTGGACAACAAATGACCTTATCCAGAAGATAGGTGTCTACATCAGTTCAGCAAAACTACTTGGTGCTCAGGGAAGTTTTTGTCTGCTGCTGATGGTGGCTGGATTAAACTTCCTGAATTACCCTCCTAAATGCACTGAGTTGGCACTAATTTGAAGCGTATGCTTTGTCAAAGGCTCTTTCTGAGTGAGTTTCACAATAATAATAGAAGCTTCTGACTCCCTTCGTGTACTTGCTTTCTATCAGTGTGAGTCCACGAATGTCAACAGTGTCACTTTATCGTGGTAAAGACAACTAGGCTGAGATCAGCAAAGCTGTAGAACAAACTGCATCTGCTGCCACATTATAGTCAGGTAGATTGTGTGTGTGCATTAATTGGGGTGAAAATTTGTAATTTTCCAATGCAGAGCCAATGTGTGCATTGCAGTGCATAGGCAATTAGCTATGTCTGCAGGGTGAGCATACGGAGGAGGATACACTTCCACATTTGATTTTAGATCACAAAAAAGAGAAAAAAAATCTGGTTTTATATGAAAGAATCCAGAGTAGAAGCAACTCTTCAACTGCTGCTTCAAGATGCAGTCATGCAATCCTTTTTTTTTTTCTAACACCACGAAATAGCGAAGAAATTTTCCTTTGGAAATATCTAATGGGGAAAATAGGAAAATATGTGAACATTTTATTTGGAAAAATTACTGAAGAAAAATAAAGGAAAAAAAAAAAAAAGATTTTCCCAGTCCTACCCACAACCCACAAACAATCCAGTAAGACTGAGATTGCAAATGTGTTTTAACTGCATTCAAAACCTGAGTCACATATAAAAGCGTCCATATGTCTATGTAAAAGTCCTGATTTGCCCATACCTCCTCAGTGTTACATAAGTGCTTGTTGGGCAAGAAAGAGAGCCCTGAAAAACCCAGGGTGCGCCTCTGTTGCATCAACTCCGTGTTCGGTAAATCCCACTTCACAATCCAAGGAAATCCTAGCTTCAGCAAAACACTCCGACGTATCATTAGGGCCACAGTTTCTGCCTTAGCAGAAAGCTGACAATCTGGTATGCAGCAGTGTAGGACGTGTTTTTTTATCACACTGATTTAAAGGTGACATAATTAGGCAGGATTGTGTCAACTAGAAGAAGAAGAAATGACAAAATTTTAGCCAGCATCATTCTGGACTAGTCGTGCTCAAAGTGATGCATGAGAAGTTGTGAAAAAATATATGCCCTTTGGGTGGCGCCCACTACAAAGCATTTGTGTTCTTTCTTGGAAAGGAAAGTGAGGGAAGTTTGCAGCCTGATGCTGCTATGTGTCTTGTTTAGGTCTGGGCTGGGAGAGGACATTGCCACAGAGTATCAGGGACATCTGGTGTGAAAAGAGATCTGTAAGTGCAGTTTGCGCTTTGTAAATGTGAGTAATCTGCTTTTTGCTTCTGGTAACTGAAACAAAGCCCTAATCAAGCTTCATTAGTTATCAAAGTCACTCATTATTAAATACTGACAATGTATGCATCTATCAATAAAACAAGTCTCTGCCTTGTCTCCTCATTAAGCGGACAAGCAAAACATCATTTTTCTTTTCCAGGGTGTAGTAACATGTTTACTTGACCTGGACAGACACTGGTAGGCTTAGTGAGAAGAACAGGTTTTAAGAAAAGCTTTGAAAGGGTAATTATAGTTGGAGATGAAGGGCTTTATTGGGCTGGGGCTGGCACACCTGCTCTGGGGTGTAGGAGTACGTAGGCTGGCCAGAATTTGGGCCAGGCTTCACCCAGTGGTTTTCACCCACAAAGGGCTAGGGCGGGTGGAGAACGTGAGCACAAGCATTGCCAGGGCTCCCCTCCCATCGCAACCTGCCTGGCCAGCACCAAGAGCAGAAGGGTGTAGGGTGTTGAAATACGTCTCTCGTGTACCCACACTGTGACACCTCCCATTCAAGGGAGCTGGAAGAAGGCCTCTCTTGGAGCTTTGTATCCTGAGATCTCTCCCAAAATGCTCAGTTTAGGCATGCCAGTGCTCTGCCCTCAAATGCACAGCCTGCTCCTCGCGGTAATCCAGAATATAAATGCTGCATTTCTGTCCCCAGTGCTTATGACACATCAGGGGAGAACACCAAAGGGAACTTGGTGATGGGCAGTGAGTACATGGATATAGTAAAGTTATCTGAAGCTCATTTATTCATCAATTTATAAAATCAGTCTCTAGGAAATGAAAAACATACCCAAAACACCAAGGAAAGAAATACAAGTTCAGTATCCAACACAGAAGAGTTTATTTACACTTTGACATGAATCTCAGAAAGAAGATTTCTGAGCTTTGTTTTCTTTTTATTGAGTTCATTAAAATTTCTAGTAAGTGCTTATTCCACATGTGGTTTAAAAAAATGCAAATAATTAACATTAGCCGTAATAACATGAATTAAAAATAACTGTAACCAAAGCTCTGGACAAAGAAAAATATTAATTGTAATTCAAGTGCAGTCTAGGTGCTGAACACAGTTTATTAGCTCAAACCTGCATTGACATCAATGAGATTATACATATGAACAAACTTATTTGTGTGCATGTAAAATTGGGCCCTGAGACATCTAAAATCGTGGCCTGACTTCATGGATCACTGCTGCTGGATCACTAAATAGTGCAAAGCAACACTAATAGAGCAAATGCTGTTTTGGTGCCAGTGGATTTCAAGCCAAAAAATGAAGTTGAAATGCTAGTATATCTAAATCAATGGGGCCTTTGCTGTTATTCCTTTGAAGAAAAGACCCCACCACTAAACTCTAGTACAAAAGAAATGGTTTTACTATAGAAAAACAATTGATGTCAGATCTTGAACTATAGCAGAGCTTTGCTTGTTACATCTTAAGAGGAGGTGACTTAATGACTTCAAGCAAAGCCTTTATATTTGTCCTCATACTTTTTTTGACCAGTCCAGAGGCTTCTAGGGAGACTTAATTTGCTTCAAACGTCCCTGGGCTACTGCAGGATCATGGTATTATACATGCACCAGCAGTGATGTAGGAAGAGAGCAAAGGCTTGTTTTTCACTTACTAGAACCACAAGCAATCAATCATGTTAGCTCTCTACTTAAAAGCACAGCTTCCCTTCAGTGCAGTGGTTGTTTCACATCTCCTGCCCTCTTGCTTAACTTTTCCAACTCATCATTATAGAAATAATGCAACCATGTATGAAACCTTGCCCTCAAGAAAATTCTCTTGGGATTTCTCTGATCCACCAGCTCTAATGCATCCATTGGACATAAGACAGCCCTGTCCACAGAGAACACGGGATTAAAATCACAACATTTTAGTCTCCTTTACTGAAAAACTATCCCAATGCTTCTGATTCCTAAGATATGGCAAACAAATTAAATGAAAAAGTAAATCATTTACACAAATGGCAGTGCTTGCTGTCTGCCTACTGGCTGGTGCACCTCATTAAACAGATAACTGCACATCTTTCCTCATAGCAGATAGCTAATCTGTGAAGACCTGGGACTACCTGTCTTCTTTTTTTTTTTTTCTACTATATCAAAGAGGTGGGATGGTCTGATTTTTTATCAAAATCATGATCTCAGTCTTTCCTCTATCTAGAACTCTGGAATATTTTCTCTTGAGCCTCAGGGCATCTTATCAGATTATTCCTTACAGAAGGCTTCAGGCAAAGTGGGTTTAGGGCAGAGCAGACCTTGGTAGTGAGGGAAGAGCTAGAAAGAGGAGCTCGCAGGAAGCAGTGGAGCAGGTTGGGAGCTAGAAGGGAGATCAGTAGCAGACATAAACCCAAATGTTGGTGACCCTGGTAACCTGTGAGGACTTCATGTGTGCATGAGCCAGCAAATATTTTCATCAGTCTTTTGTTAACATCATTTATTACAGTTAGTAACTTTACATAATAAACTTCACATTTAACACAATTCACATCCCTGAAGAGAGGACAGAGAGCAGTTCTATTGCAGCAGCTTCCATTCCTTGAAGGAACAGAAGGAAAACATTGCAGTTAGAGCATCTAGAGCACGACATGAGCTCAACAACGTTGTCATTCCTCAGCCTATGCTCAGAGGCAGAACACCAGCAATTGGCTTTCATTTGTCTTGTGAATCCCAGACGAAGAAAAGTAGCAAGTTGCATAAATGGCAGAAGGCGGACAGCATCTCAGCTGCACTCTGCTTTACTGTCACTTAAATTTGTAACAAAGTTCATATAATAAAAGTTATTTGAAAGTTACTTCCCTGGTAGCCTCTTTAGTGACATCAGAAATGTGGGCTTTTGGAAACATCAGCTTATCTGGGTTAGTGAGTTGGTCTTCTCAGAACGGAAAAGCATGTTGAATTCCATAAAATGTAGACTGTGTGTGCCTTGGATCATATCTTTTGTCTCTTTTGTCTTTTTGCCTACCTCTAAAGTCTTTTTCTTTCTTACTTTTTTTTTCTTACCTGTAATGGAACAAAATCAGAATTTAGCAAGTTATAAGTACTCTTCCTGATGAGATAAGCAGTAGCCTTAAAAATGGCTCTTTACTGCACTTTTCAATGAAGTCCTCATTCTTCTGCACTTTTTTTAAATCATTCCCAAAGACTTCTTCATCTCTACTGATGTCAGTGCACTCGTCTTTCTACCCACTGTAGAGTTGTATTTAGTCTTAATGGGATAGGTAAGTCCAGGAGCTAGTAAGTCTAATCTGAAAGTAATGCAAGACTGAATGAAAGACTATCCAAGAGACCTTACCCAACCCACTTACTTACAAAAAAAAAAAATGCTTTTACAGAGGACTTTCTGACCCAGCCAGGGATATGTCCTGGAAAAGCACTGAAGTCTGAAGCAGTGTGGCCTCTATCCTGCAGAAATGCAGGGCACTCCTGAAAAGTTCAGCTCTCTTGGACAAAATGTCTTTTTTTATTGAATCACAAAGATCAAATTGTCTTTTTGGAAATTCCCAACAGCCTATCCTGGGTATAGCATCCTGAAAGATAAGGTTGGGAGACAAATTTGAAAACATTAGCTAAGGTATTTTGATCATTAGTAACATGAGAACTGAAATGATAACCGAACCTTACTAGCACTTGAAAAATAGGAAGCTAACTATGTAATGTTTAACTTCTTGAAAACCCGAGGAAATGTTGCTGAAAAAATCACCATTAACACTTACTTATTTTAATTTCTTTGATCTGCAGATGAAATAGGAAACCATGAATGCAAGGAACAGCACAGAGCCTGCGATGATTAATGCCATCTGCAGAATACTCAGCATCTGGATCCGATTGGTGACTCTACCTCTGAACATTTCTGCTTTTTCATCCCCAATAACAGCAGACTGAAACAGTGCAAGAAAATCATTGGTGAAAGCTGAACATGCAAGTCCTCCAGCTTGAACACATTCTTGGCATGTACATACTATAACATCAGTTTAATTGACTGATTTCAGGTTATCATGACTGAAAAGGTTACATTAATCTGTTTTTTTTTTCTTTTCTTTGTTGCTAACAGATTTCCATGATTTGCCGTATTAACAATGAAGATTAGTAGACAAAAATATACTAACCTCATTTAGCCAAAGAACAGGAAAAATGTAAGCCTGCTTAACTTTTGATAAAGCTCTGAAATGAGAAAATAAAACAAGTATGACATTACGGTATGGCAAACCCTTAGTATGGTACATAGTCCCAGTCTCCATTTAACTATATTTCATCTGCAGTAACCACATGGCTATCTTCCAGGAAGTACCTTAGTATAGATTTGAGTTGGAAACAAAAAGCCTACAATTAATAGTAGCCATTTTACCTATGAGGCAACTATATCTTTCTATCTAGTGCTCTGTGTGTAGATACTCAGAGAGACTAAAGGCCGGACATGTCCAGGTGTTGGTGGGAAGACATAAAGGTCTGTGTGATGTTCACCTATGAGATGTACTGGAGCCCAGCCTGCATTAAGTCTGTGCATGTAAGCCTAGCAGCCCCTTAACCCTGCCAATAATATCCATGCAAAGACAGAGAACTAATAAATTATATCTCTCATTTGATTTATTACAGAAAATAGATCTTTGTCCTCGTGACCTCATTTTTTGTAAGAAAGGGTTTTGTAAGAAAGTTAGCTTTAAGTATATGTTTCTCTTGTGAGTTTCTGTGTGGATATCAAATGTGCATTAAAATAGTAGTGTAGTGCCTAGCAATAGAAGGCTTGCCCTTTCATTTAAATTTATATTCACCAGAAAGTCACACTTGTAATTTTTGAAAAAAAAAAAAAAAGTTGAAAAGGCATTGGAAAGGTATTTACATTTCTTCTTTTCACACTCACTTCTATAAATACCTTTTTAGACCAATCAACAATCTTGAAGAAAGTACTTAGAAACATAATACTGAAATAGTACTTACTCAATTTTTGGTGCAGGCTTTACCAGGAGGTTCACTTGAAGCCTTTTGGCAAATCGTAATGTAAAACCAGTGATCTAAGGACAGAAAGAAAACAAAATGTATGACTTTATATTTAGTGAATTGGAGACATAAGCCCAAACTATGAACTGTGTCAAGAAGCATTGTAGTAGACAAAATCTTGTTCTTATGCTTCTGATGTTTACATTTTCATAAAACATGTATGTTTCCAAGAGTGCTTCATTCTTCCCAGAGATTTTGATCTTGTGGATTTACTATAGCAACTTTTGCAATCAGGAGTTTAATATCAAAGGTATTAGTGTTGAAAAATGTTAAATCAATCCTGATACTATAATGATTCATATAAACATATCAGTTTCAGCCCCCACCCCCCTTTGAGAAAATGCTTAATGTTCTCTTCCGATAAGTTTAATTTGCATGGTACAGAAAAGAAGAAACATTAACATTTGAAAGTATTTTCCAAGCATATTAAAACAAAAGTGGAGTTCTCTTATTCATCTACTTCTTTCTCACACTGTCCTCCAAAAAAAAAAAAAAGAAAAAAAAAAAGACAGAATCTTGAGTATTTCAGCTCAGGTTTAGGAAATTTGTGGTTGATGTCTCTATTCTAAATGAGTGAAACAAGGACTTGAATTCAGATCTCCTCACCGAAGGTAGGTTGTTAACTATCAGATTATATGACTAAAAAAATGCTTTGGTCAAAATTTCTGAATTTTACCTTTCCATGCCAATTCAGAGCAAAATAAAATTTTGAAACCGTAGAATTCATAATACAATTCAGACGACTCTGATTAACACACTTAAAATCAGGAATGCGAAGCACTGGGACAGAAGTAAATGTGAAATTGGAGACCACCAAAGTCAGGACTAAATTCCTAAATTCATTCATTCTAAATTCATTCGTTTTAGGAGCTTTACTTGACAGTCAGAGTTACAACAAATATATTAAATCTGTTTTACAATCAGACAACTGTTTGCACTTCAGAGTTCTAGTTATTTTCTTGGAAATAAATTGATCTGTATTATTTCCTTTAGTTCAGTTGTGAAAATAATTATACCAAAATTGCTACTTATGGAAAAATGAAAGACATAAAGTACAGAAGGAACAGAAAGGCTTTGGTAGAAGAGAATGTTATTAAAGTACCTGAAAATCACAGGTTAACCTCATAGCATACATTAAAGCTTTCAGAATCCATTTAATCCAGTATTATTAATGAGTAAAAATCCAAATTTATTTTGAAAACTTCAAAAGTCAGAATAAGAAAAAGTTTTGCTCTAAATATTCCCTGCTGAGAACTAAAAACCTTTGTGAGCAAGTCTTGAAAAAGAAAGCATGAAAATACTGTCTCCTTTGTTCATTCCTTTGTTAAAAGATTTATTCTACTAAATTTAAGCATTGCTAGTTAACTTAGTTGAAGGTTGTAACTATTTAGACTTACAGGATCTATGTCTAAAAATGTATCATGCTCCTCCTCATTTGGGTTCAGGCCTTCAACAGCATGTAATATCTCATCACTTGCATGAAGAAAATGTGGAAGAGAAATATACACTGGTCGTCCTGTTTGTAGAAGAAGATAGATAAACTCATTTGAGTCATTAAGCCTTGTTTCATTGTTTATCTTCTGAAGACTATTTTCCCTGCACACATATTTAGCTATAAAGGTGCACAAGAAATTCTAATACTATCAATAGACCAAAACAAAAAAATTGTGAACTTCTGTAATTTTACTTGCATGAAGAAAATTTGCATAGTTAAATTGACTATAGTGGCAAATATCATTTGATTGCTTAAGCTGTGGGGCTGGAAGTGCTTCCATTCTCACACTCAGGTGAGAACAAGACCTTCATTATTTTTACCAGCCTCCATGATCTTGTTTCAGTAGGATGAAAACCATAAGGGAACTCATGTTAGCCACTCTCACCAAACTCAGACTCTATATGTGTTCAGTTTATTATACTTGCGCTAAATTAAGCCAACAACACCTCTCAGCTTCTCATGTGGTTAATACCTTGTGTGTTAAAATTACCACAGATACATAGACTGTGACTATCTCTGGCTGTTATGCAGTAGCTATGAAACCCCTCTTCTTTCCTTTCTATTTGTGCATTTCTACAATTTCAACATACCATCTTTAGTATCATGATTTTATTTTTCACAATAGTATGTAAAATGGAAATTCCTGTGTCTTTATTTTGAGAAATAAGGCTATGGAAAAGTGAAAGCACTCACAGGCAATCTATGGAAGAGTTCACAAGATAAACACAAGTGCTTGGGGCCTTAGAGTAAGTAACACCTTAGTTACAGGCCAGGTAGACCTAGATAGACGTCCCTAGGCAGATGGCTTATTCAGCAGTTCCGCGTCACTACTCTACCTGCTTTGCAGGCGCTGATGTCTAGGACTCCAGCTAGTGTGCAGTTCTTTGAAATGACTTGTTCTGTGCAGAAGCAATAATTATCTGCAACTTCAGTAGGCGATGCAAATGCTTCACGGGGAACTGTGAAACGGTAGAGAGGGATCCCCTTCACGTTCTGCTTGCTATGGAAAACTCCATAGATCGATCTGAATAAAAGAAATATGAGAAATGTGAGATAAACCTGACTGCAAAATATGTCTCAGTCATTTGGATTTCAAATCTGAACCCATGGCATTACTGCTTAAGGACCCTCTGACTGTCTTTCCCTTATAGTAAAAAAATCGCTCCAGAGAGCCAATGGCCAGGTTGTTGCTAACAGCCGTTCACAGAGGGGATCCTCTGTAATGAAGAGCACGAAGAAATATACAAGCACAGGGAGGCATATGAATACACAAAAAGGAAGACAAAAATATTTATACTAATAAATATTTAACTGTAAACTAATTAACAGCTCTTTTATCTACGGAGAAAATACTGTGATTATGAAATGTTTCTTGATTTTTTTTTTTTAGGATTGCATTATAGATACTCATCAAAAAAAAATCACCTCTGCTACTTTTCTTCTTTTTATTATGACCTAATGATATCAATCTAAGCTTCATGGTGGAGACAGTATGCTGGGTATAACCATATATCTCATTCTGTTGCATACAAATTAGAATAGCACTTAAGCTTCTTTTTGCCAAATTATTATCATCTATTATATAGGTCTGTTTGTTAAATACTCATGCAGTTTGTGCAATGTTTGTATTATAGCCAAGAAGAACAAGGGTTCTAAGTCTTGCAGTATAGCCAGAACATCTTTCCACGAACCATTTAACAGCAAAACTTTGGGAGACCATTACTGCTCTTCTTCATTCTTTAGTATTTGTGCGAAGAGTTAGTCAGAGGTACCTCTCAAATAGTGTCGAATTGATCCAAAGATTGATCCAAATTTGGATCAAGATACAAAATTACTTCTCTGCAGTTAGAGAAATGTCTTCCAGCTTGGGGGGTCGAATTGCTTCACAATTAAAACTTAATGTAAAATATATATATTTTAAAATAATCAATTTTCAAAACAAATGGTCCACCTTAAACCTAGTCAAAAGGAAGAAGCTGTTTCTAGGAAGCAAAATAAATAAAGTGGTTGAACCTCCCAAAGTAAATATACTCTCATGCACTTTAGATCTTCTAACATTGCTTTCAGCTATCCCATTGGAGAACATGGGGACACTGGATAGTTACAGTAGAAGCAGCAGCTTGAAAATCTATCAGCATGGGATGAATTAAGCAGGTTTGTTAGTTTGTAAATACATAAAAATAAAATATACCAAAATATCCTGTGAGAAAGCAATTCTGAGTATGTAGCTGTTGACAGTGAGCTCTCTTTTGCATAGATGTGTGCTACTGAAATCCTCAAGATGAGCTTGACCACTTCCTGATCTATCTATTCCTAGGGGTAAATTGCATTCTCAGGCCAAATAAGGCAGGTTTTAAGCTGGATCCTGTCTTGAAAGAAGTTCAAGACTTTGAACCCAGTGGACCTCAATGTCTTTCATAGGTCTCATTCTGTGAACCATTATCTCACTCTGCGAAATCAAGCAGAGGTATCCCTGAATCAGTAACTACCTGAACTAGCAGGTACTATAAAGAGCTTGCTTCTTGACATAAATAAAAGTGGAAGAATCAGACTGTAAATCATGAATGAAGCACATTAATTTCCTGGTGCTTAGGTGAAACATTTCTGCTGAAATATTTGTGCTGAAATGTCTCAACAACCTGTGCCCAGGCAGTGACCCTCTGAAACTAGAGAGCAGTTTGGTGGTACATGCAAGGACATATGCAGAGCAGGAAGGGAACAGCATACCTGCAAATATCAGAGGAAAAGAAGCGCAATATCTGGTCCTTCTTAACAAACGGTGGAAATGATGAACCGTCTGTAAGAAAAAAAAAAAAAAAAAAAAGCTTTAGAGCTTTAAAGCAATTTTCTTTACAAGATATGATTTAATTTATAGTTCAATGTTCAGCTATTGCTTTCCCATAAAACTACAAAAATGATCAATAAAACTGAATCATTTATAGAGAAAATATTTACTTAAGTTATTGCACAGTGACAGGTACCTTCGCAGATATGACAGACCTTTGTTTTGAAGACAGGCCAGTTTGTGAGATCTAGTTTTTCATTGCTGTGAAGCTACGTGATCATGCCAATTAAAACAGAGGATACAAAAACCAATCCTGCTCAGTAGGAATCCTGTTCCCTGTTACCACTGCTTCGAGGTATAGGCAGTCCAGAGGTTTAATACCTTTCTAAAGATGCGTGGTTCACCAGGAGTTAGACTTCAAAGCCACATATTTAATAAATTGAACTAATTTTTTTTTTCACCAAAGACTGACCAATTGGTGCTCTTCTTTGCTAAGTGTAGCTCCTCTATACAGTTAATGGAGAAAATGAAATTCTTCTAGAGCAAGTTCACCTGATCCAGTGGTAGACATGCAAAATAGGTCAGAGGAACAAAACTTTGGTGAGAGCTTTTCTACACTCAGTGAAAAAAAAAAAAAAGACGTAGATAATTCAGACATTTCTTCATTGCGGGTGTCTAGATTTAGGCAAGAGGAATCTCAGCAGTTTTCCAAAACAAGGCATTGCAACAACCCTCTAGCCATTACATTTGTTACTTCTTGCTAGAATTTCTGTTCAGTTTCTTATTCAGCAGCCATAACAAAAGAATCAAAAACAACTGTGATGTCTTTGAATCAAGCTGGCAAGAGGGAGAAAGTGTCTTAGGTACTGTCACTTGAGCAATGCTGAGGGAAGCAGTTTGTCTTAAAGAAGATCCAAAGTTGTCCTAGAGACATGCTCTGTTTCTGAATTGTGGAAGACTTGGAGAGTTTGAAAAAGTTGTCTCATTTCAAGTCCTGTACCAGAAAATTGTTTAATCTTGTTATCCAGTTATTTGCTTTAGTATGGTACTCAAAAACTCCTCTTTGATGTGAAAGTTTACAATATACAAAGCAATTCTCTTACATACATATAAGACAATGTAAAAGTCTCTAAACACAGATCTTCTCAACAGCAGTTATACTGAATGTTCACATGAACTGTGTAACGATGCTCTGTGTTTCACTGTACTCGAGCTCCTAATCTAGTTACCTAAGTGTTAATTCTATCAACTGTGCAGGAAGAAAAAGCTGACAGTGGGAAAAGAGATTCAGGGTCCATAAGGTAGAAGAAAAGTCCCAGAACCTAAGAAAACATTGTCTGGTTCAAAAGTATTCACATAGTATAAAAAGGAGCTGAAGTTTCCTGATCCACAGTTTTCTAGCAACTCAAATTCTTGTGAAGTATTTGAAATACTTTGAAAACGCTTGTCATGTGCTATGAGATATAAAGAGAATGATCTCCTTAGCTAAAATGGTACAGCAAAAATAAACCTGCTTGTTTTCAGGTCCTCTCCTTGATGACCTGCTGGGAGCAGGTTTTCATGCAAGCTAAATTGCTCAAAGTTTCTTGTGTCCTCTGTGGCTTTTTGCCAGAAAAAAAGTCCCATAAGATTCATTTCTGCCTCTGCTGTTTCTCTTCTACCTCTCTTACAAAATCGCCTTTCTTCTCTTTGGATATCGGACCACTACTTGATTCCTATCTTTTCCTTAGAAAATAGTAAGTCATAGAGATATTTTAAATGATCATCCAATGTCCAATGTCATTTGCTGCTGCTTATTTTTCACCAAATGAATTAGTGGCTTCTTCTGAATTTCATTCAGCTAATGCTTCATAGAGAGATATGCTACACACATCTTTAAATATAGTTCTGCCCTTTTCCCCATGAATGAGCTCATGGTCTCTGCCTGTGAGACTCTCATTAGCACAAAAACCTGCTCCATGACATCTGCTAGCCAGACTCAATGGGTTCTGATGTCCTCAAAGTGACACTTTCACTCACCAAGAAGAAACAAATATATCACCTTGAATAAATACACCCTTGAACAGGTTGACTGTTTTTATATTAATTGTAAAAGCAGATTTTAAATGTTCTCCAGTTGACTGATTCCAGACTAATCTTTTCCTTCCCTTTTTATCTGCTAATGGCCTCCAAACTAGATGATTGTCTGGAGGTTTTTCCCTTGCCACCTCAATTTCTGCAGATCATTAACTCTTGCTATCTTTTCAAACTCAGGAAAAACTTTGTCTTGAATCCATTATGGTGCTTTTTATGTTATTCTTCAACAGTAAAAGTGAATTTGCAGCATTGCAAGGCAGAGATAACTTTCAACTGCTGCAGTCAAGAAAATGAACATAGACAACTAAAAGAAAGAGAGATGAATTCCTTTCTGGAGTGTCTTCCTGTCTGCTGTAGCTGAAAAGCATATGTGTGTATATAAAACATATATAAATATGAAATAATGCATAATAATGTGTAACAATCTATATCTGTATGGTAATAAACACCTATGTATGTAAGTAGTAAGTATACATACATATTCATATAGACATTTAATAGGCAGAATACAGAACTCAATGTGTACAGAAAAGCCCAGGGGAATTAACTTGAGAATTGTTCCCTGTCATACCAAGAAATATTGAAATTTTTAAAAAATTTAATAGACTCACCTGTGCCATTAACCAAGTCACACTGACCTTCCCAGTATGAAAGATTCCTTTAAGATTAAAAAGAGAAAAATGTCATACTGCATGTAGTATATTATACCACATAATCCTTTCATTCTGTTCACTGGTCCAATATAACCTTAATTCATCAGCAAAGCCACAGGACAATGATGTTAATTCATGTGTTCAGAAAAACTATGTGATTTCTTAGAATAGGGGAAAAGGGAGAGAACTAATGCTAACTAAGCATACGTAACTGAAGTAACTTTTTATATCAAAGAAATAAGGTCTTAGATCCAAGCTCACAACAGAATAAGAGTATAAAAAAGGGAAGGTGATTTTGCTGCTCCTGGGTATTGATTCCCTGGAATTGCTGTAGATTTTCCACTTAACTGTACTTGTTAGTGAAACAAGCCTTACAATCCATATTTTGAAAATGTGTGCATTTATATATATAATGATGTTGTACCTTTTATTCTTATAAGTTTCAATTATTGCTGTTTTGCTTATGTCATCTTTCCCAGTAAAAACTTTATAAAGTCCATCAGATGTGCCGTTATACTGTAACAGACACAAGAAGAAAGAATAACAGTTAGACATAGTAATACAAGGGCTTTTTTTTCTTCCTAACAGCAGTTGTCTCAATCTTTATTCACAGAACAGTAGCTGAAGGCCTTCCCCCCTCACTGGTTTCACTTACCGGATAGAAGACTCCCAGGACTGGGTCCAAGGGGAAAGGGACTTTGTTCAAGAAAGGATCTTTGTAACCCCACAGTATTTCTTTCACTGTTCTATTCTGCAGCATGGATGATTTAGAAGCTTTAATCCAAGTGTTTAATAGCAGTTGTATGAAATTGTTTGTGTACAGAGCTGGTGCAGCCTACAACAGCAATAAAATGGTTAATGATTCACATAAAATTCTATTTGTGCTTTGGATCAAAAATATAGAAACTGACTCCAAGAAATCTCTGGAAAACCTGGCAATTAAAGCTAAATTTTAGAGTTGTAGTTCACTCAAAGTTGAATAGCTACTTAAAGCTGACACTCATTAATAAAACAATTAGCATGCTCATATAAAAACAGACAATTTGCCATTATTATTTACATCAGGTCACTAGATTATTCCTGATCTCTTTTTATCTCAAGTCCCTATCATATAAAAAAGCTTGTAACACTTCTACTTTTTTATCTTTTCTATGTCACCTCCATATGTCATGTACTTCAGACTCAACCACACTATTTATGTGTATTACATACATGTATGTATGTGTAATATGAGCCTTATTATTTATTGGCTGTGCTTCATATTCTCTATGGTAATAAAATCATACCAATAGCAATATGAGTGCCTTCTGCATAGCACTGCCTAAGTACAGACTCTCCATTACTTTCTTTCTCAGAAAAAATACATTTTTTTTGTGGAAAACATATCTTTTTTTTTTTTTTCTGAGCAGCTTTAATTATAAATAAAGGATACGCTTTTCCTATTTCAACAGAGAGGAACATGGTGTTTTACCAGTATTAACTATAATGAACATTTGCAGAGACGTTTGCACAAAACCAAGTCCTTAAAGTCACTGAATAGCTTGTGGAAAGCAAACAGAAATTATCTACTTTGGCCTGTCTGGTGAAGCAGGAAATGGTAATGATTTTGATGAGCAAATTCGTGTAAAAACAAGTGACACTTAAAATAAAAGTCTAACCCAGGCCTTTGAGTGGACTCTCAGTTTTTATTTAGCACTATGGGGAGAGGAATTGGAGAGTCAAAGACAGCTAGAAGGTGAAATTAAGCAAGACGGAGTTATGTCTCTGTTAATCTCTCTCTTTTCTCTTCTTTTCTCTTCTCTTCTCTTCTTTTCTCTTCTCTTCTCTTCTCTTCTCTTCTCTTCTCTTCTCTTCTCTTCTCTTCTCTTCTCTTCTCTTCCTTTTCTTTTCTTTTCTTTTCTTTTCTTTTCTTTTCTTTTCTTTTCTTTTCTTTTCTTTTCTTTTCTTTTCTTTTCTTTTCTTTTCTCTTTTTTCTATTTACCCATGAATCTTTCTTTCTTGTCTGAACTTGAACCCAGAGCAAGCCAAAATCGCGGGTAAGTTTAAATTTGAAGATAGGGGAGAAGTGGGTTCAGTTCCCTTCAAGGCTGGCCAAGTGTGAAAGATCTCCTCTGTGAGCGTTTTGACCACAAGGCTGCGAAGCAAAAAGTGAGATCTATGTCTGCTTTGAAGTCAGAGCTGTCCAGTGAGCAAGGCAAGGCCCCTGAACGACCCAGAAATGTCTAGAGTGAGAAGTCCTGTTTACACGGTGTTTACTGAACTTTTCTTTAAAGGACTGACATCTCAATAGGACAAGATGCTCAGGGACAGCCACCACAGCGGTGCTATCTGGCACCAGTGTTAGAAGCTGCGGCAGTGTTATGAAGAGTATGGCAGCCCTGCCTCATACTGTTAATGCTCGTAGAAGGACGCCTTGGGATATCTCATCCCAGCAGATAACCGTGCTTCTGCTGACACTGAACAATCAACTCTCAAATGAATATGGTTGGCATTACCCTGGGAGATGGGAAAAACTTGAAGTAACCTCAAGGTACCCTCAGATTTCTTTTTTTCCTTGAACACAGAGATATGATTGTATTATGGTTTCATTTCTTTACTTACAACAACAGCGAGGTTGAGGCATGTAACAGTATCGTTTTCTGTCCCAACAGACATACCAGGTTCAAAACTAGCAACATTAGGCAACATGTAGGATATTGTGCCATCAGGATTTTCAGTGATGTTTTCTTTGGGTGAATAGCGTACCCTTGAAATGAAAAAGTAAAGAAGAGACTGTATTTAACATTTGATTTTAAAGTCAGCACATAACCATACAAGTTCAAAGTTTTCTGAAATGCTGACGAACATTTTTGAAGAATGTTTAACATTTTATGACCATTTATGACACTGAAAAAAAAGCTTCTCATTTACGAACATTTATGACTTTTTAATGTAAAATATTTGTTTTGCAAATATTTCCCTGCTGTCTAATATAAATTTATTCATGATATTAAAATGTTAATACGTATTTACTTTTACATGTTATTTTAGTACAGAACTTTGTACATTTTAATTTTTTTTTCTGAATTAACTGTGCTTCAATCACATTGTTTTCTTGCATATTGATAGAGTAAGATGACTGGGAGTAGTTGAAAAACACTTTTGAGATCAGCTTTGTAGGCCTGAATTGCAGTGAAGGAGATCACAGGATAAGTTAATATTGGGAGTCACTTTGTTAACATTTCATAGGTGTGTATGGGTTTATAAGCAGCCTTTCAGCACCACTGAGATTCTCAAAAGCGCTGCTCAAATGTGCCTTTAAGTACCTATATATCCATTAGGAGATGATTACAGTACAAACCTCTGACCTATGATGCTTATAACTCCATATCCGCTTGTCGCCCCCCTGCAGGGACAGATGCCATCAGATGCTGTGTGACACTGTGATATTAGTCTGTACTGTGGCCCAGGAAACTCGTCCCAGCTCCTGGTTGTGGGGTGAGCTGCTATCACACTAGGACTCTGCGCGAGGACAAGATCTGAGCATTTTTCATCCCTCTCACCCCTTGGTGTCAAACACACACACAAAAAGAGCAGGGATGCGGGCCCAAAAGGGTCTTCAATGTACTCCATAAGATCTCCCGGTATGGCCAATAAAGGGATCAAAAGGTTCATCCAGTATTTTTCCACAGTACATAAATAAGCAATGCAACTGGGCCTTATCCCAAAAGAAGCTGGGATCATGGCTTCTTGGGAGTGTTTTCTGTGCGCTTTGTTTCAATTAATTGCCTAATGTATAGCACAACTAACTGAAAGACTGGAGGTTTGCTTTCTAATTAGCATTATCTCTGAATAGAAACAAAAGACTTAAAACAAAGTCTCCCATATTCCGTCAGAATCCCAGGGAGAATATGTTTACAAAAAAAGCAGTAGTTCTGCTTGTAATAAAATAGCTAAATATTCAAGAGGAGATTTAAAGTGTCTCAGTCATTGAGGCAGACTTGATAACCCTGAGCAGGGAAGTGAAATATCTTTCATGTCATGGGTGAGGGGGACCTGCAGCAGGGAGAGGAGTTTTGTTTCTTACACAATCTCTTCTGATCCTGATGCAGAGATTAACCCTTAAGAAAACCAGCACCACCCTTTATAGAAAGTAAAGCACTTCTCTTTGGCAGGTACTTACTTTCCCCAGCATTTCTTAACTACTACTTTGTCATCCCATCCTGCTTAACTTCCTGATTCCTACGGAACCAATACTTATATTTTCCCATGCTCTCTATTGCCAAGGTCTTCCAATGGGAAATGAATGCTCCTTTAGCTCTCACAGCATTTCAGCTTCATATGATGCAGTCCAAAATTGTCATGTATATACATCTCCAAATCTATCAATAAAGTAATATCCTATCACTTCAGGAAACGATTACTGTGCCAGTGAGAGGCAGGTACCGGACTTAATGATGTAGGAAGCATGAACTAGTCCTATGGTAAAATCACTTTTGGAGTCAGACAAATGATTAAAACCTTTCTGGAATGATGCTGCACTATTGCATCTGGGCATCAGCAAGTACATTCAGAATATGAAATGCTCTTCACAGAAAAACTTGGTAAGGAACCCCTATAAATTAAAAATGCTCATAAAGGATCAACTAAACTTTCATCATAAAGGATAATACTAAACATATTATTCAAATTAACAAGTTATCTTACATTTTTAGGCCATCTGACAGATTTCTTGCTTGTGTAAAAGGCTGGCAAAAACTGATTAGCAACAAATGCACATGCCTGTGTACTTTTATGCTGAATAACTTTCTAATAAGCATTCATTTCTTCACAGGAGCAAAAAGCTTCACATCTGATTGTCTATTCTTATATACCTTTTCCTATTTTGATATCCAGTACAGAAATTGATTGTGATTGCTGTAAGTAACTGCAAATATCTTAGGCATTTCTGTCAAGTCTGACTGCAATAATTCTCTGAACTTTCAAGAACAAATTCTAATTCATCAGAACTTTCTCTGGCCTTTAAAAGATATGATATTTCACATATTCAGAGTGTTCCTCTTACCTATACGTGTAAGGTCCTCTTTGTTCAAGTTTAGGAGCTGCTCCACTGTCTAATACTTCTGATGGATTTTGAACATGAAAGATCCAAAATTGCCTGTAAACTGAACTTCCTGGCACAAGCCAATTTTCAAAAGCAATGGTACCATTTGAAATGACAGCGTCCTATAAGCACAAAAATTACAAGGACAAAAAATGCTACTTAGCCATAGGAAAAAAAAGAGTGACAGATAGCATTTACTTTCTGGATGATTGTAGAAGGTTTAAAACAAACAAACAAAACAGTAAAATAAAGCTATTTTATCATCAAATGAGGCATAAAGCAAACATTTTTTGGCCAATGTGTAAATGCAGCCTGACATTCCTGAAGAGTAAGAGCAAAAAATGGTTCCCTAGAATAACAGAGCACAAATATGATATAATTGCAATTGCAGCCCATAACAAATTCAATTCAAGCAATTTCTGTTGGCATGACTGGACATTGTCTTTGTTCCCAAATATCAAATCCACTGAATATTTTTAAAAGTTAAAACTTTAAACGACTGAAGTATACCCAACGGTTTTTCAAATTTATAATCTGTTTTCATACATTTGCTCATATCCCAGGAGACAAACGGAGAGTTATCTCTGAGCATTAGTCTTGTAGTAAACCATCTTACACATGGAAAAAGAAGATAGTGTTGCAGAACTATTTTTTTTATCAGAAAATTCTTGTCACCGCTTTTACTTTCCATTAAGAATGTTTGCAAGATCGAGGAAATGACATCAAAATATGAATGTGTGGACAAGACAAAGGTCTTCTAGAGTAACCAACCACTTTATGCTTATGGTACACGGACAAAATATGCTAAATGCATTTAAAGTCCTTTGGATTGTGTACTTATTTAGACAGTGAAAGGAGACAATATGGTTCTACTATTGCAGGGGGGATGTCTACTCTGCCTGATCTGCAGTCCTTTTTCTCTGTGATTTTCACAGAGACTTGGGATAACGAAGATTTTCTCTTTGGTGGCAAAAATTCAGATTTTTTTTGCAATAAGTAGAAAAGTCCAAGCTGCCTAAATCCAAATGATAAAATTCTGTTCAATACAGTACAATATTGATTAGTTAATTTTCGCAGCTCACAGGGTAGCAGAAAACAAAATGCTGGATTTCCTCCAGAGAGCTCTGAAGAAGGAAAAGACATTTCAAATTACCATTTGCCACATATTCTTTCTACCATAATTTTATGCCACTAGATTTGTTTAGAAAGCAGCATCAAAAAAAAGAGGATTCCTGCTTAAGGAGCACTGCAGTGAGAATGCCTTGGAGAACACTTTCCACAGATGGGGCTTTGTCTGCTCTTCACATGGCGGATTTATAAATGCCCTGGTGGTATGAAACATGAGGCTTGCCCTCTGCATAGCGTCTGTGTTTTATGTGCATTTCTGTGAGAGAGAAAGGAAACTTGGCAGCAGCAAAAGTGTTATCAGCTCGAGGTCTTGCATTGAGACCTTACTATAGCTAAGTTCTTTTTGGCCTTGTTTTGCAAACCTTGGGAGGCCAGCAACTCTGACACAGCTGCAATCCAGGCGTTAAGGCATTTTTGGAGGTGGGGCATACCATGTCCTTGGTTGTCTATTTCTGTGATTTTTTATAGGTGAAATGATAAATGCTTTCATGACTTGGAATTGTTTTCAGCTGTCAGAGAGAATTGCTCAAAGGTTCTGAGAAATGTATGTTAATATAATGGAAATGTGCAGTTTAGTCTGATTGGAATCTGGCTGTAGTCTAAACTCATCAGTATCTGGGGACACGAGCATTTAATCTACTGCTTCTATTTAACCAGCATGGAAAGGATTCCTGGAAGTTGCATAGCCAAGAAGACACAGCACAGCACTTCTCCAGAAATCAACAAACTTGAACTGACTTGTGAGAATATAAAAGATAAGATCACCCATATCTTACTCCATAAAAATGGTTTTATTTTGTCAGAATGATAAGTCTGACTTTCCTCTTACCTTTGCTATTAAAGGGAAAGCTGAAAAACACTGTGCAGGGCTTTACACCAGCTTTTTACCACAGTGAGAATAGCTTTCCATACAAACTGAGACTGTAGGCTAAGTGAAGATCCCTTTTTATGCTCACCACAATTCACTGTACAATACTATGTACTTTCTTTATTGATCTAGAACAAATTTACTGTTTTCAGTGCCCAAACCAGGCACTCTCCTACACTTTTCATGCGAGAAAAGCCACCCTGACATGGGAATTATGCCCTGGCAAATCCCAATAGAGAAGACTGAGCACTGCAAAAGCAGTCCCAGGGATGTGCCAACATGAGGAAGCTGGGTCAGAGGGATCTGCAGCCCACCAGTTATCTGAACCTTGTGCCTCCTCCTGCTTCGTGCCAGCCATGAGTCTTCCAGGAGCAGAGTCTATGTGCAGAACCAGGGTAACATTGCTTCCTCTTTTTTTTTTTTTTTGCTGGATTTCTGGCTTTTTGCCAGCGAGTTCCTTGGCTCCCTTGTGTGGACAGGGGAAAGGTCAGATGAATGCCAGAGCTGGCACAAGTGAAGCAATAGGACAAAAAAAAAGAAAGGGAGGAAGGGAGCAAGGCCATCGTTTTAAGTTCTTTTGAGCCATTGTGCGTATCAACATACTCCTCCCGTGACAGTGATGCGTCTCTGTTACGTGCTTAGAGGTGACTTAAAGTGCAAGAAGATATAGAGTTATATCCTCATTCATGTTCTTATTTAATAATAAAATTTCCTAACACCAGCAAGCTCTTGGCTTTCATTTAGATGACCACTGGTAAGGCCAGCCCTAAACAGAGTTTCCCTCTCTGCAGTGGGTCATACTCATATTTCCCTGTTAAAACTGCTGTGCTTTGCTTCCACTGGTCTGATGAAAGGTAGGGTAATCCCTACTGATTTGCAGCTCATAATCCAAACCAACTCCCTAGTCAACTTACTTTAGCTTCTGTAATTTCTAATACCTTACACAGGTCAACTGTTCTTGCAGTAGCAAAAGTAACTATACAATATGTCTTTGCTGCACAGCCAAGTTCATCCCATGCCCAAATTGTGCAAGAGTCTGGATGAAACCAATGGAAGTTTATCCACTTTGTTTCTCAAATATTATTTTTCACAGTTTTCATGGATCAACTAGCAATATATTTTTACGGATCAGCTGATCCATATTGCTGAGTCAGCCAGCAATAGTGGCTTGCTGTATAAAATTCAGTCGTCATGGCTTCTGGAGAAGGACAAAATACAATTGATCAATAAAAGAGAAAAGATTTTTTTTTTCTGGGAATTCACAAATGTTGTGTCTCAAATACTTTAGACAGCAAGAAGGCTGCTACTAGTTTATATGTTATATGTTCTCTACTGCAGGCATAAATGTGAGAAAACAAACATCACAATTCTATAAAACTGAATAAGCTGAGTTCCAGAAGAACAAATAATCTTGTTCTTCCATTTCAAAGCTGAAAACAGGAATAGACATTTAGCATTTTGGAAATGTGATGATGATTCTCCTGTTTTATTCAGGCATTGTTGGAAGAAAATTTTTAGTCATTTTTCACTGCTTGAACATAAAAAGTTACAGAAGCCAATGAAGTTTATTATCAGTAGTGCTGGAATATGTGTAATTAGATCCCTTATGTTCTGCTAAGAGCCAGCAGTTGCTTTAACCTCACCAGTTTACTAAAGAACCAAAATGGAAGTATTTCTATTGCAGTAAGTAGCTGAGGTGAAAGAGGTACTGGGTAACAGTATGTAGAGACAGATGACTAAATATTATCGTAGATACAGTTGATGGCTTTATGGCTAAAAATAGCAAAGCCTAACCCTGAGGACTCTATACAAAGAGTGCAGCACTGAAGTGTTATGTTAAAATATACCAGGCAGTATTACCAATTTATAAGGAATTTAAAATATTGTGCAACATTTTGTAGCTTTCACTGGCCTTCTGAGTTTATGTTCTAATGTAGACAGTGAAAGCTCTCATAAAAAAATCCAACAAACAAATCAGCTAACAACATATTTGAGTTATTAAACCTTGCTGCAAAAACAAACAGATGATCTGAAGGAAATAAATCAAAAATTTCAAAAAATTGAAAATCATAATTGAAATGATAGGGATTTTGCTGGGTCAATGGCACTGTGTTTAAGGAAGGAAAGACAAAAAGTAGTAATACAGATATGCCAAAACATTTTATTTCAACAATTTCAGATGGAAAAAATCTGATTTTCTGATTTTAACTGACTTCCTCTTTTTTGTTTTTATTTGCATTATACTAGACATGCAAAAAATACTAGATAAAAGTGTGATGCTAGACAAAGCAAGAAATTTTTAAGCTTTGCTGTAACTGTAACACTAGCAATTTTCTAAACCACTAAGTCCTGCATAGAATCACAGCTCTGCCCCCCAGGTAGCTGCACCGTTTGGGGAAAGTAGGATTTTTGTTCTTTAGGATTGAGATGGAAGGCACCTTTTAAGAGAGAAACCTCCCTGCCATGAATAGTACCAGCAATGAAATAGCTCTGCACTGATCTTGTCCACACTGTGCCACGTGCTCTAGGTGTCCCTGTTTGAGCAGGTTCAAAGGTTGGTTCCCTTCCAACCTTAACCATTCTGTGATTCTGTGATTGTCCAGGAGATCCCAGCCAAGATACTGGCACTGCTGATGTCATTTTGAGCATGCTCTATAAGTGACAAACACAGTTTCCAAAAAGATTCAAAAATAGACAGTTCTTAAATTCTTTAAGCCTCTCTGCTGGAGGCAGGGGGGAACAAGCTCAACCAAGTAAAGTTGGAGACATATGTGTAGCAAACTTGGATTAGAAAAAACAACGTCTTGTGTTGAAGCGCAGTTACAGGTCAATAAACTGGAACATATGAACAGGTGATATTTTGGTATTATGTGTTATGTGGAGTTTGTTTTAAAGAAGGGTGGAAAACAGTATCTGTCTGCGAGGAGATAACTGACTCTTGTTCCAGTTTCTAGCAATATCTGAGTCTGCATATGTTTTGCAGATACTTTCTCCTTGCTGTAGGAACAACACACAGCCTTGCAGGAAGATATTCTGTGCACTATTTACCAAGGCTAATCTCTCAATGACTGCAGTAAAGATTAAATGGGG
This sequence comes from Tinamus guttatus, assembly GCF_059628265.1. Taxonomy (NCBI): domain Eukaryota; kingdom Metazoa; phylum Chordata; class Aves; order Tinamiformes; family Tinamidae; genus Tinamus; species Tinamus guttatus. The sequence continues at coordinate 347,924 of NW_028288727.1, read as the reverse complement.
CCTCTGGGTTCTGGCCTACCAAAGAGATGTGTGCTTGACCACCAGCAGTACTTAACCATCTACTGCCAGTAGAATTGCAAAAGCAATTTGAATGGAGTTGATTTTGAAACTGAAGCTGTCCCTCTTTACTGGGAAATACCAGCAAATTCGAATGAACTTTCTTGAGAATAAACTAATGCTTATATGATTTGAATAAATCTTTGTAACAAATTAACTTATGATAGTTTGACTCAGAATAGTATAAAGTGTCCTAAGTGTGGTTAACTTCTGCAAACAAAAATATACTTTGGAAAGGAAGGTAGGAATATACTTTGTGAAGGCAGAGAAAACAGCTGGGATTCTCTTTTCAGATTTTAGACTGTGTAGAATTTTAAGAGACTGTTTTGCTTGGGAATGTGATAATCTTTTTTTTTTTCTCTCTTTCATTAGAAAACTTTTTTTTTATCCCAATGACAAGAGAAATACAGACCTCTTGAATCTTTTTACATACATCAAAAAAGCTGCATTAACATTTGTATAAGAGGCTGAAACAATGAAGAAATTTGTGGAGAAGTAGAGCGGAAAATTAGCCTTACTAAAACTTAGAGCTTATGAAGGTGTAATTCAACATGTAGAAATTTGCAAATTATGTTGTGTACAGGTTCATTATTGTAAGTAAACAGATGAACCCATAACCTTGCCAATATATATAATTTGCTTTGACAGATATGAAAGTATAAAAGAACATTCTGGATTAATTCAAAGTAAATTCAAATCATTTAAGTAATTCAAAGTAAGAAGGGGGGTCCACATCTTTTACACTATGTGTTTTTTCAAAAAAAAACCTCCAATTTCTTTAATGTGTCAATCAATTACAAGTATTTTCAAAAATAGGTATTATGTCTTGCAAATTGTGTGAAGGTGGCTGAGACATTGTCTACTGAGAGCTGCCTGTGTTTCATTTTAATTTTTTTGGTTTATCTGAACTTTAAAAAAATATGAAAAATATTTTTCAAATATGCTAAGAACTATAAAATTCTTATGCAGTGACTTTTTCACTGGCTTTGCTGCTTTGTCAAAATTAAAATATTATGCTTGTTTCAATTCTTTTCAAAATGTTACTGGAGTCTAGACAGGGCTTCAACAGACAGTTTAATGTTTCCTGGAAGTTCATGTATCCAGCTACTTGGTTGGCTTTAACAGCTGATGAGATAAGGGTGGTCTGCCAGAAAGGCTCCAAGTTTTTCAAGGTCTTCAGCTCCCCGATGGTTCATTAGAAGGACTAACAATCAGCCAAAAGTCTTAAGATTTCTAGATTTTTAACTCTAGGGCAGCTACTGTGACCACACGTAGAACCTATGGTGGGTATCCCAGGGCTTCCACGTTCTTTCACTTCAGGTTATGGTTTAGGCCCTCACAGCGGGGGGTTTCACAAGGATTTGAGAAAAATGTCTATTTTTAATTTAAGACCAAATGACATGTTAAAGAGATGAAATTCTCTAAAAGTAAAAGAAACTTTCTGCAACTTCTACAGTGCTCTGCTTCAATTATTCTTCACAGTCCTCATCAAGAAACATTCATCAAGGAGACGAATGAGTATGATCAAGCCTGTGGGCACATTGGCTTTCAATTATGTAGTCACAGAACATGAGCTGAATACATGTAACTAGCATTAGATTTGGTGTTAGGAGTTAGTGAGGATATTTGCAGAAAGTATATTAAAGTACATGAAGTGAGTCCCAAAATAAGAAAAAAAAAAGATGCAGAAAAATAAGCAGATCATCATAATAAACAAGAAATAATTAACAATCACAAAAAATAATTAAAATTTAAAATTACTATTTTCAAGTTACATTAATGAAAACAGCTTTGAAACAATATTTTGGCTTCTCCTCATGTGAATCATAAGAGAAAAAGGCAAGTACACATAATAACATAATTAATATAATTTTTTAAAATGTTTTGCTGCAGCCTGCCTGATTCACGGGGACTAAAAAGAGCCAGAACTAAATTGGGGTTGTGTACATTCCAAAGATCAGGGGCTTAAAGGGGGGCGGGGAGGGAAGAGAGAGATAGAAACAGAAATTAGCAAAATATTCAGCAATAATAACTATTCAGTAACCACAAATCATTACAATTAAAAGAGATTAGAATTAAACTTGTACCTTTTTTATTGCTTTGTTTATAATGTTATCTCCAACTGGTATGAGAATTCCTCCAAAGATAGCCAGCACAGCTCCGATGATGGCCCCAGTGAGGAGCCCACAGTTTCTGTTACAACCCATTCCTCTCCTTTGTCAGGATGCAGATCAACAGTGTAAAAATACCTGTGCTTTAAGTCTCAAAGTTTTCCTCACTTCTGGATTCCAGTACACCGACCAGTGTTCCTGAGAGAAGCTGCTAATATAAGGAGAGAGTGAACAAAAATCACATTCCAAAGCTCAAAGTACCAAGTGCATAAGTGAAGCAGATAAGAAGATAACATGTCAAAAATAGTCCCATTTAATACATGGGCAGTGCCAAATAAAAAGAGTCTGTATACATATTTGGAAAGGGAGTCATTTGCTATATGTATTAGCATGTGAATTCTTTATTTTTGGCTCCATTGCATTAGGGCAAACTGACCCAATTAACACTCTTCAAGAGGAAAATGCCTTTTAAAAATTGTTCTTTGGCAAAAAGGAGGGGAATTATAGCCCTCAGCTTTTGTCACAGTCCAGTGGCTCTCACTTCAAGCAAAATTAGCAATTTACAGGGTTAGCCTGGACTGCCCTGGCTGTTTCTGTGTGATAGCCTGGACTTCTCCCAGAAACTCCTTCATCAGCACTTTGGTGGGCAGCAGTCTCTGCTGAGAGGCAGCTGTGAGGAGTCTTTACTTCTGCTTTGTCGGGTCTAGAAGACAGTATTTGTCAGTCTGCAGTGTACTACTAAAGGAACAGAATGTTTCAGTGACTTCATGGCAAAGGCATGACTGAATTTTTCTTGTGGACCATGAATTGTTGCTCTCTGCCACCCATCCCACCACCTAGGTTCATCAATTGCTATAGAGAAAGGCAGAATTCTAAAAGTGGATGCAGATTCTGACCTTCTAAAGCTATAACACCTAATATTTTGGGACATAAAAAAAATAAATTGGCCATCACACACTGGAACATTGAATTTCCTGGCAATACGGGCTAACATATATTAAGATCTGGCTCCTGTCAAAAGAAGTTATCAAGAGAATCAGAATGATACGAGTGCTGACATTATATAGAGAGAGACATACAGTCCAAGTGATAGCTTGTTCTATTTGTCACTGGTTTCAGACAACTGAAGCAAAGACCTGGCCAATTTTTAGTTTGTTCTTGCTCAGAAATTCATCATTCCTCCATTTTTTTTTTTATTTGCTTAGATTTGCCTTAGGTTTCCTGCTAACTGAATTTCCTGCTTTCCATATCAGATGTCAATGTCCATAGACCTTGTTATTCTTAACAATTTCTGTTTATTATCACATTGCGATAATCTCAAACTCACTTTCAAAGTAAACATTAGTTGTAGAATCAATTAAGTTTTCAAGGCCAAACACAGCAACTAAAGAAAACAGGAAGCTGTAGAAGAACAGCTCAAACTGAATTCCCAAATAGTGAGATTTAAAAAAGAAAGAAAAAAAAGTTCGTGGATTTAAAAGTGAATGGCAAAATAGGCATAGGAATAGCCATGTGTTTTATTTTTGTAAATGTCATTTGCAGTTATAAGGTCCTTTTTTTTAAAAAAAAAAAAAAAAAAAAAAGGACACACATGAATACATATAAGGTACCATGATCAGCAAGCTAAGTCCTCTTGTGCCACTTAAATTCATAAAAATTACATCACAATCACATTTGAACTCAGATTGCTCTTCTTTTAGTTGTACTGGAAAACCTTCTGCTTAGTTGACTAGCATCAATTTATGGGTCCCTTCATGTTAACAATGACTATTTCTGCACACATAGTTCTGGTTGGTATTTTAATTCTTTCTCCGTAGAAACATGGAAGAACAAGTAGAATGACTAAAATACTACTACTCCTTGCATTTGTAGAAAAATACAATCCCCATAAAAATTATGTAGTCCATCTACTTGCTGCTAGGTGATCTTGTGTGGGTGCTACATCAAAAACACACCTCTGTGGAAAAGGACCTGGGGGTGCTGGCAGACAAGTAAACCAGGAGCCAGCAATGTGCCCTTGTGGCCAAGAAGGCCAATGGAAACCTAGATTAGGAAGTACAAGAGGGACATGGAGCTACTGGAGAGAGTCCAATGTAGACCTTCTCCAATCCAAGATGATTAGGGGACTGGGGCATCTCTCCTATGAGGAGATGCTGAGACAGCTGGACCTATCTAGCCTAGAGAAGAGAAGACTGAGAGGAGATCTTACCAATGTGGACAAATTTCTTAAGGAAGGATGTCAAGAGGATGGGGCCAGACTCTTTTCAGTGTTATTCAGATAGGACAAGAGGCAATGGGCACAAACTGAAAAACTGAAACTCCGGAAATCCCATCTGAATATCAGGAAAAACATCTCGACTCTGAGGGTGCAGAGCATTGGAACAGGCTGCCTAGAGAGGTGGTGGAGTCTCCTTCTCTGGAGATATACAAAATCCACCTGGATGTGGTTTTACCCTGTGTTCTACCTCATAATCTATTTCTGACTTTATTATAACCAAAACTCATGCCCAGCTGTTTTAGTGCTCCTCACTATTGAGAGGACTAGCCTAGAATGTTTCCCAAACTTTTTTTTACCAGCCCACCCTAGGTGACCTTTTCTGACTTGACCAGGAACTATTTTTTATGAGGAAGACCTCTGAAGAGGTTACTGCCTTTTGGTTTCCAACTTTGGTAAAACAGTGTGATTGGCCAAGGCTGGACTGAGAAGAGGCTCTTCAGAAAAAGAGCCCCTTTATAGCTGTAAAATTCGACTCTTCTTGAGGAATTGCACCTCATTTAAACCTCTGGCTTCTTAGCTGTCCTCTTGATCAGATATTTTCCCATGTATACTGGCAAGACATTGACTGATCACAGAGGTAGCATTAAGGAAAAAAACAAAAGGAGTATTTTCCCAATTTGTCATGTAACATATCGCCCTTTTCAAAAAGAAAATTAAAAGCGTGACTGAATGATAAATGTCTAAGTTATTAAAGGCTCTTTATTATATTAGGTGAGTACATAACATGACTAAAGGCAAAATTTCAAAGCAAAGTCAGAAATTCAAATTAGATCTGATGAGTTTTTAAATGGCAGTTTCTGGGACAAACTCTCCTATATTTGTAGAGTGTTTGGATCAGTATGTTTAGATTGACAGAGGTATAATGAATTTAATGGTGCTGTGCAACTCACTCTCTAAGTCACTAGAATATTTAAAAATCTGACTGCTGCTACACATTGGAGCAAATCTAAGGAGGGGGTAGGACTTCTCAATGAAATAAAAACCTGAAGAGTTCAAATTTGGTTTTTTTTTTGTCTCAGTATGATCTTTTTCAAATTTAGACATAAACATAACAATCTATCTATTCTTGAAGATTTTTTTTAGCATGGAAATATACATTTCATAATTGCAAATTGAATTTTTTTTTCCAAGATTGCTTAAAAAGGGCTTCTAAAAATTGTCAGACTGTATTTCTTGACTTATATACTGAAGGTTCCAATTCAACCTAAATACATATTCCAGTGAAATATATTTCTGTTTAAGTTTCTGCAAGCTGTTCCAATGGATTTTTGTGTTACACAGATTAGATGTCCCTGACGATCACTAGCAGTAAGCAACTAGAAACAAACTTGTTCCTGATAACTTCTGCCTATTCCGACCTTTCACAAACTGTAAAATATTGACCCTTCTCCCACCAAACACAGTGCAATAATAGTCTAGACATATCTCAGTTTATGCAAGTCAAATTATCCATTACACAATAGCCATGGAAAGCACTGCCTCCAAGATAACACTTGAATGTATGCATAAGTTAATAAGATATATTTACCTATTACAACTAATAAATAAGTGAGGATTAAAATACTAACTATCAATAAGAATGTAATTTTATCAGTGACTGAATATTCAACCAATAATTATTTATTGTAGGAAGAAAAGAATGTACTTAGAATAAATGAGATTGTGACATCATTTAAGTTTAGATTGTCCACAATATTATTAAAAATATTTATCCCGGTCTAGACTACTAAGAATATACTTTTAAAGTGCTTGTTAGAATTTTAACAGTCCATTCAAACCTCTGAAATGCAATTAATAAGCAACAGAGTAGGAGGAAAGATGCAAAATATTATTAAACCTTTTATTCCCTAATTAACTTGTATTTTCATACATGTCAACTTAAATCAAGCCCTTACAAAATATCTGCATTTTCTTGATGATTTTTCCATCTCTCATAGTCATTTTTAACCACTTTTTGTCAGTTTAATTCTGACAGAGAAGCTGGGTTGCTGTCCTAAATGAAAGAAAACTAAATGGGGAATAAGCCATGTGTACAGTTTTAATCTTAGATCTACTTCAGAATTACAGTTTCAAGCTTATTATCTGCAGCAGTAAAGACTACCAGCTCAAAAGATGCCTTTCTTACAAATTCACATGCTTCCAGGCACTGTAGTTTCAAGAACATTAAATATCAAAAGAGAGAGTGCCACTGGGAAAGCCAGAAACAGTGAACATAGACTGTCAGTACTAACATAGTAAAGAATCATTGCAGTAAACATATACTACTTAACTGTGTTTTGCAAGCAGAGCTTTGCAAAATCCTATCATTTTATTTTATATTACAACTAAATACTTCCAAGAATTTTCCACCAAAAATGGTGGAATTTAAAATTATTTTGGAGGAAAAGTCTTTCATTTTAAATGTTGTATCATATGACTCACCTTGAATAAGGGCAACTGACTTTTCAGCTGAATGTACAAGTACTTAACACATGACTTGCATCAAGTTACCAGACGACAAGCAGCTAAATCTCCACACCAAGCACGTATTCCCTACACTCTCAGGGAGGCACTTATATATTCCAAGAGACGTCAGTTCACGGTTTATCTTTTTGCTAGGGAAAAAAAAAAAAAAAACTAAGTTGTACTGGTGTTTGGGGTGGGGGATGGGGGGGGTCTATTTTTATAGTCTGACTAAAAGCCACTGCCTACATCTCGTGGTAATATACTTAACAGCTGCAATCTTTGTCAAATTTTGATCCAAGTGAGTCAAAGGTCAAGGAGACAAAAGGGAACTCGTTTATTTGGTTCTTTTGGTTTTTCTTCCTCTCTAAAATCCATATGCTTTAAAATTGCTCAGATTGTTAAGTTCCGACTAGCCAGTTTGTAGCAGCTTCTTTAAAATAGAGGGCATTTCAAAATATCCTTTGACACATAGCATGCCTTGCTATATAAAGAATGCTTTGTTATTGCAGGCATTGTGTGTTAAAAATGAGATAAACATTTTTGCACTTTAATCATCATGATAGTGTGTTTTCAAGTAATAAAAATCAGGAAATGTCAGAATCTTTTTTAAAAGATATTCTTTCCTTCAACTCAGATTCCAGCATTTCCTCATGAAATCCTCTTTCTCATTTACCATAATTGCAATGAATTTAGTTCCATATGCTTCTTCCTCTTAAGTATCTGTGAGCTTTACATGACCAGAGCATAGCTCAGCAAAGTGTCTGCTAACAGCGAACAACCATCAGTTTGGTAAATTTTTGCCGAGATATTTTTAAGATGCATCCTCACCTCTACGTGAATCACAATAATGAATTATTTGAACAGGTACTTTTGTCAATACCACAAGGAAATGATTTATAAGTGATTTGTGTATAAGAGGCAAAAATATTCCTAGAAGTTTCTTCAGTCTGGTCTTTCATGGTGTATATATATTGGATGCAGATTGCAACCCACATGTTCATTATTTGCAGGATGTTTTCACTGATTGTTTACTGCTCTTTTTTGATGTTGACCTATTTGAAAACAATGATATTATGGAAGAAACTACATTCTTTTATTCTGTTTTTACTAAGTAAATCCACGATGGATAAAGATTATTGAAGTTGATGTTTTGTCTTCTACTAGCAAAAGCAAGAGGGAGACTTGTGGACTCTGGCTAGCTTCAGTTTTATATAGATGAAAAATGCAATAAATGCACACAGAGGTCTCTAATTAAAAAGTGAAGTTTAACTGCTGAAGGAAACAATCCTCCACACTATGGTTTCAATGCAGTACTTTTATGAATATTGTAATTAGTTATTTCAATCAGACATTTTGTATGATGCTTTCCTGAGAAACATCTCGCCAGGAATCCTTCAGCTTTCCTCTCAAACCACACTGACTTTTTCACTACTGATTTGCCTCTTCTAAAAGGAAGTAATTCCTCTTATTCACACCTGCCTGTGAAATTATTCACTAACATGCTTATTTTCTCTACCTGCAGTATATGGAATTTAACATGACATGCTCATAACAGAGGGGACAATCTATTATCATTTTTGATTAAACTCTAAAATGTAAATGGCAAGACCTGACAGCAGATACAGTGAAGTTTGCATTGCCACATATACGTGAAGAACTGGGTTAGCTAAATTTGTAAAATAATATTCTATTATTATGTATAGGCAAAATCTCTATTGGCACATGCTGCTTGGTGGTGAAATGAGGACCGCCAGGTGCAACCACAGAAAACAGGTGAAGGATTTCAACCTGGAGGAGAAGCTGTGAGCGTTTGGGTGTCAATCGTTTCCCTATATAATTGAGGAAAAAAAAAAAAAGCCTAAGCGCTTAATTGGTTTTCAGCTTTATACTTTTGTATTCGCTGGGTAATATAAGAGTTCAGAGGTTGCAGGGAGACACAGAGAGACATACAGGGACAGAGTGATGACAAGGAAAAAGGAAAAAAACAAAGTTACGTTCTTATGCCAAGCCCGAATTGTCATGACAGTACAAACTACAGCCATGAAAACAAATGGCCAAGAAAGAGAAATGGTGTAAATGACACTTGCGTGATTGTCAAAGGCACAGAAAATCACAGGAAGTAGAGCAAGACAAATGTGGTTGTTAACTGCACATGAACTCCACATGCATTTCCTGAAATAAACAAACTCCTGGACAATAATTCTGATGAGGTGAATGTGATTCCTGTTTTTTTCTAGGAATCTTACAGTGGGACCTTTTGGAAATCATTCTCCTAGGAGTACTTTCTCAACACAGAGGGAGTTAATGATGACTAGTATTTTTTTTTATGCATATGCCATGAGATTCCCAAAAATTCAGTGTCCTTCCAGCCAAAATTTTAAGGTAAGACCCCTTCACTCAGAGTAGATGAGATATAGTTATGATTTGTATAAATTGAATTTTAAGAGATGCCAACATAAACTTTATCTCCTGCAAGTTCTTTGACATACAGTAAGACATGAATTAGTATTACCGAGTCACAGCACAGTCATGGAGGTTCCAAGGTCTTTCTTGGCCTGCCTATAATTAAAATTATAAAAAATAAACTTAAACATTAATCCTTTTGTTAGATGTGACTGAGCTGAGCCAGCAGGTTAGCACACTCCAAAAAGACTCCTATTTATACATTTTCACCCTCTATGAGTTTTTCAGGGGACATTAAAGACAACAACAAAAACCTTCTAGTCCTTAGTGAAACTGCCAGGACCTGGGGCAGATTCTGCAATGGTTAATATCATCAGCTTTCAAAATGTCACTTTTCAAGATTCTTCCTGTTTCGTGTTCTGTCATGTGCATTTGGCACTATGGAGGAAGAGAATGAGAGGGATGAATCACTCCAGGAGAAAATGTGCTATATGCCTCCACTGTATGGTACTTCATCTGCATTCATGTGAGAGTCTGGGTCTCCCTCCATTACAGAGAGTGAATTTTTGTATTCATGAAAGATAGCCCAATTTCCTAGAGAGCTGGAAACCTCCTGTGCTTCACTCCTTCACAAAATACAGTGGAAGCAGCACGTGAACTTTCCACCCCCAAGAGCCTCAACAATTTGTTTCACTTCTATTAGTAGAAGTCTTCTCTAGGGTAAACATTGTCTGCCTTTAGGCACGGCCTACAAAGCACTTGACTGTATAATACCAAAATACTAAAAATAATACAGAATTATTAATAGTTATATCTAAATGATATGTTCACACTTCTTGTCTCAACTGCTCTCACTGTGATTTGTATTTCATAGTGTCTCAGTTACCAAAAGCTACAGGAAAGAGAAGAGTTATATGACAGGCATAGTCATTTCACTTTAAAAGAAAGAAACACTAAGATGTTTCAGATATTTTAGTTACAACACCTCATCTCTAAGAAGCAAATTAAAAGGAAAGAGGCAGTTTCATAGCAATGACTATTTTCTTGGTTAAAGTTATTCACAAATATTTCTTGCAAATAACTTTACCCAGATAAAAAGTAGGCAATTGGTCTAAAGAAGATAAATAAATTGGTTTCCTGTCTTAGCAGAAACATAAGAATTTCCAGGGATTCATGCCTTCTACCTTCAGTGCACACCTTAGGAAAGGATTTAGCATATTCTTTGAGGTATTGGCACCTCTCCCTTAACTATAAAGGATTTAAATGACTTTCTTAAGTTATATATCTATCCTTTAACAGGTAAATGCTAGAACATTTTCAAAGTCTCAAAGGAGGTCAGCTTCTCCTCTCATCAGTGTACCAATATCACAACTGCTTTTAAAGTTCCACTAAATGCAAAGAAATTATGAAGCAACTGGCAAAAAATAAAGAGAAAAAATAAAAGTACTACTACTACCTGACTTTACAGAGAGCTTGGATGAAGATCGCAGAGGTGTTGTATCATTTTCTGCCTCATCACATCACAGATTATTGCTGCAGATGTGTTGGCTCTCACGGCTTTCCAGTGGCATACTTCAAACACTAAAATCAACCAGTTTTCAGCTACCTCAAGAAAAGTCCTCACAAAGAAGCAGGTAAAAATTCCCCATCACAATAGCTTGGCAGACTCATTCCAAAATGGTTTGAGATACTTGGCTTTCATCAGACTACCCACCATGTATGGGCTGTGGCACCTTCACTACCCACTAAGGACTCCAAACTGTAGTTCTCCCACTTCCATGAAGTGTGAGGAGCTAAGGTCCTATCCCTTGTGATTCTCCGTGTGTGTTTCCCTTGGTATGGAAAATATCCTAGAATACCATTGGCTTGAGATAACTTGGCAGCAGTAGAGTGGAAACAGTGTGTTACACTTGGCTCTGGCTGGGGATGCATTCGTCCATAAACCTTACCTAGGTCCTTTATAGGCAGCAGTGGGTGATGGAAGATTCTTTCCCTAGAAAAGCTGTTTTTGATGCTGTTCTTCACTGCTGAGGTCATGCATACACTGGTTTCCTCAGTCCCCCAAATTTATTTTCAAGTGTTTTTAGCAGATGAATCAGGTGAAGAAAGCATAAAAAGGAAGCAACATAGCAGATTTTGACCCTTCAGCTACAATGGTTATAGGTCAAGTGAGAACACAGAACAGTTTCAGGACATAGAGATGAAAGAATCTTGTAAGACTGAGTTATTATTTTATATAGTTTCTCTATTAGGCTCAGTCTTCTGAGTAATTCTGAAGGAGCACAGAGCTATAAAAATCTGTTACCTGAAAGGCTGGGTCAGGATGTTAATGCTAAAGACCTTTCTCACTGAAAACTTAGGAGGGCATAGAGAGGAGTCTGCATGGATAGAAGAGAAAAATTTTGAAAGCAAATGTCTGAGAGACAAGGGAAATTTAATAAATCTTGTCCTCGGTTGGATATATTCCACTTCTTGCAAAACTCTGCTCCTTGGCTCAGAAGTCACAGAATAATGGAGTAACTGGAAACTCTTTCACTGCTGCAATAGCTGGTGGAGAAATAGTGGCCTTAATGAATCATCCCAGACATGCAGTGGCAGTGGCTTTGAAGAATGCCTGGGTAGCCCTTATGTTAGCTTCTGCCTGCCAGCTATACCATGATTTTGTCTGTGTAATAAGTAGTAAGAGACTTACAGGGATTTTTTAAATTAATTAATAAGTAGAGCAGAAATAGGCAAAGAATTAGTCATTTTTTTTGGCTATTCAAGAGATGAAGACCTGTCAAATAATTGACACTATTTTCCTCTCTCAATGCAGCTACTACAGTATCCAGCTACATGCTGAAAAACCGCATTTAGTAGACATGTTCCAGACCTAGAGGGACATTCTTGTCCAAGCAACATGCAGACATTGCCCAGGACTTCAGCTCAGACTGAAACACCAGGCATTAAAGTCTAATCACGAGCTTACTGCCAGAAAAACCTGCTTTTCATCAGGTTGGCACAAGGGGACAAATTAACCTAACTAATCCCATGTCCTGGGACAAATCCATTGTCACTTTGAGGATGACAGTCAGTCATTCGGATAGTATCAAGATATCCAGGACTCTGCCAAGGAAACATACATTTTATACTACCCAAAAGGACAGCACAGTAAATCACCTGGAGAATTAGTACAGGCCAAAGCAATTCCTCATTAATCATTCTCTCTCAAGGGGGAATCTCCAGAATGCACCACCACAACACACAGCCAATAGAGATAGAGTCAGAAAACCAGATTTTCCCCTCCAGCTGGTAGCTAGTAGGTACAGTGTGGGTTTTGCCAACCATCCTGAGAGCGGAAGCAATACTCAGACTTGTGTCAAGCAAATGTGCTCAGACTATGATGGAGGTCACCTTTCGTGACCATTCCCTATGGATCTGCTGAGCTAGGCTTAATTTAACCTACAGTATTGTACAAAAACTTAATTCACTTAGAGGAAGGATGCAATAAAGTATTTTCTCTGCTTTATTCTAAGTACTAAGGGGCTACTCTTGTAAACATGATGAAAAAGGAAATTTTGTATTTTATATTTTTCTTTCTTGAAAAACTACTTAATTTTTGCAGCCAAAATATAAAACCCAGCCACAAAAAGAAAAGCCTAAGTACGTAAAATCACCCTTGCTACAAAAGTTATTTTGGTAGTAGATTAAGAAAATATGTAGACAATTATTGTATATTGAAACATTAACAGCTACAAAAAAAACACACCAGTATAAAAGAGTCTTACTGTGATTTCTGTGCACTGGCAACAAATGACACAGGCAGCTGTGAACTCCTGAACTTCTTAGATTATGTACTTTTTCTAAGATGTGGCTTTCTTTTTTCAGATGAAACTATATTGCAGAAATATGCATATAACTATCAGTTACAGACCAAGTTGTTCTGAAATATAATAATTTAACTGAAAAAACCTACATTACTGACCATTTTCCTAACTATGCTTATAAAAAAATGTTTCTCAAGTATCACTTGACAGCAGAAGGATCTCCCAAACTAAGCAACTGTGTCCTACACCTTTTACACAGACAACATTTTAACCAAATTAAAAGAAAAACAGTATTTATATCAGTTGTTAAAAATATCAGATTATCAGATAAGTAGAATAACAGAAGTCACTTTAATTGATACAACTGTACGGTATTTACTTGGTCCTTGAACTCTGGACTGCTATCACAAAAGGAATTTTAAATATTTTATACCATCATCTTTACTGGACATGAATTATAATTTTAAATCTGCACAAAAATGCACATATATACCTGTTTTTAATGTATTTAATAATTCCTTCAACATTTTCAAAATTTCATTTCTAACATGCATCTATAGTATACACAATGTATTATTATCTGTACACTTAATATCTCTCTTATGCATATTTATTTTCATATTTCTGTAACCCCTATATTATACTTTTAAATATGATATAATTATCTAGACTTTTATATATACAATAATTATTCACACGCAATTATACATAGTTATGTTATAAAAAAATAAAATGTGAATATGTTGATCTTTTATTGTAATGCGCATAGACATGCTAGCTCTATATTAGCATGCAAGTGAAATAATTTGATTAGCAGTATATTTTTCTTCTTAAATTTCAACAAAAGGGCTCTTTTTAGAGCTACAAACAGACAAAAAACAGAGGCTGAATGGCACCTGCCTTTGCTTTCAATAAGTTAAAAGATATTTCTAGCTATACAGTGCATTAGTATCCTCACACAGACTTGATAAAATACCCAGCTGTGTGCTGAGAAGCTGTGTTGAGCACAGGAGCAGGGTCACATACCTGTGTGGAGGAAGAACTGCTCTCACTACTCTTGCCACCAGCAACTGGAGAGTTGCAGAAGAGCCTGCTAAGTTAGCTCCTTATTCACAGAGAAATCAAGTTGCTGTAGCAACCCTATAGCAACCCAGGCTGCCCAGTCCTCTCCACGTCCATTGATCTTTGATCAGCCACAAAGAGAAAAAACAAGTTGCAGAGACCTTTTAAACTCCTTGGCAGTTAAGCTGTCTTAAGTGATATGGAATTTTAAGAACGCTGAGCCAAAGATAATAGTCTTTCACACTTACTGTGCAAGAAAGACCAGCTCTGTGAAATCCTTTCAGCTCCAGCCTCTGCCTCTGGTCTCTTTACCCACTGCTACAGCCCAGCACCGAGGCAATATATCAGGTCGCCGTTGCCAATCCATGGGAACAAGATTGAATGACTTTGCTCTTTGCAAGAGCTCTTTGCAAACATCACCTAATCCCAGCTAATTCTCACAACACCCTGGAAGCTAGGTAGGAAGTTTCCTACTAAGCCTTCGGATTTGGGCTTATTATACTTATTGATTTAAGTTACGTTATAGTTAGAGTTATATTAACTTATTAATATAAAGCACAGAGACAGATCAGAATGAAGGATCACAGCTGAATTTGCAGTTGTTCAAATTTATGGGACTCTTTCTAATGATTTCTGCAGGTTTGCTTCAGACCACTGTGGGCTAAGGGATCATTTAAGTCAACTGATAGTGCTATTTCTTCTTTATGCCCTCTTTCAGATCCTTGCTAGAGCCCTTTATACACCAGAGATGAACTGCTAAGCAGCTTACTAATTTTGCATTTAAACAGCAGGTTAGGACAAGTCCTCCCATACAGTTACAGCAAATATCAGTGGTAAGCAGCCTGTCTGACAAGGCCTTTCCTCATTAAAGTAAAAGCTGGACCCCAGGTTGAGTCAGCATGTTAGGAGCTGTAAAGCTACATGTACTACCTCAGGAGAGGTAATATATTTCCCACATGTACTACCTCAGGAGACATCCAATGTCATCAGCTTCTTTACCTTGCTTTGTTTGAAGTCTCCCCAAAAGCCTAAATCTAGTTAAAAAATGAAAGGACAAGGGAAAGGGAAGGAAGAAAAAAAATTCGACAAATTTCTTTCATCCCGATATTTTCTGACCTCTCCATGTGTATAAATGTTGTTGTTCTACCTTTGGTCTGCTTGGAGTCCTGTTGATTGCTTCCTGTGTGGCTTTTGCAGCTGCAGCCTTCAGCCTGTTGCCAGACTTCCCTTCTGCCTTCCTTTCTACACGTGCTTCCTTTTGCTCCTGTTTCCTTATTAAAGATGTTTTCAGACTCTCCTCCCTCCTCCAGCACTCCATATATCTGTTCCACCTTCCACCCTATCATCTCAGCAGTCACTCCTCCATTAAGCCTCCTCTGATCTTGTCTCCTCCCCCATCAACTTGTCCTCTATTTTTTCTCTTCTCCCAGAATTTATAGCTGTATATCAATTGTCAATCTCCTCATTCCCTGCTAATATCATATATATTTCCCCAAGTATTCCATGTCATTTTTATTTTCTCTCCTACTTTCCTTTCTCTTTTTCTGCCTTAGGTCTCAGTAATCTTAATCAAAAAGCTGATTGAAGCTGAATGTCGGATTTATCAGTGCTCTTTGATACACTTACCTGAGCAGGTTAATTATAAATAACGATTTAAGGCAGGAACTTTAATCCTTTAATGATTCCTTGTTTGTGCTGCTTTCTAAAGCCTCAGAATAGGAAAACTTATGGTGTCCCACCCTAGCTGTCTTTCATCCTGGTGACTGTCAAACAGTTTAACCCATATGCCAAAAAAACAAGCAAGCATGAAAAGTAAGCCGCATCCTCAACTTACCTGCAGCAGCCCTATGGTGAGTTTGGGAACAGACTTCTCTGAACAGAGACCCAGTCAGTGGAAGAGTGCAAAAGCTGGACTACTAAAAACAACAGTGCTGTTCTTTCCATCCCACAGCAGCTAGAAAGGAAATGGGATGGATCCTTCACCTCTTCCTATGTTTTGGGAAGTCAGAGCACTCTTTAGTACGTAGCATTTAAAAACAGTATTTAAAATTACATGGGATAAAGATTACAGAATTGTAAACATGCCATCACACCATGAAGTGCCCGAGGCATATTTGTGGTGGCACGCACACCCCTTGCCTAATTATACTCAGGCTCCTCTGTTTTAGGCAAAAAGTAACAATAGTCACTTATCAGATTCCCAAAATGATATTGGAGATGATTCAGTAGGACACTCCCAAGCCTTTCTGGATAATAACAACCACAGGCTTACAGACATATAAATGCTCGTTCCCTTCAGCTTCTGCAACCAGCTCTTCCATGCTACGCTATGCTCTGGTAGTGTGGTAATGGTTTTCTACTCGGTTTTATTCCGCACTTTTTTTTTTTTTAAATTCCTTTTCTCAGCTGCCAAATTCAAACATAGACTTCTTCTCCTTTCTCTAAAACTTTGATATTGTACTGTGTGTGCACCTTCTCCTGGAGGATAAATCTTGGCCATATCATAACAGTTCCTTTAAGAGCCTTGAATGTGTAGACAGAAATTCTAAACTCAGTTTTTCACCTTAATACAACAGGAAAATTCTTTTCCACTGCACTTTAGGTTCTGTAAAAGCTGTTTTAACATTATTTATGACTTCTAGTTTTTACAAAGGAGTGCATTTTTAAAGTCTGTGTGCCCCTGGAAGCCTGCCAGGATCATGAAATTGTGTGGTTATCTATCAGTTTATATGTATCAGATGATCTTCTGCCCCTCTCTCTGTTTTGAATGTGTATCTAGTTCTAATATACACATACCTGATGAGTGTCTCTGTACATATACAAGCAATCTGTAAGAATTTTTTATAATACACAGAAACAACTGCTGTGGATGGGTTTTCATATGTACTTTCCTGGCAGAGAGTCTTCCTCCATTCAGCCTATAAAAATCCTAGCAAAAGGCCACTTCTTTGTTATTTGGAGGCAGCATTTACTAGCATTTGGATTTTTCCTGAATGTGTAATGAAAATCTTTACTTTGGCATGACAGGCTAATGTTGCCTCATGAATTGCAGCTTTCTTCAACAGTAGACATGACAATATATTTGCCTGCAGAAAAATTTATATTCCCCTGACAAAGTAAAACACAAATATTTTCCTCCTTAGGGGGAATAATAATTCATTTATGACCAGCAAATATTTAAGCATTTATACATGTTTATATCTATACATGAACATGGCGGTGTCCAGTTTCAAAATCAAAGCATTTCTGAGACTTTGTGTGTAGCTGAGGTGTCTTGCTACCTCCTTGCTTATTGCCATATTTCAACATGGAAACACCCTGAGGAAATACCACCATTGCCTTGAAAACTGTATGCATCACACTGAAACACATGTGACAAGGAACATTTGTGCCTATACGGGCCTTTGAAACTGTGCTGGGATTCCTCACACAACCTTAGCCAAACCATACTTTTCATACCAGTCAAATACCTCACCCAAAAAATGGGGCAGTAATAGAGATTTGTTTCCTTGACATGTTGCCAAACTTTGTGCATTGCTTAAAATTTCCTTTCTGAAGTACTATATCCTTCTTTAATGTGGCTACTGTATTTCTATGTAACCTTGCTTTTATTATGATGAAATTCTTCTATGAATACATTCCCATTTTAAGAGTAATGCTTCAGCTAAGTATTATTTTGACACTTCATGCGTAATTCATAATATGCACTAGGCTTGTGCTAACACAGAATCATAGAATCATTGTGCTTGGAAAAGACCTTTAAGATCATCAACCCTCCAACATCATGCTCCTAAGTGCCTCATCTACACAGTTCTTGAACACTGCCAGGGATGGTGACTTCACTGCTTCCCTGGGCAGCCTGTTCCAGTGCTTCACCACTCTTACTATATAGAAATTTTTCATAATATCCAGCCTGAACTTCCCCTGACATGACTTGAGGCCATTTCCTCTTGTCCTATTTTCAGCAGTTGTTTTGGAGAAGGGAACAACCCCTGCCTTGCTACAGCATTCTGCATACAGGAAAATTCTAACCTCCAGTGTACAGTCCCAATGCACGTGTCATATGTACATTACCTAATTCCACTTCCACATCTTTCTAAATCTCCTGAAAAGGTGTCTTGATTATATCCTACAACTCTAAGGATCAAAATCCAGTGTAAATCTGTCCCTAGTTAGTACATCAAGAAAGTGGAGAAATAAGATAAGATAAGATAAGATAAGATAAGATAAGATAAGATAAGATAAGATAAGATAAGATAGACATACTGAAGTAGTAAACTCTAATAAGGATGCAGATTATGAATACATTTTGCCAACATAACACCAAGGCCCTAATATATGATATAAGGTGATGCATGGCCCTCAAGCACCTGGCTTAGAGCATCTTTTCCCATGTGTGAATCCTTTTACCTTTTGTTGTCAATATTGTAGATGTGTGAATGCCTATTTAGAATTTCTTCATACTCTGAAGAGAAAAATAGGCCTTTCTGGGGCATAAATTCTCCCACCCTTAGTAGGCAATAAATTAAGAGTAATTCCCATGAGTAATATGATATGTCTGCCTATTTCTCTGCACAAGTTTGTCTCAAAATATTTCCTATTTCGAGACTAATATTCTCCTTTTTTCCTAAGCTATGTAGAAGCAGTATTCTACATACCACCTCCCAAAAATGCATATGAAGACACAGTCCAAAGATCTGGAAGGATTTTTAGGATTTCAGAAATAACTTATATTCAACTTCACAAGGTCTTTGGAGGGAGAAGCAGCAAACAAAACAAGCAAGTTTTATCTGATCAGAGCCTACCTTCAGTTTTTAGTTGGGAATTATTAGGCTCTCAGACTTAGGTGTTATGGGGAGAATTTCATCCTGAAAAAAGGCTTGCAGTTAGTAAAACTTAACAGAACGATGTAATTTGAATTTAAATAGCCTATGGGCATTGTTCTCAGGTTTTATTCAGCATGAATTTCATCATATTCGAAAAATCTTGTATAACCATTAAATAGCTATTAAATAATGACAACATGAATTTCCCTATTCTGATTCATCAAGTTGTTTAATCTCACTATTTCTTATACTCTTTATCTCACCATATCTTCATTGATAAATGATTAAAACTCACTAAACACTGCTATGCTTGCTATGTGCTGACTAAACTTATTTGACTGCTGAAAGAATCCCAGACATATTTTTTTCAAACGATTTTAGAGGCTTTTAGAGGGGAAAGAAAATGGCAAGAAAATAATTATTGCTTTTAATTGAGATAGTTTCACTTGATATCAAGGGTCTTTTTGTTATTAAAATAAGTGTTTCATCCTGCTTTCATTTTTTAATAGCCTTTTGCCTTTTGGTATTTGAGCCAATATGACTTTTTTTGTCATACCCGTACATCGCATTTGTGTTCAGCAAAAATAAACAGCAGCACTAAGCTTATCTTTGTTGCACATTGCATGTGTGATTGACATTTCAGGGGGGGAAAGAAAAGAAAGATATTAAGGGTGGATTTTATTTATTTATTTATTTATTTATTTATTTATTTATTTCCATTTTCCTGAAAAATGAGGAGCAAAATATCTCCTGACTGGTTCATAACCTGGCATGAGAGATAGACATTCATACTGTCAAAATTCAGATGCCTCAGAAGTATTCTACCATCTCTCTTTTTTTTTCTTTTTTTTTTTTTTTTTTTAAGACAGGGCCTGATAGTCTCAAATGTCATGAATATAAATATAAGTAGAAATTTGTAATTCACTTACTTAAAGTGTTTCCCAAACTGAGACATTAATATTGTCCAAAGCTTTTCAAATAAATAATTGCTAGCTACTTACAGAACTGAAAGTGCCTGCGTTGTTTACATAGTGTATATGGTGGAGGTCTGTGTTGTGAAAAATGAATGGTTTAGATTCTTTCAATTTGGCAAATACAAGTTGTTTGACCCCATCATTCTAAAAGCTTTATGCCTTTGAACAAGTACTGACTTTCCAATATGCCCCAGCATGTCCTTTTTTAAAATATGTCTTTCAGAACGTTCTCAGTTTGTAATATATAACTTTATAAGAAAGTGCATTGGAGGTGAAGGAGGAAAAACCATAGGCTTTACGAAGGTTCTGACAAGCAGCTGGTCCTTACTTTAGCAAGCACAACAAATATACAGGTCTAGACAAAAGAAGCCATAGTTTTGTATTTCAAGTAGCAGGTTTCTACCCCAAAGAATGGTAATTTCTTTTTTTTTCATGGCATATTTTTTGAATTCATCATTTCAAACCCATCTGACCCACTTTTGAGTCTGAAACTAAACTCCGTGGAAGACTTTCTCTAAGCAAAGGAAGCTGTATGGAATATAGTCCTTTAAACTAGGCCACAGGTATATGATATAATTATTGTTTCAATATGTGAGTTTACTATTTATAGATTTTACTTTTTTAAGTTTGTATATACAAGCTGTATTAAAAAGCTGTAAGCTCCATAGATCTGGTTGTTATGTTTCTAAAACACAGGCTCCTTTAAGAAAATAATATTAGAGGTACCTGCTCTGTTCTTGTTTCCTCAAGGCAGTATTCCTCTGTGAAGTAACAAGCAGTAAGATTTTGACCCTGTTTAAATCTTGAATAAACATTCTTTTGTTTCATAGTCTGCACAAACTTAAACAACTTAAGGAACTTCTCCTTTACGGAATATGCAGATATTATAATTAATGAGAGTTCCATGTCACAATTTTTGTTCAAAAGAGTCAAATACTTGCATTGTTATCAAGGTCAAAGCACATGGGCTCCAGTATGAAGTACAGAAATGCCTATTTCTTGTGCTCAAGGACTTTCTGCCTTACTGGGCAGCTCTAGTGGACACTGATCCTTGTCGAACAGGTCAGATACTGAACAAAATGTCACAAGAAAGCTTCTTGCACTCTATGAAGACTTGGAACTACATGTGCACTTTGAGTCTCTAATGGCTCTGGCAATAATTGTGGGAAGACTAGCAGCCGATGTGACGCTGGAAAGCAAGAAGTCGAGAGCAAGAAATATATTGGGATTGAGACAGATCTTGACATTGCACAAGTCATACTTTAATAAGTGCCAAGAATGACTATTCAGAGGCCAGTAGCCCAAAGATACTTGGCTTCTGTTTTCATTTTTAATCACTTTGTTCCAGGCACGTATAAACAATACCTAATTGTAGGAAAGCTGGGAGGCAAATTTCAACTCCAAAAAGTATGCAAAAGGGTAACGGAAACTCTGATGTTAAAAAGGGAGAACAAGGCTTAAGAAGAAGTACTATCAGAACAGCCTCAAGGGACTAGAGAGCAAATAGACAAATGATTTTCAAACGTGACTATGAGGCAGAATAAAAATAGGGGAAAAGTGAAGACCCAAGAGATACTAAAAATACCACAGAAAATAACAAACTGAACAAGGGAAAAAAAAAAACGTATTAATGTCATGAGTATCAGTATCATGAGTATCGGATGTTAGTGCCATGAGTATTAATGTTTCCCCTAGTAGAATCCCCATTTTATTAGGGATCTTATAATGTGTAATTATAAGATATAATATTTGGCATGATTAAACTCCATTCATGCAGTGTAAAGTGTTAAGTGTCATGAGTATCTCAGCTTTCATTTCTGGAAAAGAAAGTTGCTAGCTATTAAATCTATGGAGAAACACACACACATGTATACTTTTATTCTTGCACTGAAAACAGTCTAATTCTAGAAATCTTAATTCATTATTCTTGAAGCTATTTTTGCGGTGGACAGTACCATTTTTGCAAAATGTGATTGAAGTGTCATAAATCAGGCGAACTCCAGTAACCATTTTTAAAATATTGGAATATAGTATTATTATATTATTCCTAGGAGAAAATCATCTCAATAAAATAGAATTCCTCTCACTTTTCTATAACTTTACATAGTGATGATATATTCAGATCTGTATGCAGCAAGGAGACTCCAACTTTACATTTCAAATGTAAATGCAAAAGAAAGGACAAGAAATTGTTCATAAGTGAAGCATATAGGTTTCCTTAAATTATTTTTGACTTCAAAAGAGTGCCTAGAAAGATAGCTTCTCTCCTCTGGTTTCATTAGAGATCTGTTGCATTTCAGTGTCTCAACTTTTTTTTTTTTTTTTTTTTTGTACTTGCAAGTCTTCTTGATATCACTTAAAATGTCCTTGAAAAATAACTTCTTTTCCTACAGATTTCAACTCACACAAATGCAGGAAATTATTATTTAAGTGTTCTATAAATAACCTCGTTTTGATGGATTAGTTTTTTTTGATTCTTCTAACCTTGCACTGAATTTGTGTTGACGATTCTAGGTAAAAAGATAAGAAAATATTCGTGAGCTTGTAACTATTTAACATCACCTAAGAAGCTGATGAATCCCTGAAAATGATATGAATCAAAGTAACTGAAGTCCAATCTAAAATATCACGTAAGAGAAAATGTTCTGTTGGTGATCTGTCAGCATCACATGGATTCTTTTCACAGAGAAGTAAGCAGATAAACAAAACAAGGAAGCCAGCCCTTAATCATGAAACAGGCAGGCCTGACCTTGCCCCAGCATTTAAGATGAGATCAAATGTGAGGAAGGATTTCTCAATTGTTTTTTGTGCATCTCTTATTTGTAGTACCCTATCATTCAAACAGCAATTAGAAATTCTGCCCATTTTAATTGCCACCTAAACTAGTATTTACTTCAAATAGTGCAAGTGATTTAAATTGCTCCTATTTAAAAAGAATAAAATAGCAATAGCTAATTGGCATAATGGAAGAGAAATCACTGTACCTGAAATCAAATGATTTACAGAGTATGAAAAAGCCTCTCACACAGCAATAGAACTGCTTTCAACAAGTATTTACTTAAATTGAATTAAGCAAGTTAACTCATAAATGTATTGCCATAAAACACTTGATACTGATTTTGTTGATAATGCAATAATCTGTAGATATGTTGAAAAAAATAATTTGCATCTATGCCTGATAAACAAATAAGTGCACGTCAGCATCGTAAGTCCTTGTGTTGTGGCAACAGTCAAGGGAATGAGCAGAATTTTGAAGTTATATTAGTGTCGCAATGTTGTTTGAGGAGTATCTGGTCTTTCATGAAGAGCAGCAGATACTTATGCTATTGTCAACATTACTTTTCTTAAACTCTTCCGTTGAGCTTTTGAAATTAAAACAAAGCTTACTTGAACTGTTCAACAGCATTAAACATGTTACTAAAGCCCAAGATTTCCTCAAGAACATGTTATGCTTTCAGCTAAACAGCGAGTAGCTAAAACTACCGCTCACCACTCCAACTGCAAATCCGGTCTTTCTTTGCCTTCACCTTAACACTTCTGTTTTCAATGAATGTTTTCCTGGTAACGGCCATGAAGAAACCACTGCAGTAAAAGTGAGGAACAAATACTACTTTAATAGACGATTTTTCTTTCATGGTAGGTACAAGTACTAAATTCTAGTAGAGAGAGTGCTCTAACACAGTCTAAGATTTGTTTATTTTTAGCTGGGATGACCTCTAAATAGATCTGAGTAAAGGAGATTAGAGGTGGAAATGAGAATCAGCATTTTTCTATTCTCTATATTACTTTGAAACAAAGTTGACAATTCAGTGACCTATTGTTGAAGTTTCTGCTCTGTATTCAGATAACTAACTGCACAGTGTAATTGGTAGAGAAACTGGGCACTTTTGACTTCAGTGAGAACTATGAGTAACTACTGAAATTCAAACTACTATTTGTATTTAAATGCTGATTTCTCAGCTAAACAATAATGTAAGCCTTGTTTGAATATAGATCACAACTGAGGTGACAATTTAATCTCAGTTTGAGTATGCCCTTGTGTGTCCTGTGCATTGATAGTATCTTCCAATTTAGGTTAGGGCAGAATGTAATAGTTAACTCCAGCACCTAGTGCAGTGAGGATCTGACTGGGCTTTCTTCAAAGCAGCAGGAATGTCAAATTATTATATTTAAATTAATCTTGTCCTTCGTCATGTGGAAGATCTATTGTAAGGCAAAGCTCTGAAATCCTTTCTAGCAACTGGAGTTTATCAGAGAAAGGATATTATAAAAAGTGTTCAAAGTCTCTCAGAATTGAAATATAGGCTGTGAAAACATGCTCACAAATGATTAACAGAGAAAAATCCCTATCTGAGCCAGGATAAGCAAAAAGATTTCATAACATGTCACTGTGTGCAGCTGTTACCCTATATTGCATATGTTTGTAAAGACTTTTTAGGTCATTCTTCTTTATACGGAGTTGTAGATGTTAAAAATGTAGTACAGAAGATCTAAAACATTAATTAGAAATGTTTTAGAAATTAGCCCAAATTATAAAAGATAAAGGATTAAGACAATATTTTTCTATTTTTTTTTCAATGAGATAGACAATTATAGCAATGCTACCAGTAACTGAGGGGATGCAAAAGAAACAAACCTTAGCTGTTGAATTTGAACTGGAATTACTAAAATGAACTATTATGTTCAATGCAACTTTCTAGGATCCAGTGGATTTGTTAGTAGAATACAGTGACTGGTTGATAGAATATACCAACATCAGTGGTAATACATGGCACACTTCCACAATTTGTTGTGGTTTGTATGTTGTCCATAATAAGCAGTCCAGATACTCTTTATTGCTATTAATTTACAACGCTTCAGAAAGCAATATGAAAAAACTTCAAAAATCTATTTAAAGATATTCAATATCAAAAGGTTCAGTAAATCTATAAATTGAAGTCTTCTAGCGACTGGAGGAGTGTTCCACCAAAACTTGTCTTGTTCTTATACTATTTTTAGGCAAATTTTATTTGCTAGTGGTCAGGATACTAGACTAGATAGATTTTTTGATTGATCTTGTATTGTTCTTACATTCTTGTGCAAATTAGATATTTTGTGTAATGCTCAAGACCCTAGCTTTACATGTAATTGATTAAATCATGGTCACTGAAATTAAATGGAGTATAATGAGTCTAGATCTCTGCTTCTTAGTTACAATGTTCCCACAGTTATGATGGGTCACAGTTCAGTTCAGAAGAACAAAGCAGCAGTTCTAGGGGTAGCAGGCGAACACTGATTTGAGATGAATTGTACGAAATGTTTTTCGGCTCTTTCACTCACTTGTTCCACTGCAGTCTCTACAGACCTTATTTCTTCTGCAAGTAGTCTTCTGTCCCTTCAACTAAATTAATTTTGGGGAAGTTTGAAGAATAATTTGGCTAAAATAAATTACATGATACAAATATTTGGCAGGATTGCTCCTGTGAGCAGATGTTATGATTGCTGCTAGTAATTTGGCACTCCATTTATTTGTTGCCTAGGTGTGCCTTTTTCATGTATGTAGTGGGTGAAAATTCTCTACCCCTAAAGATTATGACAGGTGCATTCAAACTGGGTGGATTAATTAAAGGAATCATAATGAATTTCTCAGTGAACATTGCTGAATCAAAGTTGAAAGTGCTGCCTGTTTGGAATATCTCACTTGATTCTGGAATTAGAAAACACAGTCACATGAGATGCTTAACAGGGTGATGCCTTTCACTGTTTTAGTTTTTTTCTGAGGAATCATAACTAAAGTTAGTTAAGAGTCTCAAGGCTTTAGGGGTGTGAACTTTAATGAATTTCAAATTTCCTTTCCTGTTTCACTCATTTTCTAAATGAGTGAAATATTGAAGAGATGTTCTGCTAGCCTGTAAACGAATCACTAATATATTGCAAATAATTCACACCTATTATTTGTGGTTCTTTTTTTTGAACCATTTCTTACCCTTAAAAGTCAGAAGAACGTTTGTTTTATTTAAAATGGAATCTTCTTCCGTATATCTAACAAACAACTTTCTTTCCAAACCCTAGTATTTCATGTGTATTCATGCCATTCTCATTATCTTTCCCCCCTATTTCTCTTTCTCCGAAGTAATTCTTCTTATTTTTTTCAAACACATTTTCCTAATCTCTTTTCTTATTCTCTTTTATGTATAATAATAATAATCTTTTCCTCTTTGCCTCCGTACCTAAATGATGTTTTGTTTTTTGTTTCCACTGACTTCAGCAAATTGCTCTGAGTTTACATAGTCATCCTTCCCCCAGTTTTAATTCCACAAAAGGATGTCAGGATTTCTGGTCAAGATAACTGGCTGCTATATCTGTCCCTGATGGGAGGGAGGCTATAAGTGTAACACAAACATTAATAATGAAATTTGGTAACAGTATCACTAAGTTCTTTCCAGACCCTGGATTTGTAAAATATCCTCTGGCCTTTTCCCACTGGAATATCTTCTCCCGCTTTTCATCCTCTGAACTACCTGATGCCAATATTTGATCCATACCCTGACTCCTGAAACCTTAAACATGCACCTAAAGGGGTCAAAGACTGGAATAAACACAAATAGCAGAAGAGAGAGTTGGCTCAGTCTGAAAAAGGTTAGGAATTATGCTTCCTTATACTATGGGAAGAGTGATTAAATCCCAGCTTTTCCACAGATCTCCTTAACGACTATTTGCAAGTTGCTCAGCTGCACACCCTCAAAGGCTTCAAATTCATGTTTAACATCTCATGAAGTTCTTAGTGTGATCCATGTGTCCTGATATAAAGCACAGAAAAGGGAAGAGCTGCACAAGCTATCCAAGCAAGAAAAAGAGAAGAATGGGAAAGCAGGTTATTTATCTAGATATGTATAGGTATATATGTAAGATACGTATATCTTACAGCATGCCTAATTCAGCATAAGATCTCAAACCATGGACTCTCAAGTGCAGAGGTGGACTCCTTCACAGGGAGCTGTTCTTCCCAAGCGACATGGTAGTCAGGGTCACCAAATCTCAAGTAAATGTCTTAATCAATTCACACACCTATTTCCGCAGTTGTGTCTTTTGCCATAGCCATGCTCGGAGGAGGCCAAGAGGATCAGGTGTTTATGGTGTTCACCTGCTTTATTCATCAAGCTCAAGAATCCACCCTGTATCTGAGCAGCTCTGAGTATGCATGTGCACTATTAGAAGAAAGTCAAGCACGAAAAACAGACATGAGTGTATCTGTATAGATAAGTAAGGAAAGTCTGGATAGTGAGAATGAGTAGTAACCTTCTACATTTAGTATTTTAGTTTACTCCTTGGAAGTTTTGAATCCCTCTGACTAGCTCTAAGACAAATATGTTATAAGCCGAACTAGCAGTAGCCACCATGGATGTAAGACAAGAAGCACCCCTTAGCTTCAGTGGCTCTCACTTGGTTCTGATTGCTTTTTATTTGGCAGTACTGGCATAGTCCTAGAGCACTTAGCACTACAGGCAGGTGAAAGAAGTTTTGGGGGATACTCATGATGTCTAAGGAGTGACTAAAGTGACAGATATGTACCCCAATCATCCTTGGTTTAGCTAAACAAATTTCCCTCTCTACTTTTTGGTGACAGTCAGGAATCTTGAAAAGCAATTCAGGTCTGTGTGACTAGAGCCTTATGTTTTCCATGGACTAGAAGAGGAAGCTGAAGTGACTAACCTCCTAACTTAATTGCATCAGCCAAATGCCTGGATCTGGGACCCTAACTCTCTTGGGAATAATATCCATCCTCACTGAGGACAAATATAGACCTGGTTGTAAGAATCAGAGATACTAGAGTGACCGGGACTACAGCAGAGGATGTGCTGCGTATGTATCTACAGATTAAATTTTGCTTATACCAGAGTGCGATCCAC
Source organism: Tinamus guttatus (assembly GCF_059628265.1). Taxonomy (NCBI): domain Eukaryota; kingdom Metazoa; phylum Chordata; class Aves; order Tinamiformes; family Tinamidae; genus Tinamus; species Tinamus guttatus. The sequence continues at coordinate 320,073 of NW_028288727.1, read as the reverse complement.
TTGATCTCCACATAAATTCCTTCACTAGAGTTGAAGGAATTGAGTTCAAGTCTTCAATGGGAGTTAAAGTTGAACACAAGCTCCACTTCCTTCACTTCCTTTTTTTTTTTTAAACCTGCATGAACTAAACTGTTCCTATAAAATAGATTAATAATGTTTTTTAAAAAAGGTCTTTTCAGTAGTTAAGCAAAGATATTTATTATAGCCAGTCATTAACAAAATGACCATAAATGTTCCTGGTAAGAATACTGCATTGCACAAAATCTTGTTTCATTAATATATGGCTCCGTAGTCTGAAATAGCAGGGTGTAGACCAAATACTCTGCACTATTTGGGTTGCGTATTCTGGAATTTTACCATGCTTAAAACATCATCTTGGCAAATTATATGGTATCTTCAAACCTGATTCAGCTCTTTCTGAGGACAGTTGTAAAAAAATCTCACTCTTTTTACCTTGAGTGGTTTTTCTTCTGCATATTTCATAGGATGCATCAATGCCTGCAGCCAAAAGTAGAAACAGCAACCTGCCATTTATTTAATTTTCCTACAAAGCTTTAACACAGGGCTCAAATTTAAAAGTCTGTGAAGAATGTAATAATCACCTGCAATACTTCTACCAAGGTTATCCCTTAACTGACCTGTACACAATAAGCATTTTGTAAGAGGCTGCCAGGACCTACCCCACTGCCTGGGAGAGATCAAGTTATGGAAGCAGCCAGGACAGCCCCAGTGCCCTGACTACCCCCCGATGGGCTGAGGACGGGTTGGGTTGGGATCCAGATCAGTCCTGGTGAAGAAAACCAGAGTTAGAAACAGTCCCAGGATGTTCAGGAAGGTCTGTGCTCTTTTAGAGATACTGACTTAGCTGTATAAAGAATCTAATTTTAAAAACTAGCTGCAGCTGATATAAGGAATCAAGATATATATGATGTTTGGTTCTTAGCAGGATGGGACACTGCAGAACTACAGAACTGTGGCTAGTGGATGTTAACATGGGCACAGAGAAGAACAAACTTCCTCTGGCCCTTATGCATAATAGCTGTTTAAACAAGCTCAGCAAACAGTGGCAAAAGCAATAAAATGAACAATGCCATTTTCATACCAACATCGTATATACAGAGATGGGCTGTCAGGTAAGATGTTACCTACTTTCAAAGTCATGCCTGTAACAGCATATAGCCATCTGCTTTCCTGGCAGAAATGTACACAGAAATGTCAGAATGTGGACTCCTCTAAACACTCAGAAGCACAGTTACCTTGGCTGCAAAAAGTATGTGCCTCTCTGTTACTCACAGACTAGAGAACCTACATCTGGATTTGCGGGGATGTCTGTAGAATAGATTCAACACTCCTCTGTTGTATTTATCCTCATAAATGTATGTAGCAGTATCTATAGGAGTGATCTTAATACTCACATAGAATGTAGCAATTGTAGATTCATTTATTTCTGCAAGAAGTATTTTAAATTACCAAGAAAGTCTTAACAATTATTTTGAAACCTAAATCAAAAGGGTGATTGTGATTAACCAACCATCTTCTTCCTGATTTATAGTGCTCTTTTACTGTGCTTCTTATCTCTCTTTTGCTTTAAAGACATTTTTATTGTGCCTTTAGGACTGTCATTTACTAATTGATTTTTTATTTCTCCTCTATTATACCATGAGACTACATCCAGGAGTTTTGTGAGTTTGGAAAACCTTTTTTTTTCCTGTCTTCCTACCTCACTTCAGGAGTTGGTGAATAAAGAATTACCCCAAAAAGAATTACCTTTAATTACCTTATTGTGCACTACACAGTTCTTCACCCTTTTTTTTAATTTTGTACTCAAAGAGCAATGCTATGCCTTTAAAAGACACATGAATGCCTCTCTCCAAGTCTCTGTTAATGTATCTGGTGTTCCAAAAACTTACAGACAAATTATGAAGTGAGCGCAACTAAAGTCTGGGAGAGTTTCTTCTATTAATCTGAATACCAGAAGGATTAGACTCAATGCATCCCAGGAAGCTCAGTTCTTGACCTTGGACAATTTTTTTCAGCCTTCTGAGAGCTCTTTAGATCAAGACAGAACATGCTTAATTAAACATTATTGCTATTATCATTATATATTCACCTAAAGGCCCAGTGGAGAAATTGTGAATCCTTTTAACATCCCATTTCTCTGAAGGTAATAAAAAAAATAGTGTTGACTTCTAAATACATCTAAAGGATGACAGGCGTAAACAGGTCACCGCACGGAGGATCATTCTGAGAAGCAAGATTTTATACACATTACACCTGTGTGTTGCAAGCATTCAGATAGTCGTCACAGACTTATTAAACAGTGACATGGTTTACGTCAGGTGGTAAGCTTCAACAGCATTCCTGGGTGATGAAAATGTTTTCAGCTGATGTATAGCTTGCTGACAGCTACAGTTCAGACCTGAAAAAAACAGTATCTCCTGGGTAGAAAAGGGCTTCTGCATAGAGAAGAGGATGTCAAAGTGTATCTTTTTAAGTAGAAGGTCTCCTGGCAATCTAGTCTAGCACATACGTGCAAAGAGTTATCTTCTTTTCTTGAGCAGCTGTGTTTCCTTAAGCATTAATCATCTATCACCAAGTACTACATCTTAATCCCCTGATCTAACAGGTCCCTTGATCTGCCCCTTCCATTAACAGAATCCATTGATTGCCATTGCAATCAAAATCTTCCTTTTTTTTTTTCCCAGGGACAAACCTCCAGGTGGATATGTTCCCTAAACTGTGAATCACGCAGAAGTGCACACACAGCAAAAGAAGCGCTGTGGCAGCAGGAAGGCGAGAGTGAGGAACTGCTCAATTAGTCTAAATATTAATCTGATACTCACGCCAGATATCTAAACATGGCTTCAGACAGCTGGACATCTGCTCTCCCCCCTCTCCTCACCATCAGCTCCACCATCAAATTCAAGTTTCTAAGATAACAGATACCTCTAGGGTTTCTTTGATTTGAAATAATCAATAAGGAGCTTCTAGCCAGTTCCTAGAAGATTACCTATATCATGACAATTCATTGTAAATATGCTCATTTTAAATATGTACCTATTTATGTCCCTGTTCCTTATAGGAAACAGATAGGAATCCGGTTTCTATATCCACCCAGGGACAAAAATGTCATGCCTATGCCTGGTATAGAACATTATCAGAAGTATTATTTTATCTAGGTCAAACTCTGATTTTTGGTTCATGCTACGAGGGTTGATTTGCTAGCTAGAAGAGGTGAGTCAGAGTACACTGGTATTCAGGATTGCTCTGACTCAGCAGTAATTGCTGACAAATGAAATACAGTCATGTGAGCCAGACTCAAAATTTGATTTAGTAGAAATGACAATCACTATTATATGCACAACAAGAGGACTTATAGTAAGAAAAAAAAATGAGAGTGTAAATTAAAGAAAGTTTCAAGAGCACTCAAGAAGTAAAGGCTAAAATAGAGATTAGTACTGAGCTGTAATTGTGTATATGACATCCTCATTTAAGTTTAGCTATTAGTTATTATTACTAGTAATATTTCCCACTTCCTTAACTACAATGTCATGATATCATACGAGAAATATTTTATCTTTATTGATAGCTTTGAACATACAGGAATATACACAAAGGAACATAGCAGAGATCTGAGCAACCAGTGTAATCACCCCTAACTTCATTTCTTGGTCATGAAGTGTCCACAACAAAAGAGAATCTCAAAAATGTTATCTAGAAGTGGCATCTCTGGAGGCCATAGGTCCAATCTACCGCTTGAAGCAAGATCTGTATTACATCAGCTGTGGCTTTCATTAGCCATGTCTTGAAAACCTCCAAGGAAAAAGTCTTCATAGCCTGTTCTAGCTGCACTACACTCCCGCAAATATTGTGAAGAACTTTTTCCTAGTGCTCAATAATGTTCAGCTTGTGGCTTTTGGCTCTGCAGTCTGCCACTATCAAGAAAAAATTGACTTTGTTTTTACAATTCCCTCTGATGTAGTTGTAGGCCACACCCCCTAGCCTTGTCTTCACTAGACTAAATAAGTCCCAAAACCTCAACATCACTTGATAGGTCTTAAATTCTATGCACCTAAACAGCTCAGCAGTTGGAGCAGACCTCCAGTATCTTGGTATCCTTTTTGGGTGAAATGACCCGACACTGCACAGAATATTCCATGTGCATCCATACCAGCACCATGTACAAAGGAATGATGACTTCCTCCCTTGTTAGACATGATTTCCTACTTATACTCAAAAATTAGTTTTCCTTATCCATAATGAGAATACACTCTTGGTTTGTGTTTAGTTTGGTGTCCACTATAATCTCTGGAGCAAGTTTGAGGCTCATCTGATCAGTCTGAAGCCTGAAGTGGTGCATAGGCATTGAAGGCATGGAATGCTGCACTTCTTAGTAACTTTGTAAAGTTTCTCTTGCTCCAGTCTTTAAGCCTCTCAGAATCCCTTTGGACTGAAGCACCACTGCTCAGCATGTTAATTCACTTTCCCAAGTTTAGTATCTTGTATAAATTTTCTGAGGGTGCCCTCTGTCTTGATATTTGAGCTGTTGATGGAAGGATTCAACAGTATCATTCCCAATATTGACCCTTAAGGTATTTTACTTGTTACCAGCTGCCAGATGTATGACAAACCATTGATTACTAACTTTGATGACGATAGTCTCGTCAAGTTTTAGCATGAGATACGATGCTGTGGAAGACAATGTCAAAAGCCTCATTCAAGTTAAGGTATCTGATATTCACTGCCCTCCCCTTGTCCCTAGAGACAGTCATTTCATCATAGAAGACAATCAGGTTGGTCCATAATGATCTATCCTTTGAAAATTCATGCTGACTGTTCCTGAAGGATTTTTTCATCCTTACAGTGCTTGAAAGCAGATTGCAGAAGCACATTGCCTTCATTCTGAGGTGATGCCAACCTAGTCTCTCCTTTTTGCCATGCTTAAAGATGAGCAAAATACTTACCTTCTTCCAGTCTGGGACCTCCTTCAATCATTATGATATTTTTTTGTAAATGAGAGACAGTAAATTTGCAATCATCCTTGGGTGAATCTTTTCCAGCTCCTGGATTGGGAACATATTTAAAAACGCCAAAATTCTATTTCTATGTAGCAGTTTTTTTTTTCTTGTTGTTCTTGTTGTCTGAGCTTGTGGCAAGTTTTCTTTTTTAAAAAAAATAAGCTAGCTAACCAGATTTTTGGAGTGCCCTTCCTGCTCATAGCAGCTTCCTAGGGCACTCTGCTTAGATGTTTCCAAAATAAGCTGAAGTCAATTTTATTGAAGTGCTAACTCTGCTGTTTATCTTCCCAGTCTTTCTCTGGATCTTGAACTCAACTATCTCATGGTCACTGCAATGCAAACTGCCATCTATGATCACATTTACCACCAGTTCTTTGTGAGCAGCAGATCACATGGACAAGTTTGACTTCCCTGGCATTTATATTACAAAATTGCCACCAACATAATCTAATTATTCCCTGGATTTCTTGCACAACACTATTGTAACCCTCCCAGAAAGTGCCTCAGTGGTTGAAATCTCTCATAAGGAGAGGTTGTGATCAGGACATCTGACCTAAGACTACTAAGGCTAATGGCATTTGCCCAAATTTTAATTCAGCCTTTGAGGCACTGTAGGTCAATTTCATCCTGTCAGGATTGTGTCAGAAAGGAAAGAGATTGTGCTGACAGTCTGAACGTCCTAAAACAAAACAGAACAAAACAAACAATTGTAAATGTGTGCTGGTTTTTAAAATACCAGTAATCCAGCTTATTGTGTAGTGTAGAACATAAACACTCTACTTATGAACCTAGACACTCTAAGTGTTTCTTTCAAACTTTCATTTTTTTCCCCTTCCTACCACTGCTTGGAGAGGAAGAAATTTACCTGGAAATAGCCGCCTGCACTAACAAATAAACTTAGGTCTCCCCACCTCCTTCCACACATTACTAGCACAGCCCACGCTCTGGATAGTTGAGCACAGGGCATCCCACACCCTGGGATCCCAAAGCTGGATGTTGTCTCAACAGACGCCTGCTAAGTAGCCAGCATTCCCAGTCTGACAACTATGCAATTGCTCATGCTACGGCAATGCATACAGGCACGTTATGGCCAGAAGCCAGAGCCCTAAAGAACCAGATTTCCTGTTTCTGATGTTTTCCCCTTCTCTCAGGGATTCAAGAAGACTGACACTTTTTTTGCAACATATTCTCTGCTTTATAGGTACTGAAGAGTGGTTAATTTTTTTGCAGTTTAACTGAGTGGTACAAAGCTGCTAGCTAGTTTTACTGCCACTTGTTTTCATAATTTTATCCTGACTTGCTCCTCCTCTTGTTTTATGTGCACCTTTTAGATAAAGTTTCGTTCCACTGACCCTATCCTACAGCCAAGCCTCTGGAAAAAAAAAAAAATCTTCTTATCATCATTCAGATGCACTAGCCTACTTCAGAACTGGCTTATAGCCAAATAAATTTGGTTCCCGGGTGATACTGAACTTCTGCTCTGGCCCAGAAACTCACGTTTGAAAATAAATATGTTTTAGCAAAACCCAAATTACTCTTCCTCCTTCAAGAGTAACTACATTAAATTCTTGGCTTGAGATACACCAGGGGTCAGAGGGATCCCCAAGATCCCCTGAGCTTCAACTAGAATCTTGGCCCAGAGCCCAGGCAGCTGGTACCAGAGTAGAGGAGAGCCTGTCTCCAAACTCCCTCCCTTTGCCATAAGATCTGTGTCCCCCCACAGCCTTCATACAAATGGCTTGTGAAGTGGTCTCCCACTCCTCCCACTGCTCCCACTTCTCCCATGGATTCCACTACTCCACATGTTCCCCTTGTTCCCACTGCCTGATGGCAGGAATCTTCTAGATTCTGCCTTGTTATTTGAAGAAATGTATGGTATATAAAGAATAAAATAGGTATTTTAAAATTCTACAGTGGCGTAGAAAACATGCAAGCTGTCTCTGTGTTTTATCTCATTTAGGTCAGAGAAAATAACCTAGCAGAGAAAATTTCAAATAAATCCTCTTTAATATTTAACTAACCTTATCAGGAATAGTGGAACTGGCAAGAAATATGGTGCACTTGGAATGCTGCTTGTTATTTTTACATAACCTTTATTACTTAATCATATGGAATGGCATTCCAGATCAAGAAAAGATAAATGAGACTATTTATGTAGAAAAAATGATATTCACTTTCTGTCTTTCAATGTCTTTAAATGAAAGACTTCTAAAAAGAAGTCTTTCATATATATGCGTATCAGTCACAGAAGGTTTGTGAAATATGCTTTATGTTCATCAAGAACACAAAAGAAACAACTGACGCATTACGTTCTGTCAGCAACTTCCTGTATGAGATTTTGAGATTTATTTCACTCTCCCAATATTGAGAGAGGTGTGTGTGTGCAACATGTTTGGTCAAAAGCATTTATTTAGAATGGAAGTATAAACTTTTTTAATGTAAGAGCTTTGGGGGACTAGAGTTTTCCAAATCCTGTAAAAATACTCCAGACTTTTCCATTACCAAAGTGAATGATTAATAATACATAAAAATGTAAAAATGTAGATGGTAGCAAATTTCTGGAAATATCTTCCATGGGAGAAAGTGACACCAACTATGCAACCCAGAGCAACGTGTCAATGGACAAGTGCCTACAGAGAGAAAAGCAGGCCTGCAAGCAGGGCAGGCAGCAAGCCGAGCAGCCTGGAGGCTCCTGCCCAGCATGCCAGGCCCTTCACCTACTCATTAGCCAGCTGGAGAACATTTCCCTTTATAGCGTAAGCATTTTCCTATGTTCTGTTACAGCAGAAAATTATCAGTTGCTGTGAACAACAGATCCTCCAAATTATTAATCCAGAGCACTGTTTGCTCTACAAAGTGACATGTGTAGATTTGGATGCTCATAGGCTTGTCTCGCGCTGTTTTGTTGGCAGTAGTAGGACATTAAGGACTAAATAGGACAGTAAGGCATTAGGAGGAATAGAGTTGATTCTATACTGCTGCATGGACTGAAACACTTCTAAATAAGAGTGCTTTGATTAACTTACTAACAAATGTCCAAAGCTAAAGCACTCAGTTCTTTCACCTCAAGAGCATGGTGATCTTCTGCGACTCTCTGCAATTAACAAAGCTTGTCCATAGGCCTCAAGATTTGACCTTGACTTTTCTGTGGGCTGTAGTGGGCCATAGGGAGTAAGTGCGGTTTGTATGACAAACTAAGGAGAAAGTAACACAGAAAGCAACTGAGTCAGAAGTTTTGAAGTGACTAATCTAGCAATTACATGAATATCCTTTATTCTGAATTTAGAATGATTTTAAAGAAACTCTTGATTGAAATTCTTCACACAAAATGGAGCTGTTCTAACTACCTTTGAATAAAATTTGATAGGTGGCTGCTGTTGTCATTGAAGCAATTTTCTTTCTTTGTGGTGCTTACTAGAAACAGGTTTTCTTTACTAAGTCTCCATCTGTGCCTGAGGAGCAGTGTAGAACTGCAGCCAAGTGTCTGCATTTTGTGTAGGACTGCTGGGAACAATGTGCCAGTATTTATATGAACAAGTTGTTCTGTTATTTTACTGGAAAAAAAAATAACGTCTCTCCTTTTTCCATTTTTTTTCTTCTCCCCGGCTATCTCTAAATTTGAGCTTTCCTGCATCTTGAAGAATAATCACATTTTCAAGTAAGCAGGAAGTGGAAACTAATCATTGAGCAATCAGGGGAAGGACCTGTGCTCTAGTAACATGACTGATTCTTCTGAGCTGTAGCTGTGGGAAATACAGGGCTACCAGAATAACAGCTTCCTCTTAAATCCTAACTGTGAAACCATGTGATAGCAAAAGTTACTACAAAAAGTGATCCGCTCGTCATCTTGTAGGAAAGAAATTACTATGAGAACTTACATCCTCCTACTGAACTATACTGAAAAAAAAAGAAAAAAAAAAGAAAACAAGCAAACAAAAAAACTCAAATTACCATCTTTAGTTACAGAACACTAGGGAGAAAACTGGTATAGCTGAGTACTTTGTAGCCATGTTCATTGGCTGTACGTACATATGTTAAGGCTAGCCAAAAGCCCACTGCTGCCTCTTCAGTTTTGGCATTGCAGCCACTGCCACCCCCTCAGAGGTTTTTATCCTTTGATGGTTAACTGCAGAGAAGGATATACTACTCCTTCAATGCAAGTTTGGAATAACTTCCTGGAGTCAGTGGACTAGTCCTCGCATAATGCTAATTCAAAAGTCAGGATCAGAGTCCCATTTTTCCATTTTGATAAAGCCCTGGTAGTATTTCTTTTCATGCTTTTTCAGACTTTGATTTCCTTACCTGGATTTTTTCTCTGGATTATAGACAGAGGTCATAAGAACACAGGTTGTTAAAACAAAATTTTCATGTTAATTGCTGCATTGAGTATTTTAGGTTGTCACTGCCCTTTTTTGTATTGGAGTGCTATCAAATACAAATATGAAGCACCAAAGCCTAAGCATCCCAGGTGAGGTGCCTGGAAGCAACTGTGTTCATGTTTTCAAAAGGCTCACAGAAAACTCTAACAATAACAAACTCTCTTTTCCAAGTTTTGTATTCCCCTGGAAAAGTTCCAGATTCCCCTCCACCAAAAAAAAAAAAAAGAAAAAACAAACTGGAGTCCACTTATAAAGAGAAGAATAAACCTGCAAGCTCTCCTTGTTCCATTTATACAGGGTGTCTAAGAGGAAAGGTTGTGAGAAGGGAAAAAAATAATTGGTGGGAACTGAAAAGTTGGTGGTTGTGCTGAACAGATGTCGTTTTCCCTGAGCAGCAAGAGGCATGATGACTATGCCAAAGTACAAGGCATAGGAATCCTACTGGATTTAAGGAGGCATAAGCACGTGTAATTTGTCATATTTGCAAAGACACATAGTTACCTGAAAGTTGCCACTACCAACAAATTTTAATCTCTTTTTTTTTCTCTGATTGTAGTGGCAACAATCTTGATATAAGATATAAAAGAAATTTACAGCCATGCTAATGAAAACTGATTCAACTCAACTTGAAAACTTTTTTCGAACAGCAGGAACCAAGACACTGCATGTAAAGTTCTTTCACATTCTGAGGAAATGTATTGTCAAAAGAGACTGTTTGATAAGCATTCCTGGAAACTTTACAGATGATAGCCATGTCCAGCTATGCTCCGCAGATAATAGCCATTACCCAGTCCTGCTGAAATCCATTTAAGTTTTAAAAGAGAGAGGGAAAGGTGAATTCTGATTGTGAAAAATGCTCAGTGGTGTGTAACTTCAGCCATAGTAATATGACACCAGTGTAGGACATAGATAGCCAGATGTCTATTCCTCCACTGTTTCCAAAACAACATATAGGAATTCCCAAATAACTCTGAAGAATAACTTAGGCCACTGGAACACTTTCCTGGAATGAAATAAGGATCTGCAAACCATGCTGGGGTCTCCTCCAGTCATATGAGTGTCCCTGTACTGATAAGCATACTCCAGCAAGTTTCACACTTGAACTCTGTGAAATCTTGCGCCCCTTTCATATATTGTATGCATATTATATGCAAATCTCAAGCTCAGCACTTGAAACTGAAGCCTACACATAAAAAAACCCCAAACATTTACACAGACAAGAAAGAAAAAGAGACGATTTTGTGTTTCAGGAGACAATCACTGAAAAGACGTGTAGCGAGTTCTAGACAGGAACAGTACTAAATGTACCCAAAGAAGCAGCACAATAGATTGCAGTTTTTATAGAAATACTTGATGACTTTTCCAAAAGGAAACTCTCATCATACTGGACTAACACCAACAACCATGTTATCAACTTAGATCATGATAAATTAGCTAATACTGAGTTCACATTGCCATAAAAAGTGATTGTACGTGAGATGAAGAAATGATACCTTAGTAGACCTGCAGCCATTTCTGTCAACATTACGTTCTGAAAAACTAACATTTTTTTTTCCTTTTCTCTAATAGAAAGACTTAGCAGTTGTGATTAAGGTCCACAGTAATACTGACTTGCTCTTGTAGATGATGGATTTAGTCAAAGGCCAGACAGATGGTTACTTAAAAAAACAAATATAGGGAAAAAAAAAAGCAGTTGTCCTTCTCCCCACTTCAATCCTTTTGCATGATGTCAGAGCCTTACAAAGTTGATTAGAGTTTCTGTGATGAGTGAGCTGGTGCATGCTGCTGTGGAGAGAAGGAAGAGGAGCTCCTCCCAGGCACCAGGCACCATTCTTATTTCCCTGTCTCCTGTGTCACTGGAGCAGTCTCGTGTTTTCTTGCCAGCTTCCTCTTCTATCCTTGTAGTGGGAGTTGCTCAGCACTGACAGCCTCCCTCCCACACAACCTCCAAGCCCCTTTCTTGAAATAGCAAAATTCAGTGCTTCCTCCAACGCTCGAGCTGCCTCTAACAATACGTTTTTAAGTGTTCAAGGTAGAGGATTGTTGTGCCAGATAAATCTAGATATTAGGTGTGCACTGAGGAGGTCATCACGCAACAATCCTAAGGAAAAATATTTATGTCTCCAGAATAAACAAAGGTAAACTCTGTAATTCAAGCTTAAGGACAGAACTCTTCCCATGAAATGATATTATATCTAACTTGTAAAATGGAGGAGGCAGTAAGGCCTCAAATTTTTCCTAGAAGTTTTCAATTTCCTTACCTATAGCTCCTAGGTTTTTCATTTATTCTTATGTTTCCATTACAGAAGGTAACTCTTCTGTTACTTAGAGCTGTACTTTTAATTACCACCCAAACAGAAAACCATTTTTTTTCTGTGCATTTAATATAGATGTGCTTGTGTGTTCAACTGTTTCAGCACCATTCCAAACAAGTGAAAGAACAAGATTTGAGGTTTTCAAAATCTTCTGAGACTGAGACCCATCCCTTTATTTCTTAATATGATGTATTTTGAGTTTGAAAGTATTTTTACTTCAGTTCAATTATGTGTTCATTTTTTCCTTTAACCTTTTAGTTTGTCAGCTATGTTATGAAATTAAGTAAAAATTTTTGATTTCAGCTTAACAAAAATGTTGGTTTTATTTCTCGTGGCTGTCCTGGGAATAGAAGAACAGTTTTTTAATTCACTAACCAGTAGTCACCTATTTTTATTTTTCTTGTATCATTCTTTATCTGGAAACCTAAGAGAACGTCCAACTTCCAACATATAATCACCAAAAGAGAGTTCACATCCTTTCTCAGTCAATGTAATCAGTACATAGAGAAAGTTGCCTTCTGTACTGAAATCTGTACTGAAATAAATCTCTTATCATTGTTCTTTTTTTATTTCATTGCAGTTTTGTAATTTATTTGAAAACCCGGAACTGTGTATCTGGAAATTAGTGGAAACTCCACGTCAGCAGATCAGACAGAAAAAAAAAAAAAAAAAGCATCCTTATTTCTATCCACCAGTATTTGAAACTGCCATCAATGTTAAAGGAAACTGGGAAGAGTTCTACTGCATTGATAGTGATCCGCCAACTGCAAAATGACCAAGAAAGGACAAACACTAGAGTTCTCATAAAAAATCTCAGAGGCAAGAGGGGAAATAAGATTGGTAGCCTCCCTAGGGAGTACTTTTATCAGTTCGATGTTGAGGTGGGAGGGTGGTCAGGGCTGTGGTTTGAAGCAGGAGCGTACGTACCCCTCATGAGGCAGAAACTCGGGAAGGTCCTATGAGGATTTGCATGAAACATCTTCCTAATAATTTAATAACACAGAACCCTTGCCCTCATCACTCCTCCTGAGCGGAGGGCCATAAGCCAAGTTTGTCTTAAGGAGTCTTGGAGGAGAAGGGGAGGATGTAGGGAGCCCGTGACACATGATGGCAGCATCCCCATTTCTTCTGCTGTGTTGGGGTTCTCTAGTGTAATATACACTGCAGAGCAGCCACCTTTTACCTGAATGTTTATCTCAATTTCTCAGTTTTCTAGAAACAATTATATTCTGACAGTCCCAAATTGAGAACATAGTATTACATTATGTTTTGTAGGAGGCAGAAACTGGGAGACAAAGAGAGAAAGAAATAAATTCAGAAATTCAGAGAGAAAGAGAGAAAGAGAGAAAGAAAGAAGGAGAGAGAGAAAGAAAAAGAGAGAGAGAAAGAGAGAGAAAAGGAGAGAGAGAGAGAGAGACAGACAGAAAGAAAGAAAGAAAGAAGGAAAGAGAAAGAGAGAGAGAGAGAGAGAGAGAGAGAGAAAGAAAGAAAGAAAGAAAGAAAGAAAGAAAGAAAGAAAGAAAGAAAGAAAGAAAGAAAGAAAGAAAGAAAGAAAGAAAGAAAGAAAGAAAGAAAGAAAGAAAGAAAGAAAAACGAAAGGCAAAACATGAAACAAAACCGATACATACATTTCATACATTTCTACCAGCTCTATAGAGTTGTGAAAAATTGAGAAGACAAAAAGTTCCTATTCACCCAATCCATTATGGAGGCAAAAATTCCATTATAATAAATGACACACAGTAGCACAATGCAAGTATTTTGACTGCCTAACAAAATGCATCAAAATAATGGGCTTGATTGTTATTATGGATATTTGCGAAGACCAGGGTTGTATAAAAGAATGAACATTTTTGCTGCAAATGGAGCTAGGACTAGATGGACAACATATCATTTAATTTTATCTTTTTTTAGGCTCTTGATCTGTTCAGACATTTGTGTTAATCACATTGAGCTTGAAAATGGAGACTTCTCTTTCTATCTCATTGCCTTTTCTGGTTTCATTAAGGCATCACAACACATATCCCTCACAACATCCTCCAGGGCAAGCTCCGGAAGTGTGGGATAGATGAGTGCACAGTGAGGTGGATCGGGAACTGGCTGGATGGCAGAGCTCAGAGGGTGGTGATCAGTGGTGCAGAGTCCAGTTGGAGGCCTGTAGCTAGCGGGGTCCCCCAGGGGTCAGTCCTTGGTCCAGTCCTGTTCAATTTATTCATCAATGACCTGGATGAAGGCACAGAGTGCTCCCTCAGCAAGTTTGCTGATGACACGAAACTGGGAGGAGTAGCCGATACCCCAGAGGGCTGTGCTGCCATCCAGAGGGACCTGGACAGACTGGACAACTGGGAGGTGAAAAACCGTATGCAATTCAACAAGGCCAAGTGCAAGGTCCTGCACCTGGGGAGGAATAACCCCAGACACCAGTACAGGCTGGGGACTGACCTTCTGGAGAGCAGCTCTGCAGAGAGGGACCTGGGTGTCATGGTGGATGACAAGTTGACCATGAGGCATCAGTGTGCCCTCGTGGCCAAGAAGGCCAATGGGATCCTGGGGTGCATTAAGAAGATCGTCTCCAGCAGGTCGAGGGAGGTGATCCTGCCCCTCTACTCAGCCCTTGTGAGGCCACATCTGGAGTATTGTGTCCAGTTCTGGGCCCCCCAGTACAAGAGGGATGTGGAGCTGCCGGAGAGAGTCCAGCGCAGGGTTACAAGGATGATCAGGGGCCTGGAATATCTGCCCTATGAGGAGAGGCTGAGGGAGCTGGGCATGTTCAGCCTGGAGAAGAGAAGGCTGAGAGGGGATCTAATCAGTGTATCTAAGTACCTCAAGGGAGGGAGTGAAGAGGATGGTGCTGGCCTCTTTTCAGTGGTGGCCACTGACAGAACTAGCGGTAATGGCCACAAACTGAAACACCAAAAGTTCCACATGAACTTAAGGAAAAATTTCTTGACAGTGAGGGTGACAGAGCACTGGCACAGGTTGCCCAGAGAGGTTGTGGAGTCTCCTTCTCTGGAGATCTTCAAAACCCGCTTGGACGCAGTCCTGTGCCACGTGCTCTAGGTGACCCTGCGTGTGCAGGGGGTTGGACTAGATGACCTCTAGAGGTCCCTTCCAACCTTAAGCATTCTATGATTCTATGATTCTATGATCAGAATCACTTTTCCTTCAATATTAGAATCACTTTAATAGGCACCACTAATGGTTCAGAGAGAAGAGAGAGGTCTGCTGGTGTTTTTGTAATGGAGATAAACATCCATGGTGGGGTACAGAAAACTAAGATTCTTTTGCCTTCTTGAAAATAAAGAGACTTTTAAGCAGGACTGCTGAGGGAATCACAGTCCAGAGGGAGTGGATCGGCTTGTGCTTCATCCTCTCTCCTTTTGCAGTCCTATTTGACCATACCGGAGGCTCTGAGCTAGACCAACCTGTAAATTAGTTAAAGCACTCAGTGCTATCTGAGATTCTCAGAAGTACCAGTCTTTCATTTTAGACCAAGTCCAAGAAACAGGAGGAAAGTGATTTATAGTAAGAGTACAAGACTCCAAGAAGCCCTGTGTTCAGGGCTGTGAAATAGCAGTATCATTTCTACTTCCTGGATATAATGCTATTAAAGCGCTGTGAAGCCAGTAAGTAAGTCTCAGTAAACAGGCATACAGCAATATTCTTCATATGTAGTATCAACAGGTAATTTTTAATAATTTTTCCTTGCATGGAAATATGCATATATGTAATTTTCTAATCAACTAGTTTCTATCAATTTAAAGAATCGACTTCTGCTTTCTGTGTGTTGTTTTGGAGCTATGTTACTAAAGATGATTATGCAGCTGGTGCCACTGTAGCACTTAAAGACACCAAGTGGAGATCAGATCTCTTGGTGTTCAGTGCTGAGTGTGCAACACAAAACGGTCCACGAATTACAATGCCAGTGGTGCACTGAGATTGTCTTTTCTGGCTGTCTGTTAACGCAGGACATAGCATTGCCCTGGATTCTTTTTTGAACAGCTCCATCCTCACAGTACTCGGCCTCTAGACTATTAGAAATTGCAACCAAATTATCAAATAATTGCAGATGGGAAGGAGAGAAGACAAAGAATTATAAAAAGAGTAATTGTCATACAATACCAGGAGATTTTAGCCCACCATCTGCTTTTTGTATCACCAGCTAAGCAATGTTCTCTGACTTTTTTTCCAAAGATTCAACAAAAGAAGGAAACAGCCAGAAAGTAGCTAAACAATCTCCTTACCTTAATGGCTATTCTGAAGTCTTAGAGACATCCTTAAAAAGTAAAATATTCCAGGAATTTATGAACTTCTATAAATATAAAATAAGTTAATGAGACTCACCCAAATTCATTTATTCCTATGCTGAAAAAAACACAGGATACACACCTCCTTTGGTGCCTACGATAAACCTGAGAGGTAATTAAGGGGCTTAAGATGAATAAAGAAAATCCTTAGCTCTTCAGCATGATGTAATTCTGAACATGACCAAGTTCAGATGATATGTACACATTATGTCATGAAGTCCTTCAGATTTTCTTGGTCAGAACAGCCCATGGATTTCCCTTCTAAGTCATCACAATTCAGACATAAAAAGGTGAGCTTACCCTTTTATCAGAAAAGGGGAAACAAAACTTTTTCTGCCATTCTACACTTAACAAGTGTACATCGATGAGTTTGCATTTTGAATCTGGATCAGATACCACTGTGTGCTAGGTTAATTA
The DNA here is from genome assembly GCF_059628265.1 of Tinamus guttatus. Classification (NCBI taxonomy): domain Eukaryota; kingdom Metazoa; phylum Chordata; class Aves; order Tinamiformes; family Tinamidae; genus Tinamus; species Tinamus guttatus. Next base: position 303,637 of record NW_028288727.1, on the reverse strand, counting down.
GACACTCCTCAATTATTCTAGATTAATTCTGTGCCCAACTTCCTGGTTCTGTCACATTTTTTTTCTTCGCTCTTGAGTCCCTTGGAGCCTGGGAGTCCTTTTGAAAGCAATGCACTACCACATGATTGGAGGTTGCAGAAAAAAACCTCAGCCTAAAAAAAGTCTCTGAAATCCTTGTCATTTTCTTTAAAGTAAGTAAAAAGCTATGTTTTCATCTGGCATACATCATTAAGGCATGTGGTATGACATTTCACTGCAATGTTCAAGAAGGAAAGGGAAACTGTCGTGAGGATCTTTGCAAGCAGCCAAAAAGACTATTTGAGGAACAAGAGGTCAACCAAGCAAACAAAAAATGTGCAATAGCATATTTGAATGAGGACAAAAATGGAAAATGCTATGACTTGCCTGTTGCTACCTAACTCTTGTAAAGACATCACACTTGTCATGAAAACTCTTATATTTGAATATGTGTTTGAAAATAGAATGAACATTTTAAATAGAGAAACTTCAATCATGTAGGAAAGAAAATTGCAATTCAGTGCTTTTTTGGGTTGTAATACACTCTGCACATCCTTTCTTGGGCCCTCAGAGAAGTTTCTTTCTTCTGTCACCCCTGATGCCGGGCTCTGTACCTGTAGCTCTCTCTGTCTTACCTGCCCCACTGCTCTCAGGCTCCTCTCTGCTACTGTGGAGAAGGGCTCAGCTGCTCTTGAGCAATGTTCCCCTACCAGCACACAGAGTGGAGCGTCTACACCCGACTGTGAGAAAGCTTCTCTAAGGAGACAGCAGAACCAAGCACTATGTGCTGAAAGCTCATCTTCTATTTTAGAAGGGTATTGTTATCTCTGGGAACACCTCTCCTTTACTATGTTGACTTGGATATTATCAGCCACAGTTCCTTTTAAGCATGTCTGTTATGACAAATCTGCAACTCCAAGATAGGTGTCATATTTAGAACATGTCTGTACATTCGTTGTCCTCTTAGCATATGTGGAGAACTGAGACCTTCTTTGTTTTCCTTCCTCCAGATCATTGTCTCTGCTTTTGTACGTGTAAATTCCACATACACCCACACAGACTCAAAGGAATTCAGAGCCTGGTCTATAGTAACACAGCTGTTTTGCTGTAGCAGAAGGTATGCCTGTAAAGTAACATTTCAGCCAATTTTACTTGCCTAAAAAGTTGCTATATATATATATATATATATATCCTGCAAGAGAAAATAGATTTGCTTGAGGTATCATTTGTTTTTTCTTTTTCTTTCCATTTTGAAAACTATGAGTTCTGAATAAATATTTTAACATTAATATTCAACCCAGAGGCCAATGAAACAGGCAGAAATTATTCTAGAGAATGCTTTCCTTCTTAGTTACGAACTAGATATAGCATCTGACATAGAAATATCCTTTCAAAAGTGAGACCTAAACTGATGGCTAGACTATAAAACTAATTTATTGAAATTAAATATGCTATATTGCATGCAGAATAGAAAGCAATAGATAAACAAATAGATCTTGTTAACACGAAAGTACTTGTGGCTATCATGACAGGATACTTCCCATCTCTCACTGCTCTTGGTCACTATTTCCTCATTTTGTGACTGTAGGTCAGTCAGGCATTGGGCCTATTTTAATGAAATATGTGCTTCTATCAATAAAATTATTGCATCTTGCCATTCTCATTCTAATACTTTGGAAATTATTCCTAGGTCTGGCCAGTTTCTGAATTTTGTCAGTTTTCAAAATTTTCTTTTGAGCCACTCATGACATTCAAGAGTAATTTTTATTCAGCGAGCCTAGAGTTTATCAGGGTGGTTCTCACTGCTTTCTGCAGCTAGTGTGCTATAACAGGTCAACAGTGTTTGTGCACCAAAGTTTGGAAAGACTCCTAACATTTGGATCTTTACACAGAGTTCTCCTAAGACCGGAAAATGATCTTTGGCTCTCAGAGTCCCTCTGGACATTGGTGACATAGTTCTTTATCCAAAGATTCTGAGAAAAACTGTTCATTCTTAGCTTGTCTTCTAATAAAAACTTTCATTGGATACTTGCACGGAAGGGCACTAATCAGATTCTCTCTGGAGAATAGCTAAATTTGCAGCAGTGAAAAAACTAGAGGATTCTGATGCAAAATGGGTGCTTATGAGGATAAGCATTCTCAGCACAACCATTGCAAGAATATGGGTGAGAGTATGGAGAGAAAAATCATTCTTGCTGAAGAGTTTTAGCAGCTGGAGATGAGGCCTGTGTGCTCCAAGTGTGAGAGGAAACTGAAATCCAGACGTGCCTATTCTTTTTCATTGCCTATAAAGCGAATAAAATGTGATTAGTTCAGATGTAGGCTTCTATACGGCAGCTGTCTGAACATAGGTGCAACTATTGTCAACGAATATGTTTTGACACTGTGACAGTGCTTGGAGGTATTTTAGCCACTTATTGGTGCAGTGACAATAGTTTTTTGTAGGGTTTGATCCAGCATTAATGATTCTGCATTATAAATGAACATATTTCGCATACATTGTTATAAAGAACATACAACTTTAAAGTTATAAATAAATTATTATTAAATACATCTACATAATCATGTGCATTTTAGGACAATAGCTAAATCTAGCCTAAAAGCATTTCTCTGTTTTCATAGATACAAAATTATGCTTAAGATGACTTCTTGGGCTATCAAATGGTGATAAAGTAAGAGCAACTTTCATTTCTTCATTGCACAGTGTAAGATATTTAAAAATGTCCCTCGGGAATGTCATAAGCATTTTCCAAAGTACACATCACAGAAATGTTCTCTTCTGTCCTTGCATATGTCTGTCAGGCATCTTTTAAAAGTTACTTTTTTCCACTCATTCCTACTGTTTTCACATAACCTAGAGAACCACTAACAACATCTCTATCTTTTGTCACTAGACCATCTGCAAAACACAAAAAGAAAAGAAAAGGCCAATACTGCACAAGTTACAGGTCTCTGTGCACAATGACCATTTCTTTTCCCTTTTTTATTTTGTTTTCTTTTCCCAAAAAACTTCTTTCAGTCTTGGATCTTGGAAGTGACAAGACATTTTCAGGATTTGCCCTTAAATGGCCAAATGTTCCAGGAGAAAGACACATGAAGGATGGTAAGCAGATAGTTGATAGCAGCTTGAGCAAGAAAAGCAAGTTAAATTACTGTAAGTATGAAAGACCAGAGACAGATTAATAATTTCAACAAAATAGCAAGGCATAAAGAGAGACTGGAAAGCTCTACATATCTGAAAGCAGCATTTACTTTTCAGGATGTTAACCTCAAGCATTCTCTAAAAATCGGAGAAGGATGTAATGAAATAAAGTCCAAGTCCATGTTCATAAACTGTCAAAGCCTTCAGACTGACAAGGTTGTAAATTATCTATTTTTTGGTGTTTCAGTTTTAATTACTAAGAAATAAAGGTTTTGGATCCAAGAATTGTCCAAGGAATGTCAGGAACATAAGAAATTATTGTCTAGGAATGTCCTAACAGTTCACTAGCATATACGATCCCATTCCGGAATAATTTCCAGACATTCTTGAATGCAACAGCACAGCGGCTGCCTATAAATTCAATGACTAAGTGACCATAGGGGGCAAATATCGAGTAAGAAGATTTATTTCTCTGTCACATGTCTCAAGATATTCCAGGAGAGTAGATCATCTGGAAAGGCAAGTAGCACTGCTAAGATATATCAGATATGTAAGGAATGGCTTAGCTATGAAGGGGAAATCTGAACAGAATATTTATGAGTGAATATTTATGAGGGGGTTGATCACAACTGTTGGAATCCAGCCAGGTAGTATCTGCAGTTTAAGAGGACTTAACTGAGGAGGCACAAATGATACCTAAAACCTCAGCAAAGCCCAGCACTGAAGCATGAGACGTGACTACTCAGCTAGCAGGACCGTGACAGGTATGTGAGCCCCCCTCCTTAGAGCTGGAGTCACAACGGACAAAATGTGGCTTCAGGCCAGTGTTTCAGCCCAGAGAGGACTTGCCATCAGGGTGATTCTGGAGCAGCAGAGGACATGCAGATAAATAAATAACCTGACAAAGCTGTGTGAAATATCAGTAACAGAGCTTACCAGCTGCACAACACTTACTCTAGAATAAGGGACTGGAGTTGCAATGACTCCTGGAGGAAATCTCACTCCACATTTCATGAAACTACTTCCCCAACAGATTTAATAATCATGAAAATGCAAAATAAATTGCCAAAATAAACAAAAAATTGGGTTATTTTAGTCATTGGACATGATTAAAATAACTCAAGTTATCCCATACAATATCTTAAAGAGCTACATTGTCCAAAAACATGTAGATTCACTGTTCAGTTATAGACAGACTCAGACAAAATCAGCTTTGAGACATGATAAATGGTTGAAAGGGGCAAAATAGAGATAGAGAGATTTGTGCAAAGCATCTGTCGAGGCCAAAAAACAAGCCCTAGAGAGACTAGAAATTTTGCTTAAATCTGAAACTTTGACAATAAAACTGGAAAGACAGTATTTAATTCTGGAGGTAAACATGTGGCTTTCCGTAACAAAAACATCATTCTTTAAGGCATAAACTAAGTGGCTACCTAAAGGTATGAAGATGTTCCCCATCTCAACATTATCTCTATAATTATCATTTGAGGTTTGCACTTCCTTATAGGCATTTGGAACTGAACACCACCAAAGACCCACTCCCCATGCTTGTGTGCTATGAAACAACACTTGGGCATTATTAGCATTCATAAAATGTCAGTCCTGTAGACTCTTTCATTTCCTTTGCGTCTAGGTCCTGACCTCATTTCTTGTGAGACCTGTAAACTTTATTCCCCAGCTATTTTGAATGGGGTGGAGTATGTGGGTGGAGTTCTTAACATATTGGCTCAGAATGTCCTTTCCCAAATGCTTAGGGAATCTGAGAGCTGTGCTCATTTCATTCAGGAGAGTAGTAAAGGCATTTTGTTTTTGTTTTTCCTTTCCTCTCTAAGAACAAAATATTTTGGGGCTGGAGGCTCAGCTCAGGAGGAAATGCTCAGCTTTTAAGTTCCTCTTTAAAGGGGAGTGGGACCTGAGAAGAGAGAGAATTTCCATTTTCCCTTGAATTCTTTACAGGACAATGCATATTTTTCTAGGGGAAATGTCAAGTAGACTTGCATTAATTATAACAGTGCTTTATAAGCAACAAGGAAAAACACCAATTATAATTCTTGTACTATAATTCTTATATTAGAATTCTTAAAATCCCCAAAGAGTGAAAAGTCCTAGTACTTCCTGAATATGCTGCATGTGTCACGACCTGGCATATCAAGCTGCTAAGATTAGTTCGGGACACCATCAAAACTGAAATTACTTTAGGCATCTTGGCTGAAGATATTCGAAAGTTAAACAGAACAGACCATGGAATAAGATGAGAAGGTATTGTGCTCAGTCAGAGGCTAAACTGGTTACAAGTCACAAAGATAATGACAAACAGCTTTGCTACTCTGGAACGGCAATTTTTCTTACAGAAGAAACCTTGAGTAGGAGACAGAGTTTTCGTGGGATAATTTCAAATTATATCCTCGGGATGTCTCTCTCTCTTTTGCTGAAATACATTTTGTTGACATATCTAAAACCTACCAAATGAGAATCTTCTCTAGATGGGATTATGACCCGGGATCTGAAGATATCATGCAATAGATGTTGCTCGGCTCCCAGGGATACATAAAAATTCAAAGAGTAAAACGTATTTCTTCAGACACAGTGCATCTCAGCAGCAGAATAATCTCTTTCTATAGTTATTTCCATAGGGATTATAAAAATATGGCAACAGCTCCTATGGAAAAGAAATACCCACAACTTCCACAATAATTTTCCCTAAAAAATTCCCTTCCCCAGGCTCTGAAGATGCCTAATGTTTTCTTCACTATTCAGAAATGTTATCCAGACACTATAGCTAAGTACAGAGCTGCTCTTATTCCGTGTGTTGCTCATATCTGCCGAAGCAACCGCAGTAGCGTGAAGGCAAGTCTGGTAGATTAGTTGGGAAATGTCTGAAAGGGGAGGAATGCAGGATTCTGGGAAAAGTATGTTTCAGTCCTTTCAATATTTTTTCCCTCATGTTCTTTTGACACTAGAAGGAAAGGTTATAATTTTTGTTAATTAAGAAGTTTTACAACTCAAATTATAATTCTGTGTGATTTTCCTCTTTCTCCTAGTGTGGCTGTCCAGGGAAATGTGGGAGTTGGCAGGCCATCCTGTATGGCTCTACTGGGAACTGGGACTGTTCAGTGAGCGATGTTGACAAAATATTATCCCATTGTTTTAAGACCTGTTTCTTTTTTTTAAAAAAAAAAAAAAAAGTATTGTGTTGACTGTTCACCCTGTACTAGAAAATAAATCACTTTAGCAGAAATACCAGGCATCCCCATTTTTTGCTAAGATACCCTAAATTATTTCCAAAAATATGAGATGCAACTCCTGCATCTGTCAGTTGGAGTGAGTGTCAGATACTGCAGTGGGAAATACATATAAATCCGTTCAGAGACTTAACTGAATTTATTCATTACAACGGATCACATTTTGGCTGTTCTTTTTAACTTTCTTAGGTGAACTGGCAATGGGCCAGGAAAAAAAAACTTTAAACTCACCATAGCAGAGAGATTCTTAGTATAAAGGGGAGATCCTGAGTTATTTGCTTTCTTTGTGTGATAAATGAGAGGAAATCAGTGCCCAGTGCAGTTCATAGCTCTTCCAGATACATCATAGACATCCTCTAGGCATGGACTGCAATCAGAGTATTGGTTCAGGGGAAACTGAAGGCTTCACATTGGATATTACTTTTTTCCTGGTGATCTAGCAACATCTAGCAACATCAAGCAACAAACTTTGGAACAACATTTATCTGGGACTAGTAGCTTAGCCTTAAATCTACTAACACAAAACTGGCAGAGGTTCACAGTGAATGCAGACTATGCTCAGTCAAAATATTTGTAAACATGCCAAAATTGTGTGAGTCTTATCTAGACTGATACTCAGCCAGCCAGACCCCACCCAGCTGTCAATAATCTTCACAATGTCATTTATTCCATTGCATCAGCAAGTGCTGTAAATATAGAAATGAGGATAATTAGTCTACTAAACCTAGTATGTAGAGTTTATGCATCTCACCATGATCCCGAGATTTTTGGGAAAAAAAGGCCAATTAATTTTTATACATATCAATATTTTGAAAAACGAAAGAGTGACAGGATTGAAAAGGTAACAGTTTTGTTATTTCAAAAATATTTTCTCTTGTTACTTTGAATAGTTTTGATCTCTTCTACCTCTTTTTCTTTCACCTTTGAATGCAATAAAAATGATGGACTTTGTTTCTTTCCTACTTAATCCTTCTTTTCTTCTTAATGAAACAAAAGTCTTCAACTTTGAAAATGTTACAGTATGATTACTGTAACTTTTTATAGAGAAAAGCGACAGAATTTCCTTTTCTTTTCTTGCCATTCAGTGATGATTTCTAGATGGGAGAAGACGAATTAGAAAAATAAGAGGTTGGAGCACCTGGAATGAGGGTACCCAGTTTGGTCAGCCTATAGACGAAAAGGCTACAGGGGAATCTAATTGTAGTCTTCTATCATCCAAAAAAAAAGAGGGATTCCTTGATCTTCCTGAAGCTGCTCTGCTTTCCAGTTCTCCTTACATTGGACTTTTCCTGCCTCTTGCTTCTTTCATTTTCTTCTTTTATTCACTCTTTGCTCTCCTCCATCCTCTTCTCACCCATCCATTTCCTCTTTCTTTTCTTTCCTGTTTTCTCCCCTTTGTTCTTCATTCCTACTTTTTTCTTCCCTTCTGGCCTCCCATGAGACCCACACTGAGATGGTTCCAACAGCAGAGCACAGCGGTTACTCTCCTTGCAGCTTTGAGCTATTCTTGCCTCCTAGGAGCTTTCCTTTTCTTTCCAGGCAGTGTGAGTGACTCTCACGGAGGACATGTACAGATAATGTAGTGGTGACTGCAGTTAGGATGTCACCTTACGCAGAGAGAAAGCCCCAGTCCAAGACCTCTAGCTGCGTGGTTGCACGTGAGGAGAGAATGGAAGTGCATGTGCCAGACAGGCTGGGTGCTGCCTTTGTGCACAGCCTGCGCCTGCTGTTCCCACGGGACCGGAGAGGAAACGGTGTTGGCTCAGCCGGAGGGGTGGCTGCACACCAAGTGGGATATTGCAGGGTGTGCAGCCCATGTTGCTTCCGCCGAGGCCGTGCTGGCTCCTCAGCACAGGGTCAGCTACCTGTGTTTAAGCAGAGCTCTTTTCTTTGCCCTGGGGCTTTAGCTCTCTACAAGCACCTGCTACCCACAGCTTTCCTCTCCTTTGCTCTTCATTCCTGCTGATGAGGCTGCATCTGGAATACTGTGCTCAGTTTTGGGCTCCTCACTACAAGACAGACATGGAAGGGCTGGATCATGTCCAAAGAATTGCAGCGAAGCTGATGAAGGGGCTGGAGCACAGACCTTATGAGGAACGGCTGAGGGAGCCGGGGTTATTTAGTTTGGTGAAGAGGAGGCTCAGGGGAGATCTTATCACTCTGTACAACAACCTGAAAGGAGGTTGCAGTGAGGCAGGTGTTGATCTCTTATCCAGAATAACTACAGTTAAGACAAGAGGAAATGGCCTCAAATTGTGCCAGGGGAGGTTCAGGTTAGACATGGGAAGAGTTGGTGAAGCAGTGGAACAGACTGCATGGAGAAGTGGCGGAGTCACTGCTCCTGGTAGTGTTAAAGAAACGGGTAGAGGAGACACTTACAGACATGGTTTCGCGGGCATGGTGTCGAAAGGTTTACGGCTGGACTTGATCTTAAAGGTCTTTTCCAAGCATAATGATTCTATGGTTCTATATTTCATAACTTAACAGGGCAAAGCAACGAGAAACTTGAACTAAGTTAGCTCTGCTTTGAGCTGAGGACTGGACTAGCAACCTCCAAAGGTCCCTTCCAAACTACTTTTTTCTATTATCTCATTCTTGAAATCACAACTAGTTTTACCTTAACTACAAATTATGAAGCAGATCTGGGCTTCTCAAGGCCCCAGGTGACCTGCCCCTCTGGAGTCCCTCTTTCCTATGCCACCTACCCCCTAATTTGTCACTACTTATTTTTGTGACTGGGAAAAAGGTGGATTAGAAAAAGTATCCACTGTACTTGACACGAGTAATAAGCCAATAGATCTCTCAGGCATACCCTGATTTCCACTACAGGGGTGTTCTGCTTCAGCTCTTCCAGTACAGGTATCTAAACAGACCTTCATTTCATAATATTACTACCGTAATATTACTACCCTCTTGTCAAGCAACTTAAAGGATCCCACAATGTGCACATCCATAAATGGAACAACCACTCATCTGGACTACAAGAGAATGAACGTGATCTGCAACCAAGAATTTGAGTGTATTCTCCGGCTGAAAGGACAGAGAAGCAGAGAGGATTTTCTGATTAAGTCACATTATCTTACACATACAAGGTATTTTAATAGAGGTTGATAGCATGGTAAGATCTGAAAACTCATCTCCATCAGATTTTATGGTCAACATTGACACTGATAGATAAGTTCCTTAAGGTAGTGTGCTTCAAAGACTGTGGTTGGATTCCCCAGTAAGAAACTGAGGAAGTTTTAGCTCTGACTACCCTTGAGTCAACAAGATCAAGCACTTTGCATAAATGCCCTGGTAGAACTGATGGTATCTGTGCTAAAGGGAAAAATCCAAGAACCTCCTGCCAAAGACTCTGAAAGATGTGGTTCTATCTTTGAGACAGTGAGGAATAACAGAAATATATCAGACTCCTATTGTTATTTCTATAAATTTTTCTAGTATTATGAATCTGGCTGGTATGACCAGTTAGATGAATGTATCATTTTCTTGGTCTATGTCAGATATTTAGTACAGCTATTATTGTGTTTAATATACCATTCCACTTGGTTTGAGATGTATGGGGATGATTCTCCAGAGACGCTAGATAGTTATCTGAACATTTTGTTTCTGGCATCACATCATGCTTAAGCTTCAGCAGTTTCAGTTTTATGACCAAGTCATGATATCTTGGAGTAGGACCAGAGGCATAAGGGAAGATAGCTTTAGGCTCCCTCCATGGTAAATCTACTACTCAAAGATTCTCCACCTGTTATCAGTTATTGTTATGCCAGATTACCACTTCTGCAGTCAGCTACTGTTTTTTTCCAGGCATCTCTAACATTCCTGTTCTTGTGAGTCTGAGAGATCAAAAGATCACTGAAGATTGGTGTCCTGGCATACTTCTTACCACAGTCAAATAATATTGTACAATATAGACGATTCAAAGTGTAAACTTCATACAGTGAAATGCAGCCACATGTGGAGAAAGTACCTTAAATCTATAAACATTATAGCCACATGACCATGGCCAAGTGCCAGAGATAACAAACTTCGACTCTTAACAGGGTTTAAGCGTTCTGGTTTTGCACCGTGTTAATACAGCTTGCTGTTGATATAGGTCTTAGCTAATATCAGTGCCAACTGGGAGCACGCACTGGGAGTCTCTTTACCTGTTTCTTGATGTCCTTAGAATTTTTGTCATTCAGCAAGATTTTGCCCAAGAGTAGTTATGAAGGTCTATATAGACTTATCAATATGTCAGGTGTAAGGAGAATGTTTTATTCATAAAATGTTGCTAATGGGCAATATACAACTTTTTTGTATTGTTTTGTTTTGTTTGTTTTGGGGGCTTTTTTTCCTTGTGCATGAGAAGCAATTCAGCAAACAACTGAAATAGCTGAAGAGTTTCCTTTGATTGTAACAGGTATTGTACTGAAAGTTTTTGAGGTTTCCTTCATTTAAGAGCATACTGAAGGAAGTGTATTGAAAGTTATTATATTTAGATAATTCTATTCTTACTAAAACTTCCTCCTTCATTGGTGCTATTCCTCCAAATGTTACCAGGGAAAGGGGAAAATATTCATTTTTAGGGAAATGTGGGGAAGACAAATTGTAATGTAGGTAAGTAAGAGAGGAAAAGCTATCCCCTTTCTTGGCTGTGTAGCACAATATTTTCAGAAGAAATAGAAAATAAGAATAGAAATTCACTGAAAGATTCTGCAAGCACAGCTACCAAGCATTAGCCAAATCAAAATCCAAGACCAGGAGATGGTTAACATGTCTAAATTCAAAATCTGAATATGGAATTAATAATTCCAGATCATGACTTCAGAACTGATCTTTTGAAAAAACCTTCAGAAATTCTATTACTTACAATTTCTCTTCCGAGCTACAAAATGCCCTTAGTGTATTGTTGGCACAATATATGATGCTGTATATCACTGCCACCTAAAGTACATCATCAGAAACAATGCCAGTACCATGCAGCTAATTTTCTTTTCTAAGAGAGACTGTATTTCAAAGGACCATTTCCAGACTTACTCCCTTTCTGTGACAGTATTTTTATTGAAACACCTAAAAGAGATAGTAAAAAAAGATATCACAGAACATGTTATCTTTCACTGAATCCTGTAAGCCAATGTCTATTATCTTCTTGTTTGACATTCGATAGTAAGAATGTTCCTTGATGAGCATATAGTTAATGTTCAAAGCAAAAAAAAAAAAAAAATTCTATTTATCCTCCAAAAACTGCTTTAGCTTTCCAAGTAAAATGAAAACAGTCAAGTTTATTTCTGAATATTTCCAAGGAAGGAGATTCCGAAGCCTCTCTGTCCCAATGTTCAAACACTTACACAGTGAAGAAGTGTTTTTTGTGTTCAAGTGGAATTTCCTATGTTTCAGTTGTGCCCTTTGCCTCTTGTCCTGCAACTGGGCACCACTGAGAGTAGTCTGTCCCCTTCCTCTTTACATCTTCCCTTCAGATATTCATAATAGGATGACAAGATCTCCCTTGGTTTTTCTCTTCTCCATGCAAAGTAGCTGCATTTATCTCAGGCTCTCCTTATACGAGAGATGCTCCTTAAAAATCTTTAGAGCCCTTTGCTGGGCTTGCTCCAAGAAGTCCATGTCCCTCTTGTACTGGGGAGCCCAGAACTGGACACGGTACTCCAAACGTGGCCTCATAGAGGCTGATTAAAGGATCACTTCCCTCCACCTGCTGGCGTGATCTCCCTATTGCACCACAGGATTCTGCTGGCCTTCGCCTTGAGAGTGTATTGCTAGCTTATGGTCAACTTGTTGTGCACCAGGACCTGAGCATGTCTACTTCAAAGCTGCTCTCTAGTTGGTTGTTTCCCAACGTCTGGTGCCTGGATTTATTCCTCTCTAGGAGCAGGACTTTGTGATTCCCTCTGTTGAGATTTATGAGCCTGTCTGTCCAGCCTGATGAGTTCCCTTGAATGGCAGAGAAACCATCTGGTGTGTTAGCCATGCCTCCTAGTTTTGTATCATCAGCTGACTTGCTGAAGGTGCATTTGGTCACATTATCCAGGTCATTAATGAAAATGTTAGTATTGTCATCAGTATTGACTGCTACCAGACACCACTGGTCTCTAGCAGAACTTCACAACATTGATCACAACCTTCTGGGTTTAGCAAGTTTTCAGTCCACCTTCAGACCACTTGTCTAGCCTGAACTTCACTATCACCCATGAGGATGTTTTAGGAGACAGTTGATGAAAAAAAAAAATCACTACTCTCCCTTTATCTCATCATAGAAGCGATCGGATTGATTAAGCATGGTTTTCCCTTTGTAAGTCTATGCTGGCCAGTCACTTTCTTCTCCTTCACATATCTGGAAATAGTGTCCAGGATTAGTTACTCCATCACATTCCCAGGGATGGAGGTGACCACCTTGTAGTTTCCCAGATCATCTTTTTTTACCTCTTGAAGACAGGTTATTTGCTTTCTTCCAGTGCTCTGGATTCTCTTCTCATTACTACGACGTTACTAAACTAATGAAGAGTGGCCTTGCGGTGACAACAGCCAGCTCCCTCAGCATTCATGGGTGCATCCTGTAACGGTCTATGGACTTTTGCATGCCTAGAGTAATGCAGTGGTGAATCAGGCCCTGTATCTGGAGATAATATTCTCATCCATGGTTTGTGTCTGTACGAGTTAATCTGTAAATTCAGTTAGTATCCAGAAAAGCTCAAACAGATTTACTTTTCAAACCTCCTGAACAGTGCAGGTGGATTGTACATACATGCAGGTTTGATAAACAGACACGTAGCATTGCTGCCACACCTCTGGTGATGCTTATTTCCATCCTTTAAACAAATGGAACAAGTTGTCAGTATGGCTGCATAAAGATCTTGTTACTTGATGTTTTCATGAATAAGCAAAGTAGGAATATAGGCTTAACAAAACAGAAAATTTTCTTGCTATGTAAATATTTATGTAAAAAATTAACTATTAATAAGTACCAGTTATCCATCCCTGGCAAACCAAAGTAAGGAGGATTAAAATGCAGTTTCTCATTCCATTGATCAAAAAGTATACACTGAAGTAGCACAATTGCAGATCTTTGCTGCAGTATGTCATCCTATTTAAGCATGAGAAGACATATGCATGAGAAGACATGAGAAGGATGGAATGAGTTTATCACTTTGCCTCTGCCACTGTTCATTTCTCTTCTGGCCTAGAAATGTATCTAAGGTCAATCAAACTGATCTGCATGCTTAGGTTTCCCTTAATTGTTAATCCCAGGTTAAACCTTATAAAGCTTATACATTGTAAAGTCTAAGCATTATTAAGTGTTACTAGGCAATATTAATTAATTAATTATAATATTGCAAACCATTAAGACTTATTTTTTTAAATACCTAACCTGAAGAGAAGGAACTAGAAAGAAATTGTTTGCACCTTTCCATCCTGAATATAATTCTTCTCTAGCCCACTGTAACCAGCTGTGGATTATAATAGAGCATAATTTCTCAATACACAGCTGACAATTCATGCCAAGCAATGTGCCCTCCAAAAATACTTCTATATTAATGTTGAATTAAGAATAAACCAAGAGAAAATAATTATATCTGTGGGGAGATTCTGGCCTTTATCCTTTCTTATACAAAAAGGAGTATGCTGCTCTCAACTAAAGCTAATTGCTGCTAATAAAATTATAGAAAAACAGAAAAACATTATGGCCAAGGAATAACCACATAAGGCAATGAAGTACATGTAACCATTATTGAAAAGTAAATCATCTTGCCATAATATCATGAAAATGCAGAACGTGCAAACATTTTGTGTGTAAATTATTCAAAATAAAAACTGATATCTCAGTTATGAATGGATCATTTTAATTCTATGACATCATAACAGTGCAATTTTATGTCCCTATAAAAATCCTAGACTGCAACATCTCCAGGTCATGTGACAGATGTAAAGGGACCATTTTGCTTGAAGGCTGAATGCAGAAGGTTGAATGGGATTTTCTCAACGCACATGCTCTCCTTCTGAACTAAAGTAACTAGCTGAATCAGAAGTAACCCAGCTGGGACAAATAAGGACGTAATTATTGAACGCCTCAAGATGGGCAATGGAGCCAGTTCTGAGAGTAAGGAGTCAGCTAGAAGATCCAGAGAACTAGAGAAGAAACTCCAGGAAGATGCGGAGAGGGAATCCAGAACAGTCAAGCTACTATTACTGGGTAAAAAAAAAAAAAAAAAAAAAAGAATAAAAGTTGGTATTTTTTTTTCCATGGAGGGATTATTTTGCAATGAAAATACACTGATGAATGAGAAATACTGTTAGAATAAATATTCTGTCTTTTCTTATGAAAAAAATTTGGAGTCTTTTTCTTTCTGCTCATCTCTTTCCTGTCATCTCTCTCTCTCTCTCTTTTTTTTTTTTCTCCCTCCTGCATTTCCTTTCTTTGGGGCTATGCATTTTCATTTGCAGGAGAATTGAGTAAAGGAATTGATTAAAAAGAAAATACATAGGCGTCACCACATTTTGAAAATGTTTATTTCCAGTTCTTTTGCCTCACTTCCTACAGCATTAGGAAGTGACTTAGAGCTTTTCTCAATGTATTGAAATTATATTGTGGATAGAGGAATGTACTGTACTACTGTCTACTGACAGTATTGAGATCTCAGTTCACAAAGCTGTCCAGCTTTGTGAAGAATATGCCATCTTATGTGATGTGTATACACTTGATACAAGCTACTGACTTTGAGACAGGCTTAAGTTGGTCAAATACAGGAAAAGTGTATTATTATATATTTTCCTGTATGCTCTTAGAAAAAGGAATCTGCATCCTGAGTTAGAATTGGCGTCCATCTATTCCAGTGTTATGTCTCTGGCCTCACCCAAAACTTACCTTTAAGCAGATGCAAGAAATTCTGTAAGAGGAACTTATAGGTTAAGCAGTCCAAGAACAGATTTTTGTTTCTCAATGTCATGTTTTGGTAGTTGTCCTGGAGGTTATCTCACACTAGAACACAGGGTATTCCTCCTAGAAAATATGTATGCATTTAGTACTAGGTCTTTGAATATGTTTGAATGTATGCAATCAACTATTTATTGACCTCAGTAATATCTTAGTCTCAAGATACCTTCAGTAATATGGTTTGAGATTCTTTCACATAGCGTGCAATTAAAATTCTATTTCATTCATTGTAAAATTGAAGTATTTCGGTCTTGTCAAATACAGAAGCACTCCTGCATGCAACAACACAAACAGCAGAATTTGAGATACCTTAAAGTTTTCTTTATGTTACATATTTCTACAATATAATTTTTATTCATGTTATACTTAAACCTATTTTGTCAGTATTTTAGAAATGCTTTTTTTTTGGGTAACTGTTTTGGCATAGGTCACAAGGAAACAAACATCTGGCTAAAATAAGCAGATTAGAAAGGAAAAAAGAATATAGATGTAAAAGCTTGCATTTGCTTGATGTTGGAAAAGAAAAGGTGAATAAAATACTGTTTGAGCCTAGCACAAAGAGGGAGTGTGTGTGAATTCGAACACCTGGAATCCCCCCATTAGGCCAATGTTCATAAAGGGCACCAAATACCCCTTTCCTTAGTCAGCCAGTGAAATGACAGGATCCAAACCACTGTATTCACATCTAGGTTCAAGCTAGGAAAATTTCAGATTTTGGATTAGTTTGGTCTGAGCCTGTTATCTCTCCGTGCTTGTAAGGGGATCTTAAAATTCTGCTTTTACAAGGTGGACAGCTCCATGAATGTCAACCAGAGTAGTTCCAGAGAGAGAGAGGGAAACAGAAACACCCCAAAACTTAAGCATTGAGTCAGACTGCACATATAGCTGTGCTACACACAACCTTTTAAAGAAAGTTTAATTTATGAATGAATAGGAAGCAAATTTATTATAATATATTCTATTTGGGATTATGGTGAGATTCACAGGAAACAATTTACATATAAACAGATTACTACTCATTCACACCATGTGTTATGGACCAGATGTCACCATTGTTTCTTTTGCAGTAGGCGAATTAGTAGAATGTGTCTGGGGCGGGGGGGAGGGGAAAAAAAAGTATATGCATATTATAAGTTTTCAGTCTGATCGTAATGTTCTTATGATTAAAACATAAGAAATGGATAAAATAGTTTTTTTAAATAGGACAATACAGTATCTAATCTAGCCTCTCTGTTTTTCAGTAGGTTACTTTATGAAAATGAAATTATATGAAATCATCCATGGGAACTAATGACACAACTTACATTCAGATCTCATGATCTAGGCAAACACATTATCCCTGATAAGTTAATTGTTTGCTATTTATAGAATAGGCTCAGGGAGAGGGGTCAACAGGAATATTTTTTCTTCATGTTCTTTGCCAGAAGCTTTAAAACTTCTGTATTAGGTGCACTCGTGCTATGCTGATGGCCCAATTTCTTCCTTGTCCACAAATATCTGCATATGTCCTCTGCATACCTGAACTTCCAAAAAATCTGATTGTTTTTATGAGCCTGGAGCAAACTCCAAGGTGAAAGTTTTATTTCATTTGTATCAAAAAGCATAGGTCAAAAAGCACAGTTTATCACTGTGTCACATTGCATGCATGTTTTGTAGGAAGCCACCCTGCAATCTGTTTGTAAAGTACAACACACAATTGAAAGGCTACAAAAACACCTGATATTGAGTGCTCTAAACACAGTGCCACTTAATGTGAATAAGAACTTGGCTTCAGCTTAGATAGTTATTAAGACTTTGACCTTTATTCTTTTGAAAGCATTATTCCATGGCCTCATTAACTATGATTTCCAGAGACAAGATGCTTTTCACTCTGGGAGCATATGTTATCATATACCCTCATTTGAGCTGGCAACTCTCGGCTCACTTTACTGTGAAATACTCACCTTGAGAGCACAACTCACCCAACTTTATTTAAATATTTACTTCAGGGTGTCAAAAACTGTCCTTACTGTCTCGGGCCCAGTGCGTTTTGCTACGCGCAGGATACCTGTCCTCCTGCAGAATTTGTGTTTCTTTGCACTTTCAGAGGATGTGGCAGCAAATGTTATGTCAGCTTCCTCATGGAAATTATTCCGTGATCTCCAGAAAGAAATGGGAGAGTTAAGTAGGGTGTGGGCAAGGCAATAAAGCTATGAAGCAAAATGGAAAGTGAGCCAAACTGGGAGTTAAACACGCGAACTGTTTATATATTTTCCAGCTTATGTAAACTTAGAGCAAAAGGTGGTCAGTGCTGCTTTGTTAAAGACAAGAGCTGTATTTCCTAGGTATCTTTAGTATAATTCACTCAGGAAACGCTTTGATTGTGAATCCTATGTGAGTTTACCCTAAGCGGGCTTGCCGAGGTTAGCTGTAAACACCTCAGGGCACATGCAAGGACACCTGGTGCCTCGCTGCTTCTGGGAAGAGAAGTCAGTCACACATTGCATGTTGGCTGCTTATGCAGATAACACAGTTGCCCTGCATCATCCTTAGGCTATTTTTACAAGTTTTTACAAGTTACCTTAAGTTGCGACTCTATAGCACATAACCCTTTTAGTATCCCGTTAGATCCTCCAGAGATTGTGCTTTTGAAAATTGAAATAGTCTCACTTAAATTTAGCCCTCTCAGTGTCAGGTGTGAGGCTCCAGGAGCGATCAAAGCTTCTTACATAGCATCTGTATCCCTTTATGAGTCTAGAAAAGTCAGTGTAACAAATTTCTCTAAATAAATAATTTTAGTCAACTGTAGTTAGGTGAAATGAACCACATTTGCCTGTTTCTTTCTGTTGAGTCTAGAGCATATCCACATTAGATATTTACATTGTGAATCTTTCCATGTCTCTTTCTGCAATACCCCTGTGTCTCTAACAGCACACACAATTACAGTAATATCTATATCTGACTTGTTTGGCCTTAAGTAAGTTTATCATTTACCAGGAAACTCTGAAACACCATTGCTATTACCTACTCTAGATGCTGTTGTAACAGGTAACATTATTTAAAACATATTCAAACTATTTTTAAACTACTTAACATTAAGTACAATGTGATAATGTGCAAACACCACAGACCAGCAATTCTATAAAGACTGAATTAAAGTTTTTTCCGTTAACTTCTGTAGAATCAGTTTCATAAGGAATTAATTTGGTCCTCTAGCAATTTTAAAGGATAATATTAATAATTATTAGAACTTAAAGTGCAACAAAGAATGAACAATATGAATTCCAATCAAGTTTCTCTTTAGTATTTAAAGATAAGTGACTTAAGGGAAAATACTTAGAAAAAATCCCTCTTAAAAGTCATTGTGCACACTAGCCTTAGAGAAAAAAAAAAAAGAGAGAGAGAGAGAGAGAGAAAGAGAAAAAAAGAGAGAGAGAGAGAATCTCCAAACCCAAGACACAACACCGTTGAGAATTGCTAAATTCCTGGTTGAAATATTTTTAAGGAAAGATCTGAAAGAGATGTCACTGGCTGATTTAATAGACCTGATGTCTTAACTCTTCATTCCATAATCATGGGACTGTCGGTGAGATCCTCTCTGCAGCCCAGCTGGTAGATTATGGGGCAGGCAAAGTGGATGAGCTCCTGTGCAAGGTGTAGATTGGTATTTCCCCATGTGCTCATACCTGATGAACAGACTATGAATCTGAGAGCCAGGAACCCTCAAGTTTAAATCTTAGTTTCATCTACTCGGAGGTTTGATTTGGGCAATGTGTTAAGCCTTTCTTTTATTTTATTGTTTCTCAGTTTATCAAGTACTTGCTTACTTTGCTACAGATAGTTGACAGGGGATGTTGCGTTTGGAGTTCAGTTAGTGCTGAGGGATGCTGACCATCTTCCACTCAGAAATTCAGGCACATGCTGATGTTTCTGTGCCTTTATTTCTGAGGTACACATTTCAAGTAAACTTTACATTCAAACAGAAAGATACAAATCAGAAATAACATTTGAAAAAGCTGCAAGATCTTAAGTAGATGAAAGGTGAAATACAAGCTACAGCATATTACTGCTGCTTCCTTTTGGACTGAGCTATACATCTGCATCAAGAAAAACACAGAGATTTTCAAAAGTTAATTAAGTATTGAGAGGGGACTGCGTTTGGACTGGATATAGGGCTAGACCCTGTATTTTATTCAGGAAATCTGTACTAGTTAATAACTGCCCTTTTTGCTGCCTCCTGAAGGGCAGCAGGAATGAAAAGAGGCTTCCTGCTCTCTGGGCAGTCGTTTATGGGCTTTAGCAGCACTGGGTCCTCTGTAGTTTTGTGCTGGTCCCTGGAGTGCAGGGATAAAGAGAGAGGTAGGTGCTGCCTTCCCTGCTCTCAGCCTCATGTTCTGGCCAAGAAAGGAGGCTGTACATGATGGGGGAGAAAGAAAGGAAGCAGATGCAAAGTAAATTGTTTCTGACCAGTTTCCTGGAGTGCAAATATAGCTACAGCTGACATGATACTCTGGAGCAAAGCCAAAGCTTGTGTGTGGTTTGTTATTTTGATTAAGGCAAAGGTTTTCTGCAGAGGTAGAAAAACAGGCAAAGTTGAAACAGAATAGGAGGAAAACTTGTATTTTATGGGTATGTTTTCTGTTCTGGAAGACCGGTTCACTCATATTTTGCTTTCTGGCCTCTTCCCACAAGGTGAGTATCTGCAGTCTCGAAACGGCTCTTTCTTCTCTAGAAAAAAAAAATGTAGTAAACACCACCTTGCTGTAGTAAATGACTCAAGTTCTTCAGAAAGGAGGATTATGAATGATACAAAAAATTTACAAGGAGTTGCAAATGCAAAACCACTGTTGTTATAGTGGTCTTTTTTCCAAACTATGACAGATGGCAGCATCATCTCACTTTGAATAGGCTTGGTGTTATTCTCTAGCACTTTCTGCTATTCACATCATAGGATTTAGAAAATATTTTACATATGATTTGCTGTTTGTAGTGGTGCATCTGTGTAAATTAATCCATGTTATTTAAATACTATTTGCTTTACAAAATCTGTTTAGAAAGTTGGTAGTGTGTTCATTACATTCATTGAGAAGCCTCCAGATAGAACAGTGTGTACCAAACTTTGTTTTTTATCAAAAGTATCTGACACTGTCCAGTGAGGTAAATAATAATCTGCAAAGAGTTGAATGATGAGGAATCCTGTCTCATGGACTTATATCCAAAGTTAAATCTTCTCTTGAAGTGCCTTCAAAATATGGTTCAGGTTTGCCAAGTCTCGGCAAGCCCTGTTCCTCACCATTTTCACTGTGGCTCACCAAGAGTCATCCACACTGTTTTCCAAAGGAAAAGGCTTGGATTGTGATTATCACTCATTTTACAATAGGTAAGAAAGTCAGATTCCTTGAATTTAATTTCACATCTAACCAAATCAGAATTAATATTCTTGTACCAAGATTTCATTCATTCTATGTCTTTGACCTTAAAAATGGGAGGATTATAGTTGTAGAAAGGGGGACCACCTGAAATATCTGCATGTCTCTTTGTAAATGAACACTTATGTATGGCAAAAAAATATTTTTAATACTTTCTAGTTATTCATGTATCACATTTCCTCAACATTCCCCTTCTGCAGGTGCTGGAGAGTCGGGAAAGAGCACTATTGTCAAGCAAATGAAGTAAGTATATGAATATTTATATCATTTGTTGAATTTGGATATTTGTAGTATAAGTTATGTAGCTAATGAACAATATTTATATTTATTTGAATAAAATGCAAAGTTCTCATTCAACCATATAAAGAGAAATACAAAGTGATTGAAGCCACACAGCTGGTCAAGTAGTCAAATCTGTCTGATCAAGTCATGCACTGGTCCAATTCCAATTTTATTTGTTTCAGTAAAAGTTCTGTAACTCAGACACCATCTTGAACCCAAGACAGTATCATTGTGCTTATCAGTCTTCAGGTAATTTGCTCCTAAATCTCTGCTGAATCTCTTTTTGAACTAATTCCATATAAACTAACAACAAGATTATCTGTCAAGTAGTTCTTCAGTTTAACTACATATTATGTGAATTATCTCCCTTTATTCAATGTTAATTTGGTCCCTACTGCTTTCATTTGATTTCACTGTATTGCTAGAGAAAATATTGAAATTTCACATTCTGTAACAGCAGAGTCAAGCCTTTTTTTTTTTTTCTTTTTTTCTTTTTTTTTTTTCCAAACTGGAAGATCATTCTGGAAGCTCTGTAGAACATTCTAGGTCTCCTCATTGCTATTTGAGCTCCTGCTTGTGGCCAGTAAGATTATTTGCACATTTCCCACAAACTAAGAAACACCCAAAACAAGGTGTTTGGCCACAGGCCTACGCAGTGAGCACCCACTGCTACCATCTACATGGTGTAGAAACAGTCAGGAGAACTTATTTACAAAGGAAAGAAGCACCCCAAAAAGCATTCACATAACCATCAAGCTGGGTAAAAGCAGGCTGGACTTTCTCAAATGCAGGACTGAGCATGTAGCTAGAAGGATGTTGTAAATGTATAAAACTAGCATAAAACTAGTACAAGAATACTCTTGGTAGATGTTTACTTGGCATGAACTAGGTGCACGCAGAGTGAAGTCAATAGTTATATTTCCCTGGGCTTCAATGAGATGCCAAATTCATTTCTCCCTCCACCCTCCCCATATTCACAATTTAACATCAAACTTTTTCATGTATAATAAACAAGCTAAAACTAAATTAACTCATGCTATTCTTTTAAAGGCAGACAAAATATTGCATATCTGCTTTAAACAGATAATCCACCTGTATTCCAGTGATTATACTCAGGCAATGAAAAGTCCTCTTTTGCTATGTAAGCAGCTAAAACATCACTGCTTTATCTGGTTTCCTTTTCATAGACAGCATTCAGGTCTGTTTCCCAGATGTGAACAAATGCAGAAAGAAATCACACAACCGCAGAGCCACAGTCATTGCAGTTGTTTAAACATGAACCTACTTTGTAAGCACCAATCTAATCCCATGCTAACATTAAGCAGGGTGTTTTATTAAATAGGTAATTCCTAAGTTAAATTCTCCTGGTTATGCCATATTTTCACCAAAATTTTTCAAAGAGTGAAGTAAAAATTATTAAGTTATAAGAGCAATTTTCTACTATTTAAGCAGTTCATTTTCTAATAAAAGCAATTCAGTCATGGCACAGTAGAGTCTATCAAATACTTTCCCAACTTTGTTGCTCTTATAAATGGTGGATGATTTAGTTTCTACTGTGAGCATAAATTAGGAAAGCCTACTTATTCAGCAAACCAAGGAAATACATATTTAGTCCCACTCACATTGTACCTCACCAAGAAGGAATAAAGATGTTGCTCTAAACGGAGGATTTTAAGAAGGTTGATAGCCCTCAGCAAGAAGAAAGCTGCAAAGCAGAGAGCTATCCTTAAAGCTCTATGCATATACAACCTGTCAATCTAACTGCAAATATGAATTATTTTCCAAAAAAATTGTTGATGGAAACTATCACTTTTCATAGAAAATGCCAACTTTCAGCCAGAATCAAGGCCTTTTTTTTTTTTTTTCTTTCTAAGAAGGGGAACTTTTCTGTAAAGAACACTATTTAAGTGGGTTTTTTAAGCAAAGAAGGCTCTAAACTGTTTACAAAAAAAAAAAAAAGAGTGATTTTTGCTGAAAACACAACTTTCCACCAAAATCATTTAATCAGGTTTATTTTACTACTATTAATATATTCTTCTAATTCATAGTCCTCCTCATTTCTAGACCCCAAATTTTAATTAAAGTTAAATCCTTTCACTAAGCTTTATACAATATCTTACGATGTTTGAAATATAGATATATTGTAGTCCTTTAGGAACGCTAGATTGTTTGCAAAGGAAAAAAATAAGCTTGTACTCTCTGCCTCTGGGGGGATTGTTTACAACGTGAGCTAACTTGTTTAAAGACAAGTTGAGTATTTCTGGGTTATGCCATAAATTAGCAATGTAAATCTACTTTATGGAAATCAGAATTAGAAGAGAAATATTTGTTAACTCATTGTGTCTTTTGAGACTGCATCAACTTCACCTATCTGGTGAAAAAGCCCCTTTGGGAGGAGGAAAAAAAAAAAAAAAAGGACAGACTAGTATTTTTTTTCCTCCAAAATTTAGATATTATGTCTAGTAACCTAACACTTAATTCCTTCATGTATTTCTCTATTTTTGAAAAAAATAATCAGGCAAATAAATTCCCAGATGATAAAAAGCCGTATTAAGATAGCATCACTGTTTCAAAATCTTTTCTTAAGAATGTTGTATTTTTAAAATGAGCAGCAAAATTCACTATTGATTTGACAGACTCAGTAACATACATTCTGCCAGAGGATATAAAAAGGATATAAAGTTTCAAGCAAAAACAAGTTTCAATCTTTTTCATTCTGTAATTACAGAATCTAGTTTTATTTTAGGATTTTTATTTTCTCCCTCCCTTTGTTCTTCAAAGAAAAAGTATATAAAAAACATAGTCATTTGGATTGTGAGTGTTGAGGTCCTTCTTTCACTCTCCTCCCAGATTTTTGCAACCACACCCGAAACACCACATCTTCCACATGGATCCTATTACTTGCATCACTGCACAAATACTTCAGCCAAGCTCAGGTTTGCATGTTATGAGGAGCTGAGCTTCTGTGCATTTTTAGGAAAACATCTGCTTTTACAGGTAGGAAGGGTAAGAGTGAGAGAAATTCCTTTAAGTACATACACTTAAGTTGAGTACCAGCCTAAGGTTCAACATTGGTTGATGACACCTGAAATTGCTTTCCCACTGAAGGCAATCTGACCTGTTAAAGGACATCCCCTGCCTCAGTGGGAAACTCTGGGCTACATGGTCCTAGATACACAGGCCAAGAGTGTCTAGTAGTGACAAGTCACTAGTCTAGACTGAAGGTATAATCTAAAAGGATCCAGTGCGTTATTATGTCCATAAATCAATTTTTCCCAAGAGAATAAGTGTGTC
Organism: Tinamus guttatus; assembly: GCF_059628265.1. NCBI lineage: Eukaryota > Metazoa > Chordata > Aves > Tinamiformes > Tinamidae > Tinamus > Tinamus guttatus. The sequence goes on along the minus strand of NW_028288727.1, from coordinate 279,319 downwards.
CACTCAGCAAGTCTTATCTTATTCAGACCACTGTGGACACATGGATACCTGGATGTTCCAGAGGATCAGAAAACAAATGCCCGGTAGAATACCACTCTCCCAAACAGGACAACTCGGAATCAGTCACATCATCTCACATGTCCTCTCTCTGCTTATATAACTCTGTTCAGACTGTCTCTGCTAGAGGGGAAAATAAATAAATAAATAAAATACATTTATTTACATGGCCTTTGCCATTGCCATTGAACAACTGAGGTGAGGAAAACAGAGCCCTGGTTCTGGTGGGTATTTCTCAGCCAACGCAGTTTGTACCCTGCTCTTTGAAAGTAAACTGTGCCAAAACAGATCAAGTTTTCTCCCTTTTCACAACAAATGAAAAAAAAAAAAAAAAAGACATTTCCCTGAGTCATAATAAAATCCGTAAACTGATCTTGGAGCATTCTAACTATACGTCATTGCCCAGGCAGGGAAGACTGTGACGTTATAATCTCTCTCTCAGGATTTGGAATAGGAGACAAACTCTATGGACATCTTTCTGTAACAGAATTTTTTTATTAAAAGTTTTTTTTTATTGATTTTTAATTACCTTGTAAATGAAGCTCAGTTTAAAGAAATTGGAAAAAAATAAATCAGTATTAAATAAATAAGTCAAGGAAGAAGCTCACAGTATACAAATATTGAAGTAATTTTTCTTGTCTAGATAAGACTCAGGTTTAAAATAAAAATGACTAAATAAAATGAATAAATTCAAGACTAACATAACAGATTCCCAGTAACAAAATGAGTAGAAGTGCTACTATACATCTTGCACTGCCATCCCATCTACAGGAATCTGGAAAGTCCCAGACTTGCCCTAGATACAGACCATAGGTTTTCTTCTATTGACCCATAGGTAACACAGCACCTACGCACCTTGTTAAAACCTAGCCTCCTAAGTGTAACCACATAAGGGATTTGCAACTGTTGTTCATTAACTGTGCCAGCAGATTAGATCTGCTCTTGCCCTTGACAAACCCTTTTCGAAACCTCATATGGATTAAACTTGTGTTCTTTACACATACCATAGAAACATCTGCTCCATTTTGATCTATTTCTTGACTTTTTTGTTTAATGTATACCATAAATGTTATTTGTTTGTTTGTTTTTTCTCTATTTTCCCAACAGGATCATCCATAAAGATGGTTTCACATACCAGGAACGCATGGAGTTCAGACCTGTGATTTACAGCAATACATTGCAGTCTATCCTATCTATTGTGAAAGCAATGACTGCCTTAGGAATCAGTTATGAAAACCCAGCTAGAATTGTAAGTTTCGTGTCTTTTCTCTTGAAATAGGCTTTTGTTTGGTTGGTTGGTTTTTGTTTTTGTTTGGATGATATACTAATAAAGATTAGTAGAACAGAGTAAGAGAGCTCAGTGATTGATTATAAGGGAAACTAAGTACTTTTTGAGTTATACATGTGACAAAATATTCTTCTCTCGTATTTCATATCCACTGATATGAAATGAGCCTGCAGTTCCAGCAGTTTAAATTTATGGACTATACACTGCCTAAGACAGCTTAATCTTAGAACCCCACCAGAGGTCCTAGCTCAGAACTCTCAATATTTATTTCTAGATCCAGACTCTGCATTTGTCCTCTGTACTTCAGATACGTGCTACCTATGCCCAGGTATTTTGGCCTAATTTCTCAGCCCTAGCAAACTTTCTGAGAAGTTTATACTTGTTCACTCATCATTTTTTCCTTTGAAATATCATCAGCAAATTCAAATTTAGGGTACACCAACTTATCAAACTTATTTCTTTAGCCATAGAAAAATTCCAGCTGGAAGGGAAATTTTGAGGTCCTCTGGTCTAACCTGTTCTGAGCTGGATCAATTAGTCCAGAGTCTTGTTCAGATGGTCTGGACAAATAGGGAAATTTCACATCACGACCTGTCTAGGCCCTTCCTCCAGATCTTGATTACCTTTGCTGAATTTCACCATATTCCTTCCAGCTCTTGTTTGCAGCCTGCTTAGGTCTCTCTGGATAGCAGCCCTGTCCTTCCGGGGTAAACATTCCCTCCCATTTTGTGTCTTCTGCAAACTTGCTGAAAGTGCATTCAACCTCACTGTCCAACTCATTAAACAGACATTAAACAGTATTGACCCTAGTATCACTTCCTGACGGATGCCACTGGTGACTGTCTGTCAGGTGGACTCTGTACTGCCGATCAATACAAATCTTTAAGCCCAAACATCAAATCAGTTTTTCACCAACCTTATTGCCCACTTAGGCTGTTACCTTACCAGTCTGGCTATACAGACATTGCAGGAGAATGGGTCAAGGGCCTTGCTGAAGCCAAGATATACAACACCTCCCCCGTTCTTCACAAAGCCAGCCATCACACTGTAGAAAGCAGCCAGGTTAGCCAGGCATGTGCCAGGCAAATGTCTTTGGTAAACCCATGCTGGGTCTTCCAACTCGTCTTCAACCATGTCAAGGGCATACATAAGTGACCTTGAAAGCAACAGAAAGTTCTGCATCTACACTTCTTTAGTTCAATATGAGATAAGTGCTTGATCAGAGTCCATAGGGTTGGGCAGACCTTAATCATATTTTTTTCCAGAACATTCTTTTCACTTGTAACAAACATTTACAAAGATTATCAAAACTGTAAAACTTTTTTTTCTCAGCTGTTCAAGCTGAGAACTTCCAGCAACTTCATGCTTCAAGTTTTATACAGGGATTACTTTTTCAGGAGTTGATCATGGAACAGCTTCTCAGATGTAAACATCAACCAAGTATCAAACACTTCTAAGGTGACTGCTCTAACCCACATTGGAAGCAGCAGTATGATTTGAAGACTATAATTTCACCATGAAATTTAAAATATAAAAGGAAGCCCATAATAAAGTGTTGACAGTTTGACAAATACCCAGGTGTGATCTAACACTATGCAAAATAAATAAAACTTAATTTTCATTCTTGTATGAATTTACATTTATAAAAATGAAGTTGCAGTGACCAATTCAAGGAGGTTACAAAATGACTTGCAAAAAACATGTTGGCTTCAAAGAACTGATTTTCTAGAGATTTCGCAGCTTTGAGAACTAGGAAAACGTGTATTAAACAGTTCAGGTTATCTTTGGGCACTGTACATAATCAAATGCAAATACAAAAAAGATCAGCTACTTTAATATTACCATTTTTAGCACAACGCTAGGCCTCTAAGAAGAGAGCTGACTCTACCTGTATAAAATATTTGCAGTGTCTGCCTTCTTTTGCCCCACAACCACATTAAAACAATCTAGATCTGAGTTTTAAAGAAAGTGGAAATTTCAGTTACATACATTCGACTGGCAACTAAACATTGCCCTTCTTCTGAAAATGAAGTTACTTTAACATTTTCTGTAAAATCATGAGGTATTTATGAGTTTTGATATTAGCCTTGATTTTTGCTGGACTTTTTTCCTGCTCAGTTCTTACTCAGATTTAGTGGCCTAAAGTCATATAGGCATTGACTTAGGTTTCTTGGGCACAGGAAGCAATAGATTCTTCCACATTGCAGGGCTACCTGAAGTACTTCTTAGCAAGCCTTAGAGTTCCTTAGTACGTAACTTTGTACAAGATCTGTTCTGGTAAAAGGGGATTTCTTTTCATTCTAAAGATCCGTTGCAATTGATTTTTGCTACCAAAATCATCAAAATTCTCTCTAAATGTCAGAGAGAATCAAAACATTATCAGGGTTATGATAAACTAAATATGTTGCTATCTTTCTTTTTTACACAAGCAACAAAATTCACAATTATCAGCTTTTGTGTAATAATCAACCAACTCAAATTAACTGGGACATTCTGAACTCAAGGCTTGAAGGCTACTCAGCTTTCGAATCCAGCATCATAGGATTATAACCATTGGATGATAGGTGATATCTTGAATAAGACCACATTCCAACTCTTATCTTAGAGCTAAGCAACTGCGGAGGGCATTCATGGAGAGCAAGCAGGAGCGTACACAAGAAAGCACGAGTCAGTTCTCTTGGTCAGAGCACAGAACTAGAAGATGGGTATATAGAATAGAGCTGTTTTTGTCTAATGCAAAAGGAAACATTTTGTTTAATGTATTGCCCTCCTCTTTCTTTCAACTGATATTTTTTCTGTTTTTTTTTTCTTTTTCATTGATTCTTCATCTTAACTTTTTTAAAAATTCTCCATTTTTTAAAAAATTGTAGAGTTTTATTTCTGAGCAGTTTCTGACTTTTACAGTCTCTTGTAATTTCTAATTAAGCATAAGTTATATTCCTAGCACAAATATGTTACAAATTATTGTGAAGATGTTTTCTAATTTTGAGTAAAGCGTACTTCCTGTCAAAACACTGTCTTTCCGAATATATTTCTTCCTCTGAGACTATTGATTGAATAAAAGTCACTTCAGTTATCTACTTATGACTAGGAAGTAATTATTTCCTATAATTATCCATCATTGTGACAGTGTATCAAATGACCCTATTTTTAATCTTGCTCTTTATTTAAAACACATTTCCAAGCCATTAACTACTGAAAAGAAATATTTATAATCTAATGAATTACTTGAAGTCTCTTGGGTAGACTGCAAAAAGAAAAAGAGGACAATTCAATTAAAATATCTGCCATATTTTTCAATGACAAATTTCTCCCCCAAAGAAGAAATCAGATAGGAAAAGCATTCTCTAACTATGTTCACTTTGCTACATTTCCCATTCTCTAGAGCTATAAAAATAATCCAAATATATATTTTTTTATTCAAATATATATCAAAAAATCAGGAATATATTTCTGCTTTAATATATTTAAAATATACGTAAGCATTATTTTTACTTTACTTTATGATACATAACTATCCTCTTCTATAGTAAAAACCTTTTTTACAGGTTGGACCTTATATAAACACCTGCTGTAAAATGAAACTGAGACCTTGTATGTATTAAAAAAAAAAAAAGGAAAGCTCTGTATAATGTAAATTTAACCTTGGTACTGTGTAAAGTGAGCTTGTAAAAGGATTTTTACACCCACAAGTGAGTATAGCTAAATTGTGAAAATGAGAAATTTTTCTACCCCTGCGGTTCATAGTAAAACAAGCTTATCTTCCAAGGACATGTAGAGACATGGCATATTTCCATAATACTGTCTAAAATTTATCTTTAGGAAGATGAAAGACAACTCTGTGCCATGGGAACAACTCTAAAGGATGGTGATATGTCTTCCGAATTGGCTAAACTCATTAAACAGCTGTGGAATGACCAAGGGATTCAGGCCTGCTACGCAAGGGCAGCAGAATATCAGTTGGACGACTCAGCAGCTTAGTAAGTGGCACAAATTACAGTTGTTGAGCACCTCGGTATTACCATGATGGGTAGTGTAGGAAGTTTTATATCTAGAAGACTTCCTCAAATACTCAGTGTATCAAAATTATACGATGTTAACCTGAAAAAGAACTAGGCCTACTGTTGATGGGTTTGAATTTAGAAAAGAAAATTTCCATTCAGTGAGTATGCTTAAACAGTAAAAAGTCTTTCTACCTCTAGCTAGAAATGATTCCAAAAAGCAGGTTGAAACAGCTTAGGCTTTACCTAGAGTGGTACTTCGAATTCAAGTCTAATTGGTAGATCTCAAGCTTCTAATAAGCCTGATCAAAGCAATGAAAACTTTCCTTTAAACTACTCCGGCTGTATGTGGCTGCGTGCCCTGGGCAGTTATCATCTCACGATCCCGATGGGTCTTGGTTGGCAGTGCTGACACAGCAGTTACAGCCTTGTTTTCCTTTCTGTGGCTTGGAGGTGACAGGTGCATAAGCTGGGGACTAGGGCTGCTCAGCTCTGACTCAGGGATGAGCCAGGATTCCACTGAGGTACCTGTCCCAGTTTAAACGCACTCAGGCAATCCCTGATTTTGTTGTTTCTCTAGCTGTTCTTACAGGCTAGAGCCTCTGGGTGCTTCTGCTCTGCAGTTGCTACCATAAAGTCACATGAGACCTAGGGGAGAGGTGTCTTCTGGGTCTTCAGTTTGCAGAAGTGCAAAAGTCAGTTTCTGGCACTGCAGAAAGGAGTAGTTCCAGCTGAAAGCCGTTTTCTCTCTTTCTTCTAGCAGCCGCGGTATGAGTTTTTCTGCTCCTGCAGCTCCTCCTATCGACAGAAGGTACCTGCACAGAGGAATTGCACAATCTGTCAGACACCACTTGCAGTTAGAAGAGAGAGGCGTAATAAAAGCCTGGCTGGTTTTGAAAACTAGCCACTCATTTATTAGTTATTAAAGTTATTAACAACTTTAACACTAGTTATTAAAGGGGATATACCAAGAGAAAAAACATATAAAATTCCCCACCTCTTCATATCTTCAAAATAAGCATGAAGACCTTTCTGCAAGATACTAAGAAGAACTAGCTAGAAAATATTGTCTGCAAGAAAATATTGTCTGCAGTATTTTATGGCAGCACTGTATTCCTAAGGGAATGACTAACACAAGTGTAGAGCAATCTTGTTTTCTTTCATACACTGTCCTTTATGGCCACACTGCAGGACTAAAAATCTATCACAAGTCAGTAATTATAATCAGAAGGAAAATTTTAATATGTGCAGTATGGCCAGGAGATTAAGTTTTGTTGTCTGAAAAGAGATCTTTATAGTCTGGAGTCTAAAATAACTCTCTCAGTGTCATGAGCTGTGTCCTTTTTAACTTGAGGTAGATTTAAGGGAGCTAGTACATGCTCTAGAGGAGCCAACAATGATTTAGCGCAGCATTTCCAGTAAGAGCTTTACTTCTCAAAATCCCATTAATAATCTACCTTCACCTTTAGGTATCTAAATGACCTTTGGAAAACTAATGCTTAGTTCTGAACAATTAAAAATGACTTCATTTTTATCATTGTTATTGGACTTCTAGCGATCCATTCAAAGTCAATTAGAGTCAATCAGCCACCTAATGTTATATTTGAATTGTTTTTTAAAAAATGAAAATTTTGCTTCTTAGCTCTTAGGAATGATCCTAGCTCCACTTGCTCTTTAATAGAGCACTCCACACTGTGTAAGTTCTGACCTCTGGAGGTTAATAGATTATTTTCATTACTAAATTTTGCTAATGATTTTGATTATTCTATTTTCTATACACATTTTTATGCCCCACTCTAAAAAAGATCTTTTTAATAATGGTAAATACCGTGTATATCAATTTTTGCTGGCATTTCTATCCTGTATTCATTGACAATTGCTTTAGCTTTAAGATGAGGCAATAGAGCAAATGAAGGAAGGGGCAATACCAGCATATAAATTGGGACCTTAGCTCTTCTGCAACTACCAATAGCATATGGTGCTTCTCAGTTGCTCAGTGCTGCCTTTCAGGATGCCTCCTGCCACGCAGCTGTAGGCATTCCCATTAACCTGCTGCTTTGTGTTCCCGCTGCGTCAACGGGCAGCAGCTTCTGCCTGAAGCTGTGGGAGGAAGCTGAAGACGTCCTTCTTGCTCCATCAGTTAGATAATCAAAGTGCCTAATTCTTAGGCAGTTAAGATCTGAGGTGTTGATGGAATTCACGTATTTGTGTCTTGAAGCTAACAGATGTTTATAATGAATTTTAGGTGTTTACTTCAGTGCTTCCATGTTTTATTAGTTGCAAAATTTATTTGGTTTTTGCTTCCCACAGGGTTAAGCTGAGATGGGGTGGCCCCAGGCTCTACTCAGAAAACTAGAATTATATTGCAGGATTTTTTTTTTTAATAGACTGTATACTGGACTGAAATGATGGGTGAACATTGAATTGTTGAGATTGACTTCAGCACTCCTTGCTGATTGGGTTCAGACTATTCAAATTAACATATGGAAATCTCATTTCTAAACATTTTTTCTTAATATAATGCAGAAAGGTACAGGTTCTTTCTTTCTTTTTTTTTTTTTTTTTTTTTTTTTTTTTTTACAGATATATTAAATTTCACAGACAAGGATGATGAACTATGAGGTTTGTTTTGATACCTTTCTAGCCAAACTGTACAGCAAAACTTCCTGCTATGTAGACTGTGTGTAAGAGAGGAATAATAAAAAATAAAGCCTAGAAAACATTAGAGAGATTTACAGGGTCGTTTGTTTTTTCTTTGTCATAAGCAAACAAGGGAAAAGGGATATATTACAAAGGGAAAGGTGCCACCTGAGACAGTTAAAGGGCTCGAAAATGGCTCAGCTATTGCACATGGTTTCTTTCTTTCATTTTTTTTTCTCCAAATCACTAGAATATCCATTGATAAGAGTCAATATATTTATAAATTACTCCAACTTCATCTTTTATCATTTTTTGTCAATTTTTTAAATCATTTTCTGATTCCTAGTTCAGCTGATAAGATTCTTAGAATTCATAGCAATTCAGTCATTTCTAAAAAGTTGCTTTCCTCTACAAGAGTCAGGAAACCAGTTGGTGGTGGTCAAAAACAGGACTCAAAAATCTGGTTTCTCATTTACAAGGATTTCAAGTCTGAGGTTATGCAAGACATTTTATTCTTATGTGCTTCTGTCTCATTGGACATAAGGCAAGATGAGCGTAAAAATGCTAATCTAGTGGATCCTCAGCTTGGTTGAAGCTTCTGGTTATGACTGCTAAATAAATGTTTTTATATATATAATCAATTTTACATAATAATATTAAAAATAATGTGCCTTTCTCTTGTAAGTTTATAGGTCTAAGCAAAATGCCCTGTACTCTAGAATCTATCATGCCCTCTCTTTTCATTTAGTAAAATGGTATTTTTTACAGCAGACTGGCACTGTCTAATGTGATGAGATAATTTCTAGCAAATCTGCTTCTAAGAGATGTTTGGGGTTCTGTACCTTGTGGTGGTCTTTTCCAGGTTAAAAACTCTTTCCTTCTAGGATACCTTCTTAGCATCCCTGAGAGAGGTAAGGATTTCTCTAAACAAAAATTATCTGAAGCCTGTTTATTATATAGGACTAAATTACCACTTCTGTATACCACTTCTGTTTCTGAAAACAGAAATGGATCTTGAGCATGGATCTAGACCATATATAAAACGACATTTGTATTTAATGTGTAGTTCACATAAAGAATTTAGAAGTGGTTCATTATAAATGGATCAGTGACCATGTAATGATCAATTCACCTTTTAAATTCAATTACTAATTCTTCTTCCTCTCCTCAGTTATCTCAATGACCTGGATAGGTTAGCAATGCCTGACTATGTACCCAGTGAGCAGGATGTTTTGCACTCCCGAGTGAAGACAACTGGGATTATAGAAACTCAGTTTTCTTTCAAGGACCTGAACTTCAGGTATGAAAGCCATATTTAACAGTGTTTTCTCTGGTTTTAGTTTTTTAAAATATTTTCTTTTCAATGGGGTTGACCTATTATAATATTGCCAATCCCACCATGATGTCCATGACTCATCTTGAGCAGTTTATTCCATTGCCCTCCCCAAAAAAGAGATTTCAATATTAGTATTCTAACTTTAAGTATATAATGCACTGTTATTAAGAGATATTAGAATATCAGGCTCTAAAGGGATATTTTCACATTTCCAAGTGTCCAAAAAGCATAATTTGTGTCCTGCCATTTGAATAATTATTTGCAACATTTATGAAATGTGCCTACCTAAATGCCCTTAACAGGATGCAAAACATTTGATGACTAGTAATTTGCATGTACTCTCAACCTTTCACTCTCTTGAGAAAGAAAGGAACTGCTCTTAACACTAGAATTCATTACAGTTGCCAAAAGCATCATAGATTTTGTCCCATGAGAAATTTCAGCATTGCAATGTATGCCTTCATCCTCGTTTAAGATGTAAAGCAAAATATAAAAAACATAAAAAGAATGTCTCTGAGAAATTTGATTGAAGATAGCTGACACTTTCAAATACTCAAGATTTTCTTATGTTTGGTGACCCAGTTAAAAACATTTATTTCCACATTAAACTGCATTGGAGTGAATTAAGTTTCAGTATCTCTTAATTTCAAGTTGCTTCATTTCTACTCTCCACTTAATTTTTAATTTAAAGACTGCAGTGCATACTGAGAAAAGTAGTCTAGACGTGAAACAGTGCATAGAGATAGATGAACATAGGAGGCACTAGGATTAAACTCTTGCATTTATTTTCAGTGGGCTTTGTTTTTTTTTTCATATTTAGTAAATATTTAGTAAACACCCCACAAATTATCTATCATATTAAATAGGTGATTTGAAACAACTGAGATGATTACTTTCAAAAAGAGATTCTGAACTAGATGACCAACAAATAAATGATTATCACCTATAAATATATTGATCACTCCTGAAAACTCAAAAATTATGCACAAATGCTATGTTGCAATGCCACAGGATGCAGTGCTCTTTTTCTCCAGTTAATGTATTTATACATATATTAACTTTATACATTGGAAATCTGAGTACCTTCACAGTTGCAATGACAAAACACTAAATAAGGATGGAAGAGGAAACAAACTCCTCGTGACCTAAATCCTGCCAGTCTTAATGTCAGTTAGTGTCTTGGTCCAAATGAAACGCAGCACAGGTGAGAATCCATCAGTTTGAGGGTCTGTAGACAACACTATCACCACAACACTGAAAAGCCCTGTATTTGTCCCATTACACGTCCCAGTAGTGTATATCAGTAAATTCACTGGTGTCTTTGTGCACTTAGGTAATGCTAGATGAAATCATTATAAACACTGAGGGTTTTGTACTGCCACAGGGATGCACAGCCAGCATAAATTCATCTTAACCAGCAAATTACTGCTGTTTTGCATTGCCAGAGCAATGCAAAATAGCTGGAGTATTCTGGCTCTGCATTTACCCTGATAACTGCCTTAGGGAAATCCACAAAGAGAGGGACTTCCATACTCAGAATAAGTTTTGGTTGATGTACTTAAATGAAGTTTGGGGTCACAAAAACAAACACGGATTAAAAAAAAAAAAAAAAAACTCATTTGGCAAACACTTGTCTGTCTTCCAAACTGAATGAGGCAGAAAAAACATTTTGTATCCAAAAATCTAAATTGCCTTACTCTAAATTCCTGCAGGGTTTGGATTACAGTTGCATGGGCCACATCAGTTATTATTTTTTAACTTCTGAGTGGCTGTTTTGTTGTTTTAACATGACTTAGCTTTAATGTGCTCTTCAAATTACTTCACTAATATTTTTGATTATGACTTTCAGATCTGAGAACATATTTAATATTTTCAAAAAGGATATTCATAGGTTCTCTCTTTCTGTAGTTTCCACTGATGTGCTAGGAATATCCACTAGTATCAGGCAAATTTTAGTTTAGTCTTCAAGTCTCACTATATTAAGACAAATCATTAAGACAAATACATACACAGTTAGTGTGATATCTGTGCGTATTTTCCAGGAGCAGCATTGAGAAAATAAAGAACTTCCATGACAAACTTTGACTATACTGGTAAAAGATATACTTTATACTTTTCACAGAGTGACTTCAGTTATATATATTCATATGACTTCAGTTATATAGATACATATTCTGAGCTGATATGAGAAGAGCTAAGTTTAGCATAATAAAAACTGTTCACAAGCATCACTCATCTTGCCCTATTTTAACTGACTCCTCACAAAAATCACAGGATCATATTCTAAAACCTTGCAGAAAGCAAAAACAGATTCTTATGGTTATATATGTTTGTGAATATATTTGGAAGATTTCTCTTTTCCAGAAAGATGATTTAAAAGTTCCATATCACAAATCAAGGAAAACACATAATACCAGGTGACTTTGGGGCGCTAATCTCTGCCAAGAGTCAAGAGGCTTTACTTATTCTGGCTTCGCTCCTCAGTATGCCTACAGAACTCCATGCAGATATGCTTGGGAGAATGCCATTACTGAAATCAAAATCCTACTGAGCAGCAGTATCCTGATTTCCTAAAAACTCAAATTCATAGACACCTAATGACCAGGCAAGAGAGGAATGTGCTAAAATAAAAAATCTCAAAATTATCCTCTCAACTGCAGAACTAGTTCATCAATATCATTGGGAAGAGCTTTATATCCTCTAAGCAAGAAGAATGAAAATAAAGAGCAATCTGTGTTCCCATGAGCTGTGCTGTTGACAGTGAAGAAAATAGAGGACCAAGATACTGCAGAAATAGTCTTCCAGTAACAATTACTCTCCTCTATTAGTGACTTTTATTCTTTTTTTCATGCTGAATCTCAGCATTTGCATAGAAAAATTGAGCTGGGTTTAATCGTCCAAAGTGTACTTCCAAAGTGTAAATCTAATGTATTTTTTGAAAGGATAAGATAGGATAAGATAAAATAGCATGGGATTAGGAGGATTTTTCAGATACTAAACACAAAAAGTAAGGGTAGAACTGGCTGCATAATGTGTAAGACCAACTAGGACATAAATTTAGGTTCTTATGCATTCTTTCTCCCTTCTAATGCAGTTGCAAAATATGTAGCTTTTGCAAATTTTATGTCAGAAGCAGAGGGAGGAGAAAGCCCTATCCCTTATTGCTAAAGAGACAAAGATAAGAGGGAGTTTTCAGGGACAGGGCAAAGAAGAACAACGGTAGCTTTGACAACAGACACAGCTCTGCACGACCACAGTCTCTGGGTTACATTGAAGGTCTAACTAGGCATGCTCAGTTTGTTTTGGACCCCATATATAAATACATATGACTTTAGCCAGAGGTGGTAACTTCTGGCAAAGACTGAAGTAAATTAATGAAGAGGAGGACAGCCGTGCTTGTTCTTCTCTACAGGTGAATGGATTCCTGCTCCCCATGAATTGTTTGCACAGCTGATGCTAAATCAATTGATAGAGCAGAGACTCAAACACACAAACACATGCTGCAGATTATACAACTATCCAAGCAGCTACACAAGGACATTGAACAGATAACTAAAACATTTATCTATGCCAGCCAATTAAACATAACTTGTGTGTTAACCTGTAATTGGATTCCAATCATACGTCATATGGATCAATATGTCAGCCCACTAAAAACATTACTAACAAACACATGATTAAGGAGTTGAGGGACCGTTGTCAATATTTCATGTGTGAACTCTGTCCTGAAGCATCCTCCCCATCCTCTCCCACAGGGTCTGGCCTGCACTAGCTCAGTCTGCTCTGAGCTTTTGCACAGAACCCCACTCCTCAGCAGGGAGTGTTGCCTGCCATGCCTTGACCTGCTGGGATGGAAGCAGACCAGTATTTAGGAAAGCTGGATAATTCAGTGCCATTCCAGTTGCCCTCTGCACATTGACTGTGTGACTACATCCGTATTAATGCTTTATACTTTACGTGTTATTTTTCCTGCAAAGGATGTTTGATGTGGGTGGACAGCGATCAGAGAGAAAGAAGTGGATTCACTGCTTTGAGGGAGTTACTTGCATCATATTCTGTGCTGCACTCAGTGCCTATGACATGGTTCTAGTGGAAGATAAAGAAGTGGTGAGTCAGGATGGATAAACAACCCTTTTTTCTACTAACTTTTAAGGTACTGTCTGATGGCATATCAGAACTATTTCTGATGCCCAACAGCAATTTAAAGGCTATTAAGCTGTATTGGTTCTTGCTAGAGAAGAACATTACAGTAAAAAATGACACGAGGATGAGGTGTGTCAAACCCCTGCTCACCTTTTGCATTTCCACAGAACAGAATGCATGAAAGCCTTCAGCTGTTCAACAGCATCTGCAACCACAAGTGCTTTGCAACCACTTCCATTGTGCTGTTTCTAAACAAAAAAGACCTCTTCCAAGAGAAAATAACAAAAGTTCATCTCAATATCTGCTTTCCTGAATACAGTGGTAAGTTTGGGGTTTTCAGAGGAAAATATATTCAAATGATTACTGTCAGCCGTGCAGTAAGGGTGGTGACTTTGGCTCATTGTATTTTCTTTTCTGTTTCCCTCACTTTCTGCTCTCTTTAGAATGTGCTTAACTATATGACACTGTTTTACTCAATTGTGAGCATTTCACTTCAAAAATGAGGCCTTCTATTTAGGAACTGGAATTTAAACTTGGGTGAGCAATTTACACAAAAAGCTCTCATGCCTAAGGCCTAAGGTTAACATCATAATAAAAAAGCCTCATTTCCTAGTAACAGTGAGAAAATCCAAGTTGAAAAGTTTATTCTTTGTCTCTTACTATGATCTTCAATAGGACTAAATACATTTGAAGATGCGGGAAATTACATCAAGAAACAGTTCCTAGACTTGAACATAAGGAAAGAAGACAAGGAGATATATTCTCACTTGACATGTGCCACAGACACACAGAATGTTAAGTTTGTTTTTGATGCAGTCACAGACATCATAATCAAAGAAAATCTGAAAGACTGTGGGCTTTTCTAGCCATTCCCTCGCTTGCTTCATCTCTGTCCACCTCCTCTCATCCTGGTGCTGACTGAAGTAAAATAGGAGGGAAGAAACAATATTAATTAGGCTCTAGTTAGCTGCCAATTGAAGCTTTGGGCTTTAGTTAGCTTTGTGAATTGAAGCCTGAGAATTGCAGAACAGTAATAGCTTTCTATATGCCATAAGGAGGTTTAAAAAAAGGTGTTCCTGCTCTACAGAAATGCTAGGCACTAGTAATTTCTGCTGGAATAAAAGGGAATTTCTCATTGAAATCCATCGATATGAAGGTAAACAGCTCTTCTTGGGAAGCTGGGGATGACTCTGTACCAGTTTTACAATGTGGAGAGGGAAACATATAAAAGAGACTAGGTAATAGACATTTATTTGCATTTAAAACCTTAAGAAAGCCATAAAACAAAACAGTTTTGTTTATCTATCACTAGATTTCAGCTCGTTACTTTTCTATTTTCGTGCTAAATTCACAATTGAAAATGACATTACATTAATTAGCAGAAGCAAACCCCCTAGATTTAACTGCTTTATGATGAAAAGCAGTGCAAATCTGTGCCTTTTATTATACTATTTTGATAGAAGAGCTTTTGATAGAAGATGCACATAAATGACATGTATAAAATTCACTTGAGCTGCTATCTTGTTTGTAGAAATAAAACAGTAAGATGTAGACAAGACTTGTCATTAGTGCACCAAACTTGTCACTGCTGCCTCCCGGTGTGCTTCAGCAGTCTTCCTGTCCAACAGGGGTGTAACTAGCATTTTTGACTCAGTGGGTGGAATTTCCAGAAATGAGGGTGACTTCAATGATGTGAAGACATGGCAAGCCCCAGGTGGACGCAAGGGACTGGGGTAGCAATCTTAGCTGAATCTGAACTAACAAAATAAATGCAAAAAACTACTGCCCCCTACCAAAAACTGTTTGACTGTAAAGAAATTGATAGTGGAATGCATGCAGATACCTGTATTGATGAAACAGGACATGAAAGGGAAAAAACACAGAAAAATATGAGAGTTTAAGTACAGTAAGATAAACCTAACAGAAAGCATTACTAGGTTTTGGGTCGTGCAATAGCACCCAGATTGACACCTGCCAGACTAAAGGCCAGTCTCTCTTTGCTTCATTTTGAAAAACATATGCATAAAGCCTTAGCTAGCACTGTGCAAGGAGCAGTTCTGAGCCATAAAGACGACAAAAAGCAATTTCTACTGCTAAGATTTCTATTACTGCCTGATCTGTAATGCTTCACTTGATTTATTCCTTGTTTGTTTTGAAAACAATAAATTTCCAATGCTAAGGTTTCTGGATTCCCTTCCTGCAATAAATCTCATTTAAAATCAACAATTTAAACTGTGATGGTGTCAACATTCATTTCAGATGGCTTGATGGCATAACAAAAGCCAAGATGTTAAAAAAATAATCAATCCAGGAACAAACACATCTCATTGTTTTATTTTTTTTGCCTTAACCCACTTCAAGCAAAAGGCTAAGAAATTGGATGGACTTTACACTATAGCCTGGAAGTTAATACATATAAAACTATACAGGATGTATTTTTTCTTACTTTGTGTTTTAAGAAGTTAAGTGGGCCACTGGTAGATTCAAAATACCTGGACACAGGGCTACTGGTCTGATCCACCTGTTCGCTTTTTTTGTCCTCTGGAACCTGAGTTTCTGGCAAATCAATGGCAGGGGTGAGTTCCAACCGTGTGATCTTCCAAGGGGAATAACTGTGGGAGGTGTACTTGGGGTCCCTGTGCCAAAAGGGCTGCAGAGGAGTGCTGGAGGGAGCAGAGCAGGGTACCAGGACAGTAACGCCAGTGCTTTGCTCTATGGGGCAGTCCCATGGATGCTCAAGGTGAGGGTAGGCACAAGGTTAGGTGGCAAATGTGGTCCAAGAACCCTTGAAGGTGCAATCTGTGTCTGACCAGAGATGCACTGCCAGGTCCCTGAGGCCAGGAAAATGCTCTCCTTTGGGCCAAAACACCAAGACAGGACCTTTGCTTTGCTGTGAAGGAGCGCTCCTCACTGACAAACAATGCAAAGACAAGCCCCGCTTCACTGTGCCCTCTGTGCAAACCCCTCAGCGTGTTTACATTCACCACAGGAGCAGCTTCGTGTCAAGTCGCGCCGGCTGAGGCTCCCAGGTGCTCTCCCTCCAAGGACACCGGCCTTCGCCACCACAGCAGATTGCTGCTGTGTCCCTGCTTGAGCAGGGGGGTTGGACTAGATGATCTCTAGAGGTCCTCAACCTCAACCATTCTGTGATTTTGTGTGATTCTGCTGCAGGTGGGGATTGCTCAGGGGATCACTGCACACAGATGCACTTGGGAGATTAACCAGGGAAAGACTGACACAAACAGGCGTCAAAATCCCAAACAATCATTTTATTTCTGTGTTTAAGGGACACAATTTACATCGCCGCCGAGCAGTTGGCTCATGCCACGGTGGCAGCAGACAGTGATGGACACCTGGGGCATGTGGACGACCAGCAAGTCTCGAGAGGCTTGCCAGCACTCCCTTGCTTCTCCGAGGCAAGCGCAGAAACCCCAAAGAGCAAAGAGCACCCCAGAGCACGGGGCAGGGGACTGAACGGCTCTCGGGCGGCCCCGGCTCCCCGCGAGCCGCCCGGCTGCGTCTCCTCCCCGTGGCCGCGCCTCAGCGGCCGTTAACAGCGCGCGCCGCCCGCGGCCACCAGGGGGCGCAGCGGCACTGCCGTCACCCATGGGTCCCCTCTGACTTCTTCCCTCCATATATCCATAAATATTTATGTATAAATATACTCATTTTGCCCCTAAGGAAGCCTTTTGTGCCTCCCAAGGGCTGCATATTCCCCGGGAGGGCTGGGCGTGCTGGGCTGGGGAGGAGGGAGCTCTCTGCCCTGCGGACAAGAGGGTGCCTTTTTATTTGCAATTTCCTGGAAAGAGTTGTGGGCTAGAAGCAGATTTAGTGCCCACCAGTGCCAGCGTGGTGCTCTCACCAAGTCCAGTATCCATTAGATGAATGGCAGAGTAAAAGGAACATAACACTCCTAAATAAAACATCAGTTCCCGTTCTCCTGTGTCCAGCTAGAGATTGATTGCCCCGGACAGCAAGCGAGATCGTTCGCTCTTAAGGATGGACTAATCCCATAAGCGCCTGAGCTAATTAAGTGTCTCCCAACTTAACTTGGAGGGTCATTGAGTGATATACACCTGTGATATACACCTATACCAGTACTGACTTCTTTACCAAGTCATGAGTTATCACAGAGATAAATCTTCTCTTCTCATTTTTGTTGAAAAAGGCTTATTATGCAGAAGGAAACCTTTGAAACCAGGTGGAAACAGGAAACTTGACTTTCATAGAAAAGATAGCTGGGGGTTTCCAGACAATCCTCCCAGAAATTTGTCTGCATTTTGCATTAAATAAGAGAACACAAGAAGAGCTCTGTGAGGGGGGACCTGAACTTCAGACCCCTTTGCTACCAGCAGAATAGGAGAACATCTGTAGTCCATGGGGCAGGAAAAGAGTTAGATTCATAGTAAATATCAGGGTTTGAAAAACACCACTTCTTTAGATATCCAGGTTTAAACTGTGTGTCAGAGGGCCCTCAGAATAAGAATGGAGAGGAGCATGCGTATTACTCAATCCATACTTTTTATTTCCTCATTCATTGCTGATTTCTGTCCCACAAGTTATGCTCTGTCCTCCATTTTGGATTAGGGCCTGAGCAAGGGTTAGGTTAAGCCTTAGAAAACCAAGACCGTGGTGCATTATAGAGGGCATACCATAGCATTGGGTGTAGTAACCTATATCCTTGGGATTGGTAGTCATTTCCAGAGTTTAAAGATCTCTCTCAGCATTAGAGAAGGAACTAAACATGATTTCAGAAGAATTATTCTCTATCAAAAACAGAGAGCCAATACATATAAAACTTGGAGCCAATATACAGACTACTTTAGCTGTTTTTTGTAGCTGATGAGACTATTTGGAGATCATCACAGTGAGAAAGAGCTCAAATGAAAGCAGAAAATGCATGTAAAAAATAATGCTCTCAGTCAGAATCCTAAAACAAATAGTATGATTTACAATTTTGGGTACAAGAAACAAAACAAAACAATGAAAAGAGAAATTGAAGAAAAAAACATGAGTTGAAAAGCCTTAAAGAAGATTATGAATTGAAAGGCCTTTCAAGACACAGTAAAATGAAGGCTTCTCAGCCAGATCCTACTAGTGACTGTGATTATATCCTGAACTCAAAGGCTGGATGTAGGTGACGCAGCAGGAGCCCATAAGTAACGTGCAAAGGGAAGAGACACATAACCTCCAAGATCATAACCTTCAACTATTACTCAGCTTTTCCTAATGTTCAGGGGGCTTCAGGATGCAGCAGGAAGGTGGGCTTCTGAACCTGTACCCAAACCATAAGTATAATTCTTATCGCATTTCTTCCCTTAGCTAGAAATCAGATTGATCCCACAAGCAGAGAATGATGAGAAAAAGAAAAGCCACCTAGAGTAGTTTGAAGCTCTCATTCTAGCTCTCAATCTAAGTACTATTGATATTTTAATTGCAAAATAAAATAAATAAAATAAAGGATCTGTTGTTATCACTTGTCCTCAATTAGAGTGTCCTTCATAGCACCATAGCCTAGTAAACAGAGCCTTGCCACTGCTAGTAATAAGAAGTCACTGGCTTTGTATAAAGTTAACACAGGTCTCAGGCCTTGTCAGGTTTTGTCTGGACTTGTATCAGCTCAGAGCTTTTTGCTGGCTTGTTTAGCTGTGGCAACTGTTGTCTAATGACCAGGTGGCTATTGCTCGTTTGTTTTAGTTTTGCATAGCTTTGTATAATAGCATGTTGTGATGCCTGTTGCTAAAAGTTTTGATATAAATAGGAATAACAAGTAATTCTTCTTTATAAAATGAACTATCTCTGACCCTTGACAAATGATATATAAAGAAGTAAAGATATGGTGCAATAGCAGTGGCCTTGAAGTTCTGGGCATAGGATGGAGCTGGTGCTGGCAGTGGGGCCTGAATAGGGAACCAGAGGGACCTGGACAGACTGGACAACTGGGTGGTGAGAAACCTCTTGCAATTCAACAAGGCCAAGTGCAAGGTCCTGCACCTGGGGAGGAATAACCCCAGACACCAGTACAGGCTGGGGACTGACCTTCTGGAGAGCAGCTCTGCGGAGAGGGACCTGGGTGTCATGGTGGATGATAAGTTGACCATGAGGCAGCAGTGTGCTCTTGTGGCCAAGAAGGCCAATGGGATCCTGGGGTGCATTAAGAGGAGCTTCTCCAGCAGGTCGAGGGAGGTGATCCTGCCCCTCTACTCAGCCCTGGTGAGGCCACATCTGGAGCACTGTGTCCAGTTCTGGGCCCCACAGTACAAGAGGGATGTGGAGCTGCTGGAGAGAGTCCAGCGCAGGGCCACAAGGATGATCAGGAACATCTGCCCTATGAGGAGAGGCTGAGGGAGCTGGGCATGTTCAGCCTGGAGAAGAGAAGGCTGAGAGGGGACCTGATCAGTGTCTATAAGTACCTCAAGGGAGGCAGTGAGGAGTATGGGGCTGGCCTCTTTTCAGTGGTGGCCACCGACAGAACTAGAGGTAATGGCCACAAACTGAAGTATGAAAAGTTTCACAGGATCTTAAGGAAAATTTCTTGACAGTGAGGGTGACAGAGCCCTGGCACAGGCTGCCCAGAGAGGTTGTGGAGTCTCCTTCTCTGGAGACCTTCAAGGCCCGCTTGGACGCAGTCCTGTGCCACGTGGTCTAGGTGACCCTGCGTGTGCAGGGTGGGGGTTGGACTAAATGATCTCTAAAGGCCTCTTCCAACCTTAAAGGTTCTATGATTCTATGATAGTAGAGGCCCCCCGCCAAGGGCTCACTTATCATTGATGGGACTGCAGACTTAGGAGCTGGTATTTTAGGGATATAGGGCAAGAACCAATTGTCAAAAGGGCAAAAAAGGGCAAGAACCAATTGTCTTTGCATATATAAACTTCACCATATAAAAACAAACGGAACAGAGTTGCAAGCCAGTGGAGAAAAAGCAGATATGTTAATAAACATAAAAATTGGCCTGCTAGAGCAAGGAGAAAGTAGCAGTCAACATCACATGCTGATTTGCAAAGAGGAGGAGAATTCCCTGCCGTAAATATCACACTGCCCCCAGCAAATATTTCAAACTGACAAGTTCCTCTAACACCTCCTCACACAGAATGTATCCATCACCATTAGGACCCAGAGAAGCAGTGAAGGGGTAAATGAACCCAGAGAAAAATCTGTACATACTGGAAAGATATTTTAGTACAAGTTTGATGAGATTTATTTTTTATCAAGTGAATAATTTAGGCTCTATAGTAACACTAATAACATTATCTGTTTGATGTATTTTGGTAATTGAATATATTGAATCTTTAAACTAGACCAACAAGTCTTGGCTTCAAATATAAGACGTGGTCCCCTCTTTGCTCATAACAAGATTTCCAGCACAGCATGTGTGGCATAGACACATTTCCAGGGTTGATGTGCATACAGCTGGTAATATTACTCCTATTCCTGTGCTTTAGATGACTTCTAGCAGTGGGGACAATATAACAGAAAAAAAAAATCACCACATTTGATATCACACCTCTTCATAACTCTTTCTGAGCTTCTCTTTTTAAGAGATTCTGCATAATTCCATTTTCTAATTTTATCTCAAGTTTCTTCAGTATTCATTTTGGTATGGATTCTTCCAGAAAGTAAAATAAAAAAGAAATAATTTGTTGCATAGAATATTATTTCTTTTACTTCCTCTGAGGACTCTTCAATGTGCAGCATTAACCTGCTTAAGCAGTGCTCAAGGTTTGTGGCTCTCAGTGCATTGACATAAGTTGTCATTTTTTGTTGATACTATTGATACAATACTGTAAATGTGATTTTGATAGTCTATGAATGTTTGAATGATCCACTTCTATTTTGATGTAAAAGTGGCATATAAAATTTCACAATGCTTTGTGTGAGGAAATGAACAAGTCCTTTTATGTGGGTAGAATCAGAAATTCTACTCAGCTGGCTGTGTCAGATCATTTTGTTTATTTTTATGTAGTAATTTTACCATATATAGAAAAGTATACAAACTGTACTGACATTGTACCCCTCTGTTACATAGAAGACATGAAGCATTGTTTCTCAAACTTAGATATTTCTGAGAAGGCTTCTGTTTATCAAGGACAGTATTTTTTTTTCCCTGACAGATTACTAATATACCCCTACAATTTCATGAAACAGACTAAATCTTAACTACTTTCACCTTTTCTGAAATTCAGAGGCTACAAGTGAAACGTACATGAGAACAACTTTTGGACTGTATGGCACATTTCAGGAATAACATATATCTACAAGTATTCAGTATTTCCCTTACTTAGGTTTCTGTCAGTCTTCTTTCCCCTTTAAATATTTCTTTGTTTTTTCATGCTGTCAGATTCATTCCTCCATCTTCATATATCTAATCACAGCAATCATCCAGAGAGATACTCTATGATATACTTACTTTTGCACAGCTTTGCTCTGAAAGGTGGAACATTTAAAATCCAAAGACCCTGATCATCAGTGACTGACTGTGTGAAAAGACTCACTGAAACAAGTGGTATTACTCTGGAATTTTTTACCCTGATGGGTAAAAAAACCCACCTCTGTGGGGGTCAAAATGACCAAGAGGGGCCAGTCAATAAACGTCCAAGGAACATTTTTCTGCTTGGGAATTAAAAAGAGGAGCAAACAACAGATGTCAAAAGGTGACGCTCTCTCTCAACTCTGAGTCAGGTACTCATTCTAATAAATTGAATTAAAGACTCTGCAGTCCATTTTTCACTCCACTAGGACATGTAAATCTTATTAGTGTCAATAAAAATTGTAAGCCTCTCAGAGAAGATAATACACACTCCTTATAATGTATATCCGTAAGGGGAATTACAACATGCCCTGAACCATTGCTGTAATGTTATAGAAAACCATAAATGCAACCATTTCTAAAACATTTTAAAAGCATAGGAATAGCTTATACATCATAGGAGAGAATGATGAACATCATGAAAGCTTTTTGTTCTTAGTACAATCCATTAAAAAAGAAAACATAAATTATGAGGAAGTTCATTGGGAGGATCATCCAAGGCCTTAGGACCCAAGGGTATTTACATACTGAGTACCCGCTGATCAAAATTTCTAACTGTGTTCATGCACCTGCACAAATCCTGCCTACAGAGCAGCAAAAAGCTATACAGTAAAATGATATAGATGAGGAATTCATCTGTCTGGGATTTTTCTCCAGAGACACAAAACTACAATTTGCCACCCAGCAGCAATATTCAGTGGCTATCTCTGTGACAGGGGATGCATGGAGAGGAATGAGATGAACTGCTATCCTACTTGCTTTATAGGGGAACTAAAAGTTGCCCATGCACTCCTAGTTAAAACTAAGATATGTTACTGTTGTGGGTTCATAGCAGTTGAGGCCAGATTAGCTTGTAAGTGTTTATCTTTAGCCCGCATATTCCCTCTGAGGGATGAGACAGCCACTAGTCTGCACAACATATGGCTTTGAAGTAAGAAACATAAAAATATTTCTTCTTTTGCTAGAACGCAGGTAACCTGGAAAACCTCTCCGAATTCCATGCACCTGTAATGCCCTCTAGTAAGGGAAGCAAGGGCTCATCCCATCACAGTCATTCTTATTACAAACAGATTTGTGAAAAGGGAGGTTTAATGACTCTCTTTTCTTAATTAACTTATTTTCTGCCTTTAAAACAGGCATTTATCTGGTCTGTGAGCTACATTACAGAACCACATAGATGAAGTTGGAAGGGATTTCTGAAGATTATCTGGTACAACTCCCCTGCTCAAGAAGGATCTGCTCAGGACTGTATCCAGTCAGGTTTTCAGATATCCTCAAGGATGGAGATGCCACAACCATCCAGGGCAACCTGTTCCAGTGTTTAGCAACCCTCATAGTAAAAAAAGTATTTTCTTATGTTTGGGTGGAATTTCCTTTGTTTCCATTTGTGCTCTTTGCCTCTCATTCTGCCACTGGGCACCACAGAGAAGAGTATGGCTCCATCTTCTTGACACCCCACATCAGATCCCCCCTATTCCGGCTATCTCACGAGAGATCTCTCTTCATGAGAGGTGCTCCACTGCTTTAATCATCTTTAGCATCCTCTGCTGGACTTGCTCCATGTCTTTCTTGTACTGGGGAGCCCAGCACTGGACCCAGCACTCCAGCGTGTGGCCTCACTGGGGCCGAACAGAGAGGAATGATCACGCCCCTTCACCTACATGCAATGCTGGCAATGTCTTCCTAACGCAGGCCAGGATACCATTAGCCTTCTTTACTGCAAGGGTACATTGCTGGCTCATGGTCAACTTGTTGTCCATACCCACGTCCTTCTCTGCAAATCTGCACTCCAGCGGGTCAACCTGCAGCCTGTACTAGTGCAGGGGGTCATTCATCCACAGGTGCAGGATTTTGCATTTCCCTTATTGAGCTTCCTGAGGTCCTCACCACCCTTTTCTCTAGCCCATAGATGTCCTTCTGAATGGCAGCACAATCCTCTGGTGTATCAGCCAGTCTTCCCAGCTTTGTATTTGCTAGACATCAGTTGTAGTTATTGATAAATCATATCACACCATTGAATTTTGAGCAAAACCCAGCATGAATTAAAAATTAGTGGATTGCTCTGCTCAATGTCAGTGACATGATGCCTTCTGAGATATTTTTTCCTCACACTTAGGTTGATCTAATAACCTTTTTTCTCTCTCTTATTGGACTATTATTGGAAAGCCAATATAAATATCATTTAGTAGTTCTACTTAAAATTGACATTCACTCTATATGGTATTAATAATAGAGCAATAATTAGTAGTTAGGATACATGTTGCCTCTTTGAGAATGTCCACTGCATTTTTATGTATTTCTGAATGTCAGTGACTAAGTTTACACTCTTGCTTATTTCCTTGCTTTTATTTTACATGGGATCAATAAAAACTTTGTTGAATAGTGTGCCTAATTGTTTAATCTGGGGTCTTCAATTCAGTGTTTAGAGGGTAGTTAGAAAAACAAGGGCCATTTGATTCCCTCGTATAAAAAAAATAAATAAGCCAGTAGCTAATTAGAAACTCTAAGCAGTGTTTTCCTTTACTTTTTATGATAGGAAAGCTGGATTTTAATAAAATACACTTAACTGGACTAAATGAATTATTGTTTACTTTTAACAGCTCATAACCATTTTTTGTATTATAAGTAATCTTAAATTGTAAATGACACTGCTCTGAAAATCCACAGGAGGCAGAAAAAATACCTGGAATACTTTATAACAGATACAGGGCTTCAGACAGTGGGAACTGGAGAGACTAGGGGAGATTAACAGACCTCAAAGAAAAGGGAATGAAAGGAAGGATGGGTGCATTCGCACACTAAGATATGCCTATTGTCCCCTTTGAAAACCATTTTTATTTTCATAATCATGCATGTTATGACTTTTAAAAATGTCAAAACTGAGACAAAATGTCTTGGTGTTGTTGAGAGGTAACATTTTGATGAATCTCAGTGTTGTGTTTCCCTTTTCATGTGATTAGGTCTGTTACAAACATAGGCAAAGACAAATGTTGAGCATCTCAGAACCTTCCCTAATGGAGAATGCTAATTCTCTGCTTAGCTCTGTCGAACAGCATTCGCTTTCTTGGTGTCATTTTGTGTGCTCTTGGAATGACCTACATCAGTAGGATGTGTACAGAAATGTTTTAGTACTTTGACTTTGCACCAGCAGAGAGCAGTAGCACCCCCATCATTAAGGGCTAGGCCCTGCAAGGTGTGATCTTCTCTATTCAGTGTAGGTACCCCATAGAACATATGGGCACTAAGTCACTGTTGGGAATCATAAAGATCTCTCAAGATCAGATCTACATATGTTATTGTAGTCCTCCTGAATCAGGACCAGCATATGAGATAGTGCTCAGCACTTCTATGACCTCAGTTATGTGTTTCTTTAGGCTGGCAGGAACAGTGAGGAATTCTGCTCACAGTATTTGGTTAGAATGACCATCCTTCAGATCACAAATATAAAGGAACTGCTGCTTTCCCCTTACAATATTTAGCATGCAATTGCTTTTATAATCTGTTTACCAAGTTTAGGTTTATTAGATTTTCATCCATAAAACAATCTTTATATATATATAGCTCAGTGTTTATATTATACCAAGATTTCTACCTCTTGAAAAGCCCGTTCATGCAAACAGAAACCTTCTGGTTCCATCAGGCCCCAGTAAATGCCTGTTTACATTATCTCTGTGATCTGTAACAACAGAACACCCAGCTGAGCCCTGACAGGTTTACAAGAGCAATGAATCCTTGAGGTTAAGATATCAAACATCCACTTGCTAATTGTGACATTAATCTCACACTGTCTGCTGAGATGTTAATGCTGTGCTAGAGCTACATTGCCATTTAAAGTCATTTCATCCTGTAGTGCAAGTCATGTGGTTCTGACTGCTGGTACAGATCCAACAGATGGATTGTGGAGGAGTAGGAGGCAGAAAGCAAAACGCAGACTTACTGATTTAAAAGTGCGGTGTATTAAAAGCTTGCCTCTGATTTTAGATTCCTTGTTCTTAAGCATGCAAAATAAGGTGACAGCTCACTGCAGTGCAGTCAGGTAGCTCACGCAGGCATGCAGACCTGAGCACTGGGAGACACTTCTGCCTCATTGTTTACACAGGGTAAACAGTATTAGACACAGACAAGAAGCTCCTGAAGCAAAATACACCGCTCTGAGTCGTGTGGTGAAGTGAAGCAATAGCAAAGAGTTGAGCAAGTCAGAGTGAGTTTGCAAAAGCCAGCATGCTGCAGGAGGAGCTCAGTACAACTGTCAGGACCTGCCATTGAAAAGGTTTTGCATGGGAAACAAACTGGCTTTTCCAGAATTAAGTGGTAGCCCAGGTACCTCTCTGCGGAAGAGTGTAGTAGTGTAATACTCCAAAGTCAGGCCTCCCTCCCTAGGTGTTTTTACGAAGGGGAACAAAGTAACTTCTAGCGCTTTGCTACAAATAGTCAGCATCAGCCAGAATTGGGCCCTCAAGTGCATTCATCTGGTAAGCAGGTTCTCAAAAATAACAGGGTATAAGATTTGTGAAGATAAGAAAAAGGTCCAAAACTTTGAGTATACATGGAAATTTTCTTTTTTCTTATTCTTTTTTAATATTAATTGAATGCTAAAATCACATAACATCCACCTAATGATAGGGAAATGCAACATATTATGGAATTTACATACCCAATCAAAGTCGCTCTAAAATCTCCACATTGAATTGTTACAAAGAAGAGAATCTTTGAACAAAAGTCCTGCAGGAGATGGAACATGTGGTAGCTTTAGAGATGATTGCAAGAGTACTTTCATAACTGAAAAAAAAAAAAAAAAAAAAAAAAAAAAGGCTTACATATGCTTTCAGTGAAAGTTCGTATATCAAATTCTGGCAGACATGAGACTAAGACAGAGAAGTCAGGAAAGCTACAGCCCATTCTAGGGAAGCAGCTGCTGCCATCTGGATTTGACAGAGAGCTGTCATAACTGAAAACATGTTAGCCAAGAAGCAATTTGCTTTTAACATCAGATTTCTGAAAGGCTCGTCCTGTTCTCTTTCCTTTTCTCCTTCCCCCTCTCTCTAAATAGTTCATTAAGAAGTGGATCTTTCTTGCTCAAATTGCAGCAGGCACATATCAGATTTTTTCACTTATGCATTAATGGATTCATCTTGTTAGCCTCGCTGTTTGGTTTCTACCTCCTCAAGGCTTCAGTACAGTATGGTACAATATGAAAGAATAATGTTAATGTAATCAGTGCTGTGAAATGAAATTAATAATGACTGTTTATTCTGGCAGGCTGAACTAGGCACTAACATGGAGGGTTCCTCATAAATAGAGAAACTGAGGCACTGAATCATGCTAGAGCATTTCTTTCCTAGGTTCTTTGTCTTCCCTTTCTTCCTCAGAGCAAGGTAATTTGCAGTGAAATATAGGCAAATTGCAGTGAAATTTAGGCAACAGTGTATGATGAAGGAAAAAGTATGCGATGTGGTGAGGCCAGATCTTGCCCCCAGCTTCTCCCAGACAGTCCTATAGCACCAGTGAAGAGTGGTGCTATATAAAAACTCCATTACATGTTTTCAAAACAGGTAAGTCTTTCAGCTGTATGAGGAGGGGTCCAAGTCAGCAGTACCAGCCTTACAAAAAGCTCAAGTAGAGCTGTAGGTTGGTAATTTCCTCCCATGCCTTGTGACAAGCAATCCAAAGGTTTTTTAACCTTCTGGAAAGGATTTTTCATTATTTGCCATTTTTTCACTTCTCCTGAGTGTAAGGTGACGTGGATAATCATGCTGAATGTGCGTGGATCTTAGCATTGATTACAAAGAGAGAATCTGAAAATTGTATTTCTAACTTTGACTTCTCAGCACACTCCTGGAAAGGAACTGGCTGAAACATCTTGGCCTACAAGATGCAGGGAGTCATCTCATATAAATCAGAACAAACTGGTGTGCCAAAATTTACATATGTGCATACCTTCTAGCATCTTTATATGAAAATATGAAAAGTTTATGGGTTGCTCTTGATATTTTCCATTATACTGAGCCTTCCCAGGGGAATAGAGGCCCAAACACTCCATAGTAATAGATATTTTCTCCCAAGCAGTTCTGAAAGATAAGACTCCATTTTCTGCAGTTACATTATGCTACAATTAAGAAGCTGCTAACCCAACAACATAAACAACACAAAACTTTAAACTCATAATGGTTTTAAGTTTCTTTCTTAACAGTAGACAAAGTGTTTCTTATACTTCTTATAACCTGTAATAGTTAAACTTTACACTACTCAAATTGTGCAGCAGCCTTTTAAAGAGGCTGTTCATTTGCTTTAGAACTTTCTATTTAAGGCTCTGGTCTTTAACATTTATGAAGAACAACAGAGATTCATGTTTCCCCTCTGGCTCCTTCAGGACTAGGATTTCATATGTACTTCATCTGTTACAAAACCTTGTTTCTATGTTTGCCTATCTATTGTCATGAACGTCTACAGACCTGTGTTTGTGTGCATTGATCTTTGTATAAAGAGTGATAAAAATGTAGGGACTTCCTTCACATATTAATGTATATGAGGAGTTCATAAGAGATGTGATTTGCAGAGATGTAATATGATGACTGGTGTGGAGGATGTGGAAGATCATTTGTCCTGGAAATTGGTGGTCTTTATGAGAAATAATGGTTTTACAGATCTTCCTCCTTTACAGGCCCCTCAAAGGTTTCCTATTATTGTCTTTTATCAGCTGCCAACAAAGACCATTTAGAGGTACATTTAGTAGGAGTCCAAAGAAATGTTCTGGTTTATTAACCAAGCCCAGTGAAAAATCACCAACTTTGGGCATGTTACCTGATGGGGAAGGAAGCCCCACAGAAACAATAATGTCTGATATGCAGCCTACAGTTTAATTCAAAGAAACAAATCCCATTCCTCTTTTCTATCAATCCTATAAGAAATACCTGAGATGATAGCTTTTTTCCACAATTGTTTTCCCATGCTGGAAAAACTATCCAGTGCAGTCTTCCAATTCAAAGTGCCTCAGTACTCAGTGAGTTCAGCTTTCTCCCTGACCAACTCGATAACAAATTCCCAGGGTGCTGGATGAGTGTGCTCTTACAGGCCGGACATACATCATCCGGTAAATTCAGCCTCCTTTTAACTACAACGAAGCAGTGCATGACAAAGTATAGAAGGGATTATAAAGGCAGTGACTGAAGAAACAATCCTCTTCAGAAGAAAAGGCAAAAAGCAAAGTCATTTTTCCCTCCTCTCCCACTCTCCTGACTACACACAGGTGCTGTATGAGGCAGTGGAAGCGATAAAACACCTTAGGGCCTTTAACAGTCTCTTGCAAACTCCATCCAAGAAAAGATGCTGGAGCGGGAGTAAAGGATATGAGGGACACAGAGGGTATCCTGGAAGGATGTCATTCTCAGGATATTCTTGGTTGTGGAGCAGTCCCTTAGCTGCTCTTTATAGACTGTCACATGATAAGGCCACTCTCACTCACAGCAGGAGTCAGAATGGCTGATTCTGACTCCTGGAATCAGTAGTTGGTTATTTTAAGTAGTGGTTTGGTTACATTTATTCTGATAATAATTGCAGGGTTTTAGGCAGGGTTGCATAAAACAACACTGTTAAGCAAATGTCTTCACCAGGGCTCTACAGTTCTAACATTAGAATAAGGAGGTTGTCCATGTTGGAGTACAAATTAGTAGAAATTACAGCAGTGCATCAGTAATACCGTTCTGTCAGTTTGAGGAATTGGGGTAAAAATATTTGTAAGTATAAGACTGCTATATCAGTTACTCAGTAGTTGAAAAAGGGGTATCCAGTACAAAGTTTGATGAAAGCATGAGTTGCTTTCATTAGTGCCTTGGAGGTTTAAGATGCAGTGGAACAGTTTTTTATAAATGTGTACCTATCCTGCATATTAGTAGAAGGAGATTGACATCTCCTCCTAAAAATTAGATTCCCCAAGTCTACTTAGAATTCTCTCAGCATCAACCTCCCATATGAGGAAGTGATAGAAGTCTGGTTTTGTATGCATCCTAATAAACCAGAAAACCTAGTACGGGTTTCAGCAGTTTCAGGGTCACAAATATAACATCAAGTGTACAGAACTGGCTCTATGTTATAGAGACTGATAGTCTGAGCTGGAATGGCTCATGACTGCTGCCAGCACTCAGTGCTATTCCTGTCTGTGGCTATACCCAGTGCTGCCATTACCCAAGGCAGCCTCTATCAAAAATGCTTTCAAATTCCTCATTAAGACTATTGCAGCTGGAAACATTTTAAGCAATCAGTTTCTTTCCCACTACAGATGAGCTGTGAGAATGGAAGTTACTTTTCAGAAGAATTTCAAGATTTTAATGTTTGACTGCATTCTGATAGGAATCAGTGTTCCAGATTTTACCTTGAAGATAATTTTAAAAAGCAGACAGACAAAAGAAGTCTGAAGTCATCCTCAATGTTTACTTTTGTCAAAACTGAAATATTTTCATGCTGAGTTTTCAAGATATTATATTTGGATAGTTTTTTTTTTTAAAAAAAAAAAAACTTTAAAAAATAGTCTTAGGAACTAAACTATGTTCAAACTTTGCTCAAAAACAAAAATTAAAAAGTTTTGCTCTGAAAGTGTCCAAGCAAAATGTCTAAACATAACAGGAAATATTTTTACTTAAGAAAGTCTGTAGAGATAAATCTGATTTTACAGTGTGTTTTAGTTACAGCTAAAAGTACATTCACATGCAAAAGCAGTACCTCAAAATTGTTCTCAGCGGTCCTACTTGGGATACAAAAGTTCATCTAATTGGCATCCACCAGGATTATTCACTGATTCAAGATGAGAGACCAATTTACAAGGCAAAATTACATCCTCTGAGTAGAATAGGAACCCTGACATGAGAGTCGGCTTTGTCAGAGAGTCAGCTCTAAGTATTTTCAATGCAAATAAGGCTTCAAAGGATTGTTCTGAAAATAAATAAATAAACAAACCACAGTTAAGTAAGTAAGTGGTTTATTTATAAGCTTCTTCCTGTCTCATTCTTGAAGTATATTATATGGCTGCTTAAATAACTATATGAGGAATGAAGGTAAAGAAAAAGTTCTTAAAATTACAAAGGCCTTTCACTCTTCATCTCTCCCTGTGCTCAGCGAAAGTGCAAGCAAAGCACTGTCAGTTGGTAGGTTCATTCCTATGAACTGCGGGTGGAGTGGGAGGGCTCTGCCCTGCTTCCCTTTTCAGTGACAGAATGGGGGTGAGTGATTTGAAATTTTAATTAAATTCCTCTGAAGACAGCATAACTTACAATGTGAACCTTTTTTATGAGTTTTAAAATATCATACAAATCACAACTGCCTCTATTACACAATAATTTGTGATTACTTTGTGGCTTACAGGAGGTTTCTATCTTCTGCACAGATGATGTGTGATAAAATCATATAGAAGATAGGCCTAATATTGCAAGAATAGTTCAATATCTTAAGCTTCTATACCCTTTGCAATATAAGCAAAGCAGACAATGTTCTTCTGGGAGGAGTTACCGCTGTTTATCAAAAGGACTTTTTGTATTGCTACATAGTACTTAACCTTGTCTCTATACTTAAAGAACTACTCATTATATAAACACCCAAGTAATACCACAGTCATCAGCTTGTTCTTATTGTCACAGAGGGACCCAACACATACACAGAAAATATATGTGGAGACTGGAGAACAAAGTGCATATATCTGTCATAAATCTTCATGCTCTCCTTTTCCACATGTTGACATTTTTAAGCGATTCCATCCTAGCTGAGATAAAGCCCATGTTTTGCTGATGGAGGAAGAAAAGAGGTAGTATTTCTTCTTGCTTGGAAGACATTCAGATGCTATGGTGACAGGCATAATAGAAGTGCCTACATAGATTACAGTGAGAGAAAGAGAGAGAGACTGCAGCGCCAGAGCACTGCAGATAATCATAACATAATAGGAATATTAGATCACTGTAACTTTTTCTCTCAGGTCCTCTGGCTGAACTTCTGGACTCTTTCTCAGGGAAGAAGTTTTTAGGCTGAAAAACTATTTTGCTGCTTTTCAGTCACAAAAACATGCCCTTTTAACCTCTGAATTGCTAGGGAGGTGTTGTGGACACACAGCCATCAGTCATACCTTGAGGACCTTAGTTATATCATACAAACAGTGCTGCCCTAAGGGATATTCTGGGCAGGGTAACAAATGTGCAGCTGCAAAATCTGATTCAATTGCTGATGTCATGCGCAGCAAAATATTTCAAGTATATTCATGTTTTTATTTTCGCACTGTTTAATGGGGTGTTGCTATAGCCGTTTTTCCATCAGGCAGAGGATACTTTGTGCACACAGCTGCCTTTTCTCAGGCTGAGGGACCCCCAAGTTGTGTTGTAGACATGGACCCCATTCAAGGGGCCTGTTACCCAGCCAGCTGCCTGGATTTACTCCAGTCCTTCCTGTCTTTGTAGCACAGTCTGGGGTTCCTCCTGCCATGGCCACTAGTGAAGTTCAATTCCCTGTACACTAGTGTGTAAATCCCAGATGATTCCAGAGGATTTAGGAAAGTTCTTCTGGATTTATGCAGAATTTGGATATAGCAGGGTGTTCTTATTGGTCTCTGCTATGAAAAGCAGCAGAGCAAATAGATTTCTGAAGAAAATTCAAACATGTGCCTAGCTTTCCCTGTGATTTTCTTGGGTTGTCCCCCATAAGGAAACTTTCACCAATGGATGGGCATTCACAGGTCTCTCTCTGATTTGTTAACACAGTAACATAGATATTCAAATACACAACTTTGTATCTGCAAAACAGAAAGACATCTAATGCTATATACAATATCATCAAAAATTAATAAAAGCAGAGCATATAATCAAGATAACTGTGGAAATTAAGAGTGTATCTTATATGCAATTCTTAACAATCCTTTTAAAAGATTTTCATAAAGTAAATATAAGAAATATACTGCTTCCTAGCAACCAAATTCCTTCCAAGTTTCTGGAGCTCTCAAAGTCTGACCTCTGTCTTTCTGCTTCACTTACCAGAAATTCAGTTGTCTGAAGTCCCAAAGGTTTTTGGAGACACCAAGGGCTTTCTATAAATTCTCCTGTACCTCTCAAGAAATTGGAAAGCTTTGTGTGGTAAGGGATATTTTTGTTTGTTTACTTTGTTTAAATGTTTTCGTTTATGAACTTGGAGGAAAGAAAAGCAGAAATTAAAAAATAAAGAAGTATTTTTTAAAAAAGAAAAAAAGCAATCCAGACTTACTTTAATTCAATGCACTTAAAAAAACAAGCCATCTTAACTGACTGCTGGTACCCTCAACAGATTAGATGTGGTAAGTCTGGTTCAGAATTCTGGAAAATTGTTATTGCTGAAATAGCTTGTATATAAAAAGCTGGATATTGGCTGCTGAAGGAACATGATTAATAAGAGAAAATACATCAGAATGGATTTTTTTTTTGCATTCATATTCCATGGTATCCCAATTGTATATGCAAAAAATGTATCATCCTCTCCCAAAAGAAAAGTACAGATTATAGATAGCAAAGTAAAGCTTCTGCTTAGCCTGTTTTAGAAGAAGAAAATGGAAAAAATTGTTCTCAGAAGCAAACTCAAAACTAGCAAGGGGTTAATCGAAAGTAAAAGTTGGAACATTCAAACAGAGTAACAGGAGTATAGACATATTGGGTATATCAGAGATCTAAAGCTGTGTAAATTTATACCTCTGTGGTCAGACGGGTATAAGGAAGAAGTGGGCAATCTGTATTCTAGCCTGTCATAATACACATCAAACTTCAGATAGAAAACTTCTTTAGCTTGGCTCATTAGCTTGCACTCCTCAGCAAATGGGCTGTATTCGCACATCTTCCAGACCTCAAATTGGCTTTGCTTGTGTATTCAGAACAGGGACAAGTCAACTGCTGAAGGATGTGAAAAGATACCTTACTGTTTGAAAGACTTAGGTAGTTTTGTGGAAAAAATAATGTCCTTAGCTATGATTTAAAAGAAAAAAATCCAAAGTAATTGAAGTTAGAGACAGGACTTTCTTCATTATGGGAATATTCATTCCACCTCCAGGCATGAAAGGTTTATCTAGGCCATGTCCATTCTGTTGCTGTCTTCTGTAGCTCTGTCTTGAGCTTACCCCAAGGTTAAATTCACAGTATTGGAGACAGACTGGTAGTTTAAATGGATACAGGTCTAATCCAGAATAGTCATTTTGCTTTTTAACCTAAAGACTAAAGTCAGTGGAAAGAATTAAGCTCAGGAATTAGCGTACTAAGTAGGTCCACAGAGATCAGTGGTTCCAGTTTCCTTTCTACAGACCTAAAATCAATGTATAAGACTTCATCTATTAATTTCAAACTCTAAAATTTTCCATGCCTGAGGCACTTCTATTGTGACCATGAAACCTCTGCTATTCTATTTTGATGCTGTTCGTTACACACATTCCCTGCTTACTGATGGAGACACAATGTTTCTATCCTAGGAATTGTTGCAATGGTGAGTCAGAAAAGCACTAGAAGTACTGTTTTCTATAAAGTGATACACCATGGATATTTGTCCATATTGTAATAACTATAATGCTTTTTATTATCATTTATATACATTATATCCATTATATATCCATTAAACTTTATGTATGTATAAATATATATATAAAGACATCATATGCTAATTTATCTGAAAAGATATAAAATGGATTTTCATCCACAGGTATCTGCTTATTACATTTACAATATATAAAAACAGGCTTTTGGGTTTAGTTTTCTATGGAGGTGTATTTCCCAGAATCTGATGCTATTGTATGTATGACTGTAGCATACTTCATAATGGATTTTTTTCACATTCATATTTTCCATGACCTCCAAACTACTGAAGCAAAAATAAAACCCTAAGAATGGCTAGTATGACTATACAGCTAAGTATCAAAATAGTTTCTCCTGGCAACTGCTCTTGATATGCACCACTGCAGAAGAGCTTTCTGTCTTTTATGACCAGCTTCATTTGAAAGGTCCTGCTTTAACTCTTCACTCAGTGATTTGTAGACTCTTATTCAAAGCAATAGGACTATTGAATATTAAAATGATAAAACATTAATACAAACACCGGATTTCCAAAGGTGAATTCACTTTGCAAACTGGCATATTTGGATCTCAGAATATTAGATATTAGATACAATATGGTCTTTCACCATGGCAGGAGGCATCAGTGCAGCCAAAGCTGCAAGACAGCTATCCTAAAGGTCCCCAAGGGAAACAAGTGAACAAAGCAAGCGGCAGCAGTGTAACACAAATCACAGAAGAGTGATTTTAGGTACTAGTCGAAAGTATTACTCAGTTCACAAAAGCATCCACATTCTGCTATATTTCTTAGCCATTTCACATACCTTATGGTCTGAGAGATACTAATTCTCAGTTTCCTCACTGGAATCCTTTTCAGTGCAAAGAACTTTCCAAAAGATGCTAAAAATAGAAGTTGTAGCTTTATATGAAGGCACCTTCTTTCTTTTTAGGCAATCACTGTATACAGAGAATGCAAATACATAATCGGTGGGTCTTCCCATGAAGCAGTTGTTTGAAATAGAAGTTGTGTCTCTTTTATTATCTGCATTATTAAACAAATGTATCTGGAAATCTGCAGAGGAACAAATGGAACATTAATTTTGGAAATTTTAAAATGTCTTTTGATTTTAACTCCATTTCTTTTATTTCCGTGGAAGAACTTGACATCAGCACAAATACAAAATAGACCTTTAATAGAACCTTTGTTTACAGTCCTGCTAATCAGCCTGACTCATCCACAAATCTTATTCTCTGATGTATACTTACTTTCAGACTAGAATCACATTTTAATGAGAAAGGGATAGTGCTTTATTACACCTCCTAACAATGGTAATAATAGACATTCCTCCTCAATCTCCTGTAGGATTGCCTTGGATTGCTGCTAGAGCTACTACTCAGCATTAAAAGAGAATCGTTCTAATCTAAAAGTTAACAAACTTGTAGATTTTTAATTAATTAAGAACAAGATGTTTTCCTTCACTGCTTTACTCTCTCATCTTTCACTTTTAGTCCATCAGTTATCTAGAATTCTTTTTGTGCCCTACTGTATGAAATGATATGTTCTAAAGGAAATGTTCTACTGCAGCATTTGATATTTTTCAGCATATCTGAAAGCTTTATGGGACTAATCTATTTTCTATATTAAATACACCCTTTTTTGATAGGCTGTACAGGGTATGGAAGGAATTTCATTCAACCTTGCTGAGTAGAAAGTATCCAGTTAATTCAGACCTTCATCCAGCCAAATATAGATCTTTCTTCTTTCACTTCTTTTTATTCAATATAACCAATGTTGTTGATGTTTTCAGAACAGAAGAAAAAAATACATAGCATGAAAGCACCTCTTCATAAGACTCACTGTAGAATGTTGTTGATAAAAGCCATAGATTCTAATGCAGCCTTGAGCAGAGCACACGCTCACAGAAGCCCTTCAGCTTTTCAAAGCACAGAATTGAAAGACTGTTTTGTTTAACAGAAAGCAGAAAATTAAGTGAGAATGCTGTCACTCACATGCATTTCTATCTCTAAAATTACGAAGATAAAATGAATGCCGTAGTTCACTGACTGCTGATTATGGTTCATATCTTTGCAATAGAAGGGAAGGCACATTCTAAAGCTTTTCTCCTTGTGACATTCCCAATCAGGTTCCTCGTTATCTATATTACATATTCATTAATATATCTGAATTAAGAAAATACACTACCAAAAAAAAAAAAAAAAAAAAAAACAAGAATCTCCTACCCAAATATGTTTACATGTAAGCAGATAATGTAAAAGTAGACCATCTCACTTTTGTGTATAACTGGATAAGCTATTTTCTACCCTCGTCGCTCTTTCAATGGAAGTGCCATTTCAAGCACAAGTTGGGGCAGAGAGGAAACATGGTTAGAAAACTATGCACTTAGCTAACTCGCAGCTCTAAAATTTTCACTGGGGACTCTGGTTGGCAGATGTGTTTTAGAGCACTATCTACAGAGTCCTAACCAGACAATGTTGTACAAGGAACAAGGAAGCAATAAATTTCTACAGATTTTGCTGATGAAATAAAAATTTGGCCTATTATATTAAAAATGAACCACGTATATTTTCAGTTTCATTACTCTTTGGAAACGTTAGTGATGAAACATATTTCATTCAATTAAGGAAATCTTTAATAGCATCCTCCAGCTGGTTTATCTGTACTATTTTCTGGTGGTTTTTGTTTGTTTGTTTGTTTCCATGATATATTATATAGATTGCTATTAAGTTTTGTCTGAATTAATACCGACAATATCATCTGAGATTTATCTGATGCCCTCTTCCATAATTCAGATAAATAGAAAAAGGAAAATGTAGTAAGTTGATTATAGTGTACGCTATGCTTGGGCACCCAAGTTAGACATATTATCTTGGGAACTGAATTTCTACACTCTTCACACCTTCCCACTGATACAGAAATGATGACAAATGGTGGTTTAGTGAAATCTCCTATCTTCATGTTATTCTAATCTGAACCTTTCACATGGATTAAGGTAACATTCTGGTATCCCTTTGCACTTTGGACAAATAAAATATGATTCACACCTACTGCTTTAATTAGAGACAGTTGTTACACAGATAGCAGGAATGATGTAGTCACCTTAGTTTCACAAAATAGAATTCTAAATATAACTCTCAAGGTCTTGAACTGTACAGAATCATTCCAGTAACATGCAGAATACATCTTCATATTATTTTGAAAGCTTTTTCATTGTGGCAGTGGCATCTGTGGAAGCTATTTTGGGTTTGACAGAGATGCTAATGGTAATGTTTGTTTTAAATTGCTGGTTTATTTCCAATTAATTATGGCTCTTTATGATTCATTTTGTTTGGAAATCCCTGATAGGAATTATATGAATGTGACAGAAGGTCTTCCAACAGAACATAGCAATTATAAATTGCCAAACCAATTAGTGAGAATTGTCAACACCCTGGCTATGAACAGATATGGTCTTTTAAATGAACCTTCACAAGACAACAGTCTGATAATAGGCCATCTAGAGTGATCTTTGCGTTGTTAGTGAGAAACAATTAAGATTATAAATTAATTTGATAGAAAATGCTGTAATTCCTGCTAGTATCTGATTCAGACATCACTGAATGCATTGTTTATGACAGATGATTTCTACATGTAAACAGTGGTTGCCATAGGAACCATTCTGTTCATTTAGCTTTTAGTGCTCTACTGCCGTCTGGAAACATTCTCAAAGCTAAAGGTGTTTTGGGGATTCTGTTCAAACCTCTTTGAGTTGAATATTCCATTTTAATGGATATTTCAACAGGAAGAAGGAGGATTACTTAATCACAGTTGGAACTCTACTATTAAAGTAAAAATTGGAGGATATTAGTAGAACTTTCATAGCAAAGTGTGCTATTCTTGATTTTTAAAGAAATACAGTGTGCAACAGATCTGAATTCCAAGATTATATGACTTTTTCATATATTTTATGCATCATTTCATAAAAGACAGAGATGTTTAGTCTTCCATCTATTTTCAAACTCAAAAACCAAAAATTCTGAAAGAGAAATGTGTCATTAGAATCACTAAATTTGACTTGGCTTAGAGAGAAAAATTAAAGAAAAATATAATAAATTTTATAAGAAAATTGCAAAGAAAGCTATTTGGTTATGATACAATGAAAA
This sequence comes from Tinamus guttatus, assembly GCF_059628265.1. Lineage (NCBI taxonomy): Eukaryota > Metazoa > Chordata > Aves > Tinamiformes > Tinamidae > Tinamus > Tinamus guttatus. Next base: position 240,633 of record NW_028288727.1, on the reverse strand, counting down.
GAAGCCTGACAAAACAGCTAAGTCTGTAGGAAATTATCTTACTATATGCTCCCTTACTTACCCTAGATTGCATCAGAATTAAAGAGGATTACACAAACGATAGCAGGACACGAGCACTATATTTTTCAGAGAAAACTTTCCTTCGCTATGCTCCTACTTCCAGAAGAATACTGAGTAGATATTGCACCTAGCATTTCAAGTTGACTCACTATACCATCAGTGAATCAAAATGGGTGCATAATTTCGGTGAACCACGTATCCTCCTGAGCATCTGCCAAAAACCTAACTTCTTCCATTGAGAGCACAGGGAAATTAATCAGGACTAAAATCACTACTGCTCTTCCTCTACTGCTGCCACAGCCGTGGGAAGGCATGTAAAAATAATTAATGCTTAAATGTGAGGCCTGTTTTAGGCTCATTGTGTTCTATCCTTCATCTCCTCTACTGTTTAGATTGCCAAGTCTAAACACACTGAGGAAGAGATTGTTTGCACTGAAGAGACATTGAAATATAGCCAGTGGAGCTCACTTCTGGCAATCTGTAGCAGAGGTTTGCTCAGAGAGGAAGGATACACACCTCCTTAGGATCCATAATGGTAAAGCTTTCCTTTCCTCCCCAGGTTATGCTGGAATGTAAGAAAAATTGAAGTGAGATCCACCTGAAATTGAAACATCTTGAATCTGATAAGCTTTTGTGCCCCCACTGTGTATCAGAGACACTGAAGGACCTGTGCCAAAGTACTTCCCTACATGACGAAATATCTCTGAGTTTTACAGAGTCCAGCTACTTTATCATAGTTGTCTATCTACAGCTACACACACAATTATTCCAAAATAACTGTCGCACTTAAAATTTATATTCTTCTGTTATCAGGAATAAAGACTATAGTCAACTACTTATTAGTAGACACAATTTCAATTAGATTTCACTTTTAATGGTTTGATTAATTTATTCTGAGAGACTTTTTAATTTGACTTTTTCATTCTGCCTCTTCCCATCACTGAGTAGCTCTTGGTGTTTAATGTTTGAACTCCCTCATAACTCCTGTAGACAGACTTTTGCTTCTAATGTGTCACTTGCTTCTGTTTTAGCCTCTCTATCTCAGATCCAGAAGGGCTGCCAGAACAGGACTTGGCAGTTGTAAGGAGAAGTGCTTAGAGAATTCTCCTGTTTTGCATTTACATGCTGAGGAAGTCAGGAATGGCAAAATACAACACCTCCAATTTCAAATGCTTCTCCCTAAATATTTATTCCTACTTTGGTAACAGGACAAAGTGAACTTCTACCTGTGAAACAGAACAATAATTTTGCTGTCACTATTTCACTCGCACAACTCATATTAAAGTAATCTCTCTGCTTCTAATCTTGGCATGGGGGTATTTAATACATAGACTAATTTTCCATGCTGTGTCCCATAAAATCACAGTTTTCCACATAAAATGGATATATAGCACCTGTGTTCAGATATGACATCCAAATTACTGTCTGTAGACAATTACACCAAGTAAAATGCAGAGACAAATTTAAACTAGACCATTTTAAGTGCTATCTAAATTGAAGATTCATCCACCAGCTTCATTGTGGGGACTTCCAAAATGCTTAAGGATTCTGTGAAGTATCTATCTAAATGAATTAATTTAGGAAGAAAACTATCTTCAGATTCTCAATCATATACTTGTCATATATTTATCAGTCAAGTTAAATATTGCAATTCTCATGACACAAAACAGGAAGGTCACTACAAAATGTCATTCTTGTTAAGCAGTTCATTCACCTTCTTATTTGTGAATTTTTCATTTGAAACCCAGGAGACATTCTCCACTGCATAAAAAATATATTTGACCAAGAATGTTTTATTAGTGGAACCAGAATTAGTAACTATTTAAAAAATTTTGGACAAAAATTTTCACTGAAAGATGGAACTTTATTAAAGCATATTGATTTAATATGATGATAGGAACATTGCCCCTTGTTGTGGGAATGATCCAAAGCCTGGAGTCAAATCTTACTGTGAATCAAGAGCACTTGAGTCAGCGACGGTTCTACCAAGCAAAAGTGATCCTAATCTCTTCTGGGAACTGTTCCACTTAGCATCACTTGTTAAATATCATTATATCATGGAGTTCCTCTCTTGCAGGTTCTTAGGGAACTACAAGAGGGGAGAGGTTTTGACCTTCTGTCTGAGCCCTAAAACATATTGCAAAGCTGTTCCCAAAAGAATGAGGCAGTGATTTACCTGAAACTAGAATCCAGGTTGCTAGCTGCATAACAAAACTGCTTGAAAACCCTTTTTGATTATGTTTCTTACAGTCAGAAGCTCAGTAACTTAATAGGTAGTATATATGGGGGAAATCCTAGTGAGAAACAGTGCCATTTGGTACCTCAAAGAACAGCATAAATTATAGATAATTGGTTATGATAGGTATCTTACTTGGGATCCATATGAGGATATGGAATGTTTCTGACAACTTCTTATAACTGTTTAGATCATTTCCATGCAGCTTTTAAATTTTCCATACTCTTTAACTTCTCTGCATGCATGGTTTTCTGGTGAAGGTGAAGGATGTCAAGCTGATGCTGATGGGATAAAAATCCTTTACTTACCCATAACTGGCTGGCTGACTTAGATGAAAATCCCAGTGATGTTTTCCAAGTAAGGAATATAGCTTCACATCAAAAATGGCATGAGCAGTGATCACTTCCCTCCACTGCCTCCTCACGGCAGTGTGGGTGACAAGAAGTTACTGATATCTCTCATCAGTCAGGAGTCTCTTCATTAAGTGACAAGAAAGATGTAAAAATCAGTGGAATTCATCCTGTCACAGGCAGACAGCTACAGGGTAGAGCCAATCAATTAGACAGTTTAGTTTGCAGAGAGAAATAGGCATTTTGGGAGCACACTGATATAGACAGTTGAAACAGGTCAGGTGACTCATAAAGATGCCTCTTTTCTCCTTTGGCTTTAAAAGGAACTCCAAGGGTGACTAGCTTTGTCAGAAGCAGCACAGCTGTGTTGACTGAAGCAAGAGTATGTTATTCACATTATTCTGCCTGACAATTTGAGATGAGATGACTCATTATTTTCTCCTGCCCCATCAGACATCTGTGATTTACCTGGACTTATTTTGAACCAGTTGTTACTGGTACCAGAAGTACCAGATTGGTATTTCTGTGGGTATGGAGTGCTTAAGGATATGCCGCCTTTATTGTGGGAACACTGTGATAAGGAAATAAAAATGTGGAAGCCCTCACCTCTGTTCATTTCTCTGTACTGAATTACATCTTAAATTGGTGAGGAAAAGCCACTGTGGCAGAAGATGCAATGCAGCTAGGCCAAGATCTGTTATCTAGAGAAAATTGCAGTGGAGAGTGCTGACAGTTCCTGAAGCAGGCAACTCCATGGAAGAGACTTCAGGGGCTGAAGGACAGCCTGGTGGGACCACACATGGTTCTGCTGTGCCTAATTCTCTGCTGGCAGATGGCCTTTTGCAGATCTCTAGCATCAGCTGAAGAAGGACAGCAGGATGTCTGTCCAAACTTCCTCTGATACTGAGCAATTAAGGGTTCATGTTTTCATGCTTTAAAGCTGTGATTCCTGTGCTGTCATGCAGTTCAGCCATTGCACATTATACTGCAACTGAGATCTGAGACATCTGAATTTTCACTTTTCTTTAACCCACCACAGCATTTTTAAAAACAACATCAGAGCAAAGAAAATGAGAACGAAAGCTTTACAAAAGAGTGAGGATTATGAGAGATTTGGACATGTCTTTCTAAAGCTGGCATTTTACAGTTTCTTTTTATACTGTCTTCAGGAACAAGGAATAAATTTGGATTTGAAATCCTGGTCCAGCACATTACTATAATAAATGTTCTTTCTTCTGCCAGTCTTATCTATGCCAATGAACTTGGAAGCTTGTTTTGCTTCTGTTTTATCAGTCTGCTGCTAATTTGCTGCCATAGTTAGTCCAGCTGTTTACACCAAACAAATAACACCATTACTTTCTCAAAGCATATGCATTAACTCCAGTTTTATCTTATAAAAATATAAAATATATCTTAATAAATCTGTGTACTGTCAAAAATTCCAAAAGCAACATTTCCCAGCAAACGTCCCCAGTTGCCCCAGTAACAAAACAGAATGTCCAACTTAACAACTGAATTTTGGCTAAGTTTCTCAGCCACTAAGCAATATAAAATAATTTGCATGTGAAAAGATGAGTGAATTATCAGATACTTTGTGTATACAGCCATCCATATGTGTAAATGAACATTGAAACAGGCTCAGTATCATTCACAGGCATTAATAAAGAAAAGCTGCATTCTTACATAAGATGTGAAAGTCTCACTATTGATGACAGTGACAAAGATTTCACCCCTCGTTGGTGCTTGCAAACACATAACTGAAAGCTTGAACACAGATATATTTATGTCATTTATTTTTATAAGCACACCTGCTGCAGCTATATGTTAGCTTGTAAAGGGACTTTTATTGAAAGAAGGCAGGTTTGTGTGTGGAGCATGTGCTATACAAACATTTTTTAAAATCAGGATGAAGTGTTAATCTTTAAACCATAGTCTGGCAATTAATGAGACTACCGTGATCTACAAGAATCTGTACTTCATTAAATTTGAAAATAGTGATAGGGGTCTTTCTATGGATCATGAAGACAGGACAAATGCTTCCAGAAGTGTTGAGGGAGCCTTCTTAAATATCTTTATTGAGAATCATTATAACCGTGAAGAGAAGTTGCAAACACATTGACTCTCAATTTGTAGGACTAATAGTTGAATAGAGACGTGACACGAGTAGAGTCTCTTCCCTAGCTTTAGGGGGGACTGAATCCCTTTGCATCCAAAAAGACCAACCCAATACTCACAAAAGTCCACAGGAATCTTTCCAGTGGCTCTAGAAATGCTGATGGCTCCTGGCACTGTACTATGAGGAAAATAATCCTCTCCTCAATACCTCTCTTTTTGTTGCCAGCCCTGCTGTCATTTCATTTGATGCAAGTTAAAAACAAGTAGTTTAGCCTAGTGTAGTGGAAGGAGAAGATCCCTGCATATGATGCTGTAAAAGAAATCATGCTGCTTCCTTGCATCATGATATATTATTTTGATCTTTGTGCATTATACAGAAATGGTCAAAGTAATTGTACTGACCCACTAGTGAAGATTTTTGTCATGCCATTCATCTTCTTTCCTAGAATGATGCTGTTGCATTTCTGCCGTATAGAATTGGCAGGAAATGCCATTTACTTAACATACTAACAAAACCAAAGGTATAAAATCTTGCTGATATACCTGCATGCATGGCAAGTGCTTTTGTCTACAGGACAGAGGCCCACTTTCACACTGACTCATGCCCATTTTCATATTTTTGTTTACATTCTTGAGGCAGTCATCAGAAAATACACAGAAAAATAACATGGAAAAATGATAAAGATCATTCTCCAAAATTACCTGGGTTTAAGTTAACAGCCTCACACATTTTAACCCTTTATGTTTTATTTCCAATCTACAATGCAAGCTCACAGCCTAGACATATATATATATATTATATTTTTAATTGAATCACTTCTCATGCACTGTATTGACATTCTTTTTCTTTGTTATAGCTGGCTTAGTATTAGCAACAGAAGTAAAATCATTAATTAATACTTCCAAAGTAGATTTGACATATATTTTGTGGCTTGTAATAAATCAGTTATAGTTTCTCATTATTATTGTCTTGTTATCATTAATCTTGTCTTTTAATATGACTTGCTACATAATTAGCAATGTCATATCTTCTTAAATGTATTCATTTATTAAAGTGATCATGTGTGTGTGAAAAATCTGAAAAAAAGCTGAAAAGAAACAGTACAGCACAAATAAAATTTGTATAAATCACAAGTTTCAGTTTCTGCAAATGTTCTTTCAAGGCAAAAAAAATCACTAAAACATTAACTTTCACACCTAGTGGTACCTGATTTTGGTAGCTGAGAGCCACAAAACTAAATTATGATTGATGTCTCTACAGCTAAGAAATGTTCTGTTTCCCCTTCTGGTTGTTTTTTAATCTCAGAAAGATACTGACATCCCTAGGCTACAGATAATAATGCTTTTTTTGCTTCTTTGCTTTTCTTCTAAATGCTCTTATGCAGATGGACTCATTACTTTCTTCTTTCCTTCAGCAAAAATAAGAAGAAATTCAAAAAGCAGCAAAGCTGGGCTTCAATAAAAGCCCCTATGTTTCACCAAGATTAACATGGAAGAAAGTTGAAGTAATCAATACAGTAATAAATATACTCAAATATATTAAGTATTCTTTATGTAAAAGGTAGAAATAATGTTTTAATCCTGAATATCACAAATTTGGCACACTGGACATTGTCTCCAATAGCAGAAATTCATCTACTCAGAATCAAAGCTGTAGCACTTTCTTATGGATGCCCTGAGCTCAAAATGTGTGACCCATTGCATCAGGAGAGAGCAACACGCTGCCTTTTACTTGCAGAACTGGCTCACACAGTGGGTGGGCAACCAAAGTTACAGGATGAGACAGTGAAAATGGAAAATTCACTGCCATGGAAGCCACAGTCTGAGATGGAAACTGTTCTTATAATTTGTTGCGCAATGAGTTGTCACAGAAGAAAATATGAGGATAAAATAATATGAAGCACTCATTTCGTACTGGATAAAAAAAAAAAAAAAGGATGGAAAGAGTGGATTAGATTTGAGATCATGCAGTTCACTCTTCTCCTGAGGTCTCTGTATACAAGTATACTACATAAGGATGGTGAGAGGGAAAAAGTCCAGGAATTTTCACAGTATCTGATTGCTGCAGCAGTAAAGATGTAAAAGCCCTGGAATTCAAGATGGTAAATGCTTTATGAATGCTATCTGTGGCCAATAACACTCTGCTCTCCCCTCTGAATCTAGTACCAGACTCCTTTCATGAGTTGCTTGTATCTAACAATGATTAGCTTTCCCCAAAAGCTAGCATTAAATACACTTCAGTGAATACCATTCCCTATAGTTTTGGCAGAACTATGCACCAATCCATAGGTAGTGGTAACATGCTTTATCCTCTACTTTGTGCTTGATCATAGAAACTTTGCTTTGGCATTATTCCCATAGCTATATTACAGGAATGGAGAAAGTCAAGGCCTATTTTGCCACAGGAGTGGTTGCATCAGCTTGTGTTATTAACTTGAACTCCCTGAGGCTGTAAGCAAAACGATGCACAAAGTGACAGTATTTCTCACAATTATTCCTTACAAAGAAACAGTGAAAGCTGTTAAGATTTAAACCACAAAAGTATGTCTAAGCAGTTAGTGACTTTACATGTCTACTAGCAGAGACGGTTGTTTTGTGGTGTATGATTTTTATGAGTAAGCCATGGTCTTTTGCTATGCCCTCAAGCACTGTACGCAAAATATCACACTTTTTTTTCTGATTCTACAACCAACAGTAACAAAGCTTTCAGGTTGGATTCACAGAGAAAATTCACATTCTTTTATAATCCCATGGGAAAGTCATTTCAGTAGCTTTTTTATTCCCAGCTCTTGTGACTTACATTTCAGGACATGTGACTGATATTATCTGATGTTTTGGGTTTTTTTATAATGATGTCCTGACTCTCATGGACAAATAGAGAAAGGTCCAAAAACTGAGAAGGCAAATCAAGAGGTGAGAGCAACAGAGAGGAAGAAAGAGGGAAAAAAAAAAAAAAAAAAAAGAGAGAGAGAGAGAGAAAGAAATGTCTGGTTAAACAAACATCAAATTTGCAGTTCTGGAGGAAGAATCTGATCTGCCCTGGTCTGTCTTGAGGACAGCAATAATACTGGTATCACCTGGAGTCAACAACAGGTGCATTTGCTTGCAAATAAGCTTTATCTGTGAACACTTATATTTTATATACCCATCCTTCACACACACACAGTCATCCCTCTGGACTGATGAAATCCTCCCAGTGAAGGCAGAGACTTTCAGACCTTCAGCTGCTGCAGAGATCCTAGTCATATTTTGGGAGATAAGAGTAAGCTATATGTCTGAAGAGCATAATTATTTTTTTTTAAAAAAAATCAATCAATCATGCCTGTATTTCAGTGCTTCTGACATTGCCTGTCCCATTCTACAGGTCCCCTTTCAACTGGCCTCACTCTTTGCATGTAAGCAAAAGTCCTCTGACCAAAAGAATTCAACAGATTTCTTCCACAAGGTGTCAAGTCCCATAGTGAAACTTCTGCACTTTGAAGAATAGCAGCTCTCTGCCAGAAATTGGGTATATACTTAGAATCATAGTCTTAAGGAAAGCATCTTTCTTAAGGAAACACTTTTTTCTTTATGAACAATGAAACTGGTACAGACCATGAATGTTTGTAGCTAACATAACATATCTGAGGGTTTTTTTTTTTTGTGCATTTGTCAAAGGCTGCCTGCTTGCTTTTAGTGTACGACATAAAGCTCTCTGGTACTATCTACGTATCCCACAAGAGATTCTAGAACACAAACCCTTTTAAAGATTGACCTATTTGTTCAATAGCTTCAAACATGTGAAGCCAAAATAACTACTTTAAAACTAAAGCTCCTTAGCTTCAGGCACTGGTTTTACAAAAGGTAAATGAGGTCAAGAAGATGATGTGGCGTGAGTGGGTTTAACAAGCCAGAACCTAGCAGAGTAACACATAAGCCTGAATCACTGAGTGCTTCTGTATCCTTGGCATGGATGCAAACCTTGCATGAAATAAATCATGGGATTTGTAGGCCAAAAAAACAGCCTGTATTTTAAAATAGGTCAGCTTGCAGTATGTAATTCTTAATGCATTTTATGTTACGTATTTCTTTGGGCATGTCCGTAAATGTGAACAGAAAAAAAAATATTGCCAAAAATCACTTACATCTGCTGTATTTTCCTATGGTAAAAATCTACAATTCAGCTTTATTCCAACGTCACATTAGCACACAAATCTCAAAAGTTTAAGAGATTCAAAGTCTAGAGATCTGGGAAAGAAAGAAAGGGGCTGTCAATTCATTATTAAAAAAAATGTAAATACATTTTTTATTGAAATTTACACCAAAAAAATCTGCTTGGCTTTTACTATAATTGTGATGATAGAAGAACTGTGAGTTCTCTGAATTAGCAGGTATTTAGATGAGTGTGAGATTCACAAATATGAAAATACGGATGGAAATGAATGAGCTTATGAAGTGTGAGATGATATGCAATTTCTCCATTTCATATGATTGCAGTACCTTTCCTAGGCGTACTCATATGACTATGATTTTTGTATATATTGATGTTTGGGAAGGGTTTTTCGTTCATGCAAATATGAAGACGTTTTAAAAGTCTGTTCATTCACAGAGCATGTGGTGTCCAGATAATTTACATGTCATGATGAGCAGTAAGAACGCAGCTGAAGAGACCAAGTTGAGTATAAAAGGGTTAGGAAGTCAGAGACATATGGTTAATGCCCAAACAATCTTAATTAAATTTCCTTGTGAAAGTGCAATTTAAATAGTCTTAATTATAAAATCCTATACTGCTTTACTCCACAAATATTCCAAATAGAAGTGCTGAAAGAGCTCAGAGTGACCTGGTTTTGTTTTAGCAAAGATTAATTTCTGTTTAGATACAAGTTCTGCTTTTGCAGGTCAGATACTCACTGTATTTTTTAGGTTAAATCACAGGAAGGAGGTTGCATCACTGCTACATCGTGCAATACAGAATAATCTGCTGAAAAAGTGATCTTTAAAATCATTCTTATTTTGTAACTAAAAACATCCAGTTTTCATGACAGTAACACAGGCCTCCCAGGCAGGGCTATGTGTAGTTTGTTTGCAGACAAGGACACACAACATCTGCATGGATTTCAAGAAAAAATGCATAAAACTCCCCAGACAGAGCAGGGTACGGACCAGACCAGAGAGCTCTGTAGCCACAATGTGGGACCTGCTTCCTGTAAAAAAATGGCCACACTTTTCCTTCAAAGCTTTGGTTATGGGAAAGAGTGTTTTAAATATTTATTCATGCCATGTAAACAATGGAACAGAAGCAGTTCTTCACAGCACGACATGTCCTTTCACTCCAACATTAAACTAAATAGCCATTTTCCAGAAACAATATATCCATGAAGACTATTCAGTATCAACTAAGGGTTTGGTCTTTTCCACTTGTGCACAGTTAGAAGATAAATCATAGGCCATATAAATGTTGAAAAGTGCTGTCAGGCAAAGGTAACTGTTAGCAAAAGGCTGTTTGGTGCAAGAGATTTACCTTAATCTTCTCCATTTGTCCTATAGTTGCCATTGAAACAGACAGCACAAGACTTTGTTCAGATCCAGTAAATAAAAAGCCACAGTGCGGGCACCTGACATAGCTCCTGAAGACTTACAACAAATGAGTCTTTCACCAAAGCTGATTCTTTTTTTTTAGAGTAAACTCTAGCAAATTAATGGAGGAAAAATGAGTAGAAAGCTTTATTTTTTTTTTGTGCTCAAGAGAAGCCAAATGTCTGTTGTCCTCGATGTGGGTATGTGTATGAAAATGTGTGCGTGTGCACATGTGTAGTTAGTTTATTTAGAGAGATAGATAACAAAAAGAAAAGTTTTAAATGTTGTGTATTTTATGACCAGTCCAGGGGAGGTATGCACTGTAAATTATTTTCTTAAAAGAAATTCATTCATATTTCCCATTTTTTCTATAAGATGATATTGGTGCTGAAATAAGTCCAAAAATCTGGCCCTTCTCCACATCTCTCAGCCATGGAGAATGAAAAATGAGGAGAGAAAAAAGTTAAAAGATTTGCTTGAGGTCACATAAAAAATTGATAGCTGAATCAGGAGTTGAACTTGCATTATCTCATTCCCTAAGAGCTATAGATACAAATGTATCCACTTTTCCTATATTTCACTTTTTCTCCACTCTCATGTTTGACATTTCAAGCAGCACATTTTGTTCTTAATCCTCAGAAGCTTTACAGAGTCACAATAACATCATATCAAATATCAGCCATGTATGAAATAATAATAGCTGTGCTCACGCAGAGCTCACAGCTAGGCGAGAATAAACGAGCACCATGACTGATGCTTAGCTAATTTCTGCTATTTGATGTAAATGGCAAAAAGTCTAAAATACTTGAAAAGGGATTTTTAATAAAGTAAAACCTGCTGCTCCGACCAAACACATTTTTACAGTGGTTTCAGCATATCATGTTTTCCCTTGACATGGCAGATTTCACTTAAGATAAACATTAGTTTTAGGTCTCCCTCTCCTCAATTTCTTATTTCAATTTGTTACTTACACATAGCTGTACTTTTCCTGCATTAAGATATAATTCTAGTCTAGAACCCCAAATTCCTTTCAAGGAATCCCCAGAATCCCTTACAAAAACTCATCTTTTGCTGAATTTCAGTTTACTAGTTCTAAGTAGAATAAAATCAGATAAAGCTTTCTGAAGCTATGCGTATGATTGAGTTTGAAATGGAAAGATGTGTCAACTTCATCAGAAGACTTTCTAAGATCTTACAACAACATATGGCAAGCTGGTTTCTTTGCTGAATTCTTCCTCCTCTTACTAAAACATAAATTGTATTGGTTTATTTTAATACAGACAAAGACCTTGTACTTTATATAGAGCACTTCATCTTTGCAATCTCAGAGTACTTTATAAACAGACAGTAGACTTCAAAGAAAAAGAGTGCTCAAGTGCAGAAGTATCACATCATGGCTCTTGTTAAAGTAGTAAACCATCTTTTCCTTAAAGGGACCATTCCCTATATCTTTTATTTTAAATCATATGCCATAGGAGTAAGAAGAGGGCTGCATCAGTCAGTCAATCCTTTACACAGCAACACAAAATGATTTGATTTAATTAAATCTTGTTTTTTTTTTTTTTTTTTTTTTTTACTGCAAGTTTACACTTGGAGAGTTTTTAACAAAGAATAGCCCCAAACTTTCCTTCTTTCCCCACCAAAATCTCACTGTATCTTACTCTGAAATAGTCACAAATCAAAGATGTGTCTTCATGACAGATTTTGCAAGCTATAGGTTATAAGATTTTCTACCCGATACTTTCTTCTCTTTTATCTATCAAAATAAAGAGAATTAATACTTTTCAGCTTTTTACTCTACCCCAGTCCAAGCAAAATCTAGTATTCCTCAATAATAAAGTGTGATTATTATGCAAGTGTTCTAGCATTCAGAACAAACTTTACTGAATATCTCCCCTGCTGAAAAACAAACTCCCTTTGCTTTTCTACCCAGTACTGTACTGTACAGCAGCACACACCCATTAAAGCAGCTGCAAAGAAATCCTCCTGGAAGATAAGATAGCAGAAGAGCTGTGATACACACTTTGCAATTACTGTTGCTGTAATGCAGTTGAAGGAGCAGGATCAGCATCTTTACTTGTACAAATCTTTACTGGTTGTTTAGCGTTCACAGGTGGCTTAGACTGTCACCAGTCAAAAAGGTACCTGTCAAAGTTGATATAAAATCTGCTTTTTGACTAAATCAAGATCTAGAAAGTGACTCTAGAAAGTGGCTGCAGAGAGTGACTGCTTCCCATAAAACCTCTTTAGCCTACATATATAGAAAAATACACACATAAAATAAAAATAATGACCTGTAATATTAGGATTTGAAAATGCTGGTGCAGTGCTTTGCAGGAACAGCAGTGTGAACAATTTGTGCCTCTCTCTTGCTACAAAGGCAATAGGGTCACGATACAAAAGAGCAGGGCAGCCAGGAGATGGAAACGTGGCACACTGTGGGAAGTGTGGGCCGACGGAAGAGGCGGGGATTTTCATAAAAACATAATCACGAGCTGCATTTAACTCTCAAGGGGCTGCACTACCTTTTCTAAGCAATGATTTTGTTGTATTCTTATGGCTGGAAGGTCAGTATTCTTGCAGTATTTCTTACATTTCTATTCACTTTTTCTAGAGTCAAAACAAAAGGAAATGCTGCATGGAACTAACTGGAATGTGCTTCCTCTTATCTTCAGTGCAAAATAATTTTATCTGTATTGTCAAATTTCCCTGAAATTTCCTCCCCCTTTTCAGAGAGCTTTGTGCTCGGCATCTGCCCATCAGTCACGTGCTTTGCTGGTGACCGGCCTGTACATCCTTACTCCACTTGATTTATTCTGCTTGCCAAGCTATGATACATTTCAAGTCACATTGTCTTTTTTTTTTTTTCCATGAAAATCATCTAACCCCAAAGATTAAGGAAATAGATTTTAAAGATGTCTGAGTAAATTTACTCTCAAGCCACAGCTCTCTTGAGAGAATCTATACTTGCAACTCCACCTGTACACTTCTTGTTGCCAAGCCTGAAGAGTGGCTGCTCTGTGATGGGCCCCTTTGCTATCTTTGCTGTCCCAGAGCAAAGCAGAACAGACCTGGCCAGGTAGCACATACGTTGCAAACAGATGGGTAGGATCTCGTTCTGCATCTATGCAAGATGGAGCTACTGTTCCTGAGATGGTTAAGAGAATACATTTTTTCTGTCCATCTGACATATTTAGTTACTAACACTATTATGAAGACAAACAGAATGGCTATTCTCTTAACCATTACGAGTGAGGAACTAGAAATAGAGCAATATAATAATTGCTATAATAAATTATAGCAATATATACTGTTTTTATTAACAGCTGTCTACATTTTTAATAAAACACAAAGACAAGGATGTGGTCCTGAATTCACTATAGAGGCACTGTAAAAGCTAAGACAAAGAGTCTGAAGTACATCTGAAAGCATTTCATTAATAGTCATCACTTAAATCTAATCAATCCCTGCCTTCTAAGTAATACAAGTTAATGATCTGGTCCATATTCTAGATATACAGGAAAACATATAGAGTCTCACTTAGCAAGGGGTGAAAGTCTTGGTAAAGGGTATTTTATAACCCTGTAATATATGCATTATAATCAAAAGATGTTTCATGGTTTACACTGACAAACTAAATGATAGGAAACTGCCAGTGGAAATCCTGAACCATCTTTTAATATAATAGAGTTCATAACTATGTTTCAATAGTAAAACTTACTACATTCTGCTGCAGAATAGGCTATTAACACACACGTCAGCAGTAATAACTGCAGCAGTTAAAAACAATCAGCAAAATCAGAAGATTTGTAAAGAAAACATGAAATATAAGCTCTTTCAAGCCTTGGTGGAGGCACCGTCTTTCAGATACCACACTGTCTTACAGGTCTTCATGCAGACATAATCCTAACCAGGTAGTAATGGAGTAGTATAGACCACTAAGAGAAATGGAGCTATATAAATTGATCTAGAGGACAAAGAAGATATATTGTTCTTTAACTAATAAGAAAAGAAAAAAGAAAAAAAAAAAGGAAAAAAAAAGAAAAAGAAACTGAACACCAGGACCAGTGTTTGAATTCCATGAGATTTTTAAACAAGGGCATCCTATGATGCATCATTTTAAACAAGGTCTGTCCTATTTGGGGAGCCCCAAATAGAGATTTCTGAGCTGTCTTTCAGCAAGGTTGATCATTGCAGCATAGTACAGCAAAGATCACAAAAGGTTTTAGCTCCATTATCAAGGAGCTGCACTGCAGTTAATAAGCCCAGTCTGGTAACAGGGCTAACAAGGCTAACACCTAGACCCAGAGCTAGCTTGGTCACAGGAAACTTGGGGTATTTGCAGAAAACTTCACTGGATGAAACCTGCAGTCCTTAGGCGCTAAAGTTACTGCTATTTTTAGTTGCCTTGGCTGACCATACTTGCAAGATCATTACACATGTTAGTGACTTTACCTAAACCAACAGAAGTATCATGAGGGGTTTCAGCCTTTTCAACTGTTTCTCTTTTCTAGGGAGTTGGCATTAGGGGTATGCATCAGTAGCATCCTGGTAGAGTTTTGCACTGAAGATTGAGGCGCAGTTGCATAGTAGCCCATGAAACTACCATGTCTTCCCAAGACAGAGATGGGCATTGTGGGCAGCAGTATTTGATGAGAAGCAGTATTTCTGTGCTGCCATTCAGAGGGACCTAGACAGGTTGGAGAGTTGGGCAGAGAGGAACTTCATGAGGTTCAACAAGGACAAGTGCAGGGTCCTGCACTTGGGCAGGAATAACCGTAGACACCAGCACAGATTAGGGATTGACCTGCTGGAAAGCAGCTCCGCAGAGAGGGATTTGGGAGTCCTGGTTGACAGGTTAACCATGAGTCAGCAATGTGCCCTCGTGGCCCATAAGGCCACTGGGATCCTGGCCTGCATCAGGAGCAGCGTTGCCAGCAGGTCGAGGGAGGAGATCTTGCCCCTCTCCTCAGCTCTGGTGAGGTGGCACCTGAGGTATTGGGTGCAGTTCTGGGCTCCCCAGGACAAGAGGGACATGGAGCTTCTGGAGAGGGTCCAGCGTAGAGTGACAAAGATGATTAAGGGACTGGAGCATCTATCTTATGAGGAAAGACTAAGCGAGCTGGGCCTGTTTAGCCTGGAGAAGAGAAGATTGAGAGGAGATCTGATCAATAAGTATAAACACCTGAGGGGAGAATGTAAAAAAGATGGGCCAAACTCTTCTTGGTACTGGCCAGTGACAAGACAAGAGGTAAGGGTACAACTTGAAACACAGGAAGCGCCACCTCCATGTGAGGAAGAACTTCTTTCCTGTGAGGGTGACAGAACCCTGGGTCACAAGGGCTCAGAGATGTTATGGAGTCTCCTTCTCTGGAGATCTTCCAAACCCGCCTGAATGCAGTCCTGTGCCACATGCTCTGGGTGTCCTTGCTTGAGCACTAGATGACTAGATGATCTTTAGAGGTCCCTTCCAACCTCAACTATTCTGTGATTCTGTGGAAAACAATGAAGCAACTTGCAAAAAGAAGGCAGCACAGCAAATTATCTTCCTTACCCTGGGCACAATGTAGCAAGAAAATGAAGCAAGCCAATGATGAGGGAATGGCTCAGAGTCTGATTTTCAGTTGCCTTCAGCTGCCTTTGCACCACTAAGGAGACATTAGGCTCCCTCATCAAGCAGGATTAACCCTGGGGCTCAGACCCATCATGGGTGCTATAAGAGGGATTATGTTAAAGTGAGCCTAAACTTCTGTACTCAGTCCAGGCAGGTAATGGATATAGCCTTACTGGTCTCTCACCAATGCCTGTGAAAAGGTACCTGGTGAGTTGGAAGGAATCTCATCTGAGCTTTTGTGGTTCATCTTCTTGAGAAAGGAAAAATCATACTTGGTGGTGCTTCCACAGTTTCTCATAGCTGAACAGAAGAGCAGCTCAAAGGGGAAACTCTTGATTCAGAGCAACAGAGGTCCAACCTTATCTGCACAGGGCTGCAGAGAAGTGTTGCAAGAAATTAACAGTATGTATTGACTAAAGGACATGACCAAAATCTATTAGAATATGTAAGACATTGTCAAATGGCCCATTATACTATGACTTGATTCAAATCCTCAGTTTTTAGCATTTTCCATTCCGTTCAATCAGAGAAAATAAAATGAATTATCCTAGTGTGATTTCAAGCATGGCCATGGAAACTTTGGCCCATTACTTTTAGAAGGATAATTAAAATGCAGAACCAATGACCAAGATTAAGACCATCCAGCACTGTCTTGCCACATGACTGGCAAAATGTTAGTCAAAGAGGAACACATATCAAGACAGTGTAAAAGACCACAGTGCCAAGGAAGTTGGAGACTGTGAGGAGGACGGCAGAGGTGCACAGTAGGATAATCAAATGTTGCAGAACATTGCTTGGTCACGATCTCATAGCAATGACCTTTTTCCTGACAGGGAGTAGTAAAGGTTAAGCACCAACTGCTCTTCAATCATCATGGGCTTTTCAGGCTGCTGCTATGTTCTCCACAGCATGTGAACTGAGAAAATCTGCTGTAGCTATGATTACTGAAGACATCAGGAACTAAACAGCCCAAACTGGGAGAGGCATGTTTAAACTTCATTTGGGAAAGAAGAAGAAAGAATAATTGTCTACTCTCAGGTGTCTAAAAATAGCCACCAGTAAGTATTGCTTTAGACATAGAGAAATACTTTGCTTCCTAAGGGCCATGCAATAGGATACGGGCTAACAAAAAGTACTCAGGTTGTAAGAAGATAGATACATTTACCTTTGCACAGAAAGAATTTCTTAGTTATATTTGTACTAACTATTACTTTAACTAACTTTTGCTATTCAAGCCATGCTTTCAACCACTGGAGATGGATGGCATCATTCAAGATGCAGAGAAAAAAAAGACAGAGATACAATTCTTTCCATACTGCCTTTTATGCTCAAGCACAGGCTGTGGCTTTAGCTAAGTCTACTGTGAATATTTTGCAGATCTCTGCGAGAAACCTTGTTGGTCAAAAAAACAAAGAAATAAACAAACAAAAACAACGAGCAGTTAGAGCAGTTATCTCCTAGCAAGGGTTCAATCAGCTCAGAAATTCGGAGCTGGCTTAAAAGGAGGGACAGGCAAGCAGGAGGTAAAGTTTAGTGCAGGAAAGACTATAAACAGATGAATGAGACTCATGTAGGAGAGGAATGAGTGTCACACAGAACTGGATTTCATTTTGCTAATCACATCCAACGCAGGACACTGAATAAACCAGAGGAGCCAACTCAGTCCTCCCGGGGGTTGCAAATTTGCTGTATTTGGTAGAAATCACTACCTGCAAACATGGTGAAAATTGGGACATTTTCAGTCATGGAATCTTGGATTAATGGATGTGGCCATATTGTTCCACTGCAACTGATACGTGAAAACAAGCG
Organism: Tinamus guttatus; assembly: GCF_059628265.1. Lineage (NCBI taxonomy): Eukaryota > Metazoa > Chordata > Aves > Tinamiformes > Tinamidae > Tinamus > Tinamus guttatus. The sequence goes on along the minus strand of NW_028288727.1, from coordinate 222,893 downwards.
GCAAGTATCAAAGCTGATCTATCATTTCCCACTCCAGCCCCCATCCCTCCCCTTTTCCTGCTGAACAGGAGCTATCAGAAGCAGACAAAGTCTCACAGAAAAACTGAGAAAAAGTCTTTCTGCACCGCAGTAGAAGGAAAGATAAATTCACATGTTCTGCAACTCTCCCCTTCAGAGGCACCAGATGGAAACACAGCCACTTAAGGTCCAAAAAAGGGAAAGATTAAAAAAAAAATGGGAATTTAAAATAATATGATTTATAAAAAAAACTGTGCAAAGAGTAATTTAGTCTTGTGGATCTGTGACAAATGTACTTTATCAGCAGCTCATTTGGAAAGGAGTAGAGCACAAAAGGGAAAAGCAAAGCAAGAGAGGATGTCAGACATGGCATGATCCAACTAAGTAGTGTTAGTTCTTCTCTCAAGTAGTGTCACTATGGAGGAGGAGTTATTACTTTACCAATCAAAACTGGCCATATAATGAGCATTTTATATATTAAAGAGGAAGGATCAGAACAAAAGTTAGTTTCAGGTGTCAGGTACGCCTTTTTAGGGCTATGCAGTAGGAGGGTGACATTCAACAGTACTCTCTGAGGACACCGACCTCAGACAAAACAAATAAATGCCTTGAAATGATTTTGAAAAATGCTAATGGAAGAACCGTTTATTTGCATACCAAAGTCAGAGCATTTCATCTAACAGTTCCTGCAGGTGGTATGTAGATCCTGAAGGCCTGAGAAAGGCATAAAATTTATGGCTTTAGATATAAACAAGACATGCAGGAACACTTTATGTTCCCTACAAAATAATACTGAAATATTAAAACTGGCTACACTACCTGGGACCATTCCGTCACTTGGTGTTAAATTTTATAATTTTAAATAGGGTGAATATACTAACAGAATCATTCATAATAGCTATGTCTGTTCAAAAGAAGTGCTGCACTTCGGATCCCTGAATCATATGCCTGCACAGGATCATTATTAATGATTCGGTCATTAAGCATAGAACAGAGAATTACATTTCACTCCAGCTCTGAACCTGGAAGTGGCAGCACCTCTGCATCCATGACAAAACAGGCATCTTCCCATTTTTATATGCAGTTTTACTTCAGTGAGTTTTCTAATAACAAGGTGGGAGTGGAACCCAAATCATACAAAATATTTCACTGCAATGATATAAAAGTATTCCACAATGCCTTCCTCCATGAAAATAAATAGACCAAAGACCAAAGAATGTCTTAATGTTAATAGTAGAGGTTTGCTAGCTAGAGTCTCTGTACCTCTACAAAATCATGCCAATGAGTCCAAATGACTGAGGAAAGTAAGATTACACATGCTTATGCAGTATGTTATATAAGAAATATCCAAAACCTGACTGGAAAACTCTCAACATGAAAAAAAAATAGAAAAATCAGTGATAAGAACTATAGAATTAAAGGAATGTAATTAGTTCTAAAACAAGTCTGGCCTTCAGCCTATATTCTGAGTCTCTAAAAGAATTAATACATTTATAATAATACATTTATCTGTCTTAATGAGACAAAAATAAAATGTGTAAGTTTCATCCAGGATTTGGCAGTAGTTGTTGCTACTCACTTTGGCAGGGCCCACTGGCAGTGGAACTTCAACAAGGAATAAATAATAATCTATTTAAGGTTCAGCTTATTCAGCTATTTAGTAACTTCACATATCTTTATTTTTAGCCTGTTCATAATAAACTTGAAAAACTATCAGATTAGAATTGTAGCACTTTACAGTAGGACAAATGGCTGCCAAAAGATCAGAACAAAAGAAAAACACATTTTTAATAACAACAGAGAATGATGAGAAATCCACCGATTATTCTTAAAAAGTGCTGCCTGATTTAGTTTGATGTCCCCTTCACAAAATCTTTAAAGATCCAGGTTTTTAAACTCTATTGTACAGAGGCAATTCTATATCTTCGTTTGTAAATATTTGGATGTAAATTTTCAACTCAAGTTACATTAAAGTATTAACTTCAGTGTCAATACCTGTTCAAAAATCTGATTTTATACCAGTAGTCTATTTGCCACTGAGTTACGAGTAAGATAAAATTAATAAAGTCATTAAAAAAACAAGAAGTTCCATGAACAGTGAAATGATGTTTAATTTCTTGCATTTCTGTGCCTCCTGGCTGACTGACTTCTAACCTGAATTATAGCAAGGCAACAAAGAAAAGTGACTTCAAAAAGGTGAATTGGAAAATGTTTGTATTCTGGTGTCACCTGTCCTCAGCCCACAATTTTTATGAAATGTGTAGGAAGACCTGAGACATTGTTTTTTTTCTTTTGAATGTATTTGAAACTAGCAAGTTCAAAACAATTTAGAAAAGGAAGATAGATTATAAAAACATGTCATCTTGTGAAGTATACTTCATAGAAAAAATGGGTCAAAGACGTAATTCCATGATCTTAGTCCTTGCCAGCGAAGACATTCAGAGTCAATGGCTGTTCTTCTCAATGCTTTAATTAGCTAATTCTCAATTAGCTAAATGTTAATTCTTTACATTAAGAACAGGATTTACAGCCCTATGGAGGATACTTAACATCTCCTAAAGTTTTCTAAATCTGTCTTTGTGTGCTCCCCTGCCTCCAGATGTTCATTCAGTGCTAAGTTTTCCCCAGCTCTTTAACACTTTGACATGTTTCCTACATCCACCAAACCATAATGAGTAAACTCCTTTTGCAGCCCTGTGTGGTCTTCTGCTGTGCCTGAAGTGAAGAAACCAGAATGAAAAGAAAAAGAGGCGAAGAGAAAGGAAAAAGAGGTTGGAAAAACATACTCGTAGGGAGAAATGGGTGAAAGAAGAATTACTGTATTTGGCACAAGTCAGAACTCTGTTAGACTGTCAGGAAAAAACATAGGAGCAAACAAAAAACCAATATATTCAAGTAATTTTTATTATATGCCTCTGTGAAATGTGGAAATCAATGTGAAAATTCTCTTAATGTTTTGTAATTTAAGTCTTGTACTTAAACTGTTCTTATGATTCCTACCTCCAGATGTACTCCCTACCAAAAGAAGTTTGTGCTGTTTTGTTCTTAGGCTCCAGCTCTTAACCAGCCTCAACTGCCAGTTCTCTCAGTGAGCAGAAGGAATTTATGATGCCACTTTATTTTTTGCAATCACATGTTTGGAGATGGTACCAGCAAAGAGAGGGGAAGGACCTGTGATTACTTAAAAGCCTGATCTCATCGTGTCGCAGACACAACCATCCTCTAAACCAAAATTAATTTAATTATCTTTACACATACACATTTAAACACAGCAGACATGGAACGATCAAAGAGCTAACATCAGCTCTTTGTGGCATACTACAGAATAAGAAACATACGCATACTTAAATTAGGAATACTCTAACAAAAATGAAAAATTAAGATTTTAAAAGCAAGTTAAAATAAAAAGACACTGAAAATCTTATTTATCTGTCACTTCTTCATGTTTCTATGTCTCCTGTAACCTCCTTTAGTAAGAATATAACTCGCATGCAAATTTTACTGTCTCTTACATGGAAATTTCCACTCAGTTACTGCAACAAGCACACAACAATCGACTCTTTGGACAGTAGCACCTTACAAATATTAAGGTAACTCATTACCAAAGCAGACACTGACAGGAAGTTTATCTGTTGCGTTTCATGGATACCAATAACAGTATCTCTGTTCTCTCCTCTGAAAAATACGTCAGTTGAAAGACTATGTTTGCACGTTTGCATTAGTACAGCCATAATGACTGGAAATACACAGGCAGCTGTTTGGTACCATGCAGGAGGGCTGCTCCAGATGGATATGTGAGCATCATTCACATATCCGGGCGTTGACAGTGGTGCAAAAGTGCATCAGGCTCCTGATGGGAGTTTTTGACCTTGGCTCACCACAGAACACTCCTCCACTTTGTTAACATCCTACATTTTTTCCTCCCTGTGGCAAGCAGCACAAGACATGACAATATAGAATTTAAATATGATCATGGGTTTTTCACTGAAAGCAGTAACCTATTCCAACAGCTGTGTATCCCTAACCAGTGAGACAGCATCCTCCAAACAAGTCATTGGTCCATAGCAATTTGTGTCTAGTAAAATGTTGGCCTTTGAGTCTCAGGCTTCTCATCTTGGGAGAACAAATCTCTGACATCCCTTTCTCAAACACTGTATTCTGTTATTCTTCAGCTGAGATTTTGATACCGTATGCATCAGTTATATATGCATTTGACACCTGAATTCACACTGCAGGCCCAGGGATTTTGTAGTGAGAATAGAGACACATTTCTTTGGATTTTTCTATGTCAACAGTGAAATATGTAAATATGAAAGAGTTAGAATCTTACCCTAGCTTCCAGGTGCAGGCACTGAATTCATTGTATTGTTTCTTCTGACTTAGAAATTTGTTTATATGCATCATATTTACAAGCTACTTTTACAAGAAAGGAAAAACAGCAGAAACATGAAGAAAACTGGGAATTTTGCTGGCATTGAGAGCTTCCCTCTACCAAGGAGAATAGGGGCTGTGTGGAATCTCAGGACCAGATATTACAGAAAGAAAGGTCATATGCAGTCATTTCACATCAAAGAAACCCTGCACAGAAAAAAAATAGGATAAACTCAAAGCTTTTACAATATAACCTTGGTTGGCATGAAGGGTTAACCTTAAGCAGGGAACAACTAAATACTCCTTTCCACCAAGCTCTGCCATGCTCTCCACCTAGAATAACAAGGAGCTGCTCTTGGAGAGAGCCAGCACATGAAAGCAACTTTTCTGCAAAAACTGGGAAGTGTTCTAATGCAAAAGTCACTTCCTGCTACCCTGAGTGCTTTGCCATATGATGAATAGTGTGATCTAATTATTGCATCATTCGTTCCTTTGAATTAACATGCCTTTTTAACAGCATGGGAGGAAGCAAAGAGGGCAGGAAAGGGCAAGAGTCGGCAAACAGCTTCTGTAGTTTTAGTTGCCCATGTCCTTCAGCGGCACTCAAAGATTCTGTTTGTTAAATATGGCTTTGTGCCATGTGCTAGCCAACTGTCAGGGTTTGGGACATGTTATTTAGAACAGATATTTAGAAAATAATTATAATATGAAAATAGAGTGAACTAGCATATTGATACAGGGCCAGACCCTGCAGCAATCTTTATTCTGTGCAGAAGTTGCCCGCAAAACTTACAGAAATTCTAGATATCGGCCAGTTTTTAATCATCCTGAAATTAATGGGACAGAAATGATGAAAAAAGGAACCATAAAATATACAAGGTCCATAAAGAAAAAAAAAAAGAAAAAAGCAAGAACCAACATCTGTAAGGTCATTAATGAATGATCAATAGCAGATGGACTTCTACTCATGTGACTAAATGGGCTCCAGACATCAGTGAGAACACGTTACTTCAGTTAGCAAATAACTGCTAAGGTGTGGTGTACCACACTTCCTCCATTTAGCTTCTGCTCACTTAGAATACCTTGTTTTAAGACCAACATACAACAGTGTTTTATGTTTCGCTATGCTTCTGTTGGTACTTGTTTGCTGTTGCTACATTAATTCACATTTCTAATTATGTCCCTGATATCGTTGTGCAAATGATCTTTTCCTATCGCTGCTAAAACTGACAAAAAATTATCTATCTTGGATGATGTAGGTTTATTAGAGCACAGTTTGTTGGAATGGTTGCTTGTTTCTTTCGAGCAAGAAGCATAAGTGCGGTGGAGTCTAAAGGCAGCAGATAATACACTGCAGCATCTTTTACAAACTGCAGTAAATGACCTTCATCTTTATATTATTTTAGTACTGCTGTGAACTTTATACATCCACAAAGAAATACTCTTTATTGCTTCCAACCTAGAGATACAAGTTTTCCTTCGGATCACCCAGAAGCTTTTAGCATGTCATCCAAACCCTTGTAAGTCAAGGCACAGGGCCTTAGTGCCCAATAGCTCTAACAGCATTTCAAGATAAAGAAAACCAGAAATACCATTGTTATTTACTGCACTAAAGTCAATAGTTCAAGGACAGCACTGCTAGTTGACTATAAATAGTGGAAGCTGAGGGTGTTTTTCTGTAGGCAAACACATTTTGAAAGTACTTAGACCTATATTCATTTCTAATTTCAGGATTAAAAAAAAAAAAAAAAAAAAAAAACGGACTGCTGTAGTGATTATTTACCTGATTGTATTTAAACTTTCTTATCATATGATTTTGGAACAGAAATAATGATTTTAGAGTGATTTACCAGAAAACTTCAAAAGTGTCTAGTCAGAAAACTTACTTTACTTTGCATTTATACGGAGAGCAAAATTGAGATACTGATAATATTCCATTTATTCCCAAGCACTTCCAAAATATCATTAAAATATCCATTTCCTAACACACACCTGAAGTTGTCTTACTAAACAATTTATGATCAAGTAAATTTGCAGCAAATTAATTAGCTACCAAAAGTTAACAATATGAGATATCTGAGAGTATCCAATAATATATTAAAGATCCTCCTCCTTGGAAGCCAATCAAAAGTCTAAGGAAAGGATTTCTTAATTCATTTATTAAGCTCAACATTTTTTTTCATCCAGGAGAACTTTTACTGAATATTCCATATACTAAAATACAAAAGATTTCACAGAATCCACAGCTACATTCCAGACTTGTAAGCAAAGTTAAATCTGTCCTCTCCCAATTAAGTCTTTTTACAAATAAAATAAAATAAAAAGCCACCACCAACAACAAAAAGATACTGTTTAAATAACTGCAGAATTTATCGTCAACACAAAAATATTAGTTATCATTACAGGCGGACAGACACACATGTTCCCAAAAAGTGAGTAACAAGCAGTCTGACACAGTTTTCATTAAAGTGAACAGCAGCAGTTATAACAACTAATTGCATAGAAAAAAAAATGAAGATTGCTGAAGAGCTGATACATTATTTGACAATATTTCCACTTTCATGGTATGACAAAGCATGAAAATATTAGTTGAGTTCAGGGATAAAATGATCTGGAAATAAAATACTATAATTCATATCATTTGTGTCAGCTTATATTAAACTTGGGTGAGATCCAACTAGCGGATATTTCCAGATTTCCATTTTGTAAAAATTATTGTATATTTCATTTAAAAAAAAAGGCTACTGTGGACCCTGATTTGTGAAAACAGGAATATGATTTGAGTGAGATTATTTCTACCAGTGACAGCTTTTATATCTGCACAATTGAATGAAAACAGACACTTTCTGGAAATGTCCCTTAACAGAAGCCAGGAACATTTCTATCACAATTTCCAGAAACTGCCCATTAAGTAACACGGTCAGCCTGCGCATAAAAGTTTGTTATATGGGTCCAGAAGTGAGATATTAAAATGATAAAAGAAGCTGGACCTCCCGAAGGAAGCAGAAAAAACGGTTTGAGTAGAAGAATCACTGCTATCCTACCTCTGGAGAGCACATGACTGACATTGCAAAGGGACTTCATGTAGACATGCAACAGCTTCCTTAACAGCATGAAAATCTAATTTAGATGCATGATAATGTGATCTAAAGCCAAATGAAAAGAAAAAACAAAGAAAAAAAAGAGAAAAGGATTTTAAAACAAGTTTCTTCTTGAAATACAAGTGCACATCACATTCTTAATCAAATTCTTGGTTCCATATATAAACAAAAACCACTGAACAAATAGAGCTTTCTAAGATTTTTCTTTTCTCAGTGCCTCAGTTTAGGGCAAATTATTCTGGGAAATACTTATAATGTCACAGCCAATGCATTTTGCCACGTGATACTTATTTTGCAAAATGAAGACTAACAGTAACAGCTTTAAGAAGTAATCAGCACAGCAACTACTTAACAATTTGTTCTTGGCAGGATCTGACCGTGTCCCAATACCCTGCAGATTAATGTTTTTATAAAGAAAAAAATGCAGTATTCAGCAGGGAAAGAGATTATTGCTGGCTGGAGTGTAGGCCAGAACATTGCTTTCTCTGTTCGGTTCTATCACAGTATCACTCACAGAAACCAACTATCCCCTCCTTTCAGATACCCACATTGCAGGCATGCTTCCAAGTGGCAGGTATCCCAATTGTCAGCTTGGAAAACACTTTGGGAGTGGTTTGGCATATTCTTGCTTGCTAACTTTATTACAGGCTCATTCAAATGGGGCTACCCGTGTAAGAAGACTGAGGATGCTGCACATCTGTGACTTCAGTGAGCTCAGTGCCCCATCCACCCTCCCACCCATCCATCCATTCATCCCTTCAGGACTCACATCCTTTCCCTGCACAGCACGCCAGAGGGAAAACAAGGCACGTATGGGTAAGGTTTTCATGCTCTGCCAAGTTTGACGATATGTCTTTTCTCCAGGGGAAGAACAACAGAACAAAGGAGACAAATGGAGGGCAGTAAGTCAAGCCCTGGGCCTAGCCCCCAGTTTCCGTTGCCACACAGCCCAAGTCAGCAGCTTTCCAGCCGTCCCTCCTCCCCTCACCGGGGGCCATCGCTCCAGCAGCAGGGCCTGATGCAAGTCCCAGCATGCCAGGAGGACATAGGGGGTGAGAGGCTTCTTCTCTGCACTGAAACAAGGGCAGCAAAGCAGAACTTCAACTAGGTGACTCTGCCAGTGCAGCACCCATTGTGGACCCACACTAATTGCTAATAATTATGAAGACTCCTTTGATCCAGGGTCATGGTGTGGAAGCCACCGTGCAAAACAGGCAAAGCCAATAGGTTGAAAAGGCAATATAATTCCACATATAATTCCATACAGCAACACCTTGTACTGCAGTGCTGGCCCAGCAGATAATGTCAAGGCTACCACTCCTCTTAAGAAAATAAATCAATTTATTCATAGATACACAGCTAGGATTTTGTTAAAGGTTAACAGGTTAAAGGTTAAGGTTGCAAATTTTTCATTAGTTTACATTTAACCATACAGAAAGAGAAATAAAACTTTTCCAGCTAAATTTTGACTACTGAGAGAGGAAAACCAAGGTGCTTTTTTTCTTCCTGTTTCTGGTTTTACTTTTTATTTTAAAACATTCGGAATTAAGTCCCATGATCCTGCTGCTTAAGCTCTTGATAAACTGACATGCATCCCAAACAAATAATGCCTGTAAATGGTAATTTTCACATATTAAATCCTAAGTAGCATTAGCCTTTCACCGATAAAATAATGGAAGTATTTTGAGACAGAGTTATGTGGCTGACTAGAGACAGAGTACCAACTAGGGAATACACAGAGAGATCTGGAAGTATTTAATTTAGGAAAGATAGCTTAGCTACTGGGTAGGGCAAAATGCTTATAGCCTGTGTTTGAAATCTATTCATACCACATAGGGTATTTACCCTTGATTTCAGGGAAAAACTGGATCTTGGATGTGCTGAAGATAAGGGTGAGAAGGACAGGTATCTGAGAGCTGTCTATTTAATGTACAGAGGCTTGCTACACCAATATCCTAACTGCCTTGTTTTTGAAGGTGTGGGACTGCCTCTGCTTTATATGCAAGGCGTTAAATGGTTATACATATTTCCAGTACCTACAGAGATGGTAACAGGAAAAAAATACAGCAAAAGATAGTTAACCTTGAAGGGTTTTTTTTTTCCTCAGAGCGGAAAACCAACCTGACAGGATCTTCAGGGAGATTCCTTTTTAATCTAGACATGATCACAGCAGTAACAAAAATATTCTGAATAGAAGCTACATTATTTAAAAGCAGCAGCACCGTTACATGTTTTAAAAGGAGGTTTTATGACCTTTGCCCGTGTTGTGTAAGAAGTGCTTTTCAGAACCGTGAGGCTGGGTTTTTTTTGACAGCCTTTAGGCTGCAGTCCATGCTGCATTTGCGTGTGCCGTTCTGCAGCAGAAAATAGTCAAAGGGATTAATAATGATGGAGATGGCTACGGCTGCCCTGAAGGCCTCCTGGAGTGTGTCCTGGAGCATCTCTGGCATCCAACCTCTCTATATGCTTAGGATGTGTGCCCTGGGAAATCCACCGGCCCTTGCAAAAGGATGGAGAGACAGTGGTGCCTTTTCTTATTTCGTTTGGGTTAGTCAGTCCCTGTGAAAGATGTTGGTAGGGCAAAAATTAGTTATTCTGCATAGCAGAGCGGGTCCCCTCGAGGGGAGGAGGCTGCTGATAAGAGAAGATTCTCTTCACAAATTTCTGATGTTTTGCACTTCTAATAATGCCAGATATGTCCCAAAAGCCTTACCTAAGGGATTTTAATTCTTTGGCTCTACGTAGATATTAAAAACCCTGCAGCTCTTGCAAGGAATAATAGAAGATCTGTCCATATCCATGGTGATGTCCCTGAAATCAGTAAAGTTGATCTGCCCTTACATACTATTTGTTCCACTGTATCACAAATTAAAATCCTTTGTATAAACTTAATTGATTTATTTCACCATTCTAGAGATACAAAACCCAAGCTATCAATCTCAGAAAAAAATACAAAGAACACTATTTTACAGTAACATTATTTAACATTTCTCTAATATGCAAAATTTCACCAGTTCATGGTTTGTTTCCTCACAAAAACCTCAGCAGATCATATCATCTCCAGCAAATGCATTATTTGCCCTGCTCCACCTATACATCATACCTCTAGTACTGGAAAGTAAACTGAATTTACTAAAAGCTGAAAGGGTGCAAAATAGTTCAAATATTTTCATCTGCTGAAAAAGAAGGTTGCAAGGTTAAATTTTAATGCGTAATAAGTGATCTGGCACACAGCCAAAGCATGTGCTTAAACAGTGTGATGCTTGCTGAGCAAAGATTTTCTGGTCTTAGTTTAATGCCTGTGACAGCTTCACTGATGAGCCCTCCTGGGTACATAATGCTGGATTTTGGTTTTAGTGCTTTGAACAGATTGAAGATAAATGCCACCACCCTAAGATGTTGATTACAAGGTTCTCAGAAGGTAATTGATTACAACCTCCTGTTCTTTATCATCTAGCACAGATGTAGCTCTCATTTAAGTTCTGTACTCTGTTGGACAGATTTCTCCCTATCGCAGACTCCAGAGGTGCTCAACCTGGCCTAAAAGGATAAATGTAATGCTGTATGAGATTGAATGTGAGCAGGCAGCTGCTAAACTCTCAGTGAGCCAAGGCAATGGTGCCTGAAGGGGGGCAGAATCCAGCTCGCCCAGATGGAGGAAACCAATTCAAGGGTGCAGACCTAAGCAGCAGATTCCAGCTATGATGAGAGCCACCAGGGCAGTAAGGAAGAGGGGTAAATTAGTTATGCATTGCATTCTAGATGGGTACAGTACTCAACATATTTAAAAATAACCTTATGTTTCGATAAGCATTGAAGAAATCTGTCTAAGACTCCTCTGAGACGCTGGACATACTCTTGACCATGGCACAGCCACAATACTTGGCCGAGGGTTTTTCTTCCACCAAGGAGTGGAGACAAAGCAGGCTGTGTCTGTGCCTGCATAAGGCATAATTGCATCTTAAAAGACTCTGTCTCCCTTTGCTCCACTGACACTGTTGCCTTCTGGAGGTGCCGGAGTTGTTACCATATGGAAACAGGAGAGAAACGATGCGTCTGAAGCACTTAACATAAACAAATGCTTGAAGAGCCAGGCTCTATTTAGGGCTTTCAAGTCCTAAAATGAGCACCCCAGTGAAAGCCAGCGAGCACAGACAGAGGAGCAGAAGGTTACTGACTCAGACTAGCGCTGCTTAGCAGGCAGGCACGCGAGTTCTGCGTCAGCTGCAGCTCCAAGATGGGTTTTATCAAAACATTGCATGGCCAGATTGCTTCTTACCCTGGCATACCAGCGACCTGCCCGCTTTGGGGATTATCTGTTTGGGTTAATGCTTTTGCTGAGACACAGTACGTGTGGGAAACAGAAACAATAACAGCATTTTTCTCCTTGTGCGTTGCAGTAAAGCCCATTATGCTAAGTGAAAAGCAAGGGAAAATAAGGTACCTTCATAGCCTTTTTTATCCTACAAAATGCAGCTCTCCTAGCCCTATTAACTCTGAGAATTAGAAAAACATGAAACATCATCACAGGCTGAACCCCTAGGAATTTCTGTAGGTTTGGGGGAATGTTACTGCTGTTAACCTGTGGGAGTTTTCATGTATCCTTAATAGATAAAAGGAAGGTCAAATCCTGGCCACCTATAGCCAAGTTTTCACTGTCTTAGAGGGCAAAGTTACAACCTGAAACAGGAGAACAAGCAAAAGATGAGGAAAAGTTATGAAAGCAGAAAAAAAAAATAGAGAGAAAAATCGTCTCCTAAGTTGCAGCTTTTATCACATCCACTACCCCTCCTCCTTCCTTGCAATGCCTTTGAGCAGTGTAACTAGAGTAAGGTAGTTAAGCTGGAAAAAAGGGATCTTTCCCTTCTACAGAGAAAGTGGCAACTTATCAATGCAAATTAAGAGTGATTGTGATCAAAAAAAGACTTGAGTTTATGTGTAATAGGAATGTTCACAGGGAAAAAATTAGCACAATTTTAAAGGAAAAAATGAGTGACTCCTGGTAGCCTGAGGGTATGAGAAACTGATACGATGTGTTATTGCGCGCTTTATGCCCTTGCAATATTAATGCAATTGCCATGACAACTGTGACATCCTCTGAAATTATACACCTTTAGAATTACAGAGCATCTTGCAGAGGAAAACACCTCTGCGGCTAGCAGAAAGGCTGCTGTAATCTAAAACATATCTCCTATTTTTAAAAGCATTCAAACATTTATTCAAACAATTCTTTCTTCTAAAAAGCATAATGATAAATTTAACCTACAGCTAAAGCTAAACTCTCTTTGTTTTCTAATTTGTCTGAGCTTAATCATGGCTGTCTTTTTCCATAGTGAAAGGTAAATGTATGCCTTAAATTTGCTTGATTTTTCTTGTTGACCTGTTGACATTAAACGCAAAAAGACTTCTGAAAGGAGAAAAATATTCATTTCCTAATAAACTGTATAGAGATCTGTTGCACAAAAGCAGCTAACACTTCTTATGAAAATTAAAAGGTTAAAATGCCCCAAATCATTGACCATGACATCTACCAGGCACCTTGCTTAATCAGGAGTTAACTAAGGCAGAATGTAGCCTTTACATAGCTATAGTGCCAATACAATGTTTTGAGTGAACACTAATCTGAATCACATTGAGAGCAACACGGGAAGCTGTGTATCTGCGGGACTGAATAGCAACCGCATAGCAGTGATAACTGCTCCGTCAAATAACATAAAGGCCACCAGATGCCTCATCATGCGAATATTATCCTTTTCATAATATATTCAGAAAAAAAATCAAGGTGACATAAGCAGGCTTTAGTAATGATGTCTCCTTTCTAGCAAAATGCCTCATGTGTATTGCCTACACCTGCATCCTTTTTATAGTATCATTACAATTCTTTTCAAAGTGAAAACAAGCTATTATTCAAATGCCTATTCCTCTACTAATTTCAATATCAAATGAAAGCATGCAGTACCTCAGATTTATCAGAAAGCAAATGAAGATTTATGAAGCACAGGAGAGTGAAATAAAATGCTAAATGCCTTTAACACCTAGTAGAATCCCAGGCATAGGTTCAAGATAGCAATTACTTACCACCCAGCAAGCTCTCACTGAACAGTAGAGCAATAAAAGTATCAGAAGGATATCAGATTCACTTTATATAGTGTCCAATATCTCTAATCCAACAAGAATACCTTAAAGGCATTTCAAAGTGTCAATATAGCTATTTATCTTAATAAAAGGCTGCAGATAGAGACTACATGAACATACACAAGGAGTGGAATCTTTAGTCCATTAAAAAGCTCAGAAGCCCAAATCCTTTCACTAGTTGAGATACTGGGTTTTAGGCATTTCTCTAGCTTTCTTTTTCACCACATACTAGTCAGACATGAATCTAAATGCTCAGTCCCACCTATTCAGCCTAAATGTCTTATAACAAATTACAGCATAGAAAAGCCCAAATAATATTCCCAACTTTTGCAGAAATGCCCAGAAGGCGATCACAGGATACCCACACTAATAAATTAGCAGAATAATCCTGCATCCGTTTATCTTCTTTACAGTCCAAGCGGGCTATGGGAGCCCTTTCCATCCAGCATCAGTTCCAGCCCACTGGAGCAGGAGCCGTCTGCTCCCGCTCAGGGAAGGGCAATGACTGACCTTGACTAGAGCACAGAGCCCTTAGGAAGCTCGGACGCTGATCTGGGCCATGGAATCTGTGCAACGGTGTAACACACGCTGCTAATAAAGACCAACCCAGCACCTGCACTGCTAGACCCAACTGGAACATCAGGTCTGCCCTGCACCTATGCTTTTAAAACCATCTGATATAACCCCTCGGCAACTACAGGTCTCCTCATTAGTAGGGTACAAAAAACGCTGCCTTTCAATTCAATCCTGATGTCATGAAACTTGTAGCAGATGTGAATTTAGTTCAGTGGCATAAACTGCTTAACATAACTTAGGTCTCACCCTGACAGCAGTAGATGGTACAGCAATACAAGTTAGGTGATTCCAAGGACATAGGGGGAACCTTGGAGAGAGATGTGCACTGTATTACTCACATTTCTGTATGCTTCGGATGGAAAGAACAGCAGCATAGCTTGTGTGCTGAAATGTGGTCAAAGTGTAAAGGTAGCCAGCAGTTTTGCACCTTCCGATGATAAAGGATAAAAATAGCAGATAATTAACCAAGAAGGAAAGAACAGACCAAACACTCACCTCTGCAACCCTCTTGGAGACTACATATATGTGTATATATATATAAGATATGATATATATATATATATGATTATATATTTTATATATATTACTTTGATGTATCAAAGTAAACAATCTGAAAATCCCTGAGGACACATTTTATGCTATACTTAAACTGACTTATATGACTTATGTATAGGCATATATTAAAAAGACCTGTTTAGATTATATAACAACTTTCTTTGGAAAAACACTACAATCTAACAAATATCAGGGTTGTGTATAGCTTGGTTCCGGTGACAGCTTGTTTTTTTCTATCATGCTAACTTCTATGATTATGCCAATGAGAATCATTGACCCACCCCCAGTAATTAACCATTAGCAATATTTTCATAGCTGTTCCTTTTATACACATTTATTTACCTTCACTAAAATCAAACCATTCCTGAGACAGAGAGAAGCAACCAGAAGGCACTTTTAGGGCAAGCTCCAGCCAAGACCTGCTCCAATCGAGCAAAGCCTAAGGCAAACATTTCCAAATCTTTAATTGGGAATGGAGTAAACCAGGCTGCAGACCCATCTGAAGGGCAGATCATCTAGTCCTTGACTTGCAGCTCCCAGACAGAGCTGTAGCTTCACCCACAACATCATTCCTCTCCAACTCCCTATTTATCCTAGAGCTTCCTTCATTATAATTTTGATTATCCCAACATCTAGAAACACTGCAAAGATCTCAGGTTGACAGCACACACTACGTGCTATGAAAACACACACAAAACACCATAGCCTTGAAAAAGTTATATAGGCTAAGCATAGAGCATGAATCAACAAGATCACACAGACTGGGTGTGCACAACACAACCATATTGGTCAGCACTGCTAGCAATGATCTCAGTAGTCCAGCGTTATAAATTAAGCTGGTGGAACTGTGCTGATTTACTGAGAAAACATCCGTAGAGCTCATATTTTATTCAGCTGCTGCTTCGTATTTAATTATAAAAACCTTAAAGGCACCCCAAAGCCTACAGCAACAAGGTTGAGTCCTGCTGCGCTCCAGCTGTCTGCATTGGCAGAGCGGGCCCAATTTTGGGGGTCTAAGGACTGTGTCCAGGTGTGAGGGCTGAGCACAGCTCCGCTCCCCACAACCCAGGCAGGCAGCACCACAGCCGTGACCGAGAGCACAGATGTGAAGAAAGCAAATACACAGAGCACACAGCAACCTGTCCTGTCAGGAGAGGAAGCAGGACAACCACCGGACTGGTAGCAAGAGCTCTATCGCTGCAGGGGTCTCGGCGAGGCCTTGGTGTTTTTTGGACAGTTTCTTCTAAAATTCAGCCCTGGATTTGCTTTCTGACTGCACGAGAGAAATCTAACATGCTATTTTTTGTCCACTTCTGGGCAGTTTCAGTGAATATATTGCAGCAATTTACTGTCATTAAACATAGCCGTAAGCAGCTGTAACTAAGGGAATCAACAAGATAGTCACGCACTGAGTCACAGTGCCAGGACTCTGACAACAGTGGCTAATATTTTGGAGGAGGAGGAAAACTTTACAATGCTAAATTATGAAATAAGCAAGTCAGAAGATTTTTTTCCTATCTTCTTTCCACCACTGAAGATGAGTCCCTGAAGACTAAGTCCTAAAATGTTCCCTCTCCTTTCCTGAACTTTTCCTGCACTTCACCCCAGCAAGAAAATAAAACAAAAATCTTCTTTTGTTTTTGATTTCTGTTGCTGAAAGAGTTTAACAGAATGCTCAGGAGAAGTTAACAGAAGGGGGGTCCAGTAAAGACTATCACTCAACTTGGCTATTATATTTCCAGCCTCCCCTTCAGCTGTTTATCAAATTTTCCATCTGTTTCAAGAGTCTCTCTATGATTTTGGAAAATCAGACGTGCTGAAATCGTGCTAAAAATATTTCAATTGCAAAATATGATGCTTCATAAAATACCAGAAGGCTAGAAATAATTCACAGAGAGGCTTTCAGTATAAATGCCTCAAGAACACTTTCGTCTGAAACTTCATGCTGAATCATAAAAAACACTAGGAGACACAAAAGACCCCAAAAGACGTTTAAAGATTTTTAAACTTTTTGTACATTAACATTTAGAAATTGAAGGAAAAAGGAAAACACATTGATGACATTTTAAAATGTTTTCTTTATATGGAAAGAGATCTCTCATTGGATGCTCTTATATCCAGTTCATATTTTATTTTTAAATGTGCAGAGAAGAGTGAGAAATTTCAGGTGGAACATTGGTACGCATTATCAGAACAAACACCATTAGAATGGCACGTTGCCATGTGGCCATTTGTGTGTTGAGTCAGATAAGACAACTCTGTGCCACTGCAGGGGAAATGCAAACTAAAGCATATTAACTGAAAACACCTTGATAGTTTACTTTGCATTTACATTTGCCTGGGGTTGCACTGTGGTTAATCACATGGGTGACTTATGGCAGCTAAACTGGTACATTGATTGCCTGTGAATGTGCGAAAGGCCAGTTTCTATTTTATCTCAGCCAGATTGACTCATTGCTACTTTGCAAAAACAACAACAACAACCAGTAGTTAACCAGTAGTAGTTCCCAATTAATTCACTAAATCATAATCTCACTATGCTTTAACATGCCAGGACTTTAGAGGAAAAGGTGTTTTTCACCTGGAATGGAGACTGAAATCCAGAAGGAGATTTTTGCCAACAGTGATATGCATTTTGTAGCATCATTTCACAATACCAGGAAGGGACCTAGTGTTCCTCCTCATGAAGCAGGGCAGTAAATGGATATTGCAAATGATCTTGTAAAACACACTTCAGTGTGCTGTGTTTGAACTGCCCTCGTGCCACTTCTGGCAGTTAATGCAAAACCAAGAAAATTATTTGCCAAGAAAGATTTATAGCAGGAAGAAAACAAGAGCTATTGAGCCATCACACGTTCTATTATTTTTGACAATCCATTCACTACTCGGTGACAATGCATCTCTGCTGCTTGAACTTTGCACTATTTTATTTTATATGACCAGACATGGATAATATTGTACTGCAAGACTTGAAGCAAAGGATTTTCAGCTAAATTCTCAACTTGAAGAACCCAGTAAATATATGATTACTTTAATGTAACTGAACAAAACTACCTGGCTGAGAAACTCAACTCTATGTATTTAGCAGACCCAGAGTGAGGAACATATTGTTTAAATCTGTAATTTAATCCCTTGCAAATGTATGCAGCAGCATTTACACAGTTTTATATACCTTCCCCAGCAGCAAGCTGTCAGCATTGTCACCACATGTAAATAGTATTTCTGAGATCAAACTGACCAAAATCAGAGAGAAATGCAATAATCCACTGGTCTTCACTACGTGTCACTTGTGCATTACCATAGCCCGAGAACTGCTGAGAGTGGGAAAAAATTCTTTCCTGCCTAAAAGCAGGTAGGAGGAGGGAGAAGTGTGGAGCTGCAGTCCCTGTTTGACTTGCTGTCTGACAACACTGAGAGCATTTAAGACTCTGGGCTCTGCCCTGTGGCAGCAGTTTTCAAAGCACCCTGACATGAACCAGCCAATGTCCTCCCTCAGCTTGCCAAAACTCTGACATGTCTGAGCTGAGTGACCCATTGGGACTAAAGGCAGCCTAGTATGCTATTATGAAAGCTCTGTTTGCTGGAGACAAAATGCCCAGAAAGGAGGAAAGCACTGGGTTGCACCCACTAGTCTACCAGACTTTCCACAAACAAGAGAGAGGGCAGAAAGTATTGCCTCTGTATCATCAACCAAGTTCTAAAAACATCGGCTTGGTTTATCACAAGATCCAGCGCTTTCCAAGAAACATCAAGAGGATCAGTATGGTGAGACCTACAGGACAATGTCCATTGCTTGTAATTCATTCACTTATTTTCAGTGCTGTTTCTCTATCCACCAGTCAGCAGTTCTATATTCCACACAAGTCCCTGAAGAATGTTTTAAAAATACTTGTTGTTCTAAAGCTATGTGGAGTACCCACAGCAGAAAGGAAATGTCATGAAGAATTAGAGCAAATAATAAAGTACAAAAAGAAAGTTCAACAATCTGTGTGGCATTGGTTGGGACAGAAATTGTGCCATCCTGCTTCTGGCAGACACGTGTGGTTGCTGTGAAATAAAATGTTGATGGGGAGAAATGGAAGGGAGAAGCATTCCCAAGTGTCAGAAATGTCAAAACCAGTAAGTATGCCAATTTTAGAGACTGTCTGAACTAGAACACTCAGAAGGGCACTTGATCTTTGCTGTCATTCCTTCCATCTCACCCACAGACATAAGCACATCTTGATTTGAAAAAAACAAGTAATCAGCTGCATACATAAAAAGATGTTCACTTTAGATATGCCGTGCTTTTCATTGCTGATTGCCAGACATGGCAAATACTTGCCCAGAGTACATACTTTTTAAAAATATAGGACCTGGTGCATTACCAGAGTATCTGTCTGCTTTATATTACTCTAACAGTGAAAAGCATCCACAAACTCATTTAAAAAGGCTGCTTATGCATGAGCTGTGTGGACAGAATGAAACAAAACAGCAAGAACACACAAGTCAATGTAGCCATAAAAATCTATCTCCACTAATAATAGACATTTTTCCTTCCTAAAATGTTAAGCTTTAAATGGAGAAATGTGTCTCTTGGCTACTGATGAAATTTCCATATTTCCTATAACATTAAGATATGCCTTAAAAATTGCGTATTCTGGCAGTAGTTCATTTTTTTCCGAAGGTCATACATACATCACATGCTCAAATCTGTCGATGATTGAGTTTAAACACTGGGGGAAGGATTCTTGTAATGACTTCATCTGTTCAGTATCACTTTCTCTCTACTTCCTAAAGCAAATCAAATCACAAGGAGTATTTAAGTCCCTGGTCACATATGTGAATGTTTCAGAAGTGACTTCTATATTTATCGTCCTAAATGGAAAACGGATTCATCACCTCTGAATTACTCTGTTTATTTTTACATCCAAAACATACAAAAATCAATGGAAGTTTCCTGAATAAAGTTATTAGGCCTAAGAACATGTCCTGAGGTTGTTTAACAGAGGAAAAAAAAATCCCATTACGTCTGAGTTTCTAGATTTAACCACTGAATTTGTTCGGTAGTAATATTATTTAAAAATTCAAAAATATTTGTCTTCAGTTTTACTCAGCTCTTATTTGTGAAATTAAGATTTTTGGAAGGTAATTTCCTCATTTTATCATCTCACTTCCCTTATTACTATATGTTGCAGCCCAAATATTGTCAAATATTTATAGGCAAAACTAGGGAGCACACACAAAGCTCATTTGCTCTTTGTCAGTTTTCTTTTATATCTAGGGACACTTTGCTGAATGGCACCATCTCTGACTAACTCATCCCTGATCAAAAAAGCTTCAGGAGCTCCATGAGCTTCCTACTGTTTGTCCCTCTGCTAGATTGTCTCTATTTTCTCAGGACATTTTGTAAAATGAGGCTGACATTGACTCACAGCATCTGCATGTGATATGATAAACCGAGATTATCTTTAAAAATATATAATACCTCACAGGGCTCAGTCATTTAGTTGGCACTGTTACCTTTGGGAAAGAAGCATGCAGAAGAACACCAACTAGCACTGTGCAAGGAACATAATTACATTGTTAGAAATCTTCCTTTCTTGACTTTGATTATGATAACTAAACACTGAAAGTCCTCTTGGCCCAATCTGGAAACATCAATACAATATTTTGAGAACAGAATTACACACGAGTCTCCTTGAAAAGAAGTAAAAACTTCTGACAGTGAAAAATGCATGTATATATTTGCAACACCTTTGGTTTTAGCTGAAAATATTAAACTGTAAGGAGTATAGAAATGCACACCTGGAGTATTCTTCTCTGTGGGGTTACAGAGCCTTGTAGTTCCTGCCAAATCCCAAATGTTGAATCATTATCCAAGACTTAACTGAAATTAACACTCTCCAGTAATAGCAAGTGCAATTCAGATCCACAAGCTTTAGAGATTGAGGCAATTTCTTGTTGCTTGGTGTGCCTACCTTAAAGATCCATTTGCAGTCCATATGCACAACCTTGCAGGAAAAGGATGTTTATTTTTAGCAACATCCTTGAACACTTCCACCAGTGAGCAGATCTATAAGCAAACAATACAGTTTCTAAACCTCATTGATCCAACTGCTTTTCATTACTGAAAAACACAAATAGTGGATTTATGTAATGCAATCAGGTGCTACAGACTGGAAAAAACAAAATAATCATCTTATGTTCTTTTTATTACTGTTTTTATAAAAATAAATGTAAAGAGAAATTGAGGTCACAGCTTATTTCTCCGCACAGAATGACTCACATCTGGAGTTATGAAAGCCCTACAAAATTCAGTCCATGCAACTGAGTCTTGTGGTACAGATAGAGACAAGCTACAGAAGATACAACTTTAGAAGCCTCCAGCAGCAAGCCTGCCTTTTTCCTTTTCTGCTGTGCCTAGAGTTTTAGTTCTGCCATTTCACCAGTAAATTTTTCCCTCTATGGGACGTCTGTTCTATTTAACCAGCTTTTTCCTCACCCCAATCAGTCTGAATCAAGATGAGGAGCAAAGCTGCAAATCCTCATGTGTGCAGCTCTTTGCCATCCCAGACTACCAAAATCTACACCTTCCTGGTAGGTTTCCTTGGATTTGGAGAGTTCAAAGTCCTCCTGATCTTCTATATTTCGTGATGATATGGACTCGCTACCCCAGGAAGAGAAGCTGTTGCTTACCCATCATCACCCACCCTGCTGCCACAGTCACACTCCTCACACCCAGACACTTCCTGGCAGGGGAAAAGGCAGAAACACACAGCTCTTGTGTGCCTTGCTTTGATTATGCTCACTTGGGGCAAGACGATGTGCCAGCATGGGCTGCGCACAGGGCACATGCGGTATCATACTGCAAGAGGTTTTTAGCTCCTCAGTTGTTAGCAGGTAAGAGATGCCAGAAAAGGCATCGTCCCTCCTTCAGGAGAAGCTTCCAAGAGCTGCCCCACACCCGTCTTTTCTGCCCTGCACTATCCTCAGGCTCCCTAAATCAGATAACACCTATTATCAGAGCAGAAAGGCTGACATTCGTGGATAACATTTCCATAGAGAAACTAAACAAATCTCAGCTCAGATGGGTGATTTGATAGTAGGGCACACAATCAGAACATCTCTTTGGGGCAAAACTGGATTTTTATGAGTAAATGAACTCTTCCCTCAATACGTATTTGCTCCTCAGTGTTTCCAGCCTTGGCAACAATCATGGCAACCAAAATATTGCAGAGCAGCCTTAAAATACAAATCTCCAACCTCTTATATTCTTGGAATCCACAACAGACAGCCAGTCTACAGCTTACAACTACCCTGGTTGACAGAAGTGTCATGACAACTTCGCCATTCTGCTCCCATGCCTCCCCCTCCCACCTCAATCCTCTTCCCCATGACCACTTTCAGTTCAGCCTGCCCCAGATTTGAGCCAAAGGACGTCTTCTTCAGGAGAAGGTGGGCAGATTGTTCTACAGCTCGTGCTGCAGGTATTTAACCCTTAGCAAGGGCAGCAGCAATATAGTCTGTGACAAGCCTACGAAGCAGCAAAACTGAGGAGCTACTTACCGGAACAGGATGGCTCTTTATAGGATGATGTGACCCTTGTGATTAGTAGTGGAATAAATCCTCGAAACAGCACAAAGTAATCAGTCCATACCATGAGGAGCAGGCAACTAAGAAATAGCAGGGATACAACATTAATATCATTCTTTCCATGCAGCAGATCCACACCAGGCCTCACCGTGCCAGTTAATATGTCCCATGATGGCAGGAAAGCTTGTTCCTCCAAAATAGAGATAGGAAAAAAATATATTATGGTGGAACAACTCTGATTTTGACAGAGAGAAAAAAAAAATATCAGCAGGAAGGAGTGCCCAGAAGCTATAAAGATTTGATTGTGTCTAAAGAACAGCATTCACTATACACACCTGACAGTTTTACACACAGACACACACACACAAAATCCTAGTCTTGTAGAATAGGGGCAAATCTCATGAGAACTAAATGGTATATATGAGTCAAAAGCAGTTTCTTTTACATGGAGAACATACTGCTTATACACTTTTATATATATATATATCTGAGAAGTGAGTAGAGACATAAGAGGCTACATAGGAGGAATCAGCATGCTTTAGTTCTTAATGAGGCAATAACAGTGCAGAGAGGTGCCCACACCACCTCTAGATGTGCTAAAAGGGAGCCAAGGATATTTTGAGAAAAGGCCAAACTGGCAAATGCCTCAGAAAAACGCAGATCCTGGTTCCACTGTGGATGATTCACTGGGGTCCACTGCTGACCAAAGCTAGTACAGCCTTGAATGTGGTTTTGAGGACCTTGCACTGCTGGCAAAAAACCTACCTGTAGTACCCTCCTCCTTGCAGCCAGATGACAAAAAACACACCACGCATTAACACTAGGAAGTTCAGTACAAATGTGTCTTCAGTGAAAAGTGGCTGAGGTTCTCTACATGTGTGTTATAAGCTGAGATTCACAGCATCTACTGATCTTCCACAATGGCTCACAGCGCCTATAGAATGACAGAATAGTAACTATTAATTAACACAATCTTCACAGTACCATGAAAGATGCACACAGGGATCACTGTACGCAGATCTCTGGTAATACTACCAGTCAACTTCAAATACGTAGGTGTGTTATGGTGTTAGACTAAAAGTATGTGCAATACTGAATCACAGGCTTAGGCCACAAGCAAATCCACAGCAGCCTTTTTACCTTGATTTGATTCCTCCCTGGTAAACAGGATTTCCATGACCCAGAAGACAACAGCATCTCCTCTTCTAGAGGAATAAGTACCCAGATTGCATATCTCGAGCAGAAGTAAGAACACAGAGCATGATAATAGCAACATCCAGGAATCTGTATATCGGATAGTGAAATACAGTGAGGTAGCATTTGTCCATAGTCTCTGATCACGTAGGGAGATACCTACAGTAGAGTTTTCATCTGGACACACTCCTGAAATTACCCAGTTATTCCCGTTTATCATATGTTGGTTCACACTGCAGACAAGTCTTGCAACATCTGAACCAGGAGCACACCCAACATTCAGCTGCTAAGGGGCATTTGGTCCACAGGAGCAAATTAGAGCTGGTCAAGAGTAAAATCATTTTTAGTACACACAATTTGGACATTGGGTCCAATTTATACCACAAACAAATCTACTCATCATAGTTTGCAGTGCTTGCCAAGATGGACACAACCAAGACAAGCAGGAGATACATGAACCATGAGCAGGGGAAATGGTAAGGACATCTTTCAGAAGTAGCAATGGGTTTATGGTGCT
The DNA here is from genome assembly GCF_059628265.1 of Tinamus guttatus. Taxonomy (NCBI): domain Eukaryota; kingdom Metazoa; phylum Chordata; class Aves; order Tinamiformes; family Tinamidae; genus Tinamus; species Tinamus guttatus. Next base: position 198,851 of record NW_028288727.1, on the reverse strand, counting down.
ATTGAACCACGGTGCAGACCAGGAGGGGACACCAGAAGGTGCAAAGACTGAAGAGCCTCCTCATAACCCAGTCTACAACACAAAACTTCATCTCATTCACTGATATGTCCATCAAAAATAGTGTGTATATATACAATCTTCTTCAGCTTATTTCTATATTCAAGGTGGATTTCAAGCACTTTCGGCTGGAACAGGTCTGGTAATTTCAATTTCAGCTGTGAAACTATTTTTGGTGTTATTTGTTAAGAATTCTTGAAATAGGGGCAGTTTTACTTTCATATGATTGCTGACAGATCATATCATAGCGTTACGTACTAACACTTACTCTCTTGCAATTGGATTTGAGAAACACAAAATGTGAAGATTGGCTATGGATTTTTGAGAAATTAATCCCAATTTGAATTCAGTTATATTTTTTTGTGGCAGAGAAAACATGATAAAGTACAGCTTAACACAAGATAAGGTTCATATAGATATATTTTCTAAAGGATTTAACAACACATTTGCGGAGAAAAATATTGCACACAATTTTTAAAAAAGCATTTTTGCCTCTCCTTGGAAAGGTAGATTAACACTGAAAAATACTTAGAAGTCCTGATAGTTTTCTATGTTAATTCTTCTGGAAAAATACCTCAGTACCTTTCTAAGCCATAAGGATAAATAAGAAGCAAATAAATTGTGTCTATTAGTGCCATTCAGAGAATCAGCTCTCAGGAATGAGAGAGGGGTAGCAATGCAGCCTGACATCCTGAAAAGTAAGGCCACAATATTTACTTGTTCTGTCACAGGCTCTACATGCAGCTTGCAGCAGATTACCCAGGGCACATCTGAAGATGGGACAGACATATTTACAGCAGTGTAAAAGGAGAGGCATGGTATCTTAAAATATCTTAAAGACATCGCATTTAAATGGTGCCAAGGATCTGTTCTACAAGTACAAAACCTACCTGTGCCACTAACACAAGACTCAAACAGGTGATTTCTTGTACTGCACATGCTACTCAAAATCCTGCTTAGAGCAGGGCTCTAAGTGCCTCCTAGACCCCAAGCATCTTGCTAAAAAGTACAGCTATCAAACCATGCATCAGATGAAACATTTCTTCATTAGAAGTATTGCCACACTGGAATATCACTGTTCGCCCGAATTAGCCTACGTGAAGCCCCACGGTTATCATGGGTAAGTGTCACGTTGGCTGCTCGTTGCCTACCGTGTGTGCAGCGAACACAACGCTGAGCACATTCACCATGTCTGTTGGCAGCAGAGCAGTAGGTGGGGATTTAGGCAACAAGGGAACTCCACTTCAGCGTGAGTTTGCGCAATTTAAGGCAAATATGAAAGACTTAGTCTGATTTTGGCAGTCCTCTATATTATATCATCCTCTTCCCACAGGCAGTTTCATACCTAAATAGTCTTGGGTTTTATATTTAGCATTTTACTGCCTTGGTCAGACTGACTAACTGTGACTTACCACCATTAAGACATCCGTAGACAACCAAAAATTCCCATTTTCCTTCATTTGGGTAATAGTGATTTCACATGCTTATCAGAGCAGCTTGTCATGGGCTTACACTCTTATAAGTCCCAGTCTTGTACTTCCATAAATCCTGTTCTCTTTGAAATGCTGCATACTCTGCTCCCACCTGAAGAGCTATGTAAAATACAATGTAAATCAAGAAAAAGCACCTCCTATAGCTAGTCCCAGCAGAGCCACATTACAGAAGCCCAGAGTTCCTGTTGACCACAGGACAAAACATTTCAGCAACTTGCACGAGTTGCTCTGAAAACTGCACTTTTCAAGTGTCACCTATAAATCCAAATAGGACAAGAGTGGACAGTCTTGCACAAAGTACTTAACAAAAGCACATGCTTTGGCCATGCACAGTTCTACAGGAGACAACCAAAGGCTGTGGAAGCTCCCAGGCTTTCATGTTCCTGTGACGGCCATGGCGAAGCTGCTATGGAAGAGACACCTACTAGTAAGGATTACATATGGCTTTATATGGGTTTATTCTTCATCTTTCCACGTTGCACAAAATTGACAGTTTCTTTCCATCTGCTTCCTCTCCAGAACATTAAAAATAGCATTTACAATAGAGACATAACAGTCTTATTTTTCAGTTACAAGAAATTCCACAAGCACTACCATCCCCAGCTGCTTCCTCTCCCTCTAGACCCAATCACTGCCCTTCCTGTTACCTACTTCAGCTAAAAAAAACCAACCATTAAATCAAGTGTAATACTTGGCAAGTGCATTTATTGCAGCAGTAGATATGTAACTGGAAGAAAATAACCCTGCACATAAACAGAAAAGGTACACAGCCTCTCAGCTTCACTAATCCATTCAGCTAATACCAAAGTCTGTCCTTCATGAAAGAATTGGCTACACAGTGATTTCAAGCAGTTTACACCAAAAAGTCATCTGAAAAGCCCCTAGCCATCAAGCCCCAAACCAGAGAGAAGGAGGTTCCCAAATGGTGAAGGGACGGCACTTAATAACTGTGGTTCACAATCATTGTGCCACTACATCTCTAAGCACCTCTGCTTTTTTATCCCATGATTTCTTTAGTAAATTTCCCTGTCTCTCTAGCAAAACGCCACAGTGTATGGAGAAGAAAGCATGAACACAGAAGAGCTAGAAATAGACAGGAAAAAAAAAAAAAAAACCCAAATAACAAAAAAAACCACTAACTTTGAAATTTGACCCATGAAATAACATAACCCAGCACAGAGCCATGAAGAGTTGCAGGATAGTCCTTTAAGGCATTTGCTGTTTCACACAAAAAATCATTGCTATAGAAAAGAAGGGAAACCTGCACAATAAAACAGCAGCACAACCAGTTCTAAAAAGCATTATAAAAACCTACGGCCACAAAATCAAAGCAGCAGCCAACACTGCAAGCCAAGTACTAGAGAAACGACACATCGCTTAAAACTGCGCAAAGGCCCCACAGTGATACCAAGTTCTACCACCTGACTCTTACTGCTCCACTATCAGCCTTCTTTTTTTATCAGTGGTCTTGTGACTGAAAATGAGTGTTAATTTAGCCATTTAATTCATGATTATGATGCTCATTAGTGTGTCCTCCATGTCACCTGACAGCAATAAAAAGGAAAAAACATACTTATGAGAGTAGCAGGAGCATGAAATAAATCATATCTAACTATGCTGCTTGTGTAGGGGGGCAAAAAATTTCACCACTGGATTTCTACCTCAAATACAAATGAATTCTGGCAAAGCAACGATTAACAAAGTACCTTATTTTGGCGTAACAAAGTGCTAGAGACATCAGTCTGCTGCACCTAAAGCACAGCAGTCTGCAAAGAAAAACATTGAAATAGCTCTGGTATTTCACCGCAGCCACGTTAAAAATGCAACTCAACCCCCTGGGCATCAGCTCCCAGGCAAGGGACAGACACCCAGCAAGGAAGCAGGACATTTGATTCAGTAACTGAAAGGGTTCAGATGCTGCCCAGGCTCCTGCAGCCCTGCCTGACTGATGGCCTTTCCTCAAAAATTCAGCCGGATTTTTTTCCCCACCAAACAGTATTCTGATCTTTCTCCTTCCCTGATCTCAACACCACAGCTTCCATCAAGTCTTTCATTAACTATTCTAGGATGACTAGGAACAGCAAGGAAATAGCCTGAGCTTTTCTTGTTGCCCGCTTGCTTTAATCTTTGTCTATTATATCATTTTCTTGTCTGTCAACATGAGATTTTATAAGCTTACTAGATGGTTTAGTAACTTTGAAACCCCGACAGTGTTCATGCTGAAGCTTGTTAAGACTGATTTTTGGGGGGTAATTTTAATTTTTTCCCCTATGAAAACCAAAATTAAAAAAAAAACTTCCAATTTTCAATTTCTTTTTCACCTATAAATAACTTTACAATTCATGAAACAAAAGAAAATTGAAAAACGGGAAAATGCATTTTTCATTATTTACAATGGTGGAACCTTATAAGTTTGACATGATGAACTATCTTTTCTTGATTCGCAAATAACATACTAACATACTAAATACAGGACAAAATCACATCCTTTTTTACAGAGTTTTATTGCAATAAAATATTTAAACTTAATTTGTTTCTTGTTTATTGCTCTTTAGTTTTGTATTCTGAAGTATAAAATAAAAATCCCATCTAATCAACTTAAAAACCCCAATGAATATAAATTTAAGCTTTGACAATTTCTATGAAACTAACACTAGTGTATCGCAAATTTCCATTTTGATCACAAAGCCCATGACAGAAGACAAGCTATACACTGCTTTGATTCCATAAATCAAACTTGAAAGCTGTTTTAATCTACAAAAAATATCCTGACAGAACACAGCTATTAGCTTTTATTAATCAAAACTATAAAGCACAGTTCTCTCAACTTCATTTTTCCCTCTTTTGTTTCTCCCTAATTTATAATATTTGCTATATAATTTGCTATATAATTGCTATGCTGAAACACAGAAAGTGTCAGAAATTGTGACTACACACGAGTTCACCCCATTTTCCACACACTGAGGCACTAGGATTTCTGAAAAGCCATTATCACTTTTGAGTATGTGCAAAGCAGATGGATTATTTGTTTGCCTGGGTAACTGCTACTTTTTTTGGCAAGCATCCCAACTGTTCTGATATCAATTGTTTGAAGCATGCATCCTACTCAACCATTTGTACTCAATATCCATCAACAACTTCATTTGGAGCAGCTTAGAACAGATAAATATTTGGCCTTTAATATTCTAATAGAAAGAACTTTCATATAGGTTATTTCATGAGCCTGAACCTTCAGGGGGCAAACAGCACCAGTACAGGGCAGCTAGAAAGGGGCAGAGGGGCTGTCAGCAAAGACGTGTCCATCCTCCCGGACTCAAAAGCAAAAGTACCTCACATTGCCTGCAGTGAATAACATGAACTTCAGAAGGCACAACTTAAACTGCAAATTTGCAGAGTTAATATGTTAGAAACAGTTGTAAAAAATAGGAATTATTCGTTATGTGTTTATGTTCTTTTTAAAATTTTTTCTTGCACAGAGCTCAATAATTAACTCTTGAATTTGTATCTTCTCATTCTTACTATCTAGCTATCTTCATGGGATAGAGGCACAAAGACTTCCATCACAAAGTTTTACAAAAAACACTTCTTTCAGGCAAGGCACAAAGTCAGGATTTATTAGCTTTAGTAATTTTTTTTTTAAACATTAAATACAAAAAGTGGCTGAAATGTAGATGTAAATACAGTTGTGCCACAGTTTTCAAAGAGGTTAAAAATCAGTTACATACCCAGAACTGTAAAAAGCAGTTAAAGGAGCTCAGGACATAGAGATTGTTTACCATAACTGCTCAGAAAGCACACAGTCTGAAGATACTCAGCAACCTCTAGTAACAAACAGCTCCTTTCTAATCTTTTATTTGAAAAGCATTTAGCAGTTCTTTATCCAATAATGGAAGCATTAAAGAAGAGTACAGATAAAATTTACTCAAGCTGAAGCATAAATGAAATGAACACAATTAAAATCAAGTAAAACTGATTATTTTGGTTGAGCATTTCTTAGAATATATGCTAAGATAATATGCAAAAAGAGATTCAAGAACTTCTCAATTAGGGTGTAGAGTAGCTGCCTGATATAGTCTAACAATTATAGAAAATTGTATTTCAAAGCTTGTTACATGTAACTATCCTAGATAACAAAATACATTGAAGACAACCATCCATGTGCTTGTTTACAAGTGGAAGTTTATTCTTTTGAAAAGGGGTATAAAAATCTGCTCCAACACTAAACATAAGGCAATGCATGATATAACCCTAAGGTAGCAAGTCACATGAAGCACAAGTGGGAGAAAATACTACATTCTTAAGGAAAGTGTGAGAATTTAAAGTCCTTAGAAGGGTAAAGTTACTTGCAGATGCTGATTATAAGTCATCCTATCCAAAATCCTGAGACAATTGTGCTATGTCTTGTGGGAGGATATATCTATCATTATCAAGCTAGTTTTACTACCAGAAAATGGCAAATAGTTTTAAGAACCTGTTCTATTTCTCAAGCAAGCAGAAAAACCTCCTTTTACACTGTAGTTCCACCTTTGTTAATGATCTATAAAAAGAGCAAAGGTAACTTGTTCATTCACTTCAATGAGTAAAGGCCATGGATTCAGACTTCACTACTACAGCATGAATGGGTGTTTTAACAACTTCCTTTTTGCATTTCCATCAACTCCAATCATCAGTGAACCCTAAATTCAATTTCTCAGTGTTGCCATATTTGCAGCACAAAGGTTGCAAGCCCAGGTTTCAACAAGCTGTGGATTTCACATAAGTATCTTAATTTTTGTATTCATCTTACTTTTAGAAAAGATTTTTTTTTCTAAAACTTAAGGCAAAAAAAAAAAAAAAAAAAAAACTTATGTCACTTTAAAATGTGAGGTGTAGGGAGCAGTTTAAATATCAAAAAGCTATCACCATATACAATATTACCAACAAAAGAATAAGGCAGCATGCACTCTTACGATGAAAAGAATTTAATTTTACAAGATGTTTAAATAATCCAAAGGCAAAAAAGTGTCTGTCCCCTCCAACAGCATTTTAATAAAACATGGAAATTTTAGAAGACATCAAGTTACTAAAATATTCTGTTCAACGTTTATACAAATACATTACTACAATTATAAGAATACATACAGTCAAAAGACATTTCAGAGTTACCCAATTACTTAAATTTACAAGACAAACATAAATAAAGCTGTTAAAACAGGCAAGTACAGTACTGATCTATCATTAAACACAACATTTTATAATTCTTTCACCTTGAAACCAGATTAGAATTGTGTGGTCGCTCTTCAAACCTAAAAATAAAAGAGAAATAAGTATATCTAAGTTTTACACTACATAGCCATATCCCAAATGCCGAAGTCCTGTTTTCAGACATTTAATTTACCATTTAACAAAAATCTGCTTGCTCTTAGAAGAGGCCACAGTCTTTCAGGTTATTTTTTATAATTACATCAGTTACAGCATCAAAAACAAATTGCACATTCTTTGTATCTGTGGCACATGTGAAATGAGTGTAGATTTCCTTTGTGTCTTTTCTTTTGTTCAGATCTTCAAACTGGCATTGAATGTAGGCAGCTGCTTCTTCGTAAGTGTTAGATCCTAGAAGGAAAAAATTGTTCAATAAGCAGATTTCAAATTGAGAAAGAACAAGATGAATGTTGCATCTCTGCAGAGATCTTTTTGAAACAGTTAACCTAAACATGAAAAGCAGGATGTTGATTTAGTTTCAGACATTGTTTTAAGGTACCATGAGTAACTCTTGTTAAAGAAAATATTTGGACATTTTTTTTAATATCAAAAACGAAGGAGTCAATGCAACTGCAACACCAGGGGTTTTTTCATTTTCTTTAGTGACAAATAGAACAAGTCACTAACAAACCACCGCTTTTCTGCAGACTGACATATTTTGGCTACTTCAATCAAGTTATTCGTGCTTAATTTTCCTGTTTTAACAGGATTTGATGCTACCCCCCACTATCATTCCATTAAATACTTTTTGCACCTACATTTCTTCCAAGTTTATCTCCAGCTTACTACCTTCCATAAGATGGAATAATCTAAAATTAGAATGAAAAAAATGACACAAAAGGATACACTTTTGTGAATAAAAATCTTAAAAAAAAAAAAAAAAAAAAAAAAAAAAAAAAAAAGAAGCTGAAAGCTACTAGACATTTTTCCCCCTCTCTCCATACCTGAATATTCAGGGTAGCAAATAGTGAGGGGACTTCTTTTGATTTTTTCTTCAAAGAGATCTTTCTTGTTTAGGAAGAGAATAATAGAAGTGTCTGTGAACCATTTATTGTTGCAGATACTGTCAAACAATTTCATGCTCTCATGCATCCGATTCTGTATTGGAAAAAAACACCTTATTGTATCTTATCAGTTTTCAGTAATAAAATTAGAATACATATATTTGATAAGAAATTTACAAGTGATGCAGACAAGTTACAGAATTAAGCAGCTAGCATCTGGAATCAAGGTTTATCACAGAGAAACACAGAGGCCAAGATCATTACACTGGACTACCTTAGAGTTACACTTTCATAAGAAGTACTCAAGAAACTGCTTCCTGTTCTTTGTTCTCACTTCTAGGCTTAAGCCCATGTTTAATATTTTAGGAATTTGTGTTCTGCAATTACAGTTATATTCTGGCAGAGTTACTGTGTTACCTCAAAATTTTATTTTAATGATTAGTTCTTCTGAAAGTTGAAAACTAAGTTTGGCACCTACCCCATATTCCAGCATAAAAAAATAAAAAAAAAACCTACAGACCTAAAAAAAAATCAAGTGAGTAATTTTTTTTAAAAAACATTTTTAAACTGTTGAAAACACATCCCATGTAAGTATTTTGGTCAGACTTTTATCCATTTAAGTAGGACACCAACTATGACTCTTCTTGACTAAATCAGACTTGAAAGTCCTTTTCCCCCCATCTTGCTCCCCTGTTGTAGCTCCTTTCCATCTTCCCCCTCCCCCACACTTTCTTCATGCATTTTAAGGGAAGCAGAACACTAGGAAGGATCACAGAATTCTCAAAGATTTACAGACAATAAACAAGCATCAGTTTAGAAAACTATAAATAAAAAGCAGATAGAAACTTTGTGCACACTGTTATGGGAAGAGGAACATTTCAGAGGAGAGAGGACTGAAGTCGTCCAACTATTCCTGTTGAAAACATCAGGAAATATTTCTGATACTCAATCATGATCTGTACCACAATTTCTCATACAACCACAAACTTAAAGGAACACTCTCTCAAAAAGGTATTCAGCCCTCCTTTCAAACTCACGTAGTTCCTATCCCACAACTATTAAGTTCTTCAAGATTAAGGTACTTGCCATTTCTTCATCTTCAGCCAAGACTAAGTCATAATCACTTAATGCCACACAAAAAATAATTGCTGTAACACCCTCAAAACAATGAATCCACTTCTTCCGCTCTGATCTTTGACCTCCAACATCAAACATCCTGCAAAAAAAAAAAAAAAAAAGAGCATGGAATGAACTTTGCGACTTCTAGCTTTCTGCATGTTAGCCAATAAAATCTGAAACTAACAATTGTCTAAATCAAATCAAAATGTGAGAAAGGGCATAAAATTGCAATATTGCATTTTGCAATACCTAAGTATGAAAAACAATTTTAATAAAACCTTAAATATCTTTGCATGCGACCTTTTACAATAAGAGATAAAGAGAACCTAAGTTTATTAGACACCATTATGGAGTTTTCTTCAAGTCTAATATCATCCTGCATGTTTTGAACTGTGAGCCATATAAAACAGGAGACAAACACTGCTGTCCTGAAATTAAGAGATATATGCATAGCTGAATCTTTTCCTCATGTCAGAACATAAATCTTTCCCACCTGTCTTATCCCTATCACAGAAGTCTGTTGTCTCAAATTCTGATGGTCATTTATGGCTTCAAGACAACAAACAAGGTCACCATGCAATGCTCCCTATTATTTTTCTTTCATAGTCTTATCATGCAAAAACTTTCCTCCTGGTTACAAGGGAACGTAAAGAGTCCTTTTAAAAAAAAAACAAAACAAAACAAAAAAACTTTTTCCTTTCTTTATGGGTTTTCAAGGTCAATGTTAACATCTTTCCATGTTGTCAATATGAGGAGTTTAGAATTCAATACGTATAAAAATGTTCAAATAGCAGGGGGGAAAAAGAAGGGAAGAACACAGGACAGATCAGTTCCTACACCAGCATTCAGTTTGCTCCAAGCAGTAGAAAGGTCAGTATCATTAATCTCTTAACTGGGTAAGTGTCTCTCATCCAGGGAGGCATTAGTACTAAGACGTTAAAGTCTTAAAGTGGACAACAGAACATGCAGGGTTGGAAAACTACAAATTGTTTCTTTATAGAATATAACAATGCATAAGGAAACTGGTTGACAAAACCACCAAGAAAATCACTTCTTGTATCCTTTAGCAGATATCAGCTTTTAAGGACCACGAGAACTTAAAAGCTTTATACTGATGGCAGCACTATAATATCAATCTGCATGATCTCAACCACTTCAATAACGTTCTAAGATAAGGCTCAACACAAAACCATCACCACTGAGATGGTAACTGCAAGTGCAAGAAAATGGCACAACTTTCCATAGGGATTAAAGTAGTGCAATAAAAAGCTTTCTTTTTGAGAATAAAAATCTGCAGAAAGAAAACACAACTGTATAAGCAGCATCATATCCTGATAGTCTTGCTGCTCTTATAGTATCAGAAGGTCTGTCTACCAAGCACAGTTCTGGCTTCTTTAGAATATTGCCAGGCAGAAGACTTAAGACACAAAAGTAGTATAATTTCCAGTTACATACACAGATGCTCATTTTAGTCAGAAATCTTTGCTTCAGTTCAGAAGAGCCTTCTGCCTGTGGTGTATTTCACAAGCATCAACTGTCTTTTTTGGTTTATCTTTCTAATACAGCATGCAACAAATTCCCAGTTCTTTATGCAAACCATATTCTGGACTCATCTTTGAGATTGTTTATGTAGTAAAATACAGCACTGAGTGGATTTTTTTTTCTACAGTCAACATGCCAACAGAAACAAGAAGGATTATTTTTTAATATAATGAAGCTTCATCTACACAGTTCAAAGATGAGCATACTGAAACTATTTAGGAAATAGTTTAGTAATAACTGAAATTCTTCAGTAACAAAGATAAAGCTGTGAGCATCTTTCAGCAATGTTAGCCATTCTGAACAAAGAGGCCTCACGAGTTCTTCTACTCTCTAGATGTCATACTGATGCTTGTTAGGTCACAGTCTCAGCAGACCAAAACATTCAGAGAAGCCCTTTAATCTATAGAAAACTCTTAGTACACCCTAGGAGGGGAAAAAAAAAAAAAAAAAAAAAAAAAAAGGCTTCGATACTCTACAGATTCCACTTCCCAATATGGAAAAGGTTAAATGGGAAAGCTCATCTTTTAGGCATTTGCCTCAGGTAACAAAATTCATGGAAGTCACGTACAGGTTTGGCTACTCAAGAGGATCATGATTTTGCCCACGTAAAGCAAGTCAGAATTCGCAGTAGATTCAACAAATACAAAGCCATGCTGAAGGAGCAGGTGTTTATAAAGGCTGAATTTACCTTCCTTACCTAAAGTACTAGAGACATCATTTAATGACTTTCTATTTCACTTGCATAAAGCAAGTCTTTTGGTAATATTATCAACTGACTATGCCACATTAAGAGGAATTATTTCACTGAAATTGAAGTAAACATAAAGCATTAAAAGACTTTTCCAGTCATCATCCCAGTAAGCATGTTACTTAGCTATTTTTATATTACACAAGTGGCTTTGAGTGGATTATTTGGAAGGGAACATATTTAAGGACTGGTGAAAGATATTTCATTAGCATATTTTGACAGCTTTATGCAAGACAGTTATCAGATTTGACATATTCTGCCTTCTTCATATTATTTAAGCCAAGAACATGATTCCAGTATCAATACAGAATGCAATATAGGCACTAAGTATTTGCTGTGGTTGCTTTTGCTTCTTTAAAGTTACACAGGTTGTTCATCTCAACCTTGCAATTTTCAATAAATATTTCAGGTAGGCTGGGTGTTTACAAAAGACACACATATCTAGAACTCAAGAGAAATTCAATCTTTCACATTTTTAAATTGTCAGATATCTCCTATTACCCTGTTTTTTCTTAAACTACCTCCAACTTTATGTTTGTGTACAGCTCAGAGAAGTGTTTTTTATTACTACTCCTACTACCACTCTGCAGTTTAGATGACATTAGTTTGATAACGGAGCTTACATTCTAGGAGTTTACTATTTATAAAGCACCATATTAAAAAGAAATTACAAGCCTATTAAATAATAGGCTAGTGTACTACATAACTCGATAAGTTGCATTAGGAGGCATTTAAAGTTATTTTAAGGAATGTTAAAGTGTTCAAAGCTGCTAAATTTGCATTTTAAAAAAATAATCAAATAAGTAGAGAAGAAAACAAAGAAAAAAAAAATGGACAAAAAGATGTTGAACTTTTTTTTGTTTGGATATGCTATTACACAAGTGACTAGGCTCATTCTCATTGTTCATTTAGTGTTCTGTAGTGGAATAATGCACACTAAAAACATTTTAAAGATTATTTCCAATAGAATAAAAATGGAAAAAACTTATTTCTTCACATATTAGAATTTTGTACCAAACCCAAAATGTCACAATGAAATTCAGAATTACCAGAAAAAATATTTCTATGAAATCAGATATTCTTTGAAAACATAAGTAACTAATATCGAGGAAGTCTTGATTTCTTAAGTAGTTTATAGAAGCAACATGAGGCATACATTAAAATATTTTACACGTAAAACACTTAAAGCACCTCAAAGGAAAGCCTTTATTACTAAGTACATTTAAATACTCAGATGCTGAGTTATTTACAAGAGTTCCCATGACCACCACATCCCTTCAAAAATGAAGGAATTTGAGGCCAAATACGAAGAAATACTCCAGGAAAACAAGCACACTAAACAAAGCTGTGTCTAGCAAATTTGATAAATTGCATAACAATACTTTCTAGAACTTTATAGAAGTCATAGAAATATGCATCATGATTTACATACTTAAAATGAAGATCTTTGAAAGTAAAGTGAGTTTCCACTATTCCTGTGGTTTTCACTCTAGTCCTGAGAACATCCTGTTGAGTTGGAATGTAGCTGGTTTGTGCTATCCTGTCCAAGTCATTCAAGTAACTAAAGGTAAAAATAAACACTGCTTTCAGTTATTTACAGAACAGAACAGTAATCAGATAATACAAAATTATGTAGTCCATTCATTGCTGTACTTGTTTTTATAAAAGCCAATTTTCTTTAAGAAAAAAAGGAGAAGACATGTTACAAGATTATTTGCCTAATTATGAGAATATAATTGAGATGTTTTATCCTACAAAAGCAAAATCTGACACAATTGATTGCACTAATAAAAAAATCTTCAAAAATCACAAAATTGGAACTGTATTTTTTTTTTTTTTTGCAATCAACTAAACGAACATTTTCATCTTTGTATCATTCTATTGATGCCCAGGCTACTTTTCTGAAATCAAAAATTTCCTGCAAATAAAATGGAAAATAAGTGTGAAAAGAACAATCCAGTGTTTTGGGAATAACAAATACAGGCAATGCTTAATACATGACTAGCAACTTGTTATTGGGAATTTTTAATTATCTACATTTTTTCATAATGTAATTTTCATTTCCAAAGCTTCTGTGATTCAGGCCAAGAAGCCTAGCATTTCTAAATATATATTTTATTGGCCTTTTTTTTTGTAGTAAGAAATTATGCTTTTTCTCTTTTAGTGTAGCACATTTAAGGATAGAAAAAATTCTTATGGAATTGGAGGAAGAGATACTTAAATCAGGACAACAAAAGAAGAACAGAGAAGGTTATCAGAGAAAGGTAAAGTATCTTCAAGCCCTGTCATGAACTGTAGTTAAATAAGATAGTGTGTGTGCTTGCATAAGTGAAGGGTTCTGTCATCTTGAGTTCAGCTTGTTGGGTCAACCTCTCTGTGCCTTTAATGCAAATCCAGCAAATAAATAATAACCATGCAGAAAACAGTGGGTGTTTTATTTATTTTTTTTGACACTGTAGTAGCACATTTCTATTCATTCAGCATGCCTATGATTACATTACTCCAGCTGTAATCATATAGTAGTTACTTCACCTAGAAGCAGCAAATTTTAAGGGAAGCACATAACTTCAAACATTACCAAATAATTCAGAAACATAAGACTTGAAGAGCTGCCTTCTAAGGATACTATAAACACCACACCATTCTTGTGTCATCTTCTTTCCTCTGATTCTTTCCCTCGACTGACTTGCCATCATGTCTTACCCCTTGATTCCTAACTACATTTACTTTCTCTCCTTTTTTTCATCTTCTTCCATAAAGTAGTCAGGCTTCTTGGACAAGTTCAGATACTGAAAAAGTAATTGAGTCATGTTTTTGTAACTAAATGCCATTTAACATTTTAGAGCAACAAAAGCAATTTTTTGCCTTCTTCAATAGACTAGAACAACTAGACAGGACATGAGTCAAATGTAGAACACCACCATAACCCTTCCTCTTCAAACTCAGGCAGCAGCTGCATCATTCTGACCCATGGAGACAATATTTGTCTAGTTATTTCAGCATTTTATATCTATGTAGGAACAGAATTCCTCAATAGATGAAACAACTTTAAGTTCCTTTAGCCCATACTGACAAGAGAGGGAAAATCTTGTTTGTTACCCAGTACTTACTAGGCAGCAGAGTCATTAAGCTGGTATTCTCTAGATCTGTTGAAACAAGCTTGAACTCCACTGTCTTTCCACAGTCTCTTGATAACTCCAGCAAGCTCAGCAGTCATAAATCCTTCTTCTGCTGCTCCAGCTAACACAAACAGTTGACGAGCATCATCCTTTAGGATACAAAAAAAACAAGGAGACAAGTGTGAAATGCAACAGGACTACACTTGCAATGGTTCATCATCTAAAGTTCAGATCTTTCAAACAAGTTTTCTTCAGAAAATATACATGAATGTAATCAACCTCAAAATTGTGATGTAAAATGACTCGTCTTACTATTCTACTCAGGGTGTTAGTTCCTACATTTTTCAATAACAGAAAAAGACAAGTCAACTGAATTTCTTATAAGCTGATAAAAATCAACCTTCTTCCAATCCATTTATCATTTGAATTGAGTTATGATTATCTCTTCCCAAATCATTCACCAGGTCTGAGATCTACACCTCTTCCCACGACTTTTTCCAGGTAAGGCAGGGTTACAAATAACCCCTACCTTAGTTATTCCACAAAAATCAAGTTTCTTCCTTGTGCAATTTGAACAGCCTGCTAATTTTGACAGCAGAGACTTGAAAGGTATTGTTATGAAACAGATAACAGCTAGCAGAGAAGATACCAACATTAGTACTGTCATGAAGGTAGAAGCTTGACCTTAATTATCAGATGTGTGCGACCTATACTACACACCAGCCAGCAAATCGGCGTATTTGTGGCTTAACTACCCACAGCATGTACTGTTCATTTTCAGAGAAAACCAAAAGGTAACAGATCACATTGGAAAGGATAAAGGGGGAAAAAAGGAAGGTGTAGGCACTCAGCTTGAAATTGAAAGCATTTCAGAAAAGATGATAGAAAAGTAACATGCAAGATTATTCTCATATAACTGTAACTGTAGGTACAGAGCGGAAAGTCTGAGGTGGAAGATGAGAACAAAGTTCTGCCACCTTTACTGTTACAGCTAATTGGAAACTGTTTGCAAATTGCCTCTACTTGATTCAATAGAAGTAATGTTAATAGCTTAAAAACAAAAAGCTTTATGTGAATCCAAGAGACTTGAAATTTATATGCATCTGTATACTTGTATGTAGTTATACATACGAACAACAAATAATTAACAGTTGTTAATACATAGTTCAAGAGATCTTTTGAAAGCTTAATTAGCAACAAAAAGAGAAGCGCTTGCCAAAAACTTTACAGAATAGTGATTGCTGTATGTGCAACAGGTCAAATAATGCAAGTAATTAGTAAAACTTGAATGGATTGTGATTTATTACATTAAAAACAGTCAGGGCACAAGATGGTCAGATCCCACTTCCTGGAGTTTGAACAATATGCCCACATAATGGAAAAACGGATGACAATTCTGCTCTTGAATACTATTTGTGGGTGGAAAGGCCATGGATGTACAACTTTTTCAAAAAGTCAATCATGAAAGACAACATAATTTACAACACGTGAGAAAAACAGATTGGAAAGTACCAAGTCAATTTTGTCATGAATGAAAAAAAACATTTTGCACCTACCATGATCTAACTTTCAAATACAAAAGTTAATTCTGGCCAGCAACCCTATATAACTTTTTCCTATTATTCAGTGAAACTGCCGTCTATCAAGAGGAATAAGACGGAAGAGCTGTTGCAAATACAGCAGATCTACATCATCTCAGACTACTTCTTGAAGGAAGGGCAAGGGGCAGGATGCCACAACAGGAAACGGCAAAGAAAAAAGACACACAAATTTCAGTTTTTAAAAAGCTCATCTATTAAAACAAAAAGGGTTATTTGTTCACCCCATATTTCCCTTCTAAAGATAGAAACCACATTTGTGGAAATCAAATACTGCCAATACAGAACAATTAAATCTTATTTTCACTAGGCAGTGTTATATACTTCTCTTTAAGGCTGGAATAGGGCATGTTCCACTCTAGGACTTACATTTTTTGTATCAGATTTCATAAATGAGACATTGCACAGAAACTCATTTAGTCATGTCTTAAACTTATGGCAGCAGATCTCATATCTAGAGAGTTGATCATCCTTTAAAGTATTCACTGTGTGTCACTCATAGCATGCTTTTTACCTTCAGTATTACTTTGTCTTCCAGAACATTGAAATGTACAGTCTTCAGACTGTTACTGGAGTAAAGTTGTCAGTAATTTGTGATCATATAATTCAACAGCTTTACAGAAAAACTTGTGTGTTCAACTCACTGATTTACCATGAGTCCAAAAAAAGAGATCAAAAGATTTTCCAAATGAAATCATTCCAAATAAAACCCTCACCAACTCTCATGAAGAAATTTGAGAAAAAAGTCTTAAGAAACAGTTTTCCTGATTTCCTGACTCCCCAGTTGTATACCAGAAGCTCTGGACTTAGCTCTGGATTTTTCCCCTATTTTTGTTTTTTACAATCAATAAAAATCTGGGGCTGATCTGCTACAGCAATTTTGTCCTAGAAAAGAACCTGGGAGAAGTTAAGATCTGCCTGAATGCAGAAGGATGAGCAGTTATTTCAGGACCATCCCTAACAAATATTTATCCTCATCAGTTACACACTCAGGATAAAAAAAAAATCTCACTGGAGTTCAAATTGATATCATAAGTAAAATAAACCTCAAAAACATCTTGCTAGCCACTTATCTGCTCACTATCAGATTACCTCCCCTCCATTTGTTTTCACTATGTATTTAGTTATGAATCTACCATATGCCTCTAACACCAACAGCCAGATTCTGGAAAAGACTATTGCACAGCTACCAGACTAATGTGCAGTGAGATACTGGTCCTCCACAGAAAACTTTGGTCTTGAGGCAACACAACAGCAAACATGAGAACAGGTGAGGAGAGGAACAGCCAATAATAATGTATGCTTAATTGTGAGCACAGCTAATAAACCTTCTTCAGGTAAATTCCACATATGTGCATAAAATAACAACTAATCAAACAGTGAAAGCAAAATGTCTAATAATTTACATATAAGTGACAACAGGAAGATTTATAGTTCAATTATACCTTTACCATCCACTTCGCATAAGATTACAAACATCTGTCTCCCTTATACACATAAGGCATCACACACGGCTACTGATACTAACCTCACTGATATTTATAATCGCTTTCTAAGCGAACAAAAAAAGTCTTGAACACGAGTTAAGGAAAGCAGCACCCACATACCACTTTTTCAACAATCTGCTGATCCTCTAACTGTAATTCAGCCTTAACATGATGGAAAGCGTAATTATGACAGCGTATCCTTCTTATTACTTTACGCATTTCTTTCAATAAGGGAACTGCAAAAACCTTCATGCCTTCTGAAAAGCAGCAATAATGAGGGTAGTTCCTGCTTCAAAAACTGCTTTGCTGACAATTCCATGCAAAGGAAATAAGGCACATAATCCTAACCTAAGACTTCAACACTTCAGACTAATAAATTCAACCATCAGTTTCAGTGCTGCAACAGAGCAAATTGCTGTAACCAAAGGGCAAATAAAAACACCTAATCTAAGCTAATTTTGGAGACATTCAGAGCATCTACCCTCCTGACCACATAAATAAGAACAGTCAGCATGTAGAAGGGTACAGGAGAAGGGCTGGAGAAAAGATAAGCAAAAAGAATTAATCCTGCAGTAGGTGGGATAGCAAATAGTTTAATTACAGGAACAGTAAGCGAGGTGAGATGGAAGAGAGGCAGAAGAGCTTAGAAAGAGCTCTATTCCCTAGCTCAGCAAAAGCTCCTATTTATTAGGAAAAAAAGTCAATCCTTATGCTGTCATTAAGAGTAGATACCAACAGCAGACCTATGCCCATTCCTACTCTGCTTTGAATAAAACGGAGGCATCCACATTGGAAGTCAGTATGAAAACAGGATTGGACCCAGAGGTTAGAAGCATTTTAAGGCACGCGTTATTGTGCACATGACTTAATAGAGAAAAAGTAGGCAAAAGATGACCTATTCAAATTGATTTTAAGGAACGTGAAAACATCCAACTTAAATTACATAATAAGAGTCGCAAGTTCATAAAAAGTAAGTGTAATGACTGAGTACCTCAATGTTTTTCAAGATCTCCCTACGATTCAGATGCCTAATTCTCCAGATTTAGGCAAAACTTACCTCTAGCTGTCCTGTATTTAACACTACTTGCTCCCATTTAAAGCTTTCTAAAAGAAAGCCAGTTTTTTTTCATTCTGGGTTACTTGACTACATGAAAATGAGTGCCGTTTATTTATAAAACCTTATATCCTAGAAATGATTTTTTTTTTTTTATAGGAAAAGATGCTACTGACTTTTCTAGGAAATAAAAATGGAGAAAAGTGGAAAAAATGAATGAAACTTGTATTGTGTAACTGTGTAATTAATTCAATACTCACAGCCCTGGTTGGATCACCAAAATCTATCTTCAACCTCCCCATTGCTCTAATGATAGCAATAATGGACTGAATGGTGTTACTGTAGACAACAGCTTTGTACTGTTTACACTCTTCTTCTGAATAACCAGCCTCATGGATAATCCTAAAGAAGGAGAAAAATGTTTTTTTTAATTCAAAGAAATGATTATTTATAACATACTGTTTCACTATACTTACTTCATTTGTTTGACAATTGTGCTTTTCCCTGATTCACCAGCTCCTGAAAAATAAACATGTAAAATTCATTAGAATAGACATTCATGTTCAGAATACTTTTAAAGTTAGTTTCCACATGTCCAGTACTTAACCAATATAAGTCCTCAAAAGCACAAAATGCATTTATTAAACATTACTTGTTACTAACAAAAGAATGCCTCTGGAAGTGTCATTTTAATAAGAAATCATTTAATTGGAAAGAGTTGGGAGTTTTCTTTTAAGACTTTGGAGTACTCAAGAGCATGATCTTCAGTCTGCAGGCGTTTCTAATAGAAATAGATTATCAGTTGTCCATTTCTAAAACAGCCCTTTACCTACCTATCAACACCAAACCAGAGACTCCCTACACCCATTTCGCACTGCACTAACAGTGCTCAGTGTTGCAGGTGAGCATCTTGCTTTTGAGCGTTCTAGACTCATTGCTATTACTTGGCCCTTTCAAGAATAAACCAGCACAGCCAGACTGCTATTTGCGGAAAAGATTACATAAAGTTTGTCAGTCTTGCTGATTCCATTCTCAATGATTAACAAATTAAAAGAGGAACATTAAATTAAAATGCAAAGCTTACAAAAACAAATAATGTTCATCAGCAAACAAAAAAGCACAATTTCTGCTGTCTCAATTTATTTGCCTTCAGATTCTTTGACCTGCTTCTTCCCCTGACAAATCCACGCAACTCATTTAAATCCCTTCAGACACAGCACCCTCCTTGTTTGCTTTTACTTGTCAGCTTGTGCTGAATCCTCCCCCTTATATCCCTGCCTCTCAACATGGCTTTGTAGAAGCACATATAACCTTCCCACAGTCTGCCAGTGTTTCTAAAGCACACAGAAAATCCGTTGTCCAATTTCAACAGAGCTAAAGAAAGTGCTGGTCTATAGCTGAAGCGGATGAGCAACCTGTCATGAATGAAAAGGAAAAGGCTGAAGTGCTCAGCACCCTATTCAGCCTTGGTCTTTACTGACAAGGTCTTCTCTTGAGCCTCCCAGATCCCATACAACAAAACTGGGGGCAGAGAAAGGCTAAAGGAAAACCGAGCTAGGAACTAAAATGAATTGGAAAAGGATTAATCAATGAGACCAAAAAAAGATATAAAAGGTGCAGAAGGATCTCAGCCATGCCTCTGATGTTTCTCTACAGAATCTTCACAAGTCATCATGATCACTGGCTGCTGAGAAAGGCAAATACTGAACTAGGGAACAGCCTTGGAGAAACCGAGATACCCTGCAGAAGTTGGCAACCAACCACATACAGGGCTGCACTGACATAATTAAGAACACACAGCGTACAAAGAGAAGCTAGGGAATCTGTGCTTTTTCATCCTAGAGAGATGACCAGTGGGTGTCCTGTCTTCTTCACAAAACCCATTTAGATGCCTTTATACAGAAGCAGATTTTACCTTTAAAAAAAAAAAAAAAAAAAAGAGATGAGAAAAACATGAAGCTGCAACAGGGGAAGTTCTAAAGATACTAGTGGAAAGAAACACACACACAATCACTGCACTGTTTTAAGGGTAATGGTTAAGCACTGGAACAGATTGCTCAGAGGGAGTATAGAACCTCATCCTTGAAAGATTTTTAGGGAAAAAATGGACATGCCCCTGAGCAGCCTCAAATTTTGATCCAAGCGAGCCAAGTGTTCAGGGTAACACTTCCCAGTAGGTGACATCCAGACATTTTCTCCAAGTTAAAATGACACTTCCATTTTAACTAGTCTCTTACATAGCAATGCCTTCAGAATGTTCCTCCTGGCAGATTTACCCAGTGTGTAGTCTTATGACAGTCCGAAACCAGCTCAGGGCTGTTTGCCTGCCAAAAGTTGTCCCACCTCCCTGCAACACTGTTAGTGATGTGGCTGGCTTTTCTTTCCTCCAACACACAGCACAATGAGTGTTAGTGCCAACACAAAGCACTCCGCAGAAGTACACAGATACGGAATAAAGAGAAGGATTGTCAATTTCAACCTAAGATTGGCTTAACGTCATATTTAGTTAGACTCCACATTTATCAAAAACAGGTCTTATTTGCATATTTCTTTCTACAGAGCAGCAATAGTTCTCACTCTCTGAACTGCCACAGAAATTCAGTATCAGATATATATATAAAAAAAAATCTGTATAACAACTGTAAGAACAAACACTGACCTCTACAAGTTGCTGATGAATACTGTACCTTATGACAACAGAACAAATTCAGGCAAAGTTTACACATATCTTTCAAGAATCAAAAGGATGACATGAACACCTGTAGTATCTACCAACTAAAAGCCAGAAAGCCTTTTAAACAAAGTTACACTTTAAGAGACACTATTTCAAGGTCACTCATTACGACTACAATTAAAGTATTTATAATACAAATTAACACTTAATCTGTAAATGCTTGATTATGCACTTTATGGACAAACATGGGACAAAACCATCAGGCAGTGAATTCAAAGTTTTGAAAAAAGTAGTAATTTTTCCTTTTATACAATTATGCATTTAGCAGCAATTTTGGAGCACATTGAACAAAAAAAAATATTATTGTTGTATTTCACTTGCATTAACTTGTGGAGTGCTATTTCCCTTAAAAAAATTACAATATTTGACTGTAATTGAGCAGGTAAGTGCCAGGCCTGGTCATGTTATCTCATACTTTCAACTTTTTCCTACATTCTTTCTATTCAGTTTTTCTTGAGTGGAATATGGTCTGTTAGTACTCAAGTATCACAGATAAGTGTACCACACCTTTCATTTTCACAAAAGCTCTAACAGCTCTAACACCACCACAGTCATATAATATAAACAAAAGTAACTGGTTTCACAGCACCTAACACCTACAGTGAGCTCCTGGACATGCATTGTCTATTATATCTTCCGGAAAATGAAAGAAAATAATTTTTTGTCTGCATCTTTGCTGACAATGTCTTACATAAGAAAATGATACCTTACTATCCCATACTGAAAAAGATTCTTTTGCTTCCCTAAATAAAAGCCTCAGCCAGGTTTTCTGGCAAATGCAGAGCCACACTGATGCAAAATTCCCTCTTACCTCACTGTGAACAAGCTGTCCTCATCTAGAGGAAAACATGAACTTGCTTTTAGAAAGTTTTCAACACGAGCAGGCAATATGAAAAACATAGTATTACATTTGCACACTAAATGATAGCTGTTCTTTCTTTCATATGCGAACGCAGATTTAGACAGAACTGTATACTCCTTCCTCATGTAATAAAGCATGTTATTGATGGCCTTTGATACTTGACTTCAGCTTCACTACTGCCAATAATTTTAGTACTACTGCTTCCTTACACAGCAAGCACTCTAAAATGAGTGATTTCAGGAAGAATCATTTATGAATCCAAGTACAGAAACTGCTTTTTGCAAGTACCAGGATCTATACAACATTTCTAACTTGCAAACAGTTGCTAATTGCTTACTGAAGAATCTACTCATACACCATAACATAAATAGAAAACTTCCAACAGACATTTTTCAACTTTCCAGACTGTACAGCAGAAGACTTGCACAGAAACACATCTGAAATTTAAAATAAATCCACTGACTCAGAAATTTTTGATTTCACCTACAAGTCCTCTCCCTACAACTGTCCTGCCTGTCTTCTGCCATATGTTATCTTTTTATAGCAGAAGGCACAAAACATGGTACCAGTTCCTTACTTGCCACTAATCATAGCACAAGTTAAAACAACCAGTAATTTCTGTTCTTTCTACTATGCACCCAGTGGTCTTATATAGATTAGAAGCATAATCACTTAAATTTATCACCCCAAGATACCTTACCAGATACTAGTAGCTGCTAAATATTGCAATATTCAAAACACCTGTGTTACTACAAGAAACTCAAACAGGGAAAACTTGTTATTACACTTCTAGCACACAAGTGGACCACTAAATGAAACTCAGACACCAGTACCCAAGCTACCACACCTGCTCTCACTAAATTCTATTTTTGTCATATTCTCCCGCTCCAACACTTTCACTCCTTCCTCCAAATAAAAATAATAAAAATAAAAAATAAAAACCACCCACAGACAAGAATTACGCTTTTGTGGCTGCTGCAGTTCCGTAACTACTGAAGTTCAAACATGTCAGGAAACTTTGAATGAATTAATGTGTGAGTAATACCTGGAAGAAAGTACTTCTGTAATTTAACTATGTAGTAATGACTGCGAGTCCCAGATTACATCATGACTGCTTGAAAGCACAGGAGTAACAGATTCTAAAATTACAACACTGACTCATCTACAGAGAACTGAGATAATTCTAGGTTTGCAGTATCTGCACACTGGTTTATTTCTAGCCTAGAAACAATTCTGCAAAGTACTGTCGCTTTTGGAAAGTCCCTAAACAAAACCCAAAACTGATCATATCTTTCCTAGGTTTTCAATGCTGCTCTAAATAGGTCTTTGAAATTAACAGTACAGAACAAAATATAGTCAATATATTATGTTCTAAGCACCGTTATAAGAAATTGTTTATACAAAATGTTACCTCAAAAAAAGAGCTACCCAACAAAGTCCTACGCATTTATCCAGGTCGAGATCTGCAATGAACTTAAATTATTTTAAATTTCCAAGATACCTAGACTACTATTGTTATAAATACATGATTTAAAAAATATATTAAAACATTTAATATTGAAATACTGTTTTTATATTTTTGATCTCAGAGTTCAAAGCATCATCTTACAATTTTAGTAGGATTCTACCTTAAAGTGCAGAAAAAAATTGAGCCTATTAACTGAACTATTTCTAAAGTATATACTTTTCCTGTAGCTGCTTAGCTTTGCCACCTACAAACCAGAAACAAGAGATATCACCGTATATATACGAAAAGGATCCTTATAAATATATCCTGAAATTTGCACTAGATTGAACCCTTTAGTGTACCTTCATATGGCCACTCTTCTTGTTTTACATGAAGACATATCACCATCTTTACACCATACTTGCAGTTCAGTGATTGAGATACAAGAGGACTTCTACTCCTACATGGATTACCAATTTATGACTTGGAGATACTTACCAAAATATTCCCCACTGCATATCTTATGCAGGTTATTCCAGTGCAGACATGCAACTGAACTTCTCAGCATTTTTCTGTAGTTCTGAGCATATTTTTCATCATATGCTACATTTGTAATTCAGAACTACAGTACTGTTGCATTATCTAGGCTTGTGATAGATCCAAAAGTCCCTATCTCAGATAACTACATAATAGTATAAATAATAAGTTGGGAAAATGAGACAAAAATGTAGATGCACTTCTCTCTAAACAGGAAGAGATGCAAGTCTCAGCTGAATTTTTAAAAACTATTTGTCACATGACAACAAGGAATCATCTGCAAATGCAATAAATGGGTATCCTCAAAGTTTACCCTAGGGCAATAGTAGCTATACAAAAAGTTAGCTCATTATTGTAAAAGTAGTGCAACACATCTGAGCTCAAACAAATTCTTATACTTTACCCATCTCTAAGCGAACAGGGCTTTTTATTTTGCTGTTTGGGAACTGTAAGATCCATGAAAAAAGGAGAGTAAGATTCAAAGGGCCAAGTAAGAGCCAAATTCACTATCTTCGCTGAAATGGCAGATTAAGTGACACAACGAAAAATAACCTACATAACTAAACTGAACATGTTAAAACCAAATATTTTCAGAATTCTTTCTTTCAATATGAACCAGCAGAAGAAAATCTGTTTGTATACACAATCATTCTTTACACACAGGCATTTTTTCCCACAAAAAAAAAAAAAGTGTTTAAGAGTACTGAACAAATTTGGACTTGACAAATGGTGTCAAACTGTATGAGAAAGCTTTAAATGATTTCAAATTTTGATACAGTTCAAAATAGGCAATTGTAATCAACAAGCACAGAATTGAGAAATAAGAGAAACCTACATAGACCTGATTAACTTCAAGTTATAAGGAGGAAAGACAAAATGCCCTATGGTTCTGAAAAGCAGACAGAGAAAATAAGTAGTCTGTCACTTAAAAACTAGATGACAGGATTTGCTACTAAATATTGAGCCACTAAAGCATATTAGAAGCAATCCCTGTTAATGCCTTTAAAAGCTTAGAAAGCACATAATGGTTTTGCTAAGAGTCTACTAGATTTATCAAGGATCAGTAACTAAATAGGCATACAACTGAGAAATCTACTTCCAAAATGCTTCACGAAATATATAATGCATGAAGAATATAGATAACACTTAAATGAGCTTTAACAGCTTACCTTCAGCCTGACATCATACAGTAAATCATAGGTAGATTCAAAATATATATATATATAAATCAATGAACATTCAAAACACTTAATTAAACAAAAGCCATGAATACTCAAGATAATTTTCTTGTTTATTCACAGTTCTATTACTGCAAGATATTCTATTTTCAGTTCTGGCTGATTTTAAAGTTATATTTCAATACAGTATTTACACAGTATTTAGTTACAGTAAAGCAGAACTAAGAACAACCCAGATAACAGCTAAATACCTCACTACCATGTTGCATTTTCTGGTGCAGTAACCCAGACTGATAAGTAGAATATCCTTCCCAGCTGACACTAAAACCTCTAAATAGAATAACATTTTAAGGAATGGAGAAAAAGAAGTTCAAGTTCCCTTGGGCTTGGTATGAAAACAAGCTCACACCTTCATTTTATCAAATGCTCTATCAAAATACTACTTGAAAAAGTCAGGCAATATCTCCTACTCTAGTAGTAATGTTTTAAGAGTGGGTTTTGAAAGGAGCTTAACACACATAACTAGACCTCACAGAAAAGTTAACATACAATTTCACATTATCCAGCTTTACAGTTAACTCTGACAGAAGGGGAGAAAAATGGAAGAATTCCAGTCTTTTTCCCCCCTCCCACCCACAGCATCCATGCGCCCTGGGCACATGCTTCTGCCGCTCACTGTGCCTTTATTCAGTGCTCACTATGTCCTTATTCTATGATCAGACCACTATGAAATATCACTCAGTTCACTCAAATATCACTAGCAGCAAAATAAGTCACAAAAAGGCAGTTGATTTGACTTCTAAACCATCACCAAACTAGCTGAAGTGTTCAAAGGCATCAGGTATAGAGTAAAACCACAGTCAGATGCTGCAAGAGTTCTCCAGCAACAGAGTCACTGAACTGCTCTCACTATAATATTAGAGAACTGGCAGTGCTTATTTATAGAACCACAGCATAGGTATAAAGAAAATCATCTTGGCTGCTTTTTAAAACTATAAATACAAAACACAGATTCAGATTTTTTTTATAATTGTAATGGGTAAGAATCAATATCACAGCCAATGGCTATATGCTTCATCCATGTAGAAAACACATATGTAGGAAATTATATTAAAACTTTAAGGATGGAAGGATAAGATCCATGCAGCCATTCAATTGTAACAGCTGTGCTTCTGGTTAGTTCTTTCATTTAAAAAAATGAAGAGAGTCCTACAACAAATCAAAAATTATGAGCCTGCCTCACAAATCCAACATACCATTGTTCATTACGGTACATTGATTTCATCTTTAAAAACTGTCAGTTTAGTGAAACAATTGTAAAGACTGCCTTTCCATTTTGGTTGCCTAGATACTCTTACATTACACTAAATAGTTAATAAGGAGCCTTTGAAAAGTATATTCTCCATCCCATGCACAACATTACAGTTCTAAAAAGCATGCATAAAACAAAACGATGTACAGTTTATACCAAAACCCAAAATACCGCATACTCATTTATTTTTACTAATGCCTTTAAAGCAAGTAGCTTTATGAAAATTACTTTTTGTATCCTACTAACAGGATATGAAGAACAACTTAATTTCACTATCAGTTTATACAGGCATACAAAATATTACAGGTGGAGCATGCACAGTATCAGCATTTAGAGATGATGAATCTCCCCCATGTAAGTGATAGAACTATTTTTATCAGAAACTTTTTAGATTAGGACAATCAAGGTTGGCATAATACTTAATGCCAACATCTCTGAAGACATCTGTAACAAACAAGTTTGAGAACTGCCATAAGCTCCCTATGCCTTGCAAAGTCCTTTGTTGTTGTTTGCAAAAATATACTGGAGAAAAGGCAAGAGAAATAATACTACAAAAAGCGTGTGCATGTATATACATGTACCATATTGGCAGCCAGGTCTGGAGGAAAACAGCTATTTTCAAGGTCTATGGGTACAATATTGTTGAGAAGATGAGTACAGACTGGTAGTAGTTGACTGAACAAACAGAAGTCACTAACACAAGAGAAGCAGACACATAAAGATGTTGGGATGTGAAGATTCAGAAGAATGGCACATGATTTTTCCAGCTCCTGCCATAAGCAACAAGAACTGCAATAAAAAAAAAAAAAAAGACCAGTGCTCTGTCTTGGAATAAAAGATAGACAACTTTAAGAGCATGGCACACCTCTGTTCCAGCATCAATCACAAGATAGTTCAGAAGTGGAATAGTGCCTCTACAGGTCATGTGTACAGAAGTATCTACTGAACTTAAAAATTTAAGTGTCATTATCCAGAAAGCAAAACAACTGCAGTCTTACAAATATATTGCCTATGGTCTCCTAGATTCAGGGACCCACTCCAAAAAATTTTGCAAGACATCTGAAGGCATCCTAATTCAATGATGCTAAGAACCTGAATGCCAAGTTTACTATATTAGGTGAAGAATTCAACAATCCACAAGAAAATGCTAATCCTATAAACTCACATTGCCAGGTTCAACGTATTCAAAAAACACTACGAATAACTTCATACCAGACGGCTTTCTGCTAAATGGGGCACTGTCTGTTCTGCAGTTGGCATAAATTCAGTCTTGTGTGCTCTGGCTAATTCAATAGAAGAATATTTCTAAATCCACACTTGATCTGCATCACATGTATATTAAAAGCAGAACACAAACACCACCTCCTAGCATTAGTAGAACTGCATTCATTTTGGAAGCATCAGATTTATTTGTTGGGCAACACAAGTTAAGATTATGAACCACAGGGAAGAAAAACAGATTTTAGATTTATCTACCTGAAAACTAGCCAAGGTATATACTGCTCTTCAGAAATCCAGCTCACAGTAAGTATATGAGTTTATTTGTAAGAAACAAATAAAAGAAACAAACAAAAAAACACTAAAACCACATGATTACCTCAAATAATCGGGAATGTACATTTAAAAATATCGACTTGAAGTGAATATTAGGCCTTTAAGTGAAAGATTCTTTTACATGTTAGATTCTTAGTGTTTGACAGTATATTGAACAGCACTTACACCTTTCATTTTAAATTCCTATGCAATTTAAGTATTTCTTCATCAGAAATAGAAGGCACTAATTGAAGATTATTTTTAAAAAAGCTCATTTAATGATTTAAAAGAGAGGGGAAAACCACCAATCTCCATATACAAACGAGCATGTTCCAGCTAGCTTATAAACTACATACTCAAATTGAGCCTTCTAATAATGAAAACTGCTTTTGGAGAAATTTTCCTGAAAAGATTCTCCTGATGCTGGTATATCATATCAACATGCATAGGATAAGGATAACGTTGTTTTGGACAGATAATTCTTCAGAATCCAGGATTTTTATTCCAAGAACAACTCATCTACAAGCTACAGTCAAATTTACACACAGTGACGAGAAATCTTATCTAAGTTAGATAACCTGGAGCAACAATATTTCTAACCACTTAGATCTAGCTGCATCTCCCTATAAATAGGCTAGAAAATATAAACCACACAAATTAGTTACATTAATCACTAAATCACAATAGTTTCAGTAATGTCAAATCTTCTTCATTAAATCAGTGCTATTTCCTGTTTTAGACAAGCATTTAGGGAAAAAGATATAATGGAACAAATTAAATACAAAAGCTGGAAATAAACTAATTTTATAAACTTGCCTTCCTTCAGTTTAACCTATTAGCTCAATCAAGAGATAATCAGTAAGATTCTCTAATCACCATGTAAATATATATATATATATATACACACACTTTTTTTTTTTTTTTTTTTTTTTTTTTTACAACTCCTGGAATAAGTTTCCCTTATTGAGTCAAGGCTCAATAACTACATGAACATTTCCTACATAAGCAAGATATTTTTGATGCCTCACATATTGCCTTTTCCTGCCAGCACACTACAGCTCGGACTGTTCTTTTTATTGCGGTATCTTTTTAACTGAACAAATCCATAAATAGATACACCAATACAACCAAATAGAAGATAAACTGTAACACGTGGACAGATCAAAATTGGGAAAGTGAGTGCAGAACAAGAGAGTGACTCTAGCGCAAGTACCCCAAGTTAGCTTTGTCAGCAGATAAAGTATTCACATAACATTTTATACTATCTTGTACTGTTGCCAGATAAGTTAGTAAACCTGGATTTTATAAATAAGAACATTACGCAACTAAAAATACAGTGGCAAAACTCAATCTCAAGATTGAGGAAATTAAAGCATTTTCTATAGATGCAGAACTCATCCCTACCCAGGGAAAACAATGAAACAAAGATGACAATACTACACACGTTGCAAATTTCATAAAAACAGAAAAACTCTAAAGAAATATTTCAAATGTCTTTGAACTGATGCCTAACATACATCAGTTCATACATGTAGCAAAACATCAGTTCAACATATTCAAAAGAGACCATAAGAACATCTTCTGCACTACTACTATTGATCTCATACCTGATAACATTCACACTCAACAATCCATTACTGAGGCTTTCAAAGCCTCATAGAACTAAGACTTATTTTGGTTGGCAGTGTGCTATCTGGAAAATACACACAAAAAAATTCCCAAAACCCCTCAAAAGCAAGATTTAATCTATACATATAGATTTTAGGACTGTAGGACACTTGCCCTGCAGCTCACATTGGGCATGTTTCAACTCTTCACCTACATATGAAAGTGCTTCCCTAGAATTGTTTGGAGTCATTTTAAAAGAAATTTTCAAAAAGATTTTTTTTAAATAAAACTACTGTTATCACTAAATAATGATTATTTAGTGATAAAAATATTGTAGATAAGTATTTAGCATAATCAGTTTTGAAGGGAGTGAGAAATTGCTTGATAATTAGAAAATTTTGACTAGAAACTGTAGCTTCAAGAAGGGAGGGGGAGCACCAGTGGAAAAAAAAAAACAACATTTTAACTCCAGTTTACAAGAACCCTCTCTTGTTTCTGTTAAGAAGGCCAAGTTAAGAGTCACTTCAACATCAATACAGTTTGCTCAGCTGTCCGAGTTGTACAATAGTGTTAGTTCTGAATGAAGGTGCTTTCTAATTAAAAATCTCATTTCCCCTTTTTAAAACTATCTATATTCTCAAGCACCTAAAGCACCTAAAGCAGTCAAAAAGTATGCCAGTAATTATGAGCAAAGTTTAATAACCCAAGAAAGCATGTGGGCTGATTCACTAACACACCGCAGAATCCCCATTAAGATTTCACCAACATAAGCAGCTTCCACAAAAACAAAGAATACAAAAAGTCAAATGGTGGTTCTGCTCATGTTCTTTCCTGCTTTGTGCACTTTAATCTACAAAAACAGTTTATAAATCAGACGTTCTGCAAGAAACATTAGGAACAAACATCCGCCAACCTAAAGTTTCCATAAACTCCTCCGCTTAGTGGATGTACACAGGACCCACCACATAAGTTTAAAATGTTACCTGCTTTAAATGGATGCTACAGGAGACCTTTGGCCAAGCTACTCCGTTGCATTTCTCCACTACGGCCCTGCCTCCAACCGTGGTTTTCCTACCTGCCTTACCAGGCTGCTGCTCCTCTCCTTAGTCCAAAAACTGTCGAGGAGCCACCAGCACCGACCCCAGCGAGTCCTCCCGGGGGTGTTTAACGGGAGCCACCCTACAGGGCCGCTCCGAAGCGGGGGCCCCTCGCCCGCAGAGTCTGTGCCGCGTGCGCGGGGGCCCCTCCTTAACGCGGGGCGGGGGGACGATACGATTTACCTCAGGATTCGGGGCGGGAAAGGGGAAACGACTGAGCTCAGGGCTGGGGGGAGGGAATAAGAAGGAGTTTACCTCAGAACTAGGGGGGAAGAGGATGGAATTTACCTCAGGAACACGGGGAAGGATAGGGTGGGAGGGGGAGATGAAATTTACCTCAGGATTGGAGAGGGGAGAGGTCGGACGACTTCGCTCAGGGAAAGCGGGAGGGGGGAAAGCAGGCTTTTACCGCAGGACTTGGGTGAAGGGGCCTTAGCTCGGCGCGGCCCTTACCTAGAAGGAGCAGCTTGACCTCCCTGGCCGCCTTCTCCCCATCCTCGCGCAGGTTCCTGTCGATCATCTTGCTCCTCTCCACAGCCGCCTTGTCCTCGGCGCTCAGCGTGCAGCCCATCTTGCCGAAGGGGCTGCTACGTCCTCCCGGGGAAAAGAACACCCGGCGGCGGGGAAGCGCTGCGGGCGGGAGGGGGAGTGACCGCCCCTGCGCTCGCTTTCTCCGGAACCCCCTCCCTCACCTGAAACGCAGCGGCAGCAGCAAACGAGGGCAAGAGGGGAATGGGGTCGCTATGGCTGCTGCCGAGGGAAGCGAGGCACGCGGCGCTCCCGCCGCTCCGACACGGAGGCGCTGCCGCTGTGGCCGCCGGCGCTCCCGCGGCGCCGCCCCAGTCCGGCCCGCCCCGCCGAGGCGCTCGCTGCCCACACGGCGAGAGGGAGAGGGAGGGAGAGCCGGGAGTGCGCGTGCGCAGAGCTGCCGCCGACCTGACCCGAAAGCGGGGAAAAACCGCCCAAAACCAAAGCGGGAACGGGGTTAGAACCGGGAGGAGGGAGCACGCCCTCCTCCTGTGCGTCTGCGTGACGTCACCGCGCGCAGCGCCCACCTGCGGCGGGAGGAGCGACCGTTGGGAGTTCGAATTCAAACGGTTCCGCGCAGGGCGCTACCATTGCGCGCGGGCGGGGGGAGGCTCCGGCTGGGCTGTACCACCCCGCGCACAAAACCCCTGGGAGACAAAGGCACGTCGCGACGGCCGCTCCCCGGCTCCAGCCATGTGCGTTAAAGTGTTTGGGTTATAAACCAAAACACTCGATGGGAGGGTCTCAGGAGGACCTCAGCCCGGCCTGCCGCTGGAGGGCCGGTCAGCCGGGGCCTCTCGGGTCTGTCTAGTTGTTCTTGTTTCTTTTTCCCCACTCTGGTTACTTGAGCACAGTTCGAAAGAAAGTAAATTCCAACAAATTTCTTAGATACTGTTAGAGAGTCCACATGAGCGGCGAGCTTTGTGGATGTGCGAACCTCCAGAAAAGCTTCCATCAAAGCTTTCATCTTGCGAGTTACTGTCAAAGTCTGACTGTAAGACAAATCTGTAAAGGTTCATCTAATCCAATGAGGTTTGTTTGTTTGTTTGTTTTTAAAAGACCTCAAAGCCTTTACTGCAGTGATACAAAAAAAAAAAAGTTTTTGATAGTACAGGCAACATTTTAGCAGTAGAGTCCAAAGATGCAGATTCAGATCATCGTTACTGGATAAATTAAGACTTTTTTTTCTATATTATTCAATCTTGATGAAAAGATATGTCAAGTGTAAGGTTTTGTTGGATGAGGCAGGTCAGTGAATGTGACAGTAGTTAGTTCTTGCCTGGAGAGACACAAAGCGAATGGGTAAAAGGGGAGGGGAACTGACATTAATAGTGGGGGAGAAAGCAATGTGATGGAAGGACATATTTTATGGGGAAAAGGATATGAAGTAGTAAAAGCAGTCCATAAGGCTGCATTTCTCGGGGTCTTACAGCATTGGTCATAGGAAAATCCTTTCTCAAGTCAGGTCAGCTGCTTGGCAGCAGCTACAGCAAGGACAGGCTTCATCTGCTGCTAGCAGCTATGGTGCCAAAACTCTCCAGAGCAAAGGGTTTCATGCCACCACTGCATTCATTTTTTTGATTGATTGCTTTCTTGTGCACATTTCCACACATAGGTCTCTTACATAATGGTTCAACTTGTATATGGGAATCTGATCTTGATTTAGAGTTCCTGGTCTGTCCTGTGATGAAGCTTCTGTTCAGGAAAGAAGGATAGTGGGGGACATTTGAGTGTAAATAGTAAAGAATGATTTACAAGATAAAGGACATGAGTTTTGCATCCTTGCAAGTGAAAGTGCGCAGATGAGAGGGTGAGAAAGTAGGAAGAGGAGATTCTGGAAGATAGGGATGACATAAGGATGAAGGTATTACAAGTAGTCCGAACTTTGCATGGATTTCCTTTCATTTAAACATGGGCCTAATGCACAAGCTTTTAGTACTTTTGATTAGGAGTGTCATTACAGTTCAAGTGTCCTTGATGTCGTTGTAACACTGTCACTACACCTATACATATAAAGGGTGAAATAGGCCCAAGTGCCCTTTTTTTCATCACTCTAATAGAACAGACATGTACATCATCTGCTTCTTTACAGACTGTGTCTTAGCTACACTTAAATGTAGAGGGACATAATTATCTTTTTAGCTGCATCAATTCTAAAAATACTTTATGTAAGCGTACAGTGCTAAGTAGTGGGAAAGGATCACCTGAGAGCAGCGTGCTGTATTGCAGCATGGGATACGTTGGGCCTTCTCTGCCACAAGGGTGCATTGCTAACTCATATTAGACTTGTTGTCCATGAGGACACCCGTCTCCATCTCTGCAAGGCTACATCCCAGCAGGTCATCTCTGGCCTGTACCGGTGCCTGGGGTTATTCCTCCCCACGTGCAGAACTTTGTACTTCCCTTTGTTGAACTTCATGATGTTCCTCTCTGTTCATCTCCCCAGTCTGTCAAGGTCTCTCTAAATAGCAGCAAAATCATATGGTGCATCAGCCACTCCTCCTGGCTTTGTATAATCCACAAACTTGCTGAGGGTGCAAGCAGTCCTGTCCTCCAGGTCATCAATGAAGAGATTAAACAGTAATCGATTCTTGTGGAACACCATTAATGACTGGCCTCTGGCTTGACTATGTGCTACTGATGACAACCCTCTGACTCCAGCAGTTCAGCCAGATTTCAATCCACTCACCTTACAATCTTTCAGTCCTTACCTGACCTGTACTTCTGAGCTTGTGTATGAGGATATTATGGGAGACAGTGTCAAAAGCCCTAATAAATTTAAGATAAACACTCACTGCTGCTAAGAGATTCACTGCCCTTCTTTTTATCCCCTAGGCCAGTGATTTTATCATAGAAAGTTATGAGGATAGTTAAGCATGGTTTCTCTTTCATAAATCCATGCTGACTACTTGCAATCGCCTTCTTGTTTTTCATGTATTTAGAAATACTATCTAGGCTTAGTTGCGCTGTCACCTTCCCAGGAATCAAGGCTGACCAGCCTATAGTTCCCTGGTTTCTTGCACTTCTTGAAGATATCTGCAGCATCTGCTGTCTTGCAGTGCTCAGGAACCTCCCTCAATCACTATGGCCTTTCAAAGAGAGTGGCCTCAGCGCTCTTGGGAGTATCTTCCCAGGTCCTATGGACTTCTTGTATGTCCAGATTATTACATATTCCCTAGTCTGATCCCCCTCTATTCCCGCGGGTCTTAGGGGCCTAGGATTCATGAAGGCCACTCTTACTAGTAAAGGCTGAGGTGAAGAAGGCTTGGCCTTTTCTATGTCTTTTTTTTTTTTGCCCTTATAAGCAAATATATCCATAATTTTTCACCCCCTTTGTCTCAATTTTCTTTATTTTTTTTATTAATGGCATCTTGTAGTCTTTCCCTTGGCACTGTATTATCCCACAGTGAAGATTTCGATACTCTGCTATTGTCTTTGAGGAAATAGTCTGGTAGGATGCTGTTTGGATATTTTTTCTCTGGTGAACATGTTAGTTGTGTTGAAATTTGCAGTCAGTTTGTCTTGGTTTTTAATTTTTACTTGACCAGACAAAGTACTATGAGTTATATATGATTCACCAGCATTATTTACACATACCATGTTCTCCAAAATAATAAGTTCCCCAGTGTTCCCCAGTGTCAGTGGTTTAGTTTTACTTATGGAGGAATGGCACAAGGGTGTATATTCTAGAAGTACTTTGCATTAATAAAAACTCTGAGGATTATAGAATAATATAAACTCTTTGTAGAGATCAGAAAGTTTGGGGAACCCTACCTTAGCCCAGAAAGTCACAGTACTCAGAACAAAGAAGTTTGTCAGGTTATGTATTACATTATGTACTAGTGTAGAAGGGCTGGACCACCATCTTGAGTTAGCGTAGTTCAGCAGGGGGGCCTTTGGGGTCTTAAAAATGTTTTCTTACAATGCAAAATATTCTAGTGCATAATGCAAGAAATTACATTTAAATATGTGAATATTGGAGGTTCTTGGGCAGCCAAAATCATCTAACAGTTTTTTTTTCAAAATGTCAGGAATTTGTTCTGACAGATTAATTAGAGTTGTTTTTGGTTCGATTCTTTTTTTTTTGCTCTAACAATAAAAACTGTTGTTGGGTGTGACCTCCTTTTCAGTCTCTATCACCTACTCTCTATTACATTATTTTTTTCTGTAAAGAGTTATTGCTCCTGCATATCTACTGCATGGGTAGGATTTCTTATATTTGGCATGCCATATGCTGTGATTGAAGAGGATAATGATCAGCCTTGCAGACTTTTATTTTGCTGTTCTTCAGGTTTTAATTTAAATCCTCTATTTCAGTCACCGCAGTTGTTCTCTGTCTTTAACCAGACTTAGTATGCAAAATCACATATAGGAAGTTAAATACAATTATTTTGAAAGAAATAGAAGACAATGGGCAAGGATCTGAATTTCTATCTTTGGAAAAGTGAAGACACCAAGATAAACTACTTTTTGAAAAAAGCATATAAACATATGCCTAATAAAAATTCTATGTTATTAAAATAAAATGTTATCTACTTTTTTGTTTTGTTGTTGTGCTAAGAAACACAAAGTAAAATGTTGACTAAGATTCAGCATAAGATATCTTCTAAACTAGTACTTCACTTTTAAAGAGTGTATATTGCATCTTCTTTACTTTTCACAATTCTACTAACCTCTATTTTCTCCACATTAACTAGGGGGAGTCTGAGTGGCAATAGGCTCCCATGTGGCACCATTTCAATCAAAACCATAATAAATAGTAGGAAATTGTATTACTGATTTGATTAAAAAAAAAAAGTGAACAATCCATAAAACAAGCATCAAAGACAGGTGGCAAATGGAAATCTGTAGTGGATAGGGGATACTTCAGTTGCTAATGAGTTGGTTTATTCAACTTCAGATGCTAATGAGGTAATGTCCCTGTTTAGCCATATCACTAGCCAAAAGACACCCTTAAAATGTCATGTGTGACCCCCCTAGGAATCACTTTTCTCGCTAGGAGATTTTGTATATATATATATTTTTTTTCTTAGAACCACATAGCAAATTCTGCTTCTAAACTTGGTGCCACTGTAGTGGAACAATGTTGGACAGGTTAAGCTGCAACTCATTAGCAAACTAATGTCAATGCTACATATTCATATGAATGCAATGGAGACGAGTAATTCTCAGTGCCTTGGGAGACTCCAAGGAAATTCCAAGGTCTATATTCCACATGGGTGGCACTGATGGAAAGGAGATATAAGCTGGTGAATGCCTTGTGCATGACTTAGTACTCACTGCTCACACTCACACTCACACAGTGCAACTTCTGTTAATTTTAATGAGGTCAATGCTAATTACACTAATGTGAGGGCAGAATTACCTCTGTGTTTGTATACAGTGAAATACAGAGGTCTCTGAATATGGAGTAGTTATATTTTGCCAAAAAAAAAAAAAGAGCATTAGGACAAAGTTGTGTTCAGCATTCGGTTTATATTATATTAATATTTCCAAAAGATAAGTTTTCCAGCAAGCTGTGCAAGTCATCTGTAAGTGATAATTATTAAAAATACTGTAGCTAAATACTAGAATATGTTAGAGCCAGGAGAAAAACATTCAGCAAGGTGGATTACTTTTAATGCAATCTAATGTTTTTGAAAGATTATTGTTAGAATTAATGCTGAATACTTAGGGCAAAAAAAACCTGGGTAATTTACTGTCCATGCTAACCCATAGTTACAAATGAACTAATCATGATATGGACTTATTACAAGTAAGCAAAAGAAGAACTCATAGAAAATCTGACTCTGTTATTAATAGATATGATATTAATTTGAAAGAGAGAGACACAGACACAGGTACACATTTGTTTCTACAGTGCTAAGAAGCTGGCATAAAAATTCTTTTGACCCCCAAAACATTTTAGCACATTAATTGGAGTGGATTATGCCAGTTTATCCAATGAATATATTGTTTATATATATTTGTTTCATGTAAATGAAAAGTACCTGAAATTTGCATGAATTAAATGAAAAAATGCCTTTTTAATAATAGCATTTTTTTGAAGACTTTTTAAGAGTGGTTGATTATGGCCGTAGTCTTTCCATGGAAAA
This sequence comes from Tinamus guttatus, assembly GCF_059628265.1. Lineage (NCBI taxonomy): Eukaryota > Metazoa > Chordata > Aves > Tinamiformes > Tinamidae > Tinamus > Tinamus guttatus. Next base: position 161,458 of record NW_028288727.1, on the reverse strand, counting down.
TGTTGCTTTAAATGACTGTGAATACTGATAATAAATACCAAGTAGAATAACTTTGGAATACATAAGTGAGTTTGTCCTGGCCTAGCACTAGATTTGTGGGCTTTTATCACTGCAGCTCAGTAGGAGTCTCTCGTTTGCATAAACAGAGAAAGAACAAAGTCCTAAAACTGTCTATCACCTTTTATAAATATTAGGGAGCAGCAACATTAAGCAGCTCAACAGGAAGGCTTTTGCCATGGTCTTATGCTTACACATCCTCTGAATCTTCAAAATCTTCCTGTTCATTCTCAGTCGTGCAAGATTCTGGTTTCAATCCAGAGTTACATTTATACTGTGGTTAGTTTTACTCTTAGCTTGTACTTTGCTTTGAAGTCTGCTGCTTCTGAAGAAGGGCTTGTGTGTCCTAAAGCTTGTCATTTTATTTTTCCCCAACTTTACTTCTTGGTCAATAATAAAAGGTACTACCTGTACCAATAAACCTTGCCTTGCCTAGTTTTAAGCAGTTTATTTGTCATGGCAAAGTTTATATCCTGGCAATATGGAAGTCAAGGGACATTTTGCCATATACTTCAGTACAGTTAGAAATTCTTTTGTGGAACTACTCATATATTGCAAGTTATACATGTGTTTAAGTGCATTCCTGAATTACAGCCAGGATACTCAGCATCTTGTACATTTAAGGTTTGTGTATAGCTAGATAGATTAGGTAGATACTTACTGTATTGCAAAAAATGTTGTTTCTACAGGGTCAATGAAAAAAGTAAATTGTTTGTCTAAAATTGGATTATAGATTATTGGGAAAGAAATGTATTCTTTGAGCTTAGGCCTTGAAATCAGAATGTGTAAGTTAATTTCCATGTCCATTCACAATTTTTTTGTATCCGGGGACTGAGTCAGTTTCTCTTTTTTTTTCGTCTTTCAGATGCCTAAAAAATGCTGAACATTTCCTGTCAGAGTAGAGACATGGAGAAATATGCAGAGTATTTTCTAATACCATGACAAGTTATATTGTAACCTTATTACAGAGAAGGAGTAAGTAAACATCTCATAGTTGATTATAATTCAATGCTCCTTTCTTTTCCTTCAGAGTCACTTCACTTCTGTATTAATATCAAATTAGTTCAAGCTTCTTATTCAAGTTCAAGTATTCTTATTCATTCTATTGTTTGTTTATGTGGTTAATACCCTTAAAAACTGTAGTAATAATGGACTGATTTTCTTCTCAACATCTATATAGAACAGTAGTAAAGTTATCAATTTTTAATTTTCATAGTGAATTGAATACAGCAGTGGTGTTTAGCTAAATAATGCATTATGTCTAATAGGGCCTGAAGTTATAAATTATGTTTTGAGTATAATCTTCCCTTTCAAAGCTAATAAGTTTTGTGTTGGAGCACTCTACTGATCTGTTTAAGTCTCACAAAAAAGTTAACATGTTCCTGAAGGTTTTAATAGAAGGTTATTTCCATAAATAAAGTTTGCCATTTCAATTGTTTTAAAATAATAAAATCAAGCAACACAGACTAAGTGCTTTTATAATAAATTCATAATATTGAAATAAACATGATATTGAAACAAACGTAATATGGAAACAAACTGTTGTAAAAGAATCAAAAATATTTTCATAATTTTTTGTTTTAAAAAAGAAGTTGTTAGCAATATGTATAAACTATACATTGTCAACATGATTAATCAACTGTAATGAAAGAAAAATGGTGTCATCAATATTCATAAGATTTTTTCGTAACCGTAGATTCTGTACTATTGAAGAAATTGGTAAAAGTATTTAGCAATAAAAACTACTGCAATAATCTCTTACTGCAATAATCTCTTCCCTCTTCCTGTGTGCAAAAATATTTTTTCCTTGTCTCTGCCATGAGATCACCTAATTTAATAATCTGACAAAGTATTCTACAAAGTTTATTCTGTCCTGTTGAGTTCTGGCCAGTATATCTAGGCTTTATTCCATAGGAAGATGGATGCTTTATTCCATATAAAATAGATGCTGTTTTCTGTTTGTCTCATGAGAGGCACTTGGAAGATACAGATATTTCCCTAACTGAATCAGAACTGTAAAACGGAGTCATGAACCTTCACTGACAGAATCTTAGGAATACAGATTAAGAAATCTATATATTGATAAAACTGTCTGAGAAAGCAGAACCAGGGAATGTTTCAAGATGAGAAAGAGCTATCAGGAATTTAAACAGGAAAGTAAATTTGTTACTAGGGGATGTGAGCTGACCAGTGCCCATCTAAAGACGGGAACTTTAACAGAGAGTCAGAGCAGGCTCCAAATCAGCCGTGCAAAGTGGTCCAGAAGTGCTTGGTTAGTTTAAAACCAAAAATGGTATCATAGTCAGGGAGATAGAAGCCCTACCTATCCCCTACATTAGTTGTAAACCAGATCATAGAAAAGACATAGGTCAGTCTAAGAAAGACAAAGGATCACAATAAGGGTCAGAGAAGCTGGAGGCAAGTTTTGAAGTAAAGACAAGTTTGAACTCTCCAGTCAGAAGAGTGCAAGGCATCAGGAGCTGGCCCTGAATTGAATTCCAGGATGCAGAATGTGTTGTTATTTGCAGGACACAAAGCTTTGCAGAGGAAGATGCTGAAATCCAAGCTAGGATTTAAATGCTGCCTTTATACCCAGCTTTATGCAACCACATAACTGCACCTCCCCTGGGTGTGCCAAAGCAGTTCTGTGATGGACTGGCCTGCAATCTACTGTCAGCAGTAAATCTTACCATGAGCAGTAAACTCTAACAAACAGGGCCGACCCTCACAGATGCATTGTCAATTGAGACACCTTTGGAGTTCTTAGCAGCTCCTTTGCTAATTGATAAGAATTATTATTTAAGTGAGCAGGACTGCAAAAGGATTTCAGTTATGAACCCTCTGGACTTAGGAACAACTCCAAGCAGCCCATCAGCCTCCCTTGTGTTTGAGGCTTCAGCTGAGAGTCTGGTTTAGAAGTACAGGGAGCATGGGCCATGTTCCCCCAGAACTGTGCCTTGGTCTGAAACCAAATATGCAGTGAGCAAAAGATTTGGGAATCCACAAACTGATATTTACCTAAAAATTCTTCTGACCTTCCCTCTGACTTCTCTTTCTTAACATACTGATACAAAGCAATAGGAAGTCCCATCCCATACTTATTTTTGTTAAGCAAAGTAGGCAAAGTCAGGCTACCGGGAAAGTTATGTTTTTTCTTTCTATTTCAGGAGAGATTCTGAAACAGAAAGCATTTTCAATTAATTGGACACTTAGCAAGTTTCCACAAAAAGTTTATGTCCCCACAAAATATTATATAGTATTTCTGTATTATTTATTAAGAATTGGCAATGATATTGCACAAAAATAAATTGTAGAAAAAACTATGTGAGGACTCTCCCTTTATTCGAATAAAGTTTTAGGACTCCTCTGTCTCCTTTTTGGACATTCAGTTCTTGACAGCGAGATTTTCCGCACAAGTACATACATTTAAACTGAAATAATAATGCTGAGATAATCCTCACTACTTTAATCCATGTTGCCTGAGATCTGTCCTGTACAAAATAAAAGAAAGCAGATACACAGTTAATTTCCTTTTGAAATAAAATCTAGGAATAAAATCAGTTCCAGTTAACATTCTGCTGGATGACTTCGTCTAAAATAAAACTTTTTATTGTTGTTGTTAAAAACTTGAAGATTTTTGACTGAAAATTCAGCAATATGCTTTATCCACAATTCAGACCTTAAGAATTAAAAATGTATATACAATTTTGTAGCTTTATAAAAGCATATTTTTTTCACTTGTGACATTTATGTTAAGATTGATTATCCTCATATTCTTGTTGATTTATGAGTTTTGTAGTGATCTGTTGAAAACAGAACTGATCTCTGTTCGGCACTGCTTGATAACTCTGAATGAATGCCATGCCATTTCAGACAAACTCCCTCACTGCACAGAGGTGGACAAAGCACTAAGGAGTGTTGAAGCAAGGGCAATGTATTGAGTTTCCTAGAGTGACTGGAAATGCTGGATCCTTTTTGAGAAAATGTGTTTCAGTTCAGCCACATGCAAAACTTCATGCTTAGAAACAGGGAGTATGGTCCATTGCGTTGTGGTGGTAACGACTCCAAAAGAGACTTGGCTCTAGTAGAACAGAAATGGACCTAAAGCACCCAGGGTGAAGCTCTAGAACAAGTGTGGGGGGTGCATGTAGCTAAACAATGAATAAATGTATAAAGAATCAATTTTGCATCTACTTGAAGCTGTGGTGAGATCATTATTAAAATATCACATACAGAGATAATATAGACATACCTAAACTCATAAAAATGACCAGGAATAATTCTGTAGCAAGAAGGATAAGGAATGTGAGAGATAACAGGAGGAGCTAGGCTGCCCATGCTGTGTGCACTTGCTACGTCTTGCTATGGCTGCGAGAGCCTATTCACCAAGTATTGAATATCTGCTGCATTTTACAGAAGAAGACGTGGATTCAGAGCAGGCTTTCAACGGGAGGCAACGCACTACATAGACTGCTGTAACAAACTTACCAAAAATGACACCTACATGCAATTCAAAGGTAAGTGATACATGTAAAACCAGACTAGATAATTTGATTTTTATACCTTGTTAATGTCAACATATCTATGATAATGTGAGCTCGGAATGAACAATATCAAGTCTCTTCTAATTATAGATTCTAAATAGCCTCAGTATGATTTTTGCAAAAGATCCCATAAGTGAGGCTGGCTCTCAGTACATCGTGACAGTCCTTTAGTTAAGCTAACACTGGGTGACTGACTACAGATAACTACGATAGAACATTTGTTGTTTGGATGAAAGAACATTGTTATTCGTTATGAAACATGGTTGAGGTACCCTGGCATGCTCATATTCCTTTGAACTCCTTATGTTAATATTCACTGGACTGTTGCTAGATTTTCCTGTTATAATTCAGAGCCTGATTTATATCACTGATTAAAGTTACCTAAAAGCTGATGGTAAATTCAGGCATGTGAGTAGACATTACACCTCCCTCTACCAGCATTATCAAAACTTTAACTGGATCTGGCTACTGAACTTGATCTGACTTACTAAAATATCAAATGCTGGTGGCTGAAAGAAGAGCTGGTGCTGACATAAAAAAATAATTCTTTTCCAATTATATTAGTGATGAGTGTTCTGACTCTTCAGTCTCTTATTTGAGATCCAAGAAGGACTATACATAATTGATAAATGAGAAAAAGGGCACTGGAGAGAGTATAGTTAATGCTTTTTAGTTATGACACCATGGGATGAACCTACAATTTCTGATCTACCAGAGCCATGCAAATAAAGCTTCACAGCACGGTGCTGCAAGGAGGGTTTGTAAGTTGGGATACAGTGCAGTGCTTGGACTGCAGAGCTGGCTCCGCCACTCCTACAGCTCCTCAGCACACGGTTTGAAAATGTCTGTATCTGCCTGCCTCTAGGCACCCTCTACACTGCAGAACACTTGGGAACTTTCAGAGATAGCCGTGCCCCATTTAAGGCAATAATAAGAGACCAAACAACCTAGATTTCAAGAACTGGAAACATATATGAGATATCAAAGAAACTTGCAGTTTCCTCTTTCCCCAGGAAGCTATTTTGACGTACTATTTGGCCACACCAACCTAGACAATGCAAATGTAAATATTATTTTTAATTCTGAACTTTTCCATTTTAATTTCCTCTTTTTAAGTGCATATAGTTTGTTTTTTGTTTTTCACAAGAGTGTTACAGTTCCCAGTGGACTGAAGCAAGCAGTGGGGCATCTGACTATTCATACATTTCTGCCTCTTAATAGGACCTATTCAGAGCAAAACAAAAGCCTGATTGAATGGATGGGAGAAATTTTGTATCATAGAGTAATTTAAATGAGGACTAGAACGTTCTCTGGACAATTACATAAAAATGGCAAATGACCCTCTGTACAATAGTTGCTTTCAACATAATCCAAGGCCAAGACAGGCCTTTGACAGTTATATAATGCAGATGGGTCATGCTCAACCAACACAAAAATGTTGAACATTATGCAAAAAGAGAATCACAGTTAGCTGAAGTTGAAACTTAAAGAAAAAAATGGCAGACAAAAAAACTTTCATTTTCAGAGTATACTCATCAATTCTCTAAATGATGATATTCAATTTCAGAAATCTGTATTTCAGTCTAAAATCTCACTACTATTAGGAAGGTTGGAAAAGGCTGAGATATGAAATCTGGGAGTTATTCAAAGTGATGTACCTGTTTGTCCAAAGCATTGTAGATGTAGATTTATGAGGCTACTAATTAGTGATCATGTATGTTATTAGTATATACAAAATACATGCAATTTCATCTAGAAATATTTTGCTACATAAACAGCTTCAGATTAATTTAGTTACCAAACTGAATTACAGAACTCACTAGTCCAATGATTTATGTCATCAATGCTAATATGCAGGAACTTTTCTTGTAGCCATATCCACTACAAAAATTGTTGTTTTGTACTGTATGTTAGTGCTTATTTGCTCTTTCGTATGCTGAAACAGTAATTTCATTGAAAAATGTCAGCAAGGTGTCTGGAAAAATATACTTGCATTAGTAAACACCACATCACAGCAGTGTATGCTTTCTTTACTCCAAATAGTAATATCATCCTAAACTACATGGAGCTGGGGCATTTTATTGTAGTGAATTTATGCAGTAAAAAATAAAGGCTTACAAACTTCCCCCTCCCCCCAAAAAAAATTCAGCAGAGACTGTGGGGAATATTTCCCTGCTCTTTTCTACTATTATTTTTTTCAGTGTGGTCTGAAGAGAAATCTGTTGATACTAAGGATAATTTATAGTCTTCCTTCGTAGTCTCTTTCACACTTCCAGGATGAGAGAAAACATGTGAATTACTGGTATGTAAGAACTGTAACATCATTTCAAATGAATAAGCCTTTCGTGGTAGCTCTTCTTTGTTAAGAGCTGGCCCCTAATGCACCCCAATAAATAATGGAAGGTATTTTAGGGAACAGTCATGTAAATACACATCAACCAGAAAAGCTGTTCTAAGTAAGGATAGTAAGTAAGTAGTTCATTTACACAAACTGTTGTTGCAGTTATTAGTACCTGGGTTTCATGTGACAATAGACCATACTTCATCATTATTCTAATCTTGTTTTCATTAAACCTTTTATCCACAAAAGCACTTTGTGGTGGTGTTTTCAAGAAGGAAATCACAAGAAGTTCCATCTGAACATGAGAAAAAAACCTTGTTTGCTATGAGGACAACAGAGCACTGGCACAGGTTGCTCAGAAAGCTTGTGGAATCTCCTTCCTTGGAAACATTCAAAAGCCATCTGGACAAAATCCGTGGAAACATGCTCCAGATGACCCTGCCTGTGCAGGCAGGGTTGGGCTAGATGATCTCCTGAGAGACTGGGACTTCTTTATCAGCCCTAAGCTTTTTTTTTTTTTTTTTTTTTTTTAAATTAGTCTGAACTGATCTGCATTTTATCACACCAAAGAACTGTACTTGTCATGAAGTTTGTTGAACTGTAAGGATAGCTAGTTTTGTTTGCTAGTTTTGCTTGCTTTTGCCAAGTTTTATGCTGTCAATCTGGAAAAACTTTCTTATAGAAGACATATACAAAAGACTCAGTATAAGAATAGAATAAGAATAAACTTAAACTTGATTCAAACTGATTCTGAACTTTGAACAAGTATCATCCGATTAGAAATATTTTTATAACTTAAATTGTCCATTGAAATCTGCTGGCAATGTGATTTTCCTGGATTTGATACTAATTAATCTCTTGACACCGTGTTTTGTTGGACCTTTTTTTTTAGTTTTTGAGATTTAGTTAAACTCAACTGAGAATCATCCCAGAATAATTCTGTCTCTTAATACAGTAAATATTCAACAGATTTAAAATTTAACTCTTTCATGGATTCTTCCTTACTATTTACTTAAATAACAGCAAAGGTGAAACATAGTTTGATCTTGTTAAAAGTGTTGATCCAGGTACTCTAATCTGCTCTTTGCTAAATTAATTCTCACCTTATAGGCTGTATGTGGTCAGATAGCTAACAAAAGTACATAAATAAGTAATGACATATCTTTTTGCACAGCCCTAGAATCTGCTTCTTACCTGAACCAGCATATTATCCGTACATATCAGTGCAGTTGTGGAATGATAGTTCTTTGATGCTAGGAAATGGGTGCATTATGCAAGTGTTGTTGAATCAGTTCAATGCCAAAAACAAAGAAGTCATAAAACAATCACACACTGTTCAGCAGCAAATAAGCAGACAAGAGTCTGACAGATCTAGAGTGTTTGTTTGTTGTTTAATATGCTTATTTATTAATAAAGACCTTCCCAATCAGTTGGGATTCATTCATAAAGTGAATATAAAATTTATTAGAACTTGCAGAGTAATTGAAAGAATAGATGCAATCATATCCGTAGAGAACGGAAAAGTTTCTTCATTAGCACTTTTCAACAGACAAGGTGTAAATTTCTTACCCTTCTCTTGATCCCCCTACATTTATAGAATTTCAATGGATATTAAGTAATGCATTATGCATTAATGTATAGTATAGATACTGCATTGAGTGTCTGATGGAGTGAAGGGCTTAGCCTCAAGACAAAAAAATGCAACCTTACAAATATTTAATTCTTTTTGTTAGTTTGACTGAATTAAAATTATCTAGTAATTGAGAAATTACCTTGGCTCTATTTTTCAAAAGTAAGTCATTAGTCTGTATTTAAATTTGCCCAGTAGTTATTTCATGGTTCTTTACTTGGACATAGTTTGCTTTTCCTGTATAAACCCTTTACCCTTTCTACCAAGCTTCTGTCAACCAACCTTCTTTGGCTTAGTTGCCTCTTTCTACTACTGTATATAAACTTATATCCCCCTCTCCGTCATGATTCTACGTTAACATGTAACTCACTGTCATGATTCTATGTTTAGTTAAGACTCATGTGAACTGTAAACTATCCAAGATACAGATGAAAGCTTGCTATAATCTAAAGAACGATGCTAATTCACTCTATAAATATTAATACAAAGTAAAAAAAAAAGTATGCTGGTGTAATATCATTACTATTTTCACCTGCTATCTAGCAACATTGCAAGCAGGGGAAATAGGACGAAGCTTACTTCATTGTAGGCTATCCCATACATGGGACATAATTTTTGCTAGAACATTAAAACATGGAAACAGAAACATAATCCCTTGGATGAAGGTTCTCACGTGCACATCTCAAAATGTCTTCTTTCTCCTAAATACAGGATTAATGGTGAATTATTCTTGAAAGAAATGCATTCTAACTGTTGTCAGTTCTGGAGAGAAAATTTCAAAGTGAGCTTTCTTCATATTAATAATACCAACACAATACCGGTGTTTTTGTTATGAAAAAGCTAAAATATAAGAAAAGACATAGCAAAGGCTTGTGGGAGGAATAGTCCTATTCACCTTCTCTTACCCTTGTGATTTAGTTAAATACTTTTCTCCCACATTTGGGAAAAGATAATTCATAAGGGCATCTTAAACATGTGGCATAAATGTAAAATGTACAAGAGAGTAGCCTCAAGAGAAGGACACAGTATTACTAAGTTTGTGTGGTTAATGCTTATAATTATAAGTGTAAGCAAAATCAACATTTGAATGAGTCAAATAAAATGAGAATTTGAAAATGGTTGATGAAACATGAACATGGGAAAAATAATTCACACAGTAATGTTGTTCTAAAGTGTCAGAAGCACCATGTTGCCTGGTGCTACACTCCTGAAAGCATCCAAATTACACCTTACATCTAAAATCATAATTACCAAACCTCTCCTTCTGCTTCTGTGATGAGAAGAGAGGGATTGCTATGGAGACAGCGTGCAGCTAATAAACTGGAGAATAGCTGGAATAAATTCAATAAATAAACAGTCATAGCTGAGAAGAAGGAATGAGGGATAACAACCGTGGCTGACAAAACGCTTCTTATTTTATACTGAAATTTTGAAAAGGATGTAGAAATTAAATACTGTCATTAAAAATGATGAAGCCATTGAACCAGTTAGTGAAATATCTACTGTTCAAAGCAAGAAGCTGACAGAGTCCTAAGTACTTTTACTAAACTCTGCAACTGTGACTTTTAATTGGCCATTTGTATTATTGCCTTCTCTTAGCACCAGTTTACTATGAGATCCCACTAAGTTTACTGCCTGGTTGTGAGCACTTGTTCTGTCTATTTATCTAATTAATTCATTTATTTGTGTGATCTTTAAAGGAGCACAAAGCTAGGTTGGGGTGAGAGACCAGCTCCAAGAGATAGGATCAATCTTACAAATCAGCTGATGTTTTTAGGAAGCTCTTATATGGTTAAATAAAACCATTAAATAGTGCATAATATGACAAATTACATCAACTAAAACAGTTAACACTGTGTTGCCATGGCTGGTGTGAAAAACATGTCCCAAAGGGCCAATGCTCTTGACTACTGAATCCAGAAAACCTACTTCTACTTCCCCAAAACTTACAAAACACTGAAGAAATGACTATCATTCTTTCATCAATTAAAGGCTGAATATAACTGAAGTAAAATCTGTTTGTTTCTTTTTTTCTGTATTTCTGCTATATTTACATCACTTGCATCACAAAATGTTATTTACTATTGAGAAAGAAATATTCTAACAGTAGGAAAGGAAAGCTCTCAACTACAATAGCTGATTTCACACCTTCCATTGCAGGGTCTCCTCATAAATGTTTTTCCATTCATGACTTTTCCAGTGCTGCTTCCTTCCCAATCAGATGGCTTTCAATAATTATATTATGTAGTTCTATGATGCCTTTTTTTTTACTAGGATTTCTGATCTAGTTCTGTCACTGGTCATATCTCATGTCTTAGGAAAGTAGGATATTTTGGTCGCTGGTTGGTTGGTTAGAGTTTTTTCTTTGGCAGGGTGGAGAGCAGAGGGAGTAAAGGTTGTTGATTTTTTTTTAAAAAAGAAAGTCTAAAATTCTACTCATTTGCTTCTGTTATAGTTACTCATGCAAACTATATCTAATGAACATGACAGCTTTGTCCTTTTACTTCTATTTGCAAGAAATGAGCTTTGTTTTTCTCATTAGCATATAAAGATTCCTCTGAATTTGAGTTCCTCATTAATCTTCTGTAAAATAATACAAATATTTAAAAATTTACAAATACAGATAGCAGAACTATGGTGAGAAGGTTGTGTTCAGCTCGTTTCCCCGCAGTTGTCATCTTCTAATCAAACAGGGCTGGCAGTGAACTGTAGCAGTTGAGAAGCTGGCATACATTCACTTCTCCTACTGCATGTGCAATAACTTGCTACAAAGAAACTGTAGTAGCTGTTGAGCACAGTGGTACACTTATGTGGTTAGATCCAACAAATAATGGTTATCATTGCCCTGAGAAATGTGTGAGACATTCGGTTTAATTGCTGTTATAATTGGTGGAAAGGAGCAAGGGGGTGTGATGAGGTTATAAAGGAGGAAATAGAAAGGAACGTAACTGAGAAGCCTGAAATCTTATGGGTAATGTCTGCCTTTTAATGCAAGAAGGATCAGAAGTATTAAGTAAATTTTACTCAAAGTTTCTTTTAGAGTGCATTTGAAAGTATCTGATAGTAAGGTCAACGCATGCAGTTGATCAGGAGGAGCAGCAGGTGAGGAGGAGGAGAAGAGATCTCTCAGTATGTGCAATGCCTACACAGTACATGCACCTGGAAGCAGCAACCAGAGCTTGTGAAGGTGACTCACTTTCAATGATCAGATTTACTGATATGCTATGATGTGTAGCTGATGTGAACAGGTATTGTAGGAACTCCAGGGAAATAATCCTCAGATCCCCCCAGGAATCGTAGTGAAATGTAGGAGTGCACAGTCCAGTGAAACCAGACATAGCAGAGGGCTGCCACTCTTCTAGCACGACCAGGTGTCTGTCTCAAGCTACACTGTCTCTCTGACCACTGCTCTCCTCCACTAGAAGTTGCAGGAGGACATGTCCAGTGCAGAGTTGCTTGGCTTGTGCTGGGTACCACAGCAGTCTGGAGAGAGCAGCATGGATTGAGCACCATGTGCTCACTTTTTCTTTCCTAGGATGGATTTACTGCTAATGCTGGAATCAGTGCTGCCGTGATGGTTAAAGGTAGATAAGCTGTATCCAAACTGTACTCCTATCACTGAGGAAGATTTTTTTCCTTCCCATTTTAACAATCGGTATTTTAGGCAATTTAGGTATCTAATCTAAGAAAATCATCTCATCAGTGGTATTACCCTCATATAGGCAGTGGGAAAGATAAACACTTCTGAGAGACAGTTTGTCTCCTGTTATGTTCATCCATTTTAGGATGAGATGAATCACCCTGTAGCCTTACCAGTCTATACTGATTACAAAGGAAACTTAAATGACTAATGGATTACTCTACTTTTTTGATGGTAATAACTAGGAGGGATGAATCTCACCAAACCTGAGTGATAGGGAAATTTAGAAAGAATTTCCCTCACCTCAGTGAGGGAAGCTGAAATACAGGACTGCAAAGAAAGGAACAATCTCTAGTAAAGCAGTAGATGAACACATTGTACACATATCTTAAACCCATAAACTGGAAATGAGTTGGTAGTATAATGCAGCTTTGTTACAAAATGCCATGTTAGGTCCCAGAGTGCAGAGATTCAGGTATGTGTTGAAATTCTTGTATTGCTGTTGAAAAATCAAAATTATCTACTGTCACAGTGTTTTGTGTTTTTATTTAAATGAATTTATTTAAATGGAAAATAATGTTCTAGAACATTTTGATGACATGGAGCTATGAATCTGCATGTCTAGGCCCAGCAGTCTTAAGAGCAACTTGCATCTGTACAAATAAACAGAATTCCCCTGGCATAGGGAGTGCCATACTGATTTATGACGACCAAGCTTTTGGAACTGGGTATTTTGATGTAAAGCATCAAGGTGAAATAAATAATTCCTTATTATAAAAGTGTAAGAATAATCTAAGCACAGGAATTGTTTACTCTTTTTAACTATCCAAAATGAAACACAACTGCATCTTTTTTCTTTTGTGCATTTGTATTTATAGTACACAATAAACTATCGAATGGAAACAACTGGCGTATTGTGCAGCTTCTAACAGTGGTTGACATTAGTTCAAACAAATGAGCTTGACAGTGTGCCCAGTGAAATGTTTCTGTTTTCCCATCTAGAAAGTGTTGTTTCTTCTGTGTACTAAGTGCTTACATGAAGGAGATATATATATAATAATTAAGAGCATAGTTTTTACTTGCCTATAACCACAGAGTAATAGTCAGGTGTTATTCTATTGGCTTTATTCAAGTTTATTGGATGTTTACAATCCCACAGGAAGAAAAAGCATTTCCCTGACCATCTTTGAGAAGTGAGCGGCGAGCTCATTGCAACTCACTACTTATCTGCAAGAGTAGGAAAACTGAATAGAGGTTGAGTAGCTAATTATTCCATATTTCCATATATCCTGTTAAAACAATGTTCCCTGTCAGTTCTTACTGCAAAAGGCATGATCCAACCCCAATATTTCCCTGAAGAGGTTGTGTGAACTCTTCAGGTCCACCCCAGAGCTGTGGTGACATATACAGATCACAGCTGCAGAGTGGCGGGGGATCAGACTTCTGTGCTTTGTATGGATGTATATGAATATGTATGCATACAGCTTCAGGGAGTATCTTCTTCTTAGGGAAACTATGGAATTAAAATAAATTCAAGTTTCATCAGATATGAATGTTTGTATCAAAAGTGTGATGGGAGCCTAGTGTGGAATGCTACCAATAATAGAAAGAAAAAAATTAAGTCTGTCGGCGTTTCCCTTGTATTGTACTTCATTGGTTACTTATTTTATAAATGTTAAGAAAAAAAATGTCAGGCAAGTCATGTTTTTATCCAGAAAATTATTTATTAAAAAAACTCATTTGCTCAGAGTAATTCTAATTAGTACAAAAGAGAAGTGTAAGCAAATCAGGATTTTCTAGTAGTTTTCATCCCAAATATCTAAGTTCTTACAGCCCTCGCTCAGAGGCATAAGGAATCCAAAGATTGCCACCACTCCACAGCTTAAATACCCTCCTCAAAAAAAAAAATACAAAACCTTCTGCTTGTGTGGACAAGGTGTGGCCTGTAAAATGTGCTGTTTTTACAGTAAACCAACATGATCAGTAAAAGCTTCTGCTATGTCCTTGGTGCTCAGGACAAACTGACAGCTGACATAGCTTATGATTACTATTAGTTTTATAAAAAATGTTGTGTCTGTGATTGTGTAAAAATTGATTTAGATTAATAGACATTAGCTCTTACTGGAAAAATAATTCCAATATAGCCATGAAGTGGTGCAATATTATATAATCTGATAATCTGACATGTCAGTTTTTGAATACATGCATCTGTTTCACAGGGGAGTATTTCATTTTCACACACAGTGTTACTGTAGTCATAAAAATGAGCACATCCATTACAACAATTTATTGTGATAATTCAGACTATGACCAACTTTCAGTCAGTGTACGGAAGGTCTGTACTAGCTGATGTGCTGATAGAGGGACAACCTGGTTGTGCCAAAGTGCGACACAGTTCAAACCACGGAGTGCAGAGCAAGACAAACAGAAGCCATAAAATGCAGGGCAAGCTAACAACAGCTGTGAACTAGTTTCTTCCTGGGTCTCAACTCTGCTACTTTACAGATTTGTATTTTCAGAATTCTTTTTTACTCCCTCTGACCTGCCTTCTACTAGTCGGTTTTGCTCAAAACAACCCATGGTTGCTGTCAGCCTGACAGCTCCAATTTTGGCAACAAGAGTTGGAACTTTGTTGTATTTAAGGTTCTGGCAATCACGAGCATTTTAACCATGCCTTAATTCTACATACGTGCCCCAACAGAGGGTTAAAATTCAGGCAATTTCTATGAAAATCAACTAGCGATACCATGGTGCAACATATCAAACAGTGAAGCAGTCAGGGTATGGAACAACCACTGGTTTTTATTATTAACATGATTTCTGTTCAATGCACATATGTTCTGGGGCCAAGATGTCAGCTGATGTTAGGCCAGATGGGCCAGATGCTAACAAATATTGAAACCTGCACTTTCAATCTCAGACTTTTATAAAAGTATTGTCTAATGAGAATTAAAAGAAAAATATTGTGTTAAGTTGAAGTGTTGTGAATATTATTTTTGGGAATGTCTGCTCTTTATTTCATTTACATTTTTATCTTCCAGAGTTAAAAAAAAAAGAAAAAGTCTTTTATGCAGTATTCCCACTCAAGGGAGAACAGACTCTCCATTACCATGTCCTAATTAAGAGGATTCTAATGGATTAGAAATGTGAATTCTTAGCCTAATTATATACAATAAAATTGACTGATTTAGCTCTGCATCTGTCAGTAGCAGTCTTTCCTGCAGCCTCATTCCTTTGCTTTTCTATAATGCAAGTACTCCATAAATAAAATAATCCATCTCAATCCCTCTGTTCCTGTGACAGCCTGCCTGGGGCTCGTTAAGTGTTTGCAGTGTTTGGGTTGTTTTCAGATTTGTTTCTGATTGAGAAATACACTGGCAAGTGTGGTGAATATGCTGAAAATAACTCACCTACAGTACCAGTTCTTGGGCTATTATTTCTGGAAGCGGTCCCTGGTAACACTGGGGCAATGCTGTAACGCTGTGTAAATTATGTTTGTGTTCTCTGAAATGATTCTGGATTTATACTGAGTTGGAACTATGATTTTGTATCATTACTTTTATTTCCAGAAGCTGCATGTTACTGATCTATGTCCTGGCCCAAACATCTGTTTTGCTTCTCTGTCATATGAATGTATATTTAAGCTTTGGAGTTAAATGCAAAAGTCTGATAAAAATAGTGAGACTGAGTGTCCAGACTCAACAATATTGTGTTCAAAATGGTCTGAGTAACCAAAAATTTACCTCAAATTAGAATACAGGCCACATATCAAATCATATCTGCCAGTCAGCATCACAATACATGGTTGCTTAGCCAGTTCCCACTCCAAAACAGAAACTATTTTCAATTGCAGATAGGAAATGTTTCTTCCCAAATACTAAAATTACAGAATGAAAATCAATTAAAAGTCCCATTACTATATATAGATAGCTAGTTATATATGTAAATCACATTTTAAACCAAAGGCACGGATGTCAGCTAACCATATATTTTGGACATCTTAATGAGAAGTTGCCAAGCTAAAATCTTTTGATAGATATTTTGAATCAGTAGGGTCCACAGGAAACCTTTACAGTTTATTGAAAGCTTTCCTTTTTCCATTTCCCAGCTTCTTTGGCTTAACTTTATAATCCTGAGTTTCAGCATTTACATTTGTCCATCTGTTGATGACCTAATTTTTTGACCTCATGAAAGGTAGGACATGGGCCTCGATGCCTTATAGCATAGAGCCCGTATAGTGTCCCTGACAAGGGTGCAGCATCGTGTTGCAGAGCGTTTTTTGGGGAATGCCCATTGGGACTGCAGTATACTAGAAACACAGTCTTAATTTTATTTTGTCATTTGAGCACACTGTATTGATTTGACAGAATGCAGCAAAATGTAAATTACTTAGACAAGATGTCAGAGGGTTTTTACCGTTTGGGACTGAAGTTGCCTTTGGGATTGGGACCAGTTAGCACCAGTAGTGTCACAGGTCTGTCATCTCACTGACGGCAGCCAGCGTTCAATGGAACGGAGCAAACCCACATCTTGTTGTTTTCTTTAAATATTAACTTCTTAGGGAAGTTAAAAGGTTCTGAAAAAAAGGTTGAGAGCCAAAGAAAACATGTTTTGCCTCTGTGTGATTTGTGACAGCTTTAGTACCTTTTTTTTTTTTTTTTTTTGTCCTTTGAAGGATATTCTACATTAAACCTTGACATTTCTTTAGAAATCTAAGTGCTGTGCAGTTAAGGCAGATTTATGAGGTCGAACTTAGCATGTGCAACAGATAAAGGAGAGATTCAAGACCAATACAGAATGAGAAGGACAGAACAGAGAGATGTGAAGCAGGTAGGGAATTCTGTACAGGAATAAATGGGAACGTACTGGTGTTGGCTGGAGCAGTCAGTAGAGAAAAACCTATTGCACTGTCAGAGCACCTAAAAGCCAAGAGGAAAGAATAATAAACTGCGCGAAATCTCAGTATTCAAGAAAACTCCACAATATCTGTTTTTTATTTGAGATTAGAATTAGATATTAACTGCAGTAGTTTTGTCAGTTTTCTTCAGTGTAGTATTTTATGCTGTTTGCGCATTATGGGCTTATTTCTGCAAAGTGCTGAGTCCTTCTGACCCCATGGAGGTCAACGAGAGGTGAGACCACCTAGCAGCTCAAAGCACTGGATCCCATCTAAATTCATAGGGGAAGTTTGCATTAGGTATCTCATGGAACCAAAAATATGTATATTTTGTTTCGTGGAATCTTTAAAATGTTACCTAAATTCTGTCTACAAGTGTAATCTCACTCATCTTGGTCTCATCTGTTTCATACTTGCATAATTCTACTGAATTCAGAATAATTTGTGTTTTATTCTGTGTAAGCTAAGACAAAATGTTAGAAAGGTTTTCAGTCTGCAAGCCTTTGGCAGTGAGTGATCTGTACCAGATGTCTCATCAAGCTTGTTATATCAGATGGAAATAAAACTGGAAAGCTGTGCATGCAGATGAGCATATATTGAATACCCACTTCTGCTGAAGACTGGCTATGCAGTAAGAGCAATCCTATCAGAGAGATGGTGGCTTTCCAACATATGGGAATATGCAACATGATCACAATGCATATTTTTATTCTATCACTTTTTTTGGCAAACAACTTTCATGAAAACAGGTTTAGTGAAACCCGTCTTCCAGTATTACAACACTGAAAACACCATTTTGCCACCTAGTGGTTGACTCTGTTCTTAAGACTTTTCGACTTCTCAGATTTGAGTTTTCTTGTTAATGCTGTGAAGCGTGTCTCATTCAGGCAACAAATCGTTCCAGAAACTATATGGTGATTTACTTGAAGAATTGCTAAGTGTTCAAGGTGGATTAAAGTCTTTTTGTGGTCAACTAGCTGGCTCACTTATTTTAAGTATAATGTATTTTGGAAAGTTTTTTAGTATTCAAGATTCATATAATTTTGTTAAAGATTATCAAAAGTAACCCTTTAGCCCTATTAAATGTTTAAGTACACAGCATCTTATACAGTTTAACTCATTTATGGTTTTCAGAGTATCTCCTCCTTTACAATATAGCCAAGTAAAGCCACCTATCACATATGGCTCTCTGAAACTCTGCAAGTCCCTAATTGCATGAGTGGTCAGATTTTGGGGGAGATAGATAGGGAGTTGTTCTGCAGCCCTGCGATGAACTCTTCTGCAATAACAATGTCTGTAAAAGAAGTCCTTACAAAACAATGCAGGGAGGGTAGGATTTTGTTCGGGGAGACACTCCCATCTGGGATATATTTAGTTATAACAAAGCTTTCTTTTGTTTAGCAACTCAAAACCAGCTGTGTTTTGTCCATAATCCAGAGAAAGAAACCCATAAAAAATGAAGGTGTATTATTTTAGTCTGTGTGTTTTGGTTTTGAGTTTTCTCTTGTGGAGTAACATGGAAGGAATATATTTCCTGAGTGTTTTGGCAAACACATAACTTTGTTTAAACCTCTAAAATATGCCTATAATAATGATTTCCAACCAAAACTCCAGTGACCTTTCCTCTTTACTACAATGAATCATCTTACTGACAAGGGCTAGCTAGCTAAGTATTGCTGGTGAAATTATTCCTTCCCAGGAAGGAATTGGAGTTGGCTAAAGAAACATTACGGATTTGGCTAAAAAAAAAAAAAAAAAAAAAAAAAAACAAGGACTGAAGATGGTGTAGAAACTACACAGACTTTTTCCCCAAAAAACTATTTTTAGAGGTTTTCTTGATTGTATACATCATTATGAGAAGTCATGAGAAGTTCAAAAGTATTGCTCATGTTATAGTGAAACCTTTAAGCTGTGCAATATTAGGTTGCGTCTTTTAGAGAGAGGCTAATAGCAACCTTAGCAAACATGAATTCAGATATACAGGAGCCATCTAGTGAGCAATGATGGAACCACACACACAAATATTAATTACTTTTTTTTTTGTCCTTTTTATTGGTTTACAGTGTAGCATTACCTGCATTTTGCTTTAAAAATAAAGTCACTTCAGGATTTTCAAATGAATGTAAATGAATAATCACCAACCTCTATTAAGTGGCAAAGTTTTGTCCAAAGAGTGAAGATAAAAGAACAAGCAATGATAATTAGGAATTGGATGTGAACTGACACAGAGGCAAGGTTATTTTTTTAAGCTTCCTGAGTATATTTCAAAGTAAAATATCAAGAATATCCTCAAAAGAACCACTCTTAATTTGCACTGGCAAGTATCATTCTTCAACTCATTAGATCTCTCTAACTAAAATTAAAAACTCTTTGCTTCTTGAAATAATTTTGTGGCATCAGGAAGCTAGTAAAACTACATGTTTTGTTTTGCTTTGTCTTATCTTCTGTCTTCTTTTGCCCTTTTTTTTTTTTTAAATTGTATATACATCAAATCATATGCCAATTCACTGGTGAGGTATATTGTGGATTTGAGTTAGGTAGTCATGAGACAGAAACCTGAAATTATAGTCATTATGTTCACCAACTTCACCTCTTTGGAAAATATCTGCTATTTGGATCAGCTGAGTGAACTGAAACATTTCTTACCTGATCTTAATGACGAATCTCTATGAGTTGCTTTCCAGCACATTACAAGATCATAAGATAATTCAAGCTGGAAGAAACCTCAGGTGTCTTTGGACCAACCTCCTACTCCAACAAGGCTCAGATGAGATGTCAGGCTGAATTAAGGCTTTATCCAGCTGTGTCTTGAAAAACTCCTAGAATGGAGAGTGCATAACCTCTCTGTTTAACCTGGGGTTCAGTCACCTACCCCACTCACCACTGCTCCACCCCTGGCCCAGGAGTCCAGGTCAGCCCCTCTTCTCTACCAGGCTTCCTCTGACTAGGTTCCTTTTCCTAAATAGTCACTCTTTTTCAATAGCCATTTCCTTCTCCGAACTGCTCTCCCTAGCTCTTCTCTAGCTGTTCCAGCTCCCTGTGGTGGGTTCCAAACACAGATTCCCTGTGGTAGGCAGAAGGCCTCGTGTCTAGGGTCTTGCACCTCTGTCTTCGTACTTCTCTGCACTCTCCAGCTCTTGCATAACGTTGGAGTGGTCGCTCAGAAGAGCAAATTCAAACACAGCTCATGATTAGTCTTTCTGAGTATGAAGTTACCTGCCTGAGCTCTCCCAGATTTATGGCACAGTGATAGAATTAATGTAGATGTCTTCACTTACAGTAAAATGTGAAAGGTAAAAAAGATATTTAGACCCGCTCATGGGTTACTTCCATCAAACTCTTTTTGCCTCAGCTCTATCTATCTTGTCACTCTAAAATTGTCCTTTTCAAGCTCTATTAACCTTCTTTTTTTTTTTTTTTTCTTATTTAAGCCTGGCTCACCAAATTCACACTTCTGGTAAGAGTTCTAAAGAAACAATTTTAGTTTAAGAGCGATTTTACAGCAAGAGTGCTTTATTTTAATGGAAATCTTTCCAAAAGCCAGCAACATTGGAAAAAGCTGCCTTAACCCTATGCTTTAAAAAGAATAATTTTTCATGAAGTGAATTGCCGGTGAATTCTTAATATGCAAGTATTATGAAAAGCCAACTTTAAAATGCTGAGCTGCAGAGAATACTAAGAAAGCCCAGATTATGGTGCGTAATAAAACTCCCTCAGAAGATCAAGAATTTATTTGGCTAGTGAAAATTCCAAGCTGTGGCAAAGTAAGGCATTATATCTCCATGACTTGGGTTATAAAGGACACAGCTTGAATTGTCATGTAGAGGCTGGCCATGTTACCATTATTATCATTATCATTACTCTTCCACTCATCATATGCAATTTTATAACACCAACATAGAACCTGAATAATATGTAATGTGACAATCTAGCATAATTAATTCAAGACAAAGTATAGCATCTGAAATTAGATTAGGTGTACCTATAAATATACACATACATATACACACAAAATACTCACACACATGCAAGTGACTGTATGTATATGTGTGTGTCCATATATACATGTATGTTCGTATATATAAACACATATAACTCCACTACAGTGATCAAAAATATGTGAATCCAAACAGTTGTATTGATATCATAATACTGAGATATAAAGCTAAGAGAATTTATTGATCTCTGCAAGGCAAAATTGGTATTTTTATTTTGGCTTTCTTTGCTGATAGATGCCATCTGCCTGTTTATTCATCCTCTGTACCATGCTTTTTCAAACTTTGCATCTACAGTTCCAGATGAACCCACAGGCAGCACCAAATTGCTATAAATAGATGCAGAAGCAGAGCAGAAAGCGCAGGGATCAAGCAGCTCCTCTTGTTTGAATGAGAAACCATTGATCCCGAGTTGTAGCAATGCTCTTGGCATTCTTTGTTGGTATACGCAAGGTCAGGGCTCCCAGAAGCAGGAAAGAACCTTATGTTTAATTTAGCAACAATTATATTTGGAGGCAAGATATTTTAATCTCACATTGTCCTTTAGAGACAAGTATATATATATTTATTTTTGTCTGGAGAGGTACAAGAATTTCTATCTGAAATTATAGAATAAAATGCAAATATAGACTACAGAGCCCTTGTTCAGGGCAGGAAGGAAAGGGGCTAATGAATCTCTCTTTCCTAGCACTCTGTAGTTATCCGCAGATGACTGCAGAGCCCTCAAGGCAGACAACATACATCTCTGTTTACAACAGCCTGTCTCACATTGTCTGAGTGCTTCAAAAGTAGCCTAAAAATGGCAAATTGCAAATTGCAACATGTTTCTTTTTTCCTTTCTGTCCTCAGCTGCATACAGCCCTCACTGGCTAATGCTGAAAATCTGTCTCAAAACATGTCAAACTGATATCAGAAGAGGACATTTCCCATTATCATTCGCAAAAGAAGTCTATGCCCGAATAATACCCATTGCAGTTGTTCCAGAACGCCAAGGAAACTTTCTCACAGTAGTCTAGGCATTTGAATTAAAATTTGCTTTGTTTCTACATATATGTGGAGCCCAGGTTTGCCCTTTTATTCACCTCTTTCTATTGTTTGTAGCTATTTCAGATTTCGGTTACTATCAAGGAAAAGGGTGGTGTGACCAGACAAGAGGGTTTCTGCACTGTGGTACTGAAAAGTCTGCAAATGAACTGGTGTCGTGGGGCTTCCTGGCATCCTACTGCTGTATTATTGCACACAACACAATACTACATCTCCTACAGTACTTCTGATTTTGGCAGACCCGTATTTCTGCCCCAATAAATTGAAGCTGTCTCTTTAGCAATTCGCATAGGATGCAACGGCGTTGACATAGTTCCTCTGCCAAAAGACGCTGGAACACACAGATGAGATTTGGTGATCTCAGGTATATCAGAATATTTATGCAAACCTCAAGAGCGCTTACGAAGTTCTGCATCAGGGTCAAGTGCAGAATGTCATAACTGACCCCGCAGAAAAGCCTAATCATCACAGCATGTTGTAAAAATAGAAAAAATCCCACCATCAGCTTGTCTGCATATATTTAAAGGACACTGCTCCTGCTTATTTTTAATTACATTTGAAATAATAAGGTGACTGTTTAAATTGTGTTTTCTGCGGATATACACTCAGGATTAAATTTAGGACTCAATAAACTCAGAAAAATTTTAACCTAGCATTTTTTTAACTTAAGATCAATAAACATTTGAGGTCTTTAAAGTATGGAAGAATCTTGCCTCCGAACATTTGAAAAATTCTTTGTTGCTCAGAGGGCTAGAGATTTTTCTAAAATTAGATGTTGAAAACTCTTTTGTAAAATAGAGACATGAGTGTAGGCTGACAATAAACCCATTGTAGGTGCATTGAAGCCAATTTGCAAAAGAGCTAAAATTGTTATTATTTATTTTCACTGCTGTAGAATCTATTCTGTATACACCGTTGTGCATTTCAGTGTAGTAGCTATTCAGTTACCACCCTCCAATAACACTCTAAGTAAAGGGACTAACATTTGCCAAGTGTGCCTGGATTTCTCAGATGGGAACCTCGTTTTTAAAGATAAGCATTGTATATAGCTGTAAATAAAAGAATGTGCTTGCTCTAAAAATCTTTTGGGAAGGAATTATCGAAAACATCGAGCTTTTAAAATTTCAGCTAAGTCCCCTGCAGTCACCACGAGGTTCCAATTTGCTGTAATATCAGCTGAGCATTACATGTGCTCTGAGCAGTGAAGTCAGGCAGTCAGGGTGAAGTCTGTCACCTCTTCCTACCACCGTGCCCTCTCCTTTTGCATGCTGGCACAGACAGCCAATTGAAGCCTACTTTAAAAGTAGGCTTTTTCTTTTTTCTTTTTAAATAAATTAGTTAACCCAAAAACATAAGATGGAGAGGGGAAAGGAAAAGGAGAGTCAGAGACAAATGGCCAAATAACCAGCTGTGCAGGAAACCCCAGGCCACCTATTCCTCCAGCAGTGTTAGCTCATGGCAATACACTGAAACCTGCTTATGTTGATTCTCTCGTAGTTCTGGAGCAGAGAACATTTCCAGAAGGTAATTTATTCTATTTTTAAAAAGGTATCAAAAAGTGTCAGTCATCTCTAAAGGGGCCTTTCCGGTAATTAAAGAAGGAGCATATGTCTCTAGCTAGAATCATAGAATCATAGAATCATAGAATGCTTAGGGTTGGAAGGGACCTCTAGAGATCATCTAGTCCAACCCCCCTGCATACGCAGGGACACCTAGAGCATGTGGCACAGGACTGCATCCAAGCGGGTTTTGAAGATCTCCAGAGAAGGAGACTCCACAACCTCTCTGGGCAGCCTGTTCCAGGGCTCTGGCACCCTCACTGTTAAGAAATTTTTCCTTAAGTTCCTATGGAATTTTTGATGTTTCAGTTTCCGGCCATTTCCTCTAGTCCTATCAGTGGCCACCACTGAAAAGAGACCATCCCCGTCCTCTGCACTCCCTCCCTTGAGGTATTTATATACACTGATTAGATCCCCTCTCAGCCTTCTCTTCTCCAGGCTGAACAGGCCCAGCTCCCTCAGCCTCTCCTCATAGGGCAGATGTTCCAGGCCCCTGATCATCCTCGTAGCCCTGCGCTGGACTCTCTCCAGCAGCTCCACATCCCTCTTGTACTGTGGAGCCCAGAACTGGACACAATACTCCAGATGCGGCCTCACCAGGGCTGAGTAGAGGGGCAGGATCACCTCCCTCCACCTGCTAGAGATGCTCTTCTTAATGCAGCCCAGGATTCCACTGGCCTTCTTGGCCACGAGGGCACACTGATGCCTCATGCTCAACCTGTCATCCACCATGACACCCAGGTCCCTCTTTGCAGAGCTGCTCTCCAGAAGGTCGGTCCCCAGCCTGTACTGGTGTCTGGGGTTATTCCTCCCCAGGTGCAGGACCTTGCACTTGGCCTTGTTGAATTGCATGAGGTTTTTCACCGCCCAGTTGTCCAGTCTGTCCAGGTCCCTCTGGATGGCAGCGCAGCCCTCTGGGGTATCGGCTATTCCTCCCAGTTTGGCATCATCAGCAAACTTGCTGAGGGAGCACTCTGTGCCTTCATCCAGGTCATTGATGAATAAATTGAACAGGACTGGACCAAGGACTGACCCCTGGGGGACCCCGCTAGCCACAGGACTCCAACTAGACTCTGCACCGCTGATCACCACTCTCTGGGCCCTGCCATCCAGCCAGTTCCTAATCCATCTCACTGTCCACTCATATGTCCACATGTGATTTTTAGAGTGCTGCAGCAGGTGAGATAAGGAGCAGTGTTTTGATTTCTTTGTTTTGTAGTTCACAAAATTCATCTGTGATCACTGCATAGAGGTTAAGGAAATGTCCTGTTTCTTCTCCTGCCACAGGCATTAGTCAGCCCCTAATCCTCAGTGTTGATGTGAATACCCAAATTCAGATCTGATAAATTATTTCTTCTTCTATCTCATATGTTTTGCACCTATTTTTCTGTATTATTACTGCATTTTCTTCTTTGAAGTCCTAATAATTTATTTTGTTTTGTGAATGTCTGCTGCAAGGACAAAAGAGAGAAAAAAGTAACACAAAATGTATCATTGCACTGCTTTTGAGCTGCTATAGTTTATTTATGGAATTTCCTACCTACAAAGCATAAAACTGCCTCATTCCTTTGATAATACGCAGTTTCATTACGCAAATGCATAAATAGTACTCAGTGAGCTCAAGCATGACTTGTACTTTCTTATTTCCAGATTTGGAGGAGAGAATCAGCTAAGCAGACCTGGCCACCTGAGCAGCATTTGTCTTTCACCACTAGTTTTGCATGCTGCTTTCGTAGACCAGAGTCTCAGGACCACCATCATACTCTCTGCATGGACATCCAACCTTTGAGCAGACACCTCTGCTGAACATCCCAGTTCTGGACGTGACTCATCGCTTTTTCCAGCACTGTGGTCCTCAGCATGGCTTCTACCAGCAAACCTCATCTCTGTCACCACTCTTGGCATTGTCCCACCATGTGAACCCTTCAAACACTGACCCATCCTCCCAAGCATCCTGTACTCCTCATCTCTCCTTAGTGCTCAGGCTCTTTTCAGAGATGATAATAGCATCTCTAGCTTCCCATGGCTGAGTTAAAAGAAAACAGGAACAGCAGCTTTAAAATCTCATGGTTTCTTATTAGACAGCTATGAGGATTATGGCTGGGCCTATCAACAGCAGGAAATCTGAACATGAACACAGTCCACTTTTTTCCCTTTTTCTTTTTTTATTTACCTTGTTGCTTCTGGACTTGCCTCCAAGGCAAGGAACACCAGACTTCCCTTGTGTACCCTGCCTCAAACTGTTCTTCCTTGCTGTCATTGAGTCTTATCTATGAATAGTGGTAAGATGCTGATGCTGTATTTATCTGTCCCAGCAGGAGGGACTCTTGTCAATGCAAAGGAGATACCTACAGCTGAGCTAATCTAGTCCCTTTAGAACCAACATAGAGAAACAGGCACTTTTAGGCTGTGATTCATCTCATTCCAGAACAGTTATGTAAAGAAATCAAAGGAATTTCCTCCTCCACCTCCCTTCTGGGGAGCATAAATTTCTCTCTTTGCCTATAAAGACAAATAGGATTTAGTGCCAGGTGACCTTCCTTCAGTTCTGCAGTTCCTCTGCAGAAGTGGCTCCATTGCAGGACAGTAAGTAACAAGTTCTGCATAACCTATTTCAAGCTGGTTCCCAGCATATGGTGTGTGGGTTGCCACACAAAAGGTTTTTTCTCTCATACTCTGTGTAATAAAATGAATTTTGCAATTACCAAAGCTATTTATCAAACAGCAACAATTATCAGGTGATAAGAGCTTCTTCAGAAAACATTGGAGGTATAAACTCAAGAACTCTTTCCATTGATGTCTTTAGCCATGGACATCAGATAAGTAGTATGGCTTCTCATTAAAGACAATAGGTTGGAATACAATCCTGGAGTATCTGCAGTGATTCCTACAGGCAAACAGCTCATCTGATAAACTGGAGAATGACAAATCAATTTAGCAGTTGCTGGAGAGTTGAAAAACAATGTTGTTCCTTAGACTTCCGACTGAGCTGGGAAATGAAAAATTTCTCTGTCCGTGTCCTAGTCCTTAAACTATCCCTTTACAAGTCAGCCTTCTAAGTGTTTGCAAAATTAAGCTTTGAAAACAATTTCAAAGTATGGAAAAATATTTGTTTATTTGAGTTATAATCTCATAAAATGAAACTGATTTGACTAATTTTAACTGATTTTGATAATATACAATAATGTCTTATTTTAGACCTTCCTGTTTAGTTTCTTTAAAGAATATTTGTTTCTAATTCATTAACTCATTAAATATATATGATCATTTTGTTTTTTCCTATTTTATGAAAATATGTTTCAGCCTTACAGCTGCTGCAATCACACTTTGCACAATAAGAATTAATTATAAAAGTAATTAAAATACACATCCAACTTATGCGCACTGACTGTTGTTGGATGTCATTAGAAACACTGAAGAAAGAATTGTACTTTATACTAACTTTTATTAAAAAATGCAGGAAATAAAATGCTCTAAATTTCAAACTATGGTTGGCTATAGACTATATATTAAGACTTCCTGTTATTGCCACTAGATAGCAGTGTGTGACTTTTGTGTTTAGAATACATATGTCTTCCCTAACTAACCTCCGGATCTCACCTCCTATATATTATTATTTGCTTAAATTCCTTCCTAAGGCTGATGTAGGATCTATAGAGAAAAGTATAGAATAGCATATGATAAATATATAAAGTAATTTTAGCACCTATTTGCTACCTTTTGTTGAAAATTGTGAGCTCCAGTCTAGAAAGGATTACAAAGATGCAAACTCACTTGTGAGATACCATTTATGCACATTTATAGAAAATCAGTTAATTAAAATGGAGTTGCTCTGGCTCTGGCTTGCATTAGCCTAATGGGAGTAGAATTTATCCCACACGCTGTGAATTCCAGAGCCTCCTAAGAGGGCAGAAAGGAATAAATTGTACTCATCACAGGTTAAAGGGAGAGCAAGGTTGTCTATGCTTGACTCTTGTATTTATAACTATTAAAAAAATTGAAAAAGGTGCTGCTTCAGTCATCACTCTTGTAGTCAAAAAATGTAAGAAAATTGAGGTTGGAAATGAATCACTGTCAGTCCATTTGGATATGCAGTATAATCGGATTTAATGACTTCTACAGTTCACTCTCTCTGTTCCTAGAAATATTTTGAAGTAAACATTTCCTTATTTAACACACGGAGGAAGTTAAAAATGAAGTCAGCTAAGAGTTGACTCAAGTCTGCGTTCCCACTGCCCATCTCCACTGAAATTACATTGAAGTTCTTGTTAATACAAAATTAAGAGGCTCTGCCTCCCAGAGCTTTACTCAAACCAGTTCTCACTCTGACAAAAAGTAGTTTGTGATTCAAATATTGCGTATTTTTGAGGAACAGCACTAAGCAAATAACTGCAGAAAAAAAAAATGCCAACATTGTTACAAGGCCACATTGCTGAACAGATGGGCAAGCTTCTGGCATGGGGACTTTAGAAAGTAGCATTAGTGGCTTGGCTGTAGGGAGGGAGGGAGAAGAAGAGTAAGAAAATAAAATAAGCAGATGTCCAAGCAACATTTTCTCTTACTTTAGAGAAGAGATATTATGAAGCTTCTTATTACTGGTGTACTCAGGAATTCAAAGGATATGAATAAATTAAAATACTTCAATATTAAGGTAAATAATAAGATTTGGGGATTTTTCTTTTTTTTTCTTTTTTTTTTTTTGGTTTTGTTTTTGGTGGGCCAAAGCAATTTCTTTGTAGGGAGCACACCCTGAAGCTAAGGTGTGATTGCCTTTCAAGAGTGACTGGGCCTGACATAGGATATTGTTTAAAAGACAGATGAATCAAAAAGCCATACAATGAAAAGCTTTTCAACATTAGAGGGAGACCAAGCAAAACACTCAGTACTGTTTCTGGTCTCGTCCTTAGGGGATAAATGGCATTCTCCTCAAGGTAGAACTTCAGCCTTTTCTTTCTGTTCACATGAGTTTTCTGAGGATTCTTTTGAAGGCAGCTATTTATTCCCTTTAGGGGATTTTCTACAGCTCCTCTTTGACACTGGCACTTTATAGACTTTATGTCAGCCCCCCTAGAGAAGCATTTGTTTTAGCTGTCAAGGTAGTGCAATGATGTTGTGCTGGGAGACAAAGTAAATGGGTGTAGAAGCTGCAGCCACTACTAGAGATTAAAATTTTGCCGAGGGGAACACAGGGATGACACCAGAAGCAACTGAAACCCCTATTTCTGAGTGGCATCAAGAATCTGGCCAAGGCACTATGCGATACAAATGGGAGGTTATGCTTTTCCACACACCCTTAATTTCTACATCATTTCAGCATTTTAGTGAAGTCCATTAAAGTTATATTTTCATTTTTATCTTATGATGATCTGGTGGTGTTGGAATGTGGCTGATATAAGTCGAATCAGAAGAAAGAGCATAGCTTCCACTCCTGACTTTAGTGCTTCTATCCATATCTTAATCATATGCTCTCTGAAATGTTTCTCTTGATTTCCCTTGTGGTCAGCTTTTTTGAAGTTTTAATATGTGACCTGTTGCTATGTTCTTTAACAAACAGCTCTTTTTTTTTTTTTTTTCTATTTTGTCTTTTGCTATGGTCCTTAGAATGCTATGTTCCTTAGCTCCAGACCATTTAGTCTCTTGATATATTAATGAAAAATGTTCTCATAAACTTATTCTTTCATGATACCTATGTTATGCAATGAGTCTATATAGCTTATTTAGGTCAGATAATCTACTTAAGAGGCATTAAAATAAATGAACTGATAAATGTGGACTTCATTCATGTCATTTTTTTTCATCTCAGAATGCTATATACTATACTAGATTGTAACCAGAGATGGACAAAATGAGTGAAAATTATGTCAATGACAATATCTGTCATTTTTCAAGGATTTTGACTCTTCAGACTTTTCCTTTTTTAAAAAAAAATCAATATTATTCTGTAATGACAGGAAAATAATATAGGTCTATGTGCATTTTGAAAGGCAAAACTCGTAAGAAAGAGGAAAAGCAAATAAGTCACATCTCTAAAAATCATTTCTGAGGATTCAGACCTTCCAGAATCAATTCCTGACAGAGCGAGAATCACTTTTAGCTGCATAGGATTTATGTCATATGATTGAATTACTCTAGCTCTGTACACCTGAAGTTAGCTGAGCACATATTCACACTAACAATTGAAAAACAAACAGGAAAACCCAAAAGTCACTTTTAAAACAGAAGGAAAAAAAGAAGAAAGGAGATAAAATTGTGTTGATATTGTTGTGAAATTGGAAAGGGGGACTGACAGCACTCTCTTGTCTAGTTTCCATTTTTAAAGCTTCACCTTTTTTTTTTTAAATCAATCAACAGAGATATTTAACGTAATAACCGTAGCCCAAAGGCACCGAATTAAAAAAAATGTTAATGTGTGCCTTCCTATTCTGATCTGACTATATTGAGGGGATTATTATATAGAAACAGCCAGCCTGATAGCTTCAGTATGATGAAGGTAAAATAAAATCTAGGAAGACTCCATAGACACTAGAGTGCTGTACAGCTTAGAGTCAACCAAATAAAATGGTTCTGAAATTGGATTCTACTTATTAACAATTAAATAACTACATCAGGAAAAAATAACAGCTAAAAATATATGTATGGCATTACTGAAAGGACAAAAGTGAAAATATATTGTTTCAGGGCAAACTTAGTCACTGCAATGCAGTGATTGCTTTTGTTCACACAGACCATAAAAACAATGTTGTACCCTCTGTGCACACTTTAAGATGTATTGATGAGATTTAAAAGACATTTGGAACCTTACATAGTATGTGCATTGCTGTGTTTTTATCAATCTCCTTGACCTAATTTTGTCAGAAGCTTTCATTGCTTTGCTCATGATGGAGCTATGGAGAATTAAAGTCTCCATGGACTTTCACCTGAGTCTTGCTTAAATATGTTGGGCTTGTGGGCACTTTAGAGAAGTGTTCATGTCCCACCTAACGTTTTCGTGAGAAGTTGTCACCCTCTGTATGGCCGTATAGATCAAGGGTCTGCTGTTCATGGTCACTATAGAGGCCTGTAAGCCAGTTCTTGCTAGTATGGATGCACTTACTGTATTGACAATGTTTTAGGTAGCCCCTAGCAATAGCTGGATCCAAGAAGGACAAAGGAAATTTTTCTTCCTGTAACTGATGTTTTCTTGGGAGAACAGGTAGGCCTGGTTTGTATCAGAGTTTTAGGATGGTTCTAGCCTCCTAGAGAAAGTCTTCCATAAAAATCAGATCCTAAACCACGATCCTAAACCACTTAGAAATAGATGGATATGTTGAACTTTTCCCTGTGCACCCAGAAGGAAAATAGGGCAGGAAGGCTGGTAAGAACTTGTAAGTGATGCTTCATATATCCTCGTGCTCTCTTCTTCCTGGTAAAGGATCTGAATTATTAGTATTATGATTATAAAATTCATTGGCATCATCAGAACCTTCCACAGTTAGTTAATAGGTCACTCAAAAATAGAAAGACAAAGGAGGAAACATGGACAATTATTTTTTCTTTTTCCTATTTCATCAAAACAGCAAATGTCTTTTTTTCCTATAGTTTTCTAATATAAAGAACCCAGCATGTATTTATTGATTCTGGCTTGAATCTCCTTTTGTTACAAGATATTTTTTGTTCTTTTTATTACATCAACTTTATAAATAAAGTGTTTATAGCTTTAGAACAATGATATTAGATAGCTATGTCTTATTGTCTCTTATGAATTTCTGTGTGAAAAGCAAATGAGGCTGGAATGTTAAGTCTAATAATGTTATTTATCACTGATCTTGATAAACCGTTCTGATAAAAAATTTATTCACTTTAATTCACGGAAGACTAAGATAACCAGTTCATTATACAGAATTACAAAAATATATCAAATCTTAGCTCTCTTTCAAAAAAAAATACCCCAAATTTTCTCCTCTCAACACGTCATTAATATTTTCAGCTTATATCTTTATAGAAGCAAGTTAGTATTGACTGGCTGACAAAGCAAGAGATCATGACATTATTTTATGCTTTTTACTATAGCTATTGGAGACTGTTCTTTAATAAGCTGCCCATGTGTGAGCTGGGGTTTACAAGCAACAGCAGTCTCATCTGTTTGGTCAGTGCAACTTGGAATGTGATTCAGTTCACCATGAAGCAGGTAGCTTTGGGCAACTCAGCTTAGTTGCCCAAATGTATGAGCCTAATACCCTAGAGTGTGCAGTATGCATCTTTGTGCTCACCAAGCGATCAAGCCCTTGCATCCATCTGTTTTAACAGAAGACACTTTCTTTAGAATGGAAAATATTACAATAGCTATATAGAGAAGAAGTATGGGAAAGGCATAGCACAAAGAAATTACTTGTGGGTAAATATTGGTAGTGCTGGGACTAGGACCCAAGGAAGCAGTTCTGCCAAAAAAATATATGTTTCTTCAGCAGTTTCAACAATTTGTCTACAACACTACATGAACGTGCAGAACTAGCAACCAATTCATTTTAACTTAATATGTTTAATTTTTTTTCCCAAAGATGTTGTTACTTGGAATTACTGATCTGTGAATGTTCCTTCCTCTCACATATGTATACAAGATTTAGAATGTATACATAGGGTTTGGGAATTTGGTAACCAAGTTGTTTAAATCCTGTTTACCTACATCTGAAGGAATTTTTGAAGATTTGTACTCTTTTGAAATTCTGTCTACTTTAAAAAGGTTTGAAAATGATAAAGAGACAGGACGTACCATAATAATATTAATAGTGTATTCTATGATATTAGCAAATACTTCAGTACATTGCCAGCATATTTAGAGATAAGACTTGGTTGGTCTAGGGAGGATGAGGATCTTGCTCTCATCCATGCTTGATCCCATGAACAGAGATGAGTGTTCTGGCCATTCTGTGAAATGTCCTGCTATTCCATTAGCAAGGTCATTCATTACTTTGTGTTATCTCCCATGTCTTAAAAAATAAACCTGATCCACTATGGAGAAGAAGTTGCCAATTGCTTCTTTCATTACATTGATGGCAAAAAAAAAAAAAAAAAAAAAAAAAGAATAGGCATTCTTCCTCATCTGTAAGTAAAAAAAGTTAGGTTAGTGCTGTTTTAGGACTGCATCTAGAGGAAGCTGCTGAGGTCATGGATTTTATTTTTAGCTGCTAACACTTTTGTTTCAGCTACAGAAGCTAGTCTTCAAAAGAACTCTGAGAACAAACGTTCTTATTCATTGATTTGCTTTAAATATAAAACCAGAAAGCCTTGAAGATTAAGCTACTTAGCAACACTTCCAGGGATATGTTCTCCTTTTTTGCATGGCTTGTGTAGCTGGAGCGTCAGAATCAATTAAGTAAAAGGTCTTCATCACCTCTGGAGTCCCACTCATTCACATCAGTAATTACAGCAGGTCTCCAAGAAGCAGCGGTTTCTCAAAGAGTTAACTGAAAGGCAGGAACAGCTTCATACTGATTCAGTAGACTTAATTCCAAACTTCACAGGAATTGTGATATAACTTTTTTAAAAAAAATATTATTTCCCTGTTTAAATTAATCAAGTAGCTGAAAGGCAAGGGAAATGAAATGCAGGAGGCCCCAGAGTCATTCCAACATAAATGTTAAGTCTTGTGTAATACAAATTCTGAATTCATATTTTATTTTTGATTCATTTATTTTACAAAATATTTATTCTAAAAAATATTTATTTCATTTGCTTAGCTTTGGAAACTTAAAATTTGCCCACCCAAATCTCTTAGCTATGCACGATATCCAGATTTATTAATCTTAAATATGCTAACATAAGAAAACAACCCTAGCAACCAATTCAGATTTTACAGAGGCAATACAAAGATATCAGATATGTGATTTACTTACTCTCTACATGGAGAGGGCTATCTAGTAATCCCAGTACAATACATTTAACTTCAAAGAGATACCTACTACTGTTTTAGACATCTTAATGTTTTGTAGAGATTCATCTCAGTCAGTCTCAGCACAAACTAAATGAATCTCTAAAACCTACATTACACAATAGCATTCTGATCCTGGCACATGCAAAAACATAAAGCCAGAAAGGGGAATTTAATGCATGCTCCCGTGTTTGTGTCCATGCATGTTGTTTACATTCTCCATCTAGAAATTTGAAGGGAGAAATGGTGACCGGATGAAACTTCTCGTCATCCAGCTTCCAACACCTCCTGACTGGCAAGGGTAGGTAACACCAAAGCTGTACAACTCTTAGGCAGCCTCTGCCGAGATAGGATCATCCTCCAGTATCCATCAGCTGTCAAGGAACGTGTGAATGACCCTGTTACCTTCCTGTGCAGAGACAGACTAACATCCATGACCAGCTAAATGCTCATCCCCAAGCCGAGCTGGGAGAGCACTTTAACTTGTGGTGTTCAGAAACTGCCTATGCAAACTTTCTAGCACAGATACGGTTTTCTTCTACCATGATGATATGGTAGAAGGCATTTATGTCAATATCCAGAAGTGACTCAGTAAGGTTAGCGCCAAAGATCACATCTCAGGAAATGAAGACCACCTGCAATTGTCAACTCACCTCTTTTCCAGATATCTTTGCCAGATTCTTGTAGCCTCTCCCTGATGCTCACGAGTGGCTCCAATCTGCCTTCAGCCGTTGCTTCACTGAGCTCAGCACAAGAACAGAATGTCCAGCAAAAAATCCTCAGCAACTTTCCTCTCAAAGTCAGCATAAGTCTCCAGCAAGAGGAGGGAGTCCACAACTGGTGTCTTTTCTGGAAAGCACAGAAGTCCATCTAGAAGAGAGTAGGGTTCAGCAGAGACCATCTAACCAGCTCCCTCCAACTCTGATCCACAGTAATGCCTTTTACTATGGTCTTCACCCACTTCTCCCATATCTCCTTCTCAGCTGTTTTTTGTCCAGGCATGGCTATCAAAGCCCTTCTGTGTCTTCATAAATCTGTTTATTTTTGTTAGTTCCTTATAGGAAAATTGCTGTGCCTTCACAGTCAGACATAGCTCTGCTTCCTGCTTGTATCTGACCCTGCTTCAGAGGATCTGATACTGAGAAAGATCCTCATGCTGCTTATCTGGCACCATCATATCTAATACACATCCCTGCCACTGTATCTGCATAGTTCTGTTTCAGCAACATGAGATTGCTTTCAGCTAGGGAGGGACAAGTGAACCATGGAGAGATATCTCTCACACAGCTGTATTATGAGGACTCTCCTGAAAATGCCATCCAGTGTATGCTCTGAGTCACTTTCTTATTCCTTGCTGTAGCCTTTCAAGGTCCGTAGGCAAGTGCTCCCTCTGTGGTGCATGAGCCCTGTCTATAATGGGAGAGGAGGAGCTGGAGAGAAAAGCGTCCAGCCAGGACCAGCCTTTTGCTGAAAATGTGTAGCTGTGTGCCAGGAGGGCTTGGCAGTGAAGCAGCAGAGGGGTGCTAGAAGGAAAATCAATGTGGTAGGTGCTTGCCTGCTCTCTAAGTTGGCACGATCCTAAGATCATGCACACAGGACTTTTGTGCTAACAATGGCAAGAATAAGGTAGGCAAATTGAGGTCGTTCTGAAAGACACTGAGGAGGTCCAATAAATCTATCCTTTCTCACCCCTCATTCCAGGAAGAGGCAGGAGATGTGTCTTTAATTCTTATTGGCACCTTGTCCTGTTCAGGGAGAGGACCACCATGTAAGTCCCTGTGGTTGGTACAAAGATCAAACTCTTGCCTCATTTTAAGGGTAAGGACAACACTGCCACATATACTTTGATGTCCCATTGCCGAAGTGGTGGCCAAGACATGGCTCATGTCATCAGCTGCGTCGTCCCATGCAGAAACAGGTGCAGCATCTGCCAGGCTGCCTTCCTCACGCTGGCTGTGGGTGCTGCAGTTTGGAGAAAGGTGTACCAGGGTCACGTATGTGGTGCAAGGTCTGGGAGGAGGATCAGCCTCCGTCTGCAGAGATGAAGGCAGCTACTCCTCCCGAAGTGAGAGCCTCTGTGTCTGCTGGGGTTGCATTGTCAGCATGGACCCTGTTTGTGGGACAGGGAGAGATTCACACAAGTCTGGTGATGGGGACAATGTCTGAGTTGGCACTGTCTTTATTAAATGTTTTACTGTTCCCCAGTACAGAAAGAGTCCTGAAAGATTTATTCACAGGCAAAGCGGAGCTGACACTTCCTCACTTTCCTCTCACTCAGATTTAACCTTGTCCTGTCAAACTATTCCAGAAGGAAGTTTCTTAGTTTTCCCAATCCTTAGATAGGCAGGGTTTCTCATTGCTGCTTTCAGGATTAGCAGAAATCTGTAATCAGATGTTAAAATTTGAGTGACTGCAAATTCTGAGTCACCTTTAGAAATCTTTAAAGTAAGAATGATCAGTTGGTAGCACTGTTTCACTAGTCATCATGTTTGCCCAACTGTTTTCTGTAAATACAAGTTTAATTACTAGCTCATGATTATTAATCACTGTCATTACAGGATAATTCTATTCTGAAATGATACTGGTAAAATGAATCCTTTACTCAACAGACTCTGTGAGTTTTCGCAGCAGTACTTCCTACATGAATGATTAAGACTGGGATTTTCAAAGTATCTCCAACCTGCTATTGAATTTAAATGAGATGCAAGCACCTCACCCCCTTAGGATCCTTTTAAGATTCCATCTAAAAATTATTTTTCAGTGCTTTTTTAAAAATTCTTATATCGGCTGCAGAACCATCATAGCTAAGACCAACTATTCTTGCCAGTTTTCTCTCAGATGCACCATTAGCAGACCTATTTTTAGTTAATTTAACATTGGATAATTGTGTGGTTCTGTAAACTTGGTGAGATTGTACGGATACTCTTGCAGATACGATACGAAGACTCAGAGGTGATAGTTGTCAGTGAGGTCTCTGTATCACCTGAGGATGCCTTTCACATTGGATAACATATGCCTGTAGGATTCCGGTTGACTTCTGGCACCAAAACTGCATATAAAACTGCATCTAGACCATGATTTGTTCTTCTGCATCAGGATGCACCACTTCTTTACTAAAGTGTGAAGTGAGGCACAGAAGAATTCAGACCCTTCTTTGAAGTTTGATGAGGAAAATCAGGATATTGAGAGGCATACTTAACAAACTGTGTTTATTTTGATCATCTGAAACATACTGCAGTGGTCACAGAATACTGCAGAAGCCTGATATAACCCTGCCAGAGAATTACGAATCTCCACTC
Organism: Tinamus guttatus; assembly: GCF_059628265.1. NCBI lineage: Eukaryota > Metazoa > Chordata > Aves > Tinamiformes > Tinamidae > Tinamus > Tinamus guttatus. The sequence continues at coordinate 124,545 of NW_028288727.1, read as the reverse complement.
AAAGTGGATGCAACCTCCTGTGTGCATAGCCCATGAATGGGCGCTTCTGTGCCCTGAACTTGTCTGCAAGCCCCTGTCCTGGTGAGATGAGCTCTATCCCCAGGCTAAACTCCAGGTTACAGGTGATTCCCAGACATAATCCTAGGGATTTCTTTCCAGAATAGAATTCATGACACAGACTTTTTGCTTAACTGAGCAGACTATTGATGTGTTCATGCACGTGTGTGTACGTGTCTCTGTGAGTGTGTGCATACCCTCATATATCACATATCTCTCTTCCGAGTAAATGTCTGCAGTGGAGACAATTGCTGCTGCTTCTTGGTTGTGTGTAAGTACATTAGTTCTTTTGTGGCTGTTTATATAGCATCTATCACAAGTGCTTTAGGACTAAACTGCATTTAAATGCAATTTTCTGTGCCTCATTTCAGAGAGGAGAGAAAAAAAAGAGAAAACTTGATTCAAACAGTAGCATACAGTTTAAGAGTTAATCCTGGGCAATTCTGGACATCCAAAACTTGTAAAATCAGTGTGAGTAAAAGGAGTGAAAGGGACAGAAAGTTTTAAGGGATCTCTCTTTTTTTTTTTTTCCCTGTGCTTAGACATTGCCCCATCTTAGCCTCTCTGTTGGACTTCATAAATTATTACATCTTGTCATAGATACTTTCTTGGCTCATTCAGCATCATCTTTTCCCTGGTTTATTTACTAGAGGCACTCATAGGCTTAGCCGAAACATTTAGGTCATACAGAAGAGAATGTTTATTTATGTAATGGAGGCCCATAACATAGACACTTGGAGTTGCTGTCCTGTGCTACCCAAATGCACAACTACTGCAGAATAGGGGAAGCTCTTAAGGTTAAGTGTCAGTGAGGAATTGTTAGCATCGCTCTAACTCAAGGAATTTTCCTACCCCTAATAACCTTTACTCAAAAAACATAAGCAAGTGGAAAAATGACTAAGGCGTTATGTAGTCTCCATAATATGATATAGTTTGTCACATGTGTTGCAGCTCTACTAGCAATGATTAATGTGCTTGATCCCTCCTTTTCATGGGTGTTTCTGGGAGGGTGTAGACAGTTATGGCTGTATTAACCTGGCAGCTAACGTGCTTACCATACAGCGGAACGCCCTCCCTGCCCCTCTGCCCCACGGTGATCTCTCTTGTGATCCTGTTTCTGAGACTACCCAGAATGTGGCTGTAGTTACCAGGCTCAGGCTTTCCCTTGTCCTTCCTCTCTTTCTGCCCAGTGATTCCCATCTTCTGGGCTGTGCCATGGACTAGCCTGAACCAAAGGATGACACAATATCCCATCCCATTCCCTAGTTCTCTCCTTGCCAGTTTAATCACTTAATTAACAGACATCCATCATTACAGCATATTTTTAAAGTACAGCATTTCTAAAATAGCCTTGTTTTGTCCCAAGTAGCCATCCTCTGGTAAGGAAGAACAGACTTTTCACGGATTGACCAGAGTTTCCCTGTCCCAGACTCATCCGTGGCTCCTGGCAGTTTGCGGGCGGCGGGTAGTCCCTGCACAGCGGGGAGCACGGCCTGCCATGTCCACAAGGATGCTGTCCGAGCAGCCCCCGGCAGCACTGCTGAGCGAGTGAGCGCCACCAAGTCTGAGGTATCTACTTAAGAGAACTCAGTCTGTCTTAACAGCTATCAGAAACCCTGTGAATGACTCCCAGCAGCTACATCAGGTGATGCTGACCTGTGCTTTCCAGCATCCTGGTCATGTTCTGTCTCCACATCTGAGTGAGTCTTTGGCAAACACCCCCCTGCTCTGATGGGTTCCCACAGCAAAGCAAGCTGGAGTGTGGGCTGGACAGGAGCCCCGGGCTTACGCTGCAGCACAAACCTGCCCAGCGCTTCTGACATCACCTACATGAATCCCCTGATGGAGTAAAGCTGTTTTCTCAGGTCAAAATATTTTTTTTCCTTTCAAGAAAAGCTGAACTCACTTCAGGCATCCTGCAGAGGTTTTCTCTCACTTATCCCTGGTACTCGACATGTTGTTCCTTCAAGGGACAAAAGGGGAAAATAGTTTATAGCTATTACACTAACTTAGAGGGAAAAGAAAGAAAACATAGTAAAACTTTTCAAGCTGTCAGCTGCAGGACCCTATTTTCTCCATACCTCTCTGCTTTCTAAAACTACAGCACAGAGCAGTACTTTTTTTCAGGGCAGGAAATAAACCAGAGCTGAGGAAGGAGTCTTTTGGGACTGCCAAACCATGAGGATAAAGTCTTGTTCTCGTCTCTCTACCTCTGGACACATTTGCACTGTTTCTTTGCAATCTTTTTGACATCACTGCAATCCATTACTTTTCAGGAGCTACGTTGGAGGAAGATCGTTGCCTCCTCCAGGGCATCAAAGGTTCATTTCCAGACCCTGCTGCTTGCTCAGAGGTGGCCCTTCGGGAGCTGCTGGATCTCTTGCTCTCTGATGAATTGCAAATATCTCTGACATCTAAAAGGTACTAAACACACAGGAATATCAACGACTTAACAAAACCATTTTTCCAGATATGACAAGGTTGCTGAAAATTACTGAAAATAGTAATCTAGCTGTAATTCTGTGATTGCCTTTGTTTCTGTGGGTATGTATCACATCTGAATACACCCTTTTGTAGCTTTAATAGATACACTTTGGAGATAGCTGCTCACAACACATTAGTGAGACATTTTCAGATACAATTCTTCCAGCTAATTAAATACCCTGCCTATCTCACTAACATTAATCACGCCATTTTCTCATGTATATTAGATGACTTTGAGATGGCTGATGAACGCTATTGACAGGTGATTCTAACATTTTATTGACCAGGCAGGGAAAGAAACAAAATGACTAGAAGACTTTCTTGATTACTATTTCCATAAACTCTAAAAGTTAACCACTAAAGTATAATTATATACCAGTTTCTCTAGTCGTGCATAACACAAAGGGGTTAACTTGTACCCCATAAAAAGAAGACATATTGTAAGACCTTACTTTCCATATTTAATAGTCAGACATGAAAATAGCTGTAGCAAATAAATTATGGAAAAGAAACATACTTAAGTTAAAATAGAAATTTTTTTGATGGAGGTCTATATTTCTCCAAAATATTTTTTTTTTTTTAAAAAGTGTTTTAGGCCTAAATGGTAAAAGGGGAAGGTTCTCTAAAAAGGTGATTTGGATCATTTTTAATCCTGATTCACAAATAACTTTTAGGGACATTCATTGCTCTAGTAGAGGAATTTTAAGATTCTCCTACACAAGAGATATTAGAATAGGAATGAAGAGACAGGTGCTCTTTCTCTGGTACTCTTCCCAATCCAGCTACATAAGCTACTTGATTTTTCAGCGACACAGTTTTCTCTTGCTATCTCTTTCCCATGTCAAAAACTGTAAGCTTCATCCACCACAAATACTCTTCTGCTGCCTATGAATGGTGAGATGCTGCTAAAACTGCAGTAATAATGAAATATTTTTGGTTTTCAGCAATGAGCCAGACTGTAAAACACAAATCAGTCCTGGTCACTTGAAATTTTGGGGCCTACATTTTGGAGGATGAACACCTCTATTTCTGGATGAAAGAAGTTTGATTCAATTGGAAAAAAAACAAATGAACAAACAAACAAACAAAAAACCACCACCACCACCAACAAAAAACCCTTAACTGTTTCATTTCAAAATTCCTGGAAACTTGAAAAAAAAAAAGCGTTATTTAAAATCCAGGATAAGGAGCTGTTCACAGTACCTTTTTTTAGTCTGGAGCTCCAGGTTTCCACAAGATGCAGAAAATTAAATTCTAATCCTTTCTCTATTTGCTTTCAGGGAAAGTTACCTTGTAGACAGTGCCCTAAACAAAGACAATAAGGTATTCAGCACAGATAGATTGACTTCTACTTAAGTGCTTCCAACTTATAGACAAATATTTAATTTTTCAATAACAGAAGTTATTGAGTCTATAGTCTACTATAGTTGCTATGAGTCCATAGTCCAGTGACTACAGACACTAAAAATGGAAAAGTTGGATTGAAAATTATCAGTGTTACTTTTTAAATGAATATTTATTTGATATTTTTTATATGTAAATGTATTTTTGGCATCCAATTTTAAATTATAGAGGGTAATGTTTGTTTCCTGAGGTAAGATGCTTTGCAGTGAAGTTCTAGCAGAGTAATTTTGCTACCTGTGAAAAGACTAGACAAGTGAGAGTTATCAAAGTCTTTACAAAGCCTTTTTCCTTGTAAAAGTCATTTTAGGGGGTCACAAACAATCCATAGGGGAGTAATTTTTTTTTATTTTCTGCTTTTTCCTTTTCTTTAGACCTAATGATCTACATCTAAAAGTTCTCTCCGTACAGCTATAACTACAGATTCAACACTGGATAAAGCTGATGAAATTGCACTTGCTCCAGCAAATGTAGGAAATCCATACCTGGAAGTCTCAGGGGTAAGGATAAGACAGTTTTGATCCTGTTTAGTATCTCTAGGTTAAAAAAAAAAAAAAACAACAAAATTCAGACAAACATCACTCCTGAGACTTGAATACACAGTCTTCCTATTGGCTAAAGCTATTGTATTGCTTCCTACATATTGTGGATCAGCATTAATTTCATTACAGGTATAGAAGGAATTCAGCCAAAAATAAGAGAATGAGGAAATTATTGATTCCCTCTTTGAAATATGCCATCACTCTTAAATATTTGTCCAATTGCAAATATTCTTTTCCATGAAAATTCAGAGACATAATTTATTTTACTTTCCTTGCTGATGTTTTCCTTCAAAGATTCATATGCAATGTATCTCTGCTGAGCCCATGAAATCTGATCCTATGAGGGTCTCTTTCTGTTTATTTCAGAAGTTCATGAAAAACTTCTTTCAAAGTACATAATTTACAAAACCTTATGAAGACTGTGGATGAAAGGCAAAGAGACTTGAATAAACAACAAGGGCAGAAAAACAGTAAACTCACTGTCCTGAAAACCTTAAGCAAGCCAGTCTTAGGAGGTACATGAAAAAAACCACAGGATTTCAGATATCACCAAACATGGTATAGACAATTATGTAGAGATACACAGAGATAAGGGTTCAGAGGGAGCACCCGTCAGTTTTCCTGCATTTTGCCCACCAAGGAAGTCCTTTGGTTTTCTTTCTGTTGCTATCATCAGGGTTGCAAGAGGTCCGGCAAGACATTTTGTTAGATACTAGGTCTTCCCTTTAAGATTATATTCGTTATTGAGGAGACCAGGCAAAATAGCACAGAACTGCAGAATCACAGCATGATTAAGGTTGGAAAAGACCTTTCTAGATCATCTAGCCAGTAGTGTCACCTACTGCACATTGCAAAGAGTTGCATTCAGGTGGGTTTGGAAGATCTCCAGTAGACTCCACAACCTCTCTGGGCAGCCTGTTCCATTCCTCTGTCACCCTTGCAGTCAAGAGGGCTTTTCTTGTTTGCAGCTTCCAGTCTTGCATACATGATGGGTTAGTGATGGCCCTCAACCACAACAGTCCTTTTTCTGTTTCTAAAGCACTGACATATGGATCTTGATTTCTTTCTGCATACGTATCTGCAAATATTAATAAGTCGCTTATGCAGTGGACTGCTCGGGTTTTCCTGCATCGGTCTGCTACCTTGGAGTTCTTGATCTGTGAATGATCAGCAGAATCAGAAAGGACTCTTACATTTATATAGAATTTCTGTTGAATGCATGACATTTTTAAGCAATGAAAATAGAGGACCAATAGAAAATTTGTAGTTCGGATATCTGGGCAAATAATGATTTACACTCGGATCCAGGATTCATAGACATTTCTACTGATAGTCTTGGAAAAATCTTCAGTATGACAAATAAATGAATAGGGCATACTTAGGATTAGAAGCCAGTCATTTTTTTTTTCTACTTGTGCAACTTCACAAGCTATTTTTATATCCTTTGTCTATCCCAACCTATTATACTGATAGTATATGTTTTCTAGCAGATGACAGCATATTCTATAATAGTATAGAAAAAAAATATTGTGTTTGCTTAGCTAGCTGCCACAATATGATTTCTCTTCCAGTATAATCAACTGAAGAATAATAATGCAGGAAGATCTGATAGATCGTATTATTTTAGTTCTACATAACAGCAGCTTTCTATACATTGTAGGATCTTCCAAAGCCAATGAGAACTAATCTCTATTGCAGAGAGCAGTGCATAATAGAAGTTGTCAGTTTTAATAAGCTTTAATTGAGTCTGTCTGAGCCTTTTTACTTTTTAGTATAAATTGAATTTACTGATTTCAGCCTATCTTCCTGAAATAGAAGTTTGCATCTGACAGGTGGATTTTATAGCTTGCTTTCACTTAAATACACTTCAGGTTCTCAATTTGTCTTGCTTTCTTTTCATTCCTTCCTTAAACATTTTATCCTTGTTTCAAAATCAAGTTTGACCACGAAGCACTTTCATGAAGTTGTATCTTCTCAGAAAGAGGTCACTCTTTTTAAAGATCCAGTTTGTTGAATGCTCTTTAACAAGATATCATGTTTTCCCATGTACACTTTTATTTTAAAATATATTTTAACTATATTTTAAAAATAAATATGCAGAAAACTATATTTGAGCAAAATGCCCCAGGCCTTTCTCTAGAAAAAAATGCTATTATAATGGCTATTATAATGTAGCAATCTTTATAATTTCACTTTTGATATACCCAGCTGAGAGAAACCAGCTGTAAGAGGGGTACAAAAATAATCACAATAGTCCAAAAGCTCAGCTACCCCAGTGTCCTCTCTCCAGGGCTGGCTAACACAAGTAAGATGTTAGGGCAAGCATGTAATATTTTCCCAGGTCATTCTCAGTCATAGTCCCCTACAATAATAGATTGATACTGCAAAAAAGTCAACCTGATATGGAGATTCTATCCTCAGTGGTCACGGCTAGATGATTCACCTGTATGCACTTGACTTCGAGAAGCACCAGTGCAACTTTCTGTCCACCCATGGTAATTTTTCTTTTGCAGCAACTACGTAATAGGTGATACGATCCACTTCCACAGAAAATTGCTGACAAAACTGCTCAATGGCATCCTGAAACAGTAGCACGTTCAATTAATATCAAACATTTTAAAATAACAAACTTACTTACAAAAACGAAAGCTTGCAACAGTTTCCAGGGGACTGGCTTGATTGGTGTTGATTTGGTTAATTTAAAAGAATTTTTTGTTTTGTCTGAATCAGCTCCTGGGTTTGGAAGAAAATGGATGTGAAGAGGAATCAGCTGGGCTTACTTTTTGCATGCAGGTTGCTCCACTGCCTGTGAGCACTGAAGTGGCCCTGGTGCCTTATTGACCTGCCTGTGAATACAGCATGGATAGGCAACGCTCCTGTTTAGAGGTATTCGGGCTATTTAATTTTTTAGCTACAGGACTCAGTCTGGAGCACCAGGCTCCATTTGAATCTCTGGACCAATATTCCAGGAAGATTGTCTTTGTTATACATCTTAGATACTTCTTCCTCTTTTCTAATTGCTCCCAGAATACTTCCAGAGCAAAATCATGCCTCATTCAGACTTTTTTTTTTTCTTTCTTTCTTTCTTTTTTTCCCTAAAAATTAACTAGGAACTAACTTTAAGCCTATTTTTGCAAGACAGATGTACCTCCACTTTAATCTCCCTAAAGACATTTTCAGAACCTCTTCCTTTTTTTTTTTTTGTCTTAAATAAATTTGACCCAAATTTTACATGGTGTTGCAGATAACTTTTTCTTTGTTTCTTGGACACTGATATCGGTGCTTCCATAACTACACCGAAAACATCTTGCCTGATACGGCCTGGGTTCACATTTGCCTTTTTCCATGGCCTTTTTCTCATGTGAAAAACAGTTGCTTAATGATGCTGCCACCATGTATTTAAGTTTGTTTGTTGTTGAACTACCTTTTATGTGATTTCTGTTTGGGTAATTACTATGTCTGTTGAGCAATTAAGTGAAATGGAATGAGACCCCAAGTGTCATAGACTGTTCGCCACGAAACAAAACACCCACCCTCAACAAGACACACGAACTCCACATGGATTCCCTTCACTAGTGAAAGCAAGATTATTTTTAGCCAGGTTTAATGGAGTTGCTGTGAACTTCAAATAAATTGCTGTAATATTCTGAAGATTTACGGCAAGGTATAATATATTATTTGTATTGTCTACTTAGGCCACAGGACATCTTAATAACCTGTGATTAAAAAGCCCACAGGACTATGATTCAAAAGGCCATTTTAGACAATGGGAAAAAAATAACTGTTTGTGAGGAACAGAGTTAGGCACTTTAGGCAGCTCAAGGAGCCTTAAGTAGAATTTACTTTTTGATGACCACTCACTAAAGAGCACCAGTTTCAAAAATACTCGTCTTTTACGAAAATCAAAGAAGAGGTTTCCACCCATTGGCTTATGACACCTTTATGAATTTAATGTAATATCAAAGATTTTAAGTAAAATGATTTTCAGTTATTACTGTGCTTTGTTTTCATGAATCCCCTGTCTTTGTGGGCTTATTTCTAATTGCTGACATCCTGTCCACTTCGGCAGATTGATCTTCAGTGCAGATGTAAATTGACTTAAATATTAATAGACAAGTACAAACCATGGATCATTTTTAATAAGGCTTTGCTGTGTGCATTCCACTGGGAATGTGCTAGTGATGGGAAAGGCAGATAAAACAATTAAAATGAAATATTTAATAAATCTCTGAAGATTTTATTTTCACTGTTCTTTGAAGTTGACCAGGTAGGAAAACACAATATGTAATGACTAATTATTTATCCCATTAATAACTTGTTGAATGTAAACTTTAGAAGATCTGTTCACTTTAACCTTCCAATATGGTTTTGTCAAGCAATCTACTGCCTTCAGCTTACTTCCCAGTAAGTTAACTGTTTTATTTTCTGACCCCATCCCCATAAGGTCAGTCACACTGTTGATCCGATGCAGGTTATAAGTCCTCCTACAGCTCTTTATACCTTAGTGCCAGGATTATTGACAAGATGCCAAAACATGGGTTAGTGCTTTTCTCAGTTTTAGTATTGACTATATGCCCTAACAACAAAGAAGCAACATCATAATAGTTTCAGTTCTCAAGCCAATGGGTTATAGGGTACCAATCAGCAAAAATCTGCAAGATTCTGAGCAGAGCAGCAGAAATACAGCAAAACAGCTACCTTAAAAAAAAAACAGTAAATTGTTTATGAAAGATTGTATTTCCACAAGGAGTTTTAGAAGAGTGCAGATCATCAAAGTTTCTGAAATATGCCACTGAATATCTTCAATTTCTATGATATACCTTTCAAAATAGTCTTTATAATTCCCATTCCTCTTCTTCTCTGCAGAAAAGACATTCTTTATCTCCAATTTATAACTTAGATACTGGATGTTGAAAAACTAGTTGTCACAAATCAACACAATGCTCTTGAACTGTTGTGTCTACTCATATCTCCTAGCACCCACCAATATCAAGGATACTTTACATAGCAGTTTAATTAAAAAAAAAAAAAAAGATGGATCCTAGCTGGACAAGAGAACAAACATCTGGAGAAGCTGAATAGTTGGATCTTGAATGTATTCAAAGACTGAAGATTCAGAACTGTTTCCAGCTTTAATTATAGTACCCGAGTTCTCTCTGGGAGCTGGTAATGTTTGAATTATCTGTCACGACTACATTCTCTTCCGGGTTAAAGGGAGAATGAATGAAAATATCTGTCATGTTCCTTTCTCTTTTCCTTACAAAAAGTCTATTTAAATCCTCATATTGTGACTATTTTCCTGACTGCTTTGGCAAATGTAGAGGAGGGAGAAGGCTGTCCATTCTTGCACCGCAAAGCCCTGACTGAAAATGTCAGTAGATGGATAGCACGAAAGACTCCCAAATGTAGTTATGAAGGCACCTGAGGCCCAAGTTTAGGTAATACCAGCTTCCTCACATATGCATAAGCATGGGTGACTACATATGGTGTGCTTGACGCTGATGTGCAGGCTCATCTGTAGCTATAATCCTTATTAATCATTCAGCTCATCTCTAGTCTCTACTTTTTAGAACAAAACAAACAATTATTCTCTCATTTTATTGTGATTCAAACATATACTGGAAAATATGATGTATGAGCTCTGCTAAATCAGATTGCACATACTATGTTAGGGCTAATACATTGCATTTCCAGGGTGCCTTTCTTCTGTAATATCTTATCAGAGAAGAAGTCACAAAGCACATCACAATTCCTGCAAGTCTATGAACAGCATGAAAGAGATTGCTAATTTTTTTCCTACTGTTTTCATTTTTCCTTTTGGCTATTTTATGTTGGCTATAATTTAAATATTATTTAAAGACAAATCTTCTGAACACAATATCTAAAACTGTTTTTAGTTATCCAAAATGGGGCATGTGTCTTTCAAGTACTTAGGGCAAACAGTATGGCAAGGGAATTCATGCAATTAAATCTCTGCAGAGGATCCAGACTTTAAAATAGCTTTAATAAAGCTTCAGGAAGGACCTACAGAGTCTTCCTTATTCCATGTGGCTGAGTGGCACTTAATTTAAAAATTCATTTTGTGAACATCAGAGTAACAAACACCTTTTTCAAGTGGATTTCATCCACTGTTGTCCCTTCACTCAAAATCAGAGACAGAATTAGAAGGGGATATTTCTGGGAAATCATGTTTTTCTCACAGTATATTCAATTAATTCATATTTGGTATTATAACTCTGATAGAAAATAAACAGATGGGAAAACAAAGAAATCTTCAGGCTTGATTATGTTTGTTGTTAACAAGATGCACAAATAAGCATCAATAAGTATTTTTGAGTTTGTGCATATGAATGTAGCTATGTGAAGCAGCTAAGTGAAAGCAGCTAAATTAAAAAAAAAAAAAAAAAGGAAAATAAAATCTCCTTTGTATTCTCAGAACATCTTTTTCCAAAGTCTTCCCAGTTCCCTGTTACTCTCTCTGTGCTATAACCTTGTGGGCTGAGTATTTAGAGGGAGAAGGTAATTCTTTAATCTGTGTGCTGAGGCTGTCACTAGTAGCTTCATAGTGATTTGAGCCTGACCACCCATTGTAGGGTGCAACGACATTATCAAACAGCAGTTTGGTGATGGTACAATCAGCATCCCATCAAACCTGGAGATTAAAAACTTGGTATTTCCTGTCCAGCCCCATCAATTTCCTCAAGGACAGGGTTCTGAGGTCAGACAGAATTTTTAATGAAAATGACATTTTGGCAGATTTATTTTGCTCTTTCATTAGATCTAACTGCCACTTTTAAAATAAGAGCCTGAGTTGCCTAACTGGGATCTGTTAGTTTACATAATAGCTACTGTAAGACAGAGGCAATAATAATATCATTCCAGCAGACAAGAGCAACTTACTCAGCATTCCTTAAAGGCAAGAGAGGAGGAACAGGGAGCTGACCTCAAATGCTTTAAAAATACTCCTCTAAGCAGAAATGCACTAAAGTAAACATGCAGGGAGAACCCTCTGAAAAGGTTTCATCAAGGACCAGCATAATAACTGAGTGGCTCCAGTTTGGGCTAATTAAATTGTTTTAATTATCAGAGGGATGGGATTTACCAGCTGTGTGCAAGCCTCAATGGCAAACCCGGGCAGATTCTTTTCCCAATACTTTAGTTGTACAGAGTTCAAATGTTATTCTTGCTCATGATGACCTCATCAGATATTTGGCTTCCAAAATACTCGTCTGGTTGCAACAGCCATGCAAGCAAACAAGCTGGGTGAATTAGATGTTAATCCGGTGTCCCTGACAGCAGTGTTAAATCCTTTGAAGTTCAATAATTTGAGGAGTGGCTAGAAATGTTGGATTCCCCCTTTCGGTGTCTCTCTGATAAATTTAATACATTTTGGAAATGTTGCTACAGCCTCTCTGTTCTTTGGAGGTCACTCATTAGAAGCAAAAACAATATCAAGGATTATTTACTAAAGGTGGACTCTACTATCTAACGAAGTTAAGAAATTTATATGGAGAAACAAATGGTCACAACTCCTGACTGTAATATAAACGAATGGACCTGGCACGCATAGAAGAGCTCTATATATCCATACACATAAATATAGAATTTAGTTTCTAATATATTTCACCTTTTTGTTTTAGTCACTTAGCAATTGCACATAAGTTAAGACAGAACAGAGAGCCAGCCTTGCTTTCTGAATGCGGCAGACAGTGTCAAGGTTTCATTCATGGCGGTTGCTAAGACCTCTGCTGCAAATTGACCATTAGCTGATAGATGTCCACGACAGGCAGCTGCAGCTTTACCTATTTGCCCACTCAGTCAGAGAAAAGGCAATACAACTGTTTAAAATATGACTTACCCTGATGCTGAAATGAATATGTACATATGGTCAAACGCAACCTGTTGCGTTATACCCACATTACACAAAAAAACCTGCCACAGTGATAATTGATAATTTTAAATACAGTCTGTTGGAGATATGAAGATGGATCACTTTAGAAGCATCAAAAATTGTACTTATTGTAGAATCACTGATATAGCTGTTCTAACCCTACCCCACTGTGCAATGTCCTATTAAATAAACCAGCGACCTCTGCTAAATACAAAGTGTGGAGAATGTCTTTTGTCTTCTATTTTCAGTAGGAACAAAAAAAATAGCATAAGCAAATTCCAGTGAAGAGCTGAGTAAAGAATTTGCAAGAAATAGGTTAGTTTAGTTTCTCTTGTTCATGGAGTTACACAAGTGTAACTATTAATGAATGGCTGTTATATTCTGATTAGTGTAAGAAATATAAATGCTAGAAGGTTTTGAAATCAAAAATATATATATATATATTTTGAAATGTAAAAACGTTTAGTTCAGAAACCAGTACATGTTACTTTTCTCCATTCATAGACTATGTATCATAAACAAGACTCCTTTCCGTCATCTCCAGTTTGTCCACACAAATATATTTATCACGTGTGGTAAGAGTTACAGGTGAGACGTGCATTCACTAGCCTAGGAAACCTGCAAGAACTTAATTCCAATTTATTTGGAGGGTTTCCTATATTCAGTGTACATTTTAACACTTATTTATTATAATTGTATTTCGAGGGAAGATATAAAAATATATGTACTCCTTTCTGAAAAATTAAACAGGTTCAAAAAATGTTATTAAAATGTATGATTTATTTAATTGCTGAGAGATACTACTCTTTTCATAAGAACTACAAAGACAGAAAAACGAATGGGAGAACTATTCATGTTTCTGCAGTACTTAGTGCAATAGGAACTAACACGGAGTTGTCAAAAGCCATTACACATTGGAAGTGCTTCAGATTCTTTTGATGAGGATCTTCAAAAATTGCACCATTTTCCCTCTGCATTGCAGACATCTTCTCATCATTTCTAACATGCCCAAGCCAGTTCACTGCTCAGCGCCAGTGTCTGCAGGGCTTGAGAGAAGATTTTGGCTCTGAATCTCTGCATCTCAGGTTGGCCACGATTCAGGTCCTGGGAGCGACCTGTTTAACCGCTGGCAGCGGCTGCTGTTTCACCGCTGGCTGCCAATTAGGCAGCCCTGAGTGGTGCTGCTGTTATTTTTGAATCAGATGTTGTCTTCTGGTCTAGCTGAACGCTGAGCATGGAGAGAGCCAATGCAAATTAGTCCATGGGGCTGCAGCCTGTGATATCTTGCAGAATCCTGCTGGGGTGAGCAGGCTGGGAGCAGAGCAGCTCCAAACAGCAGTCTGAAAGCCTGGGGTGAAGTTTGTAGGGGAGATATTTCAAGGCATGATAAAAATTGACAATAACAACCAAATTCTCTGTCTTCTTGAGGACTCAGAACAAGACTGGGGGAGCTTTGTGCAATATTTTCACCTCCCAGATTTTCTACCAGCTCCTAGAGTGAAGCAGGACAAGTGCAAGGACTATAGGAAGAAGCACAAACCTGAGCATTTGCACATTCTCTGCAGGGACAAATTTCCCTAAGCCATCCTAGAGCTCTTTATCCTCCTCAAACAGGGAAAAGAGGAAAAGACAGGGATCAGATTTTTACCTTTTTTCTTTAAAAGTACTCAGCTCAAGTCCACTTCCAAAACTGTGAAGAGTCCTTAACAAAAGGATCAGAGAAACATCTTGGTCCTTCCTGAAGAATACAAGGCATCAACCAGGGCTGTGCATGCTGCATTCTGCTCTGCTGCAGAAAAGATGAGCCGTGCTCTGAGAAAAATAATTGCAACCCTGAATGTTACAGATACAGGTGAGATGATCCCATCCGCCTCACTTACATATTATATAGATGGAAAATGCTTTAAGGTGAAGGTACAAGCCTTCCTTCGGTCCACAGCTGGGCCTAGTGAGAAAATTTGGGATTAGAATCAAATAGGCCTGGATAACAGACTTAAGGCATTTTGTGAAGGACATCCGTGACTCATTAGCTTATCACTCTTCACTGAAGTATAAGATGTTTTACTTTCCATACTAGCTATTTCTTAGCTGCCTATTATGTTGACATCTAAGCACTATGTTTTAAATAAGGGAGTGCTCATGCCTTATGTAACAGACAGGTTATAACCATCTTGCAAATAATTATACAATTACTTTACAATGTTGTTGATGCTTTGCACTTTGAAGGAACTAGTTTCTTCATATTAAGCAGATGGAGACCAGAGTCATAACTTTTCAGGGTGATGAACCCTTCTTTGGATAGCATCCCCTTAATACTTAGGCATAGGAGGAAAAGAAATATGCTTTTGTTCTTGGAGAAAAAAATGTCATTGCCAATAAGACTCCAGCTGTCCTGTACCTGTGCTATTTTGAGTTTCTGTAAAATGAACATTTTATCTGTAAGTCATAGGGGGTAAATATGCTCTGTACCACATCAGTAAACTCAGAAATGAAATTAGGTGTCAGTTTTGAGCAGTGTACTTCAAGAAAGATATGAATGTACATGAGAAAGTTCACATAAGACCAAAAAGAATTACCAGAGAAAATACTGAAGGACTCAAAGAGCTTTTGAAAGAAAAGAAGACGGAGAAATGAAAAGACAACGGACTTTTTGGTCTATTACTGCTGCAAAATTTTCATTGAATCAACAAAAATTGAATCTTCCAGCTATAAAGAAAAATGAATGGAAAAAGAAATTCTCCGGAGACTACTAAACAAACGCAACACTTCTGATTTAGGAAGGTCTTAGTCATATATCACTAAGACGAAGGGATATCCTGGGGAAGGAACACTGGGCTTGACCTGCTATCTTCCTCTTCTTTAGGCATCCCCCATTGACATTACAAGAGTAGGAGACAGATTAACATTTAGTCTGACCCTGAATGTTTGTTCTTATGTTATTTTCATTCACTGCCATTGTCTGAAATGATACTTTGTGATAACGAATGCAATTATGCAGCTTATTGCTTCCTCTATTACTGAAGTAGACAAAAGATTTTCTACAGTAATGAGTGGCTTATGATGATGAGATCTGCACTCCAAGATTTGTGAGGAATGATGTACATTTTTAATTTCTCTTTTGCTGCTGGCCTGGCTTACTCCTAAGTGTATCATATCTGCTCACCAGCTCTTGGAAATCTTCAGTATGCGTTATCTAAAATTTCCAGATACAGATCTACAGGTGTGTATTACAATAGATATTGCAATTTGACTGTCCGTGTTTATAATGTGCCCTTGGATAGTCGTCTCATTTTAGTCTTCCTCATATACTTCAAAAAGAGCTTGGTCTGTACACTGGATAGCCTGAAAGAAAACCACAGTGAGTATTTGTAAACATCTGACTTGCAAGTTTTATCTGATTCTATCCAGATCTTTTCTTAAAAGGAGTATATAAACTCATTGCCCAATGGTTTCAGTGTTCTCAGTTTTTATATTTCTGCAAGGGTTACAATTCCTTATTCTTATTCACTTGTCTTTCTCATAATGATACAATTTTGCCTGGATAAGTTGTCAGTAATTGCAGTCCTTTTCTTGTAGCATATGTCTAAAATAATAGTGCTGCTCTTTCAGAGTGTGGGCTGAAAGCATTCTGCAGTGGCTTTTAAGAAATGCCTTCCAGTGATTTGTAGTTATGTTTTACTTGAATGGTTTCCTTCTCCTGAAAGTGCTGGTTGAACTTTTCATACTCATTACAAGGCATTTCTTTCAATTTGAGTTCATCTTTATGCTCTCCATGTTAGTGTCACTGAGACAAAAAAATGGAGGCTGTTGCTTTCATAGAAAGGTGCCTCAACTCTTGTCCTGTGTCATCACTGTTCTCTTTACCTTTGCATTCCTGTCAAAAATTTTAGGATAGGTCACCAGTTCTCTGACATATGGGTTATCTGCACCTTGTTGAAGAAACTGTGGTCATTTGAGCCTTTGGTTAATTCATGTCTCAAAGTTGCACATATCTGAGAGTTATGGAAAATGCTCTCTCATTTACCTTGAGATTTGTTACAATATATCTGGACTGGTTTACTATTTTTAATTGGGTGTTTTAGTCATTGTGTCTTTCCAGGGTAAGTATTCCAGTATTTCCACAAATAATTTAAATTTCATTTTTATCCAATTCTAGATGTATTTACTACCCTCTTTCTAACTGCTTGAGGGATCTGTGATCCCAGTTTTCTGTGCTTCTTCCACAGTGTCTTTCGTCTGCCCACTGGCATGCTCTGGGCTGTGTGATGGATGTGCTCCTTCCCCAGCTAAACCTGACTCATCACACC
The DNA here is from genome assembly GCF_059628265.1 of Tinamus guttatus. Classification (NCBI taxonomy): domain Eukaryota; kingdom Metazoa; phylum Chordata; class Aves; order Tinamiformes; family Tinamidae; genus Tinamus; species Tinamus guttatus. The sequence goes on along the minus strand of NW_028288727.1, from coordinate 107,863 downwards.
TAGGCTATTCAGGTGCTAACCACCAGTGATCAGGGAGGTAGTTGCCTCTCTGATTTCTTCCCCCACTCAGACATTAACCATCAATAACAGTCCTGATGGCTGCATCCTGATGGGGAGATAAGGCTAATTGTGCATACACCAGCCAAAAGTTGTCTGAAATGAAATAATATATGAAATGAAAGAAGACTATAAACCAATCATCTTATCCCATAAATCTGGGGAGAGCTTGAGAGCCCATTGAGCTCTCCTTGCATCGCAGTGGACTGCATACCAGGATCTCCCCTTGAGCAGGGACGCCTCTGAAGGATGCTTCTCAGGGTTGAGAGATCCTTGCCACAATAGATTCGTGGTAAGTGACTATAGCATGCCCTCTTTTTGAACTTGTAAACTTTGTAATTGTGTACAAAATCCCTTAGTCATAAACCATTGACCACATCTGGGACTAGGATTGGATCCAGTCACGTCCAGACTCCTCTCAGAAAGAGTTTGGGTCCAATCTGAACCCCGTCAGCCAACAGGAGAGTGTCCTTGGTAATTCTGTGTGTATCCTGAACCTCCATGCAGTAAATAATAAGTTACCTTGCCATAGAATCTCATGAAACCATTGTCCATATCAATAAAACCTATTACTGTTTCTTTCACACGAGTGAAGTGCATTGTGTCACTCACCCCCACCACCACTCGTTCCATGACAGGTTGTTACACAAATAGTTTCAAGCTCATCTTGTTGACTGCGCTGACCATCCTCCACTGTCCAAAGGATAGAGTTGGCTGTCCATGTCTGTGTCCATGTCTAATTGTTACTGCCCATACAGTAGTGAGATAGCTACCTCCCCTCTCACTAATACCTGTGAATATACTTTTCCGTATTAAAGGTTTGAGAAAATTTTTGACCTTTCAGAGCTGAAAATCATGCTTCACATTTTACATTCATCGTTTGTGTTCGTGCATTTTCTTTTGTACCAGTTTAATGCATTTCTTTAAGATTTTCATATACCTACATGAGGTATATACTTGAGGATCACCTCTGAGACCTGCTTATTGATGCTCTAAATTTGGAGCAGAACTCATTTACTTTCTCTGCCTATAGTTCTTGATCAACTTACCATTGGAGCATTCCCATTTGAGCTCCCTCATTCTTCACTGGCATATTTATCACAAAATCAGTTTGGATTTTAATATTTGATCATTGCATTAGTCAGCCGTTTTTATAAGCAATAGCTAGTACTTTGTACTTTCCTTAGGGAATTTTAAGTACAGCCTTTAAGTGAGCATTTTTATTTGCCACTTGTCCAGACTGAAAATACTTTTGGAACACTGCTAGGTTTTTCTGTAGATACTTCTAACCTATTCTGAAGATGTCCAGATGCTGTTAAAGAATAAGGCAGCTTTCTCTGTTACATTAAATAGTATAGTTGCTCTTGCTTTGTTCCATTTCTGTGTTCAGTCAAATTTCATGGTTTCTGTTTTATGGTGCAAAAAAATCCATTTGCAAAATGCTTCCCTTTCATATGCTTGGAGTTGGGATCCTAATAAAACACAATGATTATGTGTTGAGTAATTCTTGAGTTTTTCTTTTACACTTTTGTCCGTGAATGAATGGATGATGGACAGTTCATTCATCGTCTTTGTACTTGCATTTTTCTGCAGGAGCAGACTTTACATAGTAATTTTACTGTTAAATTGTTAAAAAAATAGGAATCCAGGAAAGTTAGCATCCAGGTTCTATTCCTTGCTTTATATATAATATAAATTTTTAAATTCAAGAGGAATGGAGATACATATTTTTAATTCTTCAATATTATCTGACTTATTAACACAATATACAACATAATATATATATTTTTTGTAAAATATCTTTTATAACTTGATTTTGTAGACTCAGTTTTATTTGAGGAATGTTGGCAAACATTTTTTTCAAGACCATATCTCTCAGCCTTTTCCCCTTTGTTGCTTCTAAATAAATATTTATTTTCAATTCCAAACTGGACATGGGTTCCTCTAATAACACTTCTCTTCCCCCATGTCCTTCTTTTCAGACTGGCCTAAACTCTTCAAGTGAAATCAAGAAAGGTGTTTGTGTTCTGGAGAGTTAGAGAGGCTAAAACTAGACATATATTATAATTGGAGGGTCCAACAAATGAAACAGGAGACCCTAAGATTTTAATATTTGGACATATGGAGAAGGAAACCAAAATTAATTGGGAATTATTACATATCGGATAAACTCTGATGCTCAGAAATAAACACTTAAACAACTGCTTTTCAACATCAATACATACTGGGTTTCAACCAAATCCAACTAGGTGTTCCACTACTTTTGTTTAACTTGAATTTTCCAGGCCTGCAGTTTATTTTGCTCTTTTGTGAGCATTTACAGTACCATGACCCATTTGCTAGAAATCCTCTTTTTTTCTTTTGCACATCATTCCTTTGGATTATTTCCATACAGGATTATCACTCATTTTCATATCTTATTCCCAGTAGTCTCTTTTGAAATACATAAATATCTATGGTAAACCGTAGTCCACTAAGTCCATTGATACAAGTCAAGCAGTATTTATTATAGAAAAAAAAAAGAATGGAAAAAGTTGACTTAAAGTCTGTTTTTATTGCTCAAAATAATTTCTGGTATGCATGACAACTTTGACAAGTTAATTTTTGTTTATTTTATTTGGAGTTTTATGTTATACAGGCACCTATGATTAATATGTCACCCTGGACACATAAATTACACAAATTTAAAATCTATAGCACTCACTTCAACTATAATTTCATCAAATTTCTTTAAGAAACTGTCCAAAAAAAGAGTACGGCATATATTTCTGAAGATAACTCTAATACACATCCCTATTAATAGGAACATAACAAAAATAAATTGAGGCCATGCTGAGCTATAAGACAATGGTTAGGTGACAGAAAATTGATTTTCTGTAGAGCTGAGGGATTTTATAAAAAGGCAAATAAAATCTACAGTGAACAATTTACAAACGAAATATGTGAAACTGGATGTCACTAAGTCATGTATCGATTTATTTTTCATAAACACATTTGCATGTCTATATAGTAAGTGATCATTGCTCAGTCATGAAAACATGAAGTAGGGTGAGATACAATTATAGCAATAGTGTCTTTAGAGCTGGACCTTCTGGAGGCCGGAGCCTACTTCTCTTACAGTTCACCTTACATATGCATGAATTATAGTTGGAATCAGTTCTGTCCAACTCCTTCCAGTACACATAGCTGGTTTGGGAGCCTTGTGCTGTTAAATTATGAAGGATGAGAATGGGACTGTGTCTCAAAAATGATTTCCCACTTCCCACTCTTTTCTTTCTCATCGTGTGCAAGATGTGAAAAGGAGAATCTCATTCTTTTGGCATGACTATGGTGATCTATGCTAAGTTATACTACGGGGCATAATAAACTCCTTTCAAATTCAGTATGAAGACAGGACAATATATCCATTTGTTTGCTGAGGTTGCTGAAGTGTATTTATCAGAAAGACATTTTTTTTTCTTCAAAGCAAGTCCATTAAACAATTAAAGTTCATTTGAACACTTTACTCCAATCAGCTAGTGCCAATTATTTTAAGTAGCATCATCACCTTGAAGAATATGAAGCAGGAGACAGATATTTGATTCTTTACCAGAAATTAGTACAAGACACAGTAGCTGCAGCTAAGAATGCAAAAGTCTTAAATAGCAGTTATGTAATACACTTGTTAATAATGTACCTTAAGTATTTCTTTCTTGTCTACCCACTGGTCTATCTCCCGTAAGAGTTATTTTAATTTTAAACCACTGAGAACGTAAAGAGTAAGAGGGGTCAATGAGAATGAGTCCATCTCTCCTGCAAATGCAGGATTTTCTCCCGAAACGTATTCCAATCTAAGGCATAGCACGCATGTGGATCAGTCTAAACTGACATTTTCTTAAAAAAAATGTCGCAGTCATGAAATTTGTGGAGGTTTTTGCTCTACAACTCTATAAGAAAGACCTATATCCTTTCAGAAGATGTATTTTTTTTCACCTTCTCATTTTGAGACTCAGATAGCCTTGATAAAATGACTATTAAAGCTCAGATATCTTAAAGTTTATTTAGCTTAACTGCCTTTCAATACCTTATGCAATTAAATTCTTAGTGAGTGAGGCATATAGCTTTATAAAATAGGAGTCAGAAGCTCACTGTTTCAAGTAGATTTTCTACACAACTCTGAAAGTCTGAAACACTATTAGAATGTTTTTTCTAACTTTCTGGTACATCTATCAGCACAATACATGCCGCTATAATAGCTTTATCAATGTGACTATGTTATATTCCAGAGAAGAAATTCACAATACACTTCTTTTGCTCTGTGAGAAGAATGACAGAGGTAGAAACCAAAAAAGAGATCTGAAAGTGATAGAATGGGGGATTCCTCCTATGAAGTGAGAGACACAAAACAGGCACTGCTGGAAGAGAGCAAGCTATTTTTTGTCCTGCATGTACAAGTACATACCATGCACAAGATACGCTAAGATCTGACATTCTGACAAGGAAAAGATCATCCAGGGACTTTCCCCTGTTCAAGAAGTGCTCTTGAACTCATTGGTATGAACATCCTGAAGTTGACCTCGTAGGGATATACTCAAAAATGAAGACATACTGAAACAGTTTCCAGCGTAGGGACTCTTCTTAGGAGTGGGTCCTCACAGAAAAAGCACATCGGAAAAATAAAATATGCTAATTTAGTTGGAGAGATTCTTTAAAGACACATGAATGGGTGATTTGGATGGAGCAGAAAAATCTAGTTCTAGACAGAAATTGCTGTGTCCTACAATGTTTGAAAAGGTGGCAACTTATACATTCAGAGATCCTCATTTTCATACCTGACACATTTCAGCTGCTGAACTGTCGGAGGCCAGTAGGCATTTATTTGTAGCTTTAAACAGATTGAACATATTTAAAAAATAATCTTTAGTAAATTTTTCAACACTAAGCTATTGTGTTGCAAATCAGGTTAAAACATATTCAGGAGATAACATACTTGCTGTACAGCCTTGTCTCTGAATGGCTTTGTCAGTGTCACCTTCCATCTGCCTTATGGCTGTAGGCAAACCAAAGATCTAAGCAGAGCAGAGGGAGCCATCTTGCCGTCCATCTCTGTTTTGCATTAGCAAACCACAAATGCTGTTAATCGTTACTTAGCTGCTTGATCCAGATTGTCAAGGGCTTGGAGTGAGAAACTGAACAATGTACTAATTTGCGGTAGATATTGGATAGCAATTCTGCTTTGGCTTCTGGGCAAAATAACAATCGTAAAAACCTACAAAGGGATCCCTCTGCCTCATAAATCTCACAAAGAAAAAACATCAGGATTCCAGTTCTCTTGCAAAAGTGCTTTCCCTCCTACGTTTTTCTCACCGAAGTATGTACCTCTAAAATATAGTTAATGAAAGACCTGTATGTGGTTTAGTCTATATATAAGGCAAAGATTTACAACAGATTTCATAGCGGATATCCTTTAGCTCTAACACTGAAGCACTATCTACTCATGCTTTGATCATTTTATTAAACATATATATGCTGTTTGGTTTAGAACAATTTCAGCAGATCAAAGTTATAAAAAAAGAAATCTCCCCAAACCCTTGGTGCTACTGATGAGTGAAGCTTTTCCAGACTTCAGTGTTTTAGTGCAATAACTGAGGTGATAATGTGAGAACAGCAAAAGTTCTCTAGTGAGAACAAAATTAACTGAAGAGAGGAGCTGTTTAGACAGCTACTTAGGCAGCTTAGCACTTGTCTATAGCACCATTAAAATCACTCCCTTGACATTTGTCATCCTACATGTGTATAATACATTTGTCACTGAAATGCACGCATGTTACAGTGCTGCCCCCTGCAAAACAGACTTCAAATCAGTGTCTCACAGGAGAAGAAATCACAGAAATTGGATGATTGTTCCTAGTGCACCTTGTTTATTGTCATTATGCACTCCATCTGAACAGAAATATTTACTAAATATTCCTGTTTTCCATGAATCTTGACATAAATGCTGCTGCTGCCTGGTTCCAAGAAATGATTCTGCACCACAAAAGGGGAAAGAAAAAAAAAGGGCCAGGGAGAGGTTGAGAAGAAGCAAACCTTCTTTTTCTGCCATATTTCCCCAACAGCATCCAAGGAGCAAAGGGGATACACCTCCTGAGCAAGAAAGAATCCCATCCCCAAGGTGTTTTTGGTGGCATCTGTGCTAGTAACCAAACAGTGCCAAGGGCCTGGCTTGAGAACTTCCCCAGGACCAGAGAAGGTGCCCTGATCTTTTAGTAGTGGTTTATTCATTTAAAGATGGACTTTATGACCACATTCCTTCAGATCCCAGCTATAGCACCCTGGGATAGCAAAGTCACAGCAAGATGGATCAGGACTCTGTTGTCTGGTAGACAGAGAAGACAAGATATCTAGAAAGAAGTAGTGTGAGGGGGTGATGGGTGTTGAAATGGGAGAAGAATGAGGCAAAGAGAATTTAGAGAAGGAGGAAGAGAGAAGCAGTAGCAATAATAGTCTCTTCTTGCCCCCATCCTCTTCTTTCCCAAGGAAAAATAATTTTATGGCCAGCCACCATCTCACACCTTTTCCCCTTGTACCAAAGTAAAAGTGTTAAATTTGGCTTGGACTGTGATCAGAATCTGTGATCAGAACTCTTATCTTTCCTTACATAATTTCTGGTTGCAATTCCAAAGCAGAGTTAAGAGAACAACTGAGAGACATATCTTAATTCAGTGTTGCCAGTGGCTCTTGCAGCAATGCATATTATTCCTGTGATTTCTACTTCCACCGGACAATTTGTGATGTTCTGTTACAGGAGGATATGATGCATCCAGATCGGAGCAGACAGGTTGAAGTATTTGCGTTTCTCAGGTTCTTCTGCCCCGATTCATGCAGAAATTTATTATGTTTGTCAAGACAAGGAACAGGCACATTTGAAAGCTTTTTCTTTCATATGCTTTTCACCATAGTGAAATGCAATGTGAAGGATTAAGAGTTGAATTTACGTGGTCAAGCATTGTGTACATGCTCTTCATAGACCATCTTGAATCAACTCTGAGAAGAACAGGCAAACACAATTCTTAAGAACAAAAAAGACATCACATCTATACCACTAGTGCAGAAGACACCTTTATCACTTCTTAGATTAAACCATCATCTGAGGTAAAAATAAATTCTGTGTAAAATAAATTCAGATGGCGAATCAAGTTGCAAACAAAACATTCATTAAACTTTGTTATTGTTGTAATACTCACATGTTCTTACAGATCTAATAATTCCTCCAGACTCAAATTTCTTATTAAAAAATACGGTGAGATGTAAATCAATAGCTTTGCTCTGATCAAAAGTTTCAGCTGTGGAAACTGTGTAGCCCGATACTTCTTAAAAAAAATCCATCTTTATATTCCACACCAGCTACAGTTTTATTAATTTTAATGTGATAAAGTCAAATTTATTATTTTAATTTGCAATCATTACACTGATTCCCTCTGAATTCCCTCTGAATCTTCTTCTTCATACGTTGTGCTAGCAAATGTGCCAACCTCTTTCATTAACACAAATTAGAGCAAGTGTAAGGATTTGTACATTAATAAATTTTCACAGATGCATGAAATTGCATGGCCAATAATTGCAGCTAGCTCAGTTGTTTCAACAATTATTCTGTGTGCAGAGGAAATTAAAGTAAACCATTGCAAGCTTTGATCTTGAAAGATTTCCATAAGCTAAGCAGTATCCTGCTATGCTCAAATGAGAGCCCTCAAGAGAAAAAAAAAAAACTTGCTTTCTTTTTTTTGTTTGACTGTTTGGTTGTTTGCTTTTTTCTGTGGCTCTGAGAATCATACACAGTTCAGGTTTGGCTCAGGGTACCAAGAGATACCATCTTCTATCTCTCTACAACCATGGGTCACTTAAGGATCTTTTGAGGTCTTATGGGAGTTTTCAGGAAGTCTGGATTTCTACAGCCTCAAGTAGTGTGTTTGTATTCTCTTCTCCCAAAGTTTTCTACCCGAGTGTTTTTTTCTGTGTGTTGCTACTGGCTACATATGGCTGATGTGAACTATTAACCAGCTGTTGTATATTCTGCTTGGGAGTTTTGCTTTTATTTTGATACAAGTGAACCACAAATCTTTACAATTAACAAACAAAACCGAATAACAGATGAAAATGCATAAATTAGCCAGGCAAATAAATGCAAAGGAGGACTGCCCAGCCATCCTACAGTAATACAGACCTGCTCGCTCAGCAGATTCCAGGCTCAGGGGTAGAGCAGAGAAGATCTCTCATTCATCAGGAGGTCCTGACTTTGTCAGGCATGTTCCTGTAGCACCCAACACCCTGGTTTCGGCTGGATACATATTTTAGTCAGAGGTTGTAATTTGGTTGGGCAATAACAGATACCCATGTGTATCCTGCTGTCCCTGGACTGCTGGGACTGTTTCCCACGGCTATAGACACAGACCCAAATGCTATCTGGAGCAGACTCAAGCCTTCCTTACTTATTATTCCTCTTGCCTGCAGCTCAAGCCAGGGACACATTATGCAGGCATTAGTAATGAACCAGCTAGCCAAATCTTTGGTGTAAACCAGCCCAAGATTACAAAGAAAAATTACTTTAGGGAGTGTAGAGAAGGCAAATAAACTAATTAAAAATGGAAATGCAATAAATATGTGGTAGAAATTGTCAGAGAATCATGTGCTGAAATGGAACGAGCCGAAACTGATTGAAATGGAACAAGCCCATTGCTGCTTTGACATGTGGATCAGCCTACCTAGGTAGCTTACCCTGAATTAGGTGATAGGACTGCAAACTTCTGAGTTCACTCAGTGACCTCAGTGAGCTCCCTGATCTTCAGAGACAGAATTAAATTGTTGGTCTTGGTCTAAGTGTTGAAGGGCCCTTGGTGCCAAGGTCAAAGCTAAGAGTCCATGGTAAGGATTGGTGGCGACAGACTCTGGCCAGGAAAAAGATGAGAACAACAGGCCAAGGAGGTGGAAAGTAAAACTACAAAAATGAGTGAGTTCTGAGAATAGAATAGATAAATGCTGATCCAGAGACTTTACCAAGGGTGCTACCTAGATCTGTGCTCCCAAATATCTAATTTTGCCTTTTCTGGGACTGTAACTGGCCATACCATTAGGGATAGGAAGAATTAAGGGACAGCAAGTTCTCTTTGCTTTCAGTGCTGTTCATATATTTTATTCAATGATGTCCCATGTATTTAAAAATTAACTATTGCTGGGACCAAGCTCTCCTCCCTGACTTATTCCAGCTCCCAGAGGAATGTCCTATCTCTAAATAGTCATGATTTCACTTGCTGCTTGCTCTCTTCTGTATGTGGTATCACAGTCCTTAATGAAATATATATATATTTAAAATAAGAGCATATATATAATATACACATACAAATATGTACATATTTAAATAGAACAAAGTGTGCTTCAAAATTCATTAACAGATGTAAATGAAGACATTTAAAAAGGAGCATCGTGAAAAGGAAACTTTTGTGCAAACCTACTTTCACAAGTGCCTCCAGAACCACACTTCATCGCAATAGCTCAGTGTTCTTTCTTAGATAAGATTACTGTACAGCAACTCTACAAAGATAAATGAACCTTTCTAATATCCATAAGTGATTTATTGTCTCCACACTCACGGTATGTTTTATAATAGATGGAATTAGGGTTAAAACAAGGTTATGTATAATTGCCATCAGCGCTCAGCAGAAGTACCAGGTTTTCCCACCTCTGTACATCAAACCTAGTGTTTTAAAATGTAATTAATATCTGTCTCATTAATAACTGTTAACATTAATATCAAACGAAACAAAATCTGAGCTAAGATCAAAATATATTCTGCCATGTTTTCATTAATTTCCATTTTATTACCTATAGGCCAAAATTAAAAGGCTTCCTAATGTTAAAGAAGACTTTGCCAAAATATAGAATGAGCATCTCTGTATTTGACCTTACAACTATGGCTTTTGTAATTGCAGGTGATGGGATGTAATTGAGAATTATGTTTCAGAAAGCAAATTCTTCAGTATGTACTGTGAAATCTGTTCCCCAACAATCTGTTTTCTAATTTTAATATGAGATCTCAAATCATACTGAGTGCTGATATCTAGTCTTATGAACATAATGAAGAAGAAATCAAATAGCATAATTAAGTCTTACCTCCGATAACTGAAGAGGTTATGCCATTTAATAGGTCTGGCTCCTATTTTGGGTCTCTTCATCTCCTGTAGGACCTCACTGGAGTTTACTACTGCATCCTGATACAGGGTCATGCTGATAACTTGAATGAAGGAAGGTAATTCACCAGGATGAGTAGCATATTCTTTCCATTTAGGCTGTTTCTATAGCGAAAGCACAGTGAGAGTCCTGTCCTAGAATAGATCTGTGAGCCTCTCAAATCAATATGCTTGCGGAAAACTCCAAACAATAAATAGTGTTCTCCATTACCATATTTCAGTTCTTATTTTTATATCATGTTAATTCAAGGGCCCTGCTGTTTTAACTTTTTGAAATTACTTATTCAAAGTTACATGTTGTCTTGCATATTGCATGTTTGTTCCCTGTGTGTCTGCAGGAGATTTGTACATGCAATGAATGATAAACTTGACAAAAATGAAATACACATTTGGATTCAAGAAGATCGTCTTCCTTTTAGATTGCTCCTTATAGTGCCTTATAGGTAAGTTTATAAAGATTCATATTTTAGAGCAAATCATAACACTCTGATGGTGCTTAATAACAGAGAAGAATGCAGTAATCCTTGTCTCCTGCACAGGAAAAAATTCAATCTGTATCAAGTGGAAGATCTGAGAGAAATGAGAGAACAGAAGATATACCAAAATAGGAAATAAACCCACAAAGAATAAATAGATTTATCAAGATATAAAGATTATAGATATAGTAGAAGGGAACAAATGTACTACAGCTGAATTGATTTGCCCTGATCAAGCATTTAGGCAGTGAATTCAGTTCTTATTTGTTATTTGTATGAAAGCAGGAGTCTACATACAGGGCTCCAATTCAGTTGCCTAGGTGTTGGTGTCTACCACTGTCTGAGATGCACTAGGGAATTGCACAAGTTTTCTGATTGCCTCTCTAGACAGACTCATGTTTTCTGCAGGTTTTCCTCATATTCTCCTACCACACATATATGGATATTCTGGACAAGCTAGGACATCTCAGAAAACACCAGGCATCTATTTACAGGCACGTGAATTTACCTTTGATTATATACTCATGAACTAAGTCTCTAAGTTCTCATTATAATCAACGGAGAGCTGGTGAATGCAATTAATGAAGCTTAGAAAACAGTTTAGATGTCTGAACAATAAACTATTTTGGGGTGAACTGAATTGCTCTCGTGGCTCCACTGAATATATTGATTTTGTCTCCAAGGGCTACCACAGAAGCTTACATATTTGGTTGACACACAGAAGCCTACATTAAGAGCACCTTAATTCAGAAGTCTTGATCTGCACTGAAGTCTGACCTATATTCACACTGACCCAGAAGAAGTCAGAAGAGCCTACACATGCCAGCAGAATCGTCCCCTAAAAGTCTATCCTTGAACCTGCAGATGCCCACTCTTACTCAGAGGCTAAGACATCTAAGATAATAAATAGCATAAATCTGTTTACCTTCAGAGTATGGAAATTTAAGTGGCTACACTGAGAAAATTCAAAGAAAGACACTAGAACAACTTGGCTGTTTTCTGCAGTTGCTGTGCACACAAGAAGGTAATTTGGAGAGAGACATTTCTTGTGCTTTTTCTCTGAGAGAGAAATCCTCAGCTGTAGAAGATCTACCTTTGGTCTGTTCTAAGGGCCTTATCAAATGAGGGTAGAATCAGATTTATGCTCTATTTATCTGTGCAATACCAAGTTCATTTATGGTGAGGTATAAACCTCCTTTCCCAAGACTTACCACAGTCTACTGGGAGTTAGCAAACAGCTTTCCCAAGGTTAGGCTTGTCTTAGTGTTTTTAAACCATTTCTACTTGTGAGCAATTGTCAGACAAAATGATTTACAACCAGGCCATAACACATTGCCACATATCCTTTGCCAAGGCTTCCTGACCTTTTTTTATTTACAATGCCTAGGGTTGAGGGATTACTTTTGTGTACATTTTGGTCATCTGAGATAAGAACCCTGACAATTTTGTTCACACACTACTAACTTTATTGACTGTCCCCTGTGCCTTGGTGTGCAGCATATGCTATGGGAAGGGCACAGATTATTGATGGAGAAGAGGAGTTATCCTGTTTTCTCTAGATTGAAAACTACATCCTTCCAGATGCCTAAAGAAAAATCACTTTAAATTTTGTTATTTTAGACTTGGGAACTATAAAAACTAAACTAGACAGATCTTCCCTTGTTTCAATCAGCATACTCCCGCTGCAGAAACTGCATGAAATTCATGTTAGATGACGATCTGACTCCACCTTATTCTCTCCTTCCCTGAGCCCTACCACTGTTTGATTCTCTGGAGAGAGAGAGAGGGGGAAAAAAGAGAGAGAGAGAGGGAGAGAGAAAGGTCTTTTGCTGTCATTAAGGAAAAGGAAATCTTTTCAAAGCAAGTTAGAGAAAACACCTATATAAAAAACTTCATAGGAAATATATTTAAATTTCCTTACAGAGCATTAGCATTGTCCCAGCCTCTGAGCCCCGAGGAAGGGCAAAGCTTAGAGGAGCATCCATGCTTCCATGACCTCGCTTCTTTTCACTGAGCGTATACGACTCATGTCCGTAGTACTTTTGATTCAAAAACTAACCAAGCTAGAAGAGGATGAGTTTTATGTCCTGCTGCATAGCACAGGCACACAACTAGAAGAACTGCACAGTGATGTGAAACACAACCTCACTCAGAGACAGTAAAACACAGAAATAAATGGAGACACAACTCTTTCCCTTCAATGCAAGGGAAAGGAGTTCTCGACAGGCCTTGAAAGGATGCAACATTTTCTCTCCTTATTTTCACATATGAGCCTTGCCAGTTGCAGTGGCTGGTGCTAAGCTGCAGCAAGAATATAACCCATTACGTTGCCTGCCATCTATATATATTTCCTGCTCTTAAATGACCTGCTCTTAAATAAGAGAGAGGAGCATAGGCACAGCCAAATCAAAGGTACTCAAAATCTTACCCATATTCAGTGACACCTTGCTACATACCACTTCACTGATATTTATAGAGACCTAAATCAATAAATTCCTTCTGGGTGAATTTTATTCATGGTAATACCACTCTTAAAAAAATGCCTTTATTTATTGAAAAGAATCTCCATGTTTTTCATAGGCGGTTCTTGCGATTTCGTATTTAAAAGTAGGAGTAAATGCAAAACTAACGCTCATCTGTAAAAGGGTTTGGTTTTATATCATTTTTTTGGGCATAGGCCAAAGCCTACCCTAGCAGAATAATAATCTATCACAGTAATGTTGGCTGGAGGTAAGTGAGAGAAGAAAGACTGAATAAGGATGCTGACCTATACTAATAAGACTTTAGCTGTTAGCCTGTGAGCACAGAAGCTCAAGCTCATATAAGTATATAGCATAATCATCTTAACGGTATCTGTCATGCTATGCTTTGCAAGGGCAGGATATAAAAGATCTGTGTTGCTGGTTTGCACAAAAAAAAAAAAAAAAAAAAAAAAAAAAAAAGTCAATTCTTTATAGTCAGCAGAATTCTTTACAAAACTTCCCAAGGAGAAAGCAGATGCTGAGTAGCACAAAATTAATCTTGTAACATACTAGCTATAAAATACAGTAACACAAATCAATATTGCAGCCCTACACTATCAGCAACTGAGCACAGAAACAGTCAGCTCTATTGTGTAGGACATATGCTCAGCTGTCTGTTTTTTCACCACAGATTTCTTTTTTAGGACCTGAGTCAGTGTCTATTGGAATCAATGACAGAAACATGGCTTTGGATCAAGTCCTCAGCTACAGATTTATACTGACCAGCAACCAAGAAATACCGCAACTGAACCAGTGCTGCAGTAGAGCACTTATATCCTCTTCTGCTGGAGCCAAATTGCTCTGTTAGAAGAAAGCCAACAACTTTTGAAATGTATAAGTTTAACACAGTAAAATTTGACCCTGCATTTGTTAAAAGTGCACCTAGCAATTATTCGGTTCTATAGCAAACAAACTCACAACATATTTAATGCCTCTGTTCAACAGGAATTGGGTTACATTTGTAGCTGACTGTGTAGATCTGAATGCAGCAAAACCACTGCATGTAGCAGCCGTAACTTACTCCTTCAGCTGCAGAAATGCAACAGCGAAGCTCATCAGGCCAAGCTCAGGTAAGCAGAATTTTCTGCATGATTATTATTTCCCCAAATACTGCTTGCCCTTTTTTGTTCAGATGCAGCCTTCTTCCATTCCCACGTCTAGCCGGTGAAGACATGAACCGGGGATTCAGCACTGAAAATGAAACAGCCCATTTGGACAGAAAAATATCTTCCCTGAACTGTTCATTTTCTTGCACCAAGAAAACACAATAGATAAACACACCTAAGTCATAGCTAGGATTCAGTCAAGTAAGTCCCTTTGGACCTGGTCCTAGCCTCAAGTCCTGATATGCTCAGAAACATCTTCCGTCTTGCCTTCTTAACATCTTCACGGTCTCCTACACTGCTGGAGGATGTGCAGCACCCTTCAGCTGCTGATATCTTCTGTGATGACTCATAAAATCAGTTAGTTATATGAATTCAAAGTAGAAATTTGAATTTCTACGACTGCTGCAAGTCATCATGGCCAATGAGCCTGGGCACAGAGCCTCATTGTAATGAAAGTGCTATTTGTAGCACTGTAAATCAAATCAAATCAAATCAAATCATCTTTTGCTTCGTTCGACTTGTCTAATGAACAAGGGTCTAAGACACCTGTCTCCACAAATTCTGGGGTCTTAGCAGTATCTTTTTTCCCCATGAGATTTATTTTAGACTTAAAATCGGACAGGACAAAAGGACATTGCAGATGCAACCTTTACAGCTGCTGAGGTAGAAGCACCCTAATGAAGCAATGTCTACTTCATTTATTTCTGCCTTTTACTGTTTCCAGAGCTTCACTTTTACTTTCCATTTTATATTTGCTTCTTTATACCTTTCCCATACAAATCCTTTTCGGATAAACTAGCAAAACTAAATTTTAAATGGAAAAAAGATATTAAGCTTTCATAGTAATAAGCCTTAATCAACATCTGCTGATGATTTTTATATTTTATGACATTTTCTCAGTTTAGATTTACTTAACATATCCATAAAAATGGCAATAAATCCTGCAAATGCTCGGTGCGCAGATGAGACTTGTTGTGAATCCTAAGATATAGCTCCTGAAAATATAGCACACAGGAAGATGACAGATGCATAAGTAACTCACTGGAAAATGGGACCCATACTTGGGTACATATTTTTTTGCTCTTTGCATCAGTGATATGCATAGGCAATTATGTTTATTGGTGCTTTATCAAGCACTTTGGCAGAAAGATTCACTATGCTGGAAGAGACGTGCTTCATTTGTTGCTGGTACCTGTCTTCCAAAATATTTCAAGACACAAATAGAATTTTAAAAACATTCTCTTTGCTTTTCCCTGTGATACATTATAGTACTTGATCTACGAAAATAATTGATTTTATAATTCAGTGGCTTAACCCAGGGAGAAAAGAAATAATATATGCTGCTACCATTATTTTTCTTAAGCTTTCATTTCATTTTGGAGTCATAAAACTATTTTTTTATCCTTACAAATACCTGCATATATATTGAAAAGAAAGCTATATTGAAAAAAAGGAACATTTTGAAAGAAACATTTCCTCTCCCCTCCCCTCCAAAAAAAGAAGATACCCCAACATTAAACTTCAGTTCTCCAGTACTTTCTCAGCTTTACTTTGACTTAGTCTTAAACTTACCTATTGAATTCAAAGTCAGTTTGGCCAAGTGTGTCCGTGTGTGACAGTGGTTCAGGTTGTTGGACATCAGTGCCATGGCCGGAGGACAGCAGGGCGTACCTTTCGCTCCAGTTTTCATTCCAGCTGTTGCTGTCCCTGATGTCTGCCCACCGCTTTGGCCACCCTGCCCTGCTTGTCACCAGCAGCGGCAGGAAGCACAAGCAGGTCTCGGATATGTTTGTCTCTTCTGCACTCCTGCTCGGAGCTTGGATTGAGGCTGGGGAGGTATCACAGGATAACAATCGAGGTCCAACGTACAATTCTGCCTCTGTTTTGCAAGAACATTGCAGACAGATCTTTAGAAGCGCTCAGCTGCACACCTGTAATTTTGTTTAGTCTTCAGATTGTTACATGTTATTGACCCTTTCTTGCTTTTTAATAATTTATTCAAACTTGCACTTTATGACTTGTATGGTTTTAATGAAAACTGAAAACATCTGAAGATGAAAGAAGGGAAAAAAGGTGAAAAAAAGGGAAAAGAGATACCACCACTTGACCAGTGTCTGTCAAATTCAGTTGGTTATAGACTATTTAACTGGAGGACAGCTCTTGTTATTACTCTCAATCATTCATGCAGAATATCCCATTTAAAATGTTTAGCTAGCTGAACATAGAAAGTAAAAAGAATTAGGTTTTAAGAATTTAAATGATGAGTTGTTAATTAAACATCTCACAGTCAGGCTCACATAATTAATTATTTTTTTCAATCAGCCACCCAGTCAGCTACTCAAACTGCTTTTGGGAGTTTTGTTTTTATTCTGAATATGAAGGCATTTGTGGCATCATGATTCTGTAATGCAACTCAAATATCTAAGTACAAACACATTTCCAGTTCTGTGACAAATATGCAGGTAGCTAACATCGCACCATGGAGAACTCTGGCCACATTATTTTGAGAACCGAGGTAACTTGACAAATGCAGAATAGTTTCTGGACTGTCACATTCAAATAGTCTCATACTTAAGAAATATGTAGGCTGACGATGGATAAAAGCTGAAGGTGTTAAAATATATAAGGTCTGTTATTAAAAGACATCAATTAAATTACTACGTAAAATTTCAGTGAATATGTTTTATTGTTCGAAACTCAGTTTCTATTCACACAACCATCATTCTAGGTTTACAATGGATGTCTGAAACAGCAGGCTAACAAAGCAGAAAGGCGTGAGATGCTTTTACAAACATTACAGAAACAAGCATGCTAGTTAGCATTTCATCTGTCAAAAAACCTCCCTATAGACATAAGCCGAGTATGTGCCCACCTCCCACAGTGACGTGTTCTTTTTCCAGCTAGTTGCCACTTCTTCACACTTTTGCAGTTATTTTATAATTGAGCTGTTCCAGACATTGGGTCTGAGGTCCCAGGCACTGTGCAAGCACAGGTGACAAGGATGTCCTTGGGAGCTTTCAGTTTAATTCAACTTCTTCCACAAGCACTTGCCTAGTTTTGTCAGGGACACAACACAGCGCCTTCCTTAGCCACCTGTCTTTGAACACCAGAGAGGGGTCTCTCCCATCTCATCACACATCTGGGATTCAGTTTTCCGTTGTTCTCAGTGGTATATCCTACATAAGTAGGTCCTGAAGAGCAGACAGTTCTAGTCTGATGCGAGAATGAACCTCGTCATGTCAGGTTCTGTAGAAATTGCCATTTTTGCAAGTACAAAAAGGAGAGGGTATGACAAGTGAAAGCCAAGCTGGGACCTCAGGCCCTCCTGAGGATTCCAACATCTCAGTATCAGGGACAACATCTTCCCTATGTGCAGGCTGGTGTGCCAGCATGGATGGGCAGCTGCTCTTTAGTCCATCTCCAAAACAGTTTGCTTTTGATGGTCAGATACATCAGAGTTAAGCGTATTCTTTTTAACAGAACTCTCTGAAATATCCATAAACAAGAGGTTTATGGAAATATCTAAGCCAAGCATAACTGCTGTCCATGGGTTTCATTCTTTAGTGTCTTTAGGGTCCCTAGTTCCACTGGACAGATGGTACAGGCTCTGCAGACCGCAGAAAACTGAGGTCTGGTGGCCTTGGCACGGTTGGGGTCACAACAGGGTACACTTCACTGCACATGAGGTCAAAACCAGCTTTCCTCGTTCCACTCAGGGCGGGTAGACATGTCTTGCACCAGCCTTCCCTAGGGGTAAATTTTGCCTCCGAACACTGAATTCATTCCCCATTGGCCGGGACCAACAAAGATCTTTGAGCCTGCCCCATGCCATGTGTCCGTTCAGTAGTGGCTGGGGGCAGTTATGCCCCCGCTTTTCGATGAAAAATAATCAACAAACCAGACTACCAGCTTTCAATTAATTTACTTGCAAAACAGATCTAGATCCTAGTAACTGAAAATCGTTTGCACCTCACAGATTACCCAGAGATGTGGATGGCTGTGGGCTATTCAAGGATCAATACCAATTCACAGAGGATGCTACCCATCGTTTGTTGTTAGGGCTTTCATTTCTGGCTTTAATGAAACCTGTATTCCATACTTTGGTCAATGCGATTTCTTGTAGCAATAAACTTTCAATGTGCCTCTGCTGTGGGAATAGCAATGCCCTAAACCCCATAGCTCATTACTTCATAGGACCAGACCCAGGTTATTGAGATGTGCACTAACTGTGAAAGTAATTATTGATTATTTAATAACTATCAAATATTTTAATATAAATGTATTAGTAAAAATATTCAATAAAGAAAATATCAATATTACTAAATACCAAGCCATTTTTAAGAGTGTCTCATGGTCTGTCTAAAAGTGGATTTTTTTTTTCTTTGTGCTATAAGAAGGCATGAACATGTTCAGCTCTTTTGTAAGAGCAAACTCAATTGTTTTCAGTTTCATAAGCTGAACTGTAAAAATTCACCTTGCTATATCCCACTTTAAGCTGTCATCTCACTCCTTAAACTCAGTTAAATAAAGTTACAAGACTTTGTTTTGATAGAATTTCATTAGGCAAGTCCAATTCTAGTATTCTCACATCTGAAATGCCATGCTTGAACATATCATTACCAGTTTGTGGCCAAACTCAAGGGTATTCAAAAAACAGCAATAAAACTGATCGAGAAGCTGAAAGGTTAGATTATAACATAAATATTAAAAGTTAAAAACATGTGTAATTTGACCAAGAAAAAATGGTAGCAGGATGTGTTGGCAGTAATCAATTGGCTTAAAAAAGCAGGGTGATGTTGAATATTTATTTAGTGGGGTATGCAAAACACTAATTAGGAGTAAAGGGGTATAAGGAGGAATGGTGATGTGTTGGACAGTTATCAGAACGTGTGTGGAAGCATAATTCATTAGGCTGTGAAAAAACACTGGTGTGGAACATCATAGAATACTAACAATTCCGAAATTAAAGATGTGCTAGACAAAGCACAAAACTACAAGTTCAGGGGAAAAAACGCAAGCCTCTGTAACACTATACTATCATTTTTCCCTTGTCCTTTCTTCTTTATACCTTTAGTAGTATAAAATATCACTGAGGAAAGCGATGAAATCATACATGTATATAAGAGAATAATATGAGATTTTTGTTCTAAAGCTGGAAAAGACCTGTGTAAAAATGACTGCAGAAAATTTTTGTACTCATAGCTCAGAAGTGCTTAGATATATGGGCCTAAAATATTGGGCTCCGTACTGAGATTATCAGCTGCTCTTCAGCTCCCACCTGCAGAATTGCTGCTCTTCAGCTGCCATTTGAAAATCAGGCACAAGCACTCTCAATGGTAATTAATGACAGTACTCCATGGAAATGCCTGAAAGCAGCTGTAGAGCAATGTCTGAGAGTCAGGAGACGTGCAGGTCCATGCTCTGCTACCCAGGCATAACCCAGGGGAACTGGTCCAATTTAAACAATCCCAGATCTATAAAAATTAAGTATAGGAGGGAAAAAGTCGTACAACACAGGAGCTGATCTTGTAAGTTCCTCTTCCACTATAGGGGTTTTGCCAGCAATGAATCAAAAAGAAAAGATGGCCATATTTTTTCTTGCGTAAATAATGCATTTCAAATATAGGAGAGAGATACTATTTAAAAGAGGGAAAATGAAAAATGTTAAAAAGAACTGCTTCAGTAAGAAATATCTTGTTTTACTTTTATAAAATGAAAGGTTTTTTTTTCTCTCAAAACATTTTTCAATTTTAAATTGGCAGAAATTAGGAAAAAGGGTTTATGGAAAAAAACTAAATAAGTAAAGCATTCCATCTTTTATTTGTACATCTTGAGTTGTCCCACAATTAATATTCTATTATTTATTCTGCTTAAATTCTGAATTATTGTCTCCAAAATTGTGCTAACATTAGTTTTCCTAGAATTCAGGGAAGATCTGGTTGTACGTCTATGAAATCAATCCCTTAAGTAGCTTTACCCTTTGTCACCTTGAAAAGTCATCTGTGCCAAGCATAAGCCAAACATTTATTTTCCATAAGTAATAAATTTGTGATTATGGTGATCCTACAAAACACACTCTGTCTTTTCACATTTATCAAGGGGAAAGGCAACTCTGTTTTGTATTTTACCGAACAACGCCACTGCCTGCTTTGTGAACAGAAAGGTTTAGATGATCTGAACACACCTGGGGATATATTCATCACTGGCCTTGTACTCTTTTACCATTTCCAGCTCTATTTTAAGTTATGAGTGTATGCAGAAAGCACAATATCATTTCTGTGGGAAAGTCAGGGTACCAGATTGATGGGAAGCCTGCAATTTTCTACTCACTCCTTTAGCGCTCTGCTGAGTGTAAATTGGCATAGTTATGCTCCTAGCTGCAAGTGCCACTCAGAAATGAGTTACAGGGAATGGTTATAACAAATCTGTGGTACTTAACATTTTGTCTCAAACATTTTTCATTCAAATTCAATACTGTTGGCTTTAGAAAGTAAGGGATTATCTCAAAAGCATTCAGAATTGGATGTGGAACATCTAAGGGGTCCCACAGATATTACTGCTGGCATGTAAGTGATTATTTATTTATAGTATACAATACAAGCATGGAAGAATATGAGCCCAGTATAACATTGAAAATTTTCTCATAGGAAAAATGTGTTTTGATTGAATTTCCACGTTGAATTGTTTCAGTATTTGTGTAAAACACAAAGAAAAAACAGTTTCTTTAGCATCTGCCAATTAAAGTCTATTTCTTATAGTAAATAATAAAAAGCAATCTCCCCATTCACTTCAGGTTAACCAGACAGCAGTAGCTTTAGGGTGATGTATGTAGGAATAAAATTCATCAATAGCACTCCACACATAAGGGCTTGAAGTAAATAATTAACATTTTAAATTGACAAAACGAAACCATAGTCAGTTTGGCACTATTGCAGGAATTTCCATTTGTTTCTGCAATGAGGCATTAAACACATTCTCAAATTAGAGCAGCCACAAAGCTAAATTACCTGTGCTTTTGACGTACCATGTTCTCAGTCCTTGGTAAAAATGCAGAGAGATAAAACTGAAGAGTACATTAGGAGAGAAGCCTGCCTTGTGCTCAGCCTGCACGCACTGCCTTTCTGACAACAGCTCAGAAAATGCCAAAGTGTGCTTATTTTATCCGCATCTGTGCATGCATGTGTGTGTTAGCAAATAATCTAGTAACAACAGATGTATGATAATTATGACTGAGCTGATGAAACTTCCAGGAAGAAATGACTACTTTTCCTGTAATGGTTATTTCCATCGTGATTCAATATTCAGTACCGAATTCAGTAGGAGTCTTGCTATTTACTTTAATAGAGGAAGGGTTGTGTCCTTAAGTAGATAAAATACGTTCCTAATTGCTGCTTGATGTGCTGGGATTTAGCAATGGCACAGGCTGTGTGGTGTGCAGGCAACCTCTGCCTTTGCCTGCAACAGAGGTCGTAAAGCCAGGTAGTGTGACGTGCGTCAGAAGAGGCTGCACACTTTGATAGCTAATAGGAGTTTTATGCTTGCCAGAGTATTTCTGCTGCAGCAGTCAAGATCGTGGCTTGGCCGTTCCTTATTATTCTCCATTAGCTTCTATGAACCTTCCCCATAAAAGCAAAGCTTTCTCAGCATCAGTTTCCACCAGTGCAGTAGCACAAAGGTGATCAGCAAGAGTCAAGGCTTCACCTTCCTCAGGCCACGACACAACATGAAGCTTTTCAAAGAACCAAAGCAGAAGACAGTGAAGCTTTATCACTGACAGCAAGAGAGCTCTGGCCTCTTCCTCAGCCTCTTTGCCCCATTTTTGAGCAGTGCATTACAGAGTACAGAACTCACTATCAGAGGTTTTATTTAAACATCGTGCTAGTAGTTTCATACTCACAGAAAGCCTTTATCTACCGTGGACCTCAAACCACAGGAGAACCCTCACTGAACAGTGAAGGCAAAGGGGCACCTCTGTGGGCAAGCTTAGAAGCCAATATTCAATTTGCCCGTCTTTCGCCATAATATAACTAGCATAAAAAACTGTCTTCTTTATAGCCTGAACACATTCCAGCATAACAATGATGTGTGTACACAGTGGTTGCTCTAGTTTGCTAGGAATTCTCACCAAATTCTCACCAATTTCAACCTCGAATGAGCTGGGCTTAAAATTCTTCCCTCTGGTTGAAAAGACCTAAAATACATTATATAAATTCTACCACGGACCTGCAGGAATGGAAGCCAAGGCTAAGGGACTGCAATATTTCTGTACTGCCTAACTCAAGGCAAGGTTCAGTACTAGGCTGATGCTGATACTTGTCCTTTGCAGGGATTTGTGGATCCCTCCATTGCATTTTGCTGAGAAGGCCAGAGGGAGCAAGGAGTGATGTGCATGGATAGAATGATCTTGTACTTACAATATTGCTTTCAGAAAAAAAAAATACAAAAAGTAACCAACAGAGCTTATGAACTGTATTTCTGAAATATATTACATACCTTGAAGTTTTATGGATCCCCGTTGTGCTTTCTTTTAAGATTAGTAGGAGCTTTTCAGGCAGGGACTATGAGAACTGTGGAGATAGATAGGGCATTTTTGGGGGTGGTGAATATAACTTTCCTTGTTAAAAGTGACCCCACTCGTAGGAAAACAATTTTTAAAAGAAGGTTAGGATTTATTTTAATTAAGATATATGAAATTATTTTTCTTTTATAGGTTTACATGAGATACAGGGAAGATGGGAGAAATATAGCTACTTTGCATTTAAATATCCGTGTTCTCCCCTGAAGGGATTTCAGAGCATTTTACAAGCCATCAGACATAGTATGCCTTAGGGACCACTTGTCTGAAATGCTGTCTCCTCTGGGGTGGAGTCAAGCAGGCATTTTCTTGCACGCAATAGCAATATTTAATGCAAGAGGACAGAAACTGAGAAACATTTTCTCCAGATAAAACTGAGTAAGGGAAGCTCTATTCCAGCATTTCTGACGCCCCTGTTTTGTTTATACAAGAGATTTAATGCCCTGCACTTACCTTGTATTCGAGTCCACAGGAACCATAGCACCGAAGTAGGAACCTGTTGCAGTGAAGTCCTTTCCCACGCCTTGGTGCAATGGGCCATCTCACTGCCTCTCCTGGAATGGGTCAAGGCAGTTCCCAGCACTGCAAGAAACCTTCTACATAATATTCATCTCTTCATCTCTCTGTGTCTCAACCTCCTATCCCAAAGGCACTTACCTTCTTTGTGTTGTGCCTATACAATTTGTCAACCTGGAGGGTAACTTCTACCATAATGAGGTACTTCTACCCTAGAGCCAAATACTCTCAAAAGATCTCTAGCATTTGAATGCTTTTGTAATGTTTCTAAAATGTTTCCTATTCTTATGGCCCAAAGGAGACCTTCTTTCTCTTCACCTTCATATGCACCTTAGCTCCCTTCAGTCTTCTTGATCTGGGTAGTCTCCAAAGAAGATGCTCTAACCTTTATTAACATTACATTAAAATTCCTTCTGGCTGCAGATAGATTGTGAATGACATGAAGCTACATAGGGACACCAGGGCATTGGCCTACTCTGAATTCAGCAAGATAACTCAATTCACATCTGCCTAAGACTAGGATGCTGTCCTGTCTGCAAAGTAATGGACTCCCTCCTCCCTGCAGTGGGTGGACGGATACGGAACTGCTTTCTCCCTCTATTAAGATCATTGTAAATAATTTTATTTTCAGTGAAAAAAATCTCACCTTTTCTCACTTCACCTAAAAACCCAGAACAGCATATACATTTTTTCAGGAAGGAAACCTAAGAAACATTTCATTTTAGAAAATTCTATAAAAAAATCATCAAAATGCCTTGTTTTGACAGTGTCAAAATACTTCATGTTTTCACTCTAAATGGAACATGCAACAATTACAACTGAAAAATGAATCAAACTTTCAAAATCAATGTAATAGGAATTTCAGTGGACCAAAATTATAAAACTGAAAAGAAATTTCAATTTAATTTCAATTTCATTGAAATGAAATGTTTTCTCAGAAAGATTTCAGTGTTTGTGAAATAGCAATCTTCAATAAGAAATGGTTTCATCAGAGTTTTTCCTCTTCATGGTTCCTGTTATTTAGAACTCCATGTAGCAGGTGCTTTCTAATAAATCCCAGAACGGATGAAGGAGTTTGAAGAGTTACCAAGAAGAGATTATTTTAAGAGTCTTTCAGATCATTTCCAAAACACTTTGAGAATTATCATAAACAGTGAGAAATTCAGATCTGCTTAGGTAGTGTAACCGGAACAAGAAAAAAAAAAGAAATTATTTTTGCTTCTGTGAAGTAGTACTTCCTTACTGCCTCTGCTTGAAAGTCCTACACACTATTGATTTACATCCCTAGAGGAATGTGTGCTGTCAAAAATGAGTCTCTGACAGAAATGAGCAGCAGCACTTGTTGAATTCTGCAGCCCTTTTATGTAGTCAAGAAAATAAAAGTAACACCACTGAGCAGCACAGCATAAAGCACTGAAGACAGACCTATCTGCCTATCTTATCACACCTCAGGACGGTTGGGTGTGTACAACCCAAAACTGTGTGCACGGTTTAATATGTTTAAGTTGCATCCCTACTGCTGGATGCTTAAATGCCTCAAAGATATAGCCCAAACAAACTGATGAAGAGTGAAAAGTATTTACACTGATCAGGTCTAGCCCCATTTAAACAGGTTCAAGGGTGGCTTTACCTAGGTAGTAATTGTGTTTCCCAAAAACATATATTTTTTTTTTCCTGTGGGACTTATTTTTTAGCACAGTTCAGTCCAAATGTGGACTGAATTGCGCTGGGGTCACTTGAATGAAGTTTTTATAACCTTGACCTAAGGGTGTGTGTTTCATGCCCTGGAGTGTCCCAGGAGTTTCCTTGCTTTTCCTTGCTTTTGCTGAAGGACTGTGGACGACGATGGCAAGTGGTTGCCAAGGGGAGCTCTCCCCAGGGCTGCATGTGAGTGTTGTCTTAGAGGTGCCAACTGGTTCACCCTAGAAGAAATCATCAAGTCAAACATTCACACAGTGCAGACAATAAAGGCACAGGATCCACCGACTGGAATGACCTCAGAAGCTATATTATTAGGTAGTTTATATGAGTCTAAGAGGAAATAAATTCAATGGTTAAGGTATTGGTGGATTACATGATTACCAGAATGGAAAGGAACAGTAACTATGGATTGCTGGCAAAGTTACCATGGGTTAATGGGTTTTCCAGTTTTCAAAATAAATTTTTTGCTATTTCAAACATAGACTCAGTTCTTATGAATGAGGAAATGATTCTTATTGAGAATTTCTCAAGGAGGTAAATTCTGATCCCAGAAAGTCAGAGTTATGTTTCTTAGGTTCAATGTTCTGCTGTTTTACCTAGCTCCTTGTGGCTATTGTCCATCCATGGCAAAAGGGTTCCTGCTCTTCCAACAAACAGAAAATTTTGCTGTGACATTTATAACTAAGGAAGGTGTTCATTTATATTTCAGTGTCTGAAAGTGATTGCTTCTCTGCATCTATGTACTTTCTATAATTCGGGGAGAGACATGTTCAAATCAGGTCTCTGGACTCATGCCTCTACCTATTGGCTCTAAATAGAAATTTAGAGCACTAATTTAGGCTGCATGTTAAAATTTTAGAAAGTTAAAACAGGTGAGATGAATCATGACCTGGCACAATAATGAATTCTCTTGAGAAAAGTAACATAAACTTCCATAAGTAGTTTTTTTATGTAAAGTGCTTAAGCAAATATGTATCCATGAGGATTTAAAGACAAATGAAACTCTGTTTTAAAGTCAACATTTCCCAATATATAAACTAGTCTGATAACATAGATTAACTAACTCCCTTGAATAAATTTAATACAGAAACTTCAAAGAGTAACATTATTAATAATTAACCCTAATGTATTAAGGATACTTTGGGGTCTTACAATATATGCTTGCTCTGGAGATAAGGCAAAATTATCTCTTTCCCTATGGTATCATCAAGGACACATCTGCATAGTAAGCAGCAAACTAGATCCTATTCAGAATTCAATGGGAGTTCAGGCATATTATTGAAGGACTGGACTAGAGTTTATTAACCTCTCAGAAAGCCTTTGCACATGGCTTATGCCCACTGGGTAAATTATGTGGTTTTGGAGTTTGCCTGTCAGCTCAAAACGCCATCAGGCAGCCCCTAACAGTCTGGACAGCTGTGGAGCCTGTGGCAGAAAGCAGCTCCGCTTGGGCATATGGGCGCAGTGGCACCCGCTTCTGAAAGGCGGCAGCAGCCGCACAGCCGTTCACCTGCAATCCGGTAACCCTCAAGGAGGGGCGAACTCACAAATTTTATTCCATGTTTTCAGAGAATGAAAAAAAAAAAAAACCATAGTATTCTATTCCACTCTCTGCTTGCTGCTTGCCTTAAATGACAAAGGTTTTTTTTTGGTTTGCTTAAACAAAAGCAAACAAAAACATATTGTGAGGGCATTTTGTTGCCTTTGTACAGCATCTAAGGCATTCTGGGATCTGATATAATGCAACCAATAAGTAATAACAATAATAATGATAATAATTTTTTTCTTCATAGACTGGTAATTCTAAGATATTAGTTCCTGTTTTCTTAAGTAATGACAGTGACTTTCTTAAATGATGAGAGAGACTGCATTTGTTAACAAATGTTACCCTTACTTTCACTGGCATTTTTTTATAGCAGATTGTATTTTAAAATGCAATTCAATAAGAAATAGTGAGTACAGTCTTGACATATTTTTAATGCTACTAACAAGGTTGATTTTTCTTGCCCCAGCTTGCTATATCCTGCTGACAGTTACCCCCAGTTAAATACAAAAATAACAATGCATTTGTTGTTTAATGTATTAATATGTTCTTAATCTGTTGAATGTGTTAATATGCTCTTAATTTAATGTATTAATATTTTCTTAATAAGATGTAGTGAAGTTCATTAGGGGCTGTGTTTTCCATTTTACCTATTCTTAAAACATTTAGATACAGTAATCTTTTATAACTGCCATAAACTTTACAAATGGCTTAATTTCACATAGGGCATCGTCTCATGTTTTAAGCATTTGTATACATACATGGATTTCAATCCAGTTCAGTTAGGCATGGAATAAAATCTCCATCTCAATTTGAGGTATCTCTGCATGTGTCTTACCCAATGTTACAGAATGTATTAGTGTGAGAGTTGCCTGAACTAAATATTATTTGTAACTTTCACTGCATTATCATTTCGCCTCAAACTAGAAACAGGACCTGGCCAAATTCAAGTACCATGATTTATTTACATGAGTGGCAAGGAATGTGACTCTTCAATTAAAACCATTCCGTACAGAGCTGCAGAATCTCATTTGCTTGGAATGCAAAGCCTTTTGCTTTTGAACTAAACTCCTCCAGATTTAGGGAATGTACTTAGTAGTCCATAATATTGCAGCTCTGTTTTTGTCCCATACTATGCTTTTATCCCCTGTGTTTCCTCCTGCATAGTTAGAAGACATACGTGAATTTTTGTTAAGGCATAAACCTATATAGTTTGATCTAAAATTCCTTAGTAAAATGCTAGTGTGTACTTCCAAGCAAATAGGACTTGAATCTCACTTAAAATTTTGGCATCATGAAATTAATCTTAATTTCCACTCATATCTGTGAGTACTCCCTCTTAGATATCTGCTCTCAAGGGTGCAAAGTCAGGCAAAGATCCCAAATGCATTTTCTCATGAACCTTTAATCACTCACTAAATTTCTTTAGAAAAAACAAGTCCTTGATTTGAAGAAAATACCTAGCTTTTCCTTTATTTTCTATTTTCTAATTGACTGCAATCACACCTTTGTCACTGGAGTAAGTGATAGCTCTTTTCTTTCTGTAGTTAAACTGATGATCAATGGCTCACTGGCTCATCCATTTTAGGACATATTTGCATATACAATACATGCATGGGAGACAAAATCATTCCTTTTTTTTTCATTCCTTTTTTCCTTTGGCAGCTGAAATGGGAACTATCCATATTCCCAAATGGGAAGGGATAAATGAGAGAAGGAAATGCTGGCTAAATGAGAGAAGGAAATGAAAATAAGCCACAAAACTGTCTGTTGGCACAGGAAAGCATTCTGAATGTATACCTTAAAATATCAGAGTTTACACAAGCGCACAGATTGTGAGAAAATTTAGGATCAGCTGTGAAAGACCATCTAAGCACATCCTGATATTGAAATATTATCAGATGCTGAGAGTGTATAGGTTTGAATAACATCCATCCCTAACATTCTGCAAGGGTTATATGTAGGTTGGATGGCTTACATGGAGATGCAGCTGCATAACATATGTATGGATTATGGATAGCACAATCCATAGTGAATGCTCAGATATTTTGATATAGATCTGGGAATTCAAAAGATTTAGGGATTACTATAAAAAGTAGAAGGGATATTTGTAAAGCCCAGGCTGCTTCTGTGTCAGGAGGTTGAACAATCTTGGCACAAAATTTCGGAAGGGTAACGATAGAAGTCATTTTTGCGCAAGGATCTTCTTGCCCTGGGCTAAAACAGGGAGGTGGTTCCTGCAGAGATGGGTCCTGCAGAGGTGGGCCAGGAGTAGTAGAGGCAGTAGGGCCATACAGCAGAATAAACATCCCTTTCATTTGATCCTGAGGGCACATTACCTGCAGACTCTGCAATGGTAGCAGAGCACCACTGTCTTAATCGTACCTTTGAGGAAATTCAGCACTGGATTGGAACTAGTTGACTTGAGCTCAGATCTGAATGGAAATGTTAATGGAAATGTTATAAGGGAGTTGTTCTTTTTTTTTTTTTTTTTTTTTTTTTTGTGTGTGTGTGTGTTTGAAGATTTTTGATATATTATTCCATAGGAATACCAGTTCATATAAGGAAACTAGAACGATACTTTTCTTCTCCATGCTACCTTCCCCAGGAAGCAACATGGTGTTAGAAGGTAGCTTTTCTTTTATGAAAGAATTGGAGTTTGAGCTCCTGAATGAAGATAGAGAGGTCTTTGCCTTGAGTAATATTACTCTCAGCAGAGAGTACTACACTTTCAGAGTGTGCTATGGTGTTCATTAGCCATCTGACAGGTAGTGAGGTTCAGGAAGCAAATATGAAAAAAAAGTTAGGGAAAAGAATTGCTGTTCTATTACTTATAATTGAGAAAAGCCAGTCTGCTGCACATAGCTCTGTGAATGGCCTAACATTACAGTTAAAAAACATTTTTAATAAACTAGAGCACAGCTTCAGTCTTCTCTACCGTTATCAGGACCACAACAGGTGGAGCAGATGGATGAGTGTCAGGGGCTGCAGAAGCAGCCAGGACACTCACGAGTCCCTCAGGCAAGAGATTATTCTCTAAAAGTAGCTCACCTCTTGTGATCTCTTTCAAACTTAGTTGAACTTTAAGTGATAAGTGATAAGTGTTCTAAGCTCTCTGACAAATATCAACAGGCTTGCAACAACTACTGCTCTGCTTCAGTATGCAGCCTTATCAGTCCTACTGCTTCAGTGACAGACAATCCAGGCAAATGATTTATTTGCTTGTTGAAATTTCTCACTCCAGATTTTAGCAATCCATTAAAAAAAGCGCATTCCTCATAATTTGGAATGCATTGAAGTTTGCCATCTGCTTCTCTCTAGATATCTGTAGGGTTTGGCTGACATCTGGAGCCCATAACTTTTGGCACTGACAGCCACAGCCTTGCTCCTTTGTGTGCCCTTTCCCTGAAATCTGCATTGATTTCTGCAGGTTTGCAGAAAAAATCCAAGTCTTCTTAAAGTTGTTTTTTTAATCTCTTGAGTATCATTAGTGAATAAAACTTCTAAAGTGTGAAAACAGAATATTAAGAAGAGTCTGAATCTTTTCTTCTCACCACAGAAAGGAGCAGGGATACTGGCAAATGAATTCTCCACTCCAGAAATGTGGTAGTTGAGACAAAATACGTTGAAGTGGGTGAGGAAGATATATACTGGGTTATAACTGTGTGTTGCACGCAGCCCAGCTGGCACACATTGCACTCGATGTACTAGCTGGCTCTAGACCAGCATTGATCAGAGAAAACATTTAAGATGCCTATTAAACTTTTGGCGAAGGCAATAGGAGCTGTTATCATTTCACTCCCGCTCCATGGGATCCCTTTGCAATCTCAGACCGTTTCCTTGCAAAAAAAAAAAAAAAAAATCCACATGACAAAACTGTGGGTGCAATAGCACCCAGAGGAAATGTCTGGATGGAGTCCAAGGACAGAGTGGTGTATATGATAAGTGTACCCCCTCTTCCAGCTCCCTCCTTCCACGTGGATAAGGATCTGCTGGATGTTCACAGCCCACACTACCCATCCTGGGATTCCTGCCAAGTGCCCCTATGCACAGCCCTATGCCATGCTCTGCATGCTGGCAGCCCCTCACTGCCCAAGGGATGGGGCAGGTGATTTGGCCTGGCTTGGTGTGTTCCCAAGAGCAGCGGCTTCCTTGCATAGTCCAGTGAGACAGATACAGAACAGCTCTGGAAGGCTTTTCCCTAATAATGCTGCTTTCCATGCAGATATGAGGCAGAATGATGCTACAGTGTGTGTAAGGGGGAAGGGGGACATATGCTCCGTGAATTATATTGTTGTCAATCAAAGGCAAATCACGCAATAAATTCAGCAGTGACACAAATGACAAATCATTTTAAAGGAAAGGAGAACCAGGGCTTTACTACCTACTCAGTACTTTTCCAGGAGACAGACAAAAGACTTCACATACTTATGCTGTCAGGCTTGCACCGTTTATGAGCACTGACTTAACTAAGAAATTTTAAGACACTAGAGTATGCTGATAAATATAGCAGCTATTTTATCTGTAGCAGAGGAGCACTGCATATTTCATGTAGTCTGTTTAATGATGTTTTATCTATATTCACTGCCTACTCCAGGCAACAACATATCTTTTGTCTCTCTCCCTTTCCCTTCCTTTCTCTCACCCCAAAGGGCTAAAATGTTTATTGAGGCAAAATGCAGTACAAAGAGAAGTCCTGGATTGTCACATGAACTCTCTTCATTTTAAACAACTCTTTATCCTAGCTTGTTAACATTTGTTTGAGCTCCTATATTTCTGAAAGAAAAAATATATCAGATATGTTACCAGTTGGATATTAAATGCTGTTGTACCAAAATGATCCTTGATAAAATGTTTCCCGTTTAGATCCATTAAAACACGACATAAATAATTTCAGATCTACGCAATAGAAAGGTGTTAGTCATCATCTAGCAAGCTGCAATAATCAGTGTAATAATATAACAGTAATGACAAGTGCATCATTTTACGTTTCTTTTACTTATAAGATAATATTCATTTTTTCTAATGTCTTTCAACCATGCAGTATTACTTAGTTGATCCAGTTACATTTCATTATATCACCTATGCCAGTTTATGATTAGGAACTAACAACCTGAATGTGAAATAGTTGTTTTTCTGCTCTAAAATACCCAAATCTTCTAGGTAGTCAGTCTGAAGTTATGAACAAAAATAACATTTCACACAATGGTGCACAAGTCCCTTTTAAAAACTCTTCTTTGGACCCATTCAATAAGAAAATACAATTAAAGTGGCAGAACTGTGTTTTATACAACTATGAAAATCTTTCTTTTAGAAGTACCTTGTGAAAATGGAGGTCTCTCCTCTGAAACTTATTCTGACAGTAGTTAATACCAAAAAAGGATGTTCCTTATCCAATAATCTTAGTCAATTTCCTAGTCAAATTGCCCAGTTCAGAGAGGATGCTATTGCAGCAGTGTGGTCCTATACCCACAGCAAGCTCTGAAAGAAAGTCAAGGAGGTGTCTGAAGTGTCCCAGTATCACTCATATGGGGAGATCACAGTTTGTTTAGGGCAAAACATGAATTTTGGATTTTTTTTCCCCATGAATTAATTTTCATTAAATGAATTGCAGCAAAAGTATGTGAAAAGTATATTATTAATATACAACTCTGAGATAGTGCAGATGATTAGGCAAAGAAAGCATTGTTGTCTTGTAGTGCATATAGCTGTATTCAAAGCAAAATGTCTCTCTATTAGGAAATTTAGTTTCTTTAAGACAAATGATCTGATGAGGCTGCACCTTGAATATTGTTTTCAGTTTTGGAACCCTCACACCCTCTTGCACCCACGTACAAGAAAGACGTTGAGGTGCTGGAGCGTGTCCAAAGAAGGGCAACAAAGTTGGTGAAGGGGCTGGAGCAGAAACCTTACAAGGAGTGGTTGAGGGAGACGGGGTTATTTAGTCTGGAGAAGAGGAGGATCAGGGAAGACATCACTCTCTACAACTACCTGAAAGGGGGTTTTAGTGAGGTGGGGGGTCTCCAAAATAACTACCAGTAGGACAAGAGGAAATGGTCTCAAGTTGCTCCAGGAGAGGTTCAGATTAGACATTAGGGAGAATTTCCTAATTCTTAGGATTAGGAAGAAAAGAGTATCAAACATTGGAACAGGCTGCCCAGGGAAGTGGTGGAGTCACCGTCCCTGTTAGTGTTCAAGAAACATGCAGATGAAGC
Organism: Tinamus guttatus; assembly: GCF_059628265.1. Taxonomy (NCBI): domain Eukaryota; kingdom Metazoa; phylum Chordata; class Aves; order Tinamiformes; family Tinamidae; genus Tinamus; species Tinamus guttatus. The sequence goes on along the minus strand of NW_028288727.1, from coordinate 74,932 downwards.
ACTTATGGACACAGTTTAGTAGGCATTGTGGTGATAGGCTTACAATTGGACTTGATGATCTTAAAGGTCTGTTTCAGCCATAAGGATTCGATGATTCCATGAGTCTATGATCTATGTAAGGAAAAATACAGTTGCACCATCACTGAAAGATTTATACAGGCATATATCTTCCACATCATGAAGTGAAATAAGTTATGTCACTGTAAGAGCCAACATGTTTATTAGCAAAGCTACAGCAGTAGAAAGAACATATAAGCATTAATATATCATAAACATATTGACAAAGCTACATAGCTGTGTGGCTATGTAGTTGGCCATGTAAGCCAGACCTGAAGTGCTGCTAATATCGGATGATCTTCAACAGTTTCCATAACTGTTGCAGATTAAATATACATATATAGAAAGAGAAGCTGTCTTTCTAGAAAAAAAAATCAGTGAGATTTTTCTTGCATAGTGTTTTAGGGTACCTTTTTAGAATACCATGTCTTAGTCACTGCTTTCCACTATGTCACACCTGCTTATGCCATTTATGACATGTTACACCACACAACCATAATGCAAAGTGACTTATCTAGTGTAACACAAAGTGAGGCATTAACAAATGCATAAATAGCTTTAGGAGAGAATTGGATTTAGCAAGCAAATTTTTATTGCATCAGACAGTTCAGGTTTTGATAGACTTTTAGCCAATTTGCCACAGAAGTCTATATGTTTGCATTATTCAGTGTAATTTAAAATGAATTACAAGATGAAAAATGTAGAGAGACATTCTAGTACAAATGGGTGCCAGAATATGCTAAAAAAAATGGAAGCTTTACTTACAGACATTACGCATCTAACTATCACTGAAGAGATCATGACCCAATCCTGAAAATACTTAAACCTATGAATAATTTAATACATCACAGAATCACAGAGTGATTAAGGTTGGAAGGGAACCTTTGGAGATCATCTAGTCCAACCCCCTGTGCAAGCAGAGTCATCTACAGCATGTTGCACAGGATCACATCCAGGTGGGTTTGGGATGTCTCCAAGGAAGGAGACTCCACAACATCTTTGGGCAACCTGTGCCAGTGCTCTGCAACCTCACAGTCAAGAAGATTTTCCTGGTGTTCAGGAGGAACTTCCTGTGCATCAGCTTGTGGACAATGCCACTTTTCCTCTCACTGGCCACAAGTGAAAACAGTCTGAAATAGTCTGAATAGTCTGAAAATAGTCCCTTCTCTTGACACCCTTTTTAAAGACACTTGTAAATTACTATTTGAATATTTTTATAGAATAATTTATCAATAGTTTCTCAGATTTTAAAGCAACTGGTATGTGCATTTATGCCTGTGTAAACAATGCACAAATAGTTTCAGACTTTTCATGACCTAATGTTTTTTACTTTATGAAGTCTGCCTAATAATTAGGATAATAAAATAAAGTTTAAAAATATGAAAAATATCTGAAAAAAGGCTGAATTATGTAAGAACAACCACAACAAAAAAGGTGCCTGACTATATCATTAGGCTTGACTAGACAAATACTCATAGTTATATACACAGTTCAGTTGTATTTTTTGTTTATAAAATAGATAATTATTAGAAAATTAAAAACAGCCTATCTCCATTTCTAGAATAAATCATTGTAAGCAATTTTCCACTATATATTTCCCTTCTTTTCAAAAGACATACACTGTTGACAAAAAGAATTAAAAGAGTGAAATTTCTCATGAAAAATACTTTAGAAAAATAATCATATTTCATTGGGCTGTTCTTCTGATGAAGAATTTCCACTACAGTAAGGTAGGTGTATATAGAGAGATGCTATCTCTTAGGAGCTTCATGATATAATTGGAATATATAAAAACCATGCATAAAGATACAAGATTAGTATAAGCAGACTTCATGTTGGGCTTTGTGATTTAAGACTTCTTTATTGGCCTATGCTCGTACTTCTTTTATGTAGTTTTGGATGAAAAATATATAATACTTTTAAAGCTCTTCTTTGATTACTCTGATATGCTTTACAGGAAAGCATAAATTCCATCAGTAAATGTAAGGGAAGCCAGAATGTCCTATTCATATCTGAAGTGATTTTGAAATATTTAAAATTTATGTAACATGGTATCAATGTTTCCATCCAGCGAAATTATGCATATATTTCTGCAATGCACCATTCAGAAGTGACTCACAACACTGGCTTGAAATTTTTGAGACACGTTATGCATCAAGGCAAAATAGAGGAACTTTTCTGCAGTCATCACCAGCACTCAGTCTTTGCAAAAGGACTGTGTACATGTAAATACCAGCTGTCTTCAGACATAGATTAATAGTAGCAGAACATGAAAAAAAAATCTTTCAATATCTCTTATCTAGAAATATTTTAGGTATAGCAGTATGATTGTGCTTTAGTAAACCAAAATTAACTACTAAAAAAAAACCTCTCAGAAGCCATGGATTACCTTTACTACCTCAGAGTACCTTGTCTGACTGACATCAACACTAAGGTCAGCTATAAAAAAATATTCTTTACTCTTACATAGTCAAATCTCCATTTTATCACATAGCTTAAAATCCATGATAATTTAATTTTAGTATTTTTAATGTGGATTCCTTGCTTTTTGTTCATACAATTAGCTGGCTGTACCAAAATACATGATACAATTAATTGAAGTGTAAGTCAAATGTAAATCACATTTAAATAAGACAAAAATCTCACAGAGAATTGGATTCAGATCAGTTAAAATAGTTCAACATTTTAAAAATGTTTCAGTTTTGACCATTTACTCTTTTTTTTCTAGCTTATGCAGCATTTCAGAAAACAATAGAGCCTTTGGGTACTTTTGAAAGAGTATTTTTGAAGTCTTTCAAATATTTTTGAAATTTAATGACAGCAAATTTGGGAAGGAATATATATCATAGATTGCACTTTATTTATATTTATAAAAGTTTTGGTTTTGCCAAATAATCATCAGCTAAAAAACAAACAAGCAACAACAACAAAAAACAGCAAAGAAAACAAAACCCTTTAAAACATTTTGAGCAATCCTCTTGATCCATTCTTTCCGGGCAAGGATTTTTTTTATTACTCAGATACTTTCTACATTATTCTGCACTGCAGAATCTTTCTAACTAAAGCTATTCAAAACCCACTTGGATGCAGTCCTGTGCCACGTGCTCTAGGTGACCCTGCGTGTGCAGGGGGGGGTTGGACTAGATGACCTCTAGAGGTCCCTTCCAGCCTTGAGCATTCTATGATTCTATGATTCTATTGTTTAATGCATTGAAGGAACAATAGTTCTTAGTAAGTTCCTTAAATATAATGTTTGTCACTCAGGCTGCCAAAGCATTGTCATAGAAAAAAATGTTGTTGGACTTTTTAGATATTTTTGGGAGTGTATATGCTCTGAAAAAAAAAGTTTTCTACAGTGCAACTGTAAACATTGCAATAAAAGTCATCCAGTAGCATGAATTATGGGATCTCATAATACCTCTAATTCATGAGGGGCCTTCCACATCCTGATTTTGCCAAATGCGAACCATTTATACTTATTAAATCAGAATTTGAAGAAAGGAAAAAAGAAAAATCAGTGAATGTACAGAATCCCTGAAGTAAGTCTAAAATAAGCAACATATGAATCCCAATTACAAATACCAATTTGGAGTGATCCCTCTTTATTTCAAGAATTGACTGGAGGAACACGACTAGGAAAGAAGTTGCCCGATAATACATTTTTTGTCAAAGTGATAAAGCACTTCCAGGGAGTCATTCATATTTAGAGTGGACTTTGAGGAACCCAGATGATATTATTACAACCATAACTATGGAGACAATTCAAGTCAGCTAGAACAAAGCCCTCTTCCTATGATAAGATTCGGTGTTGAGGTTCACTGGCAGAACTATGGCAGCAATAAAGTCACTTTTCTTCTTCCAGCTCTAAGATGGGACTGCAGTAGCTAGAAAGAACAAAATGTGAGAGGTTGATTTATTTAAAATCATCAGAAATATGGCAGGGGGATGGGGGACAGGGAGGAAATGTAGCAGAATTCACACAGGAATGCTAATCTATTGTTTTGCTCTGCCTGGAACATTTTTTTTCGTTCATTCTAAAGAAAGGAGTAATTAAGTGTCCTCATGTTTTGTGCTAATGGAGACAGGGGACTGATTAAATTACAGCTGCGTGGTTCTGTAAGAGTCAGAAGCACAAAGCCAGCAGGAGAATTATAAAACCACCAGGCAACAAAGCTGAAAAGCCAAGTGACTACTACCAAGGCAGCTCTGCATGGAGAGGGTGAAGAGAGAATCCTTGGCACGGCCCAGCAAGGGCTGGGAAACCCAGAGAAGAAATTGACGTTTGTTGTCACTCCTGCTAAGTTGGCAGAAATAGGGTTTTGTCTGGAGTTTTTGTAAATAAAGAGGGTTTATTCTGAAGCAGCTACTTCTAATCAACGCTTTTTTTTTTATCCTCACAGAAATTATCCTTGAAACACTGAGTTCTGGTTAAACTGCAAAGCCAAAGGAGGTGAAAGTATCTTCTTATACATATGCATATAATTACACATTCATTTACTTTACATTTTATCAAAAGTGCTACTTTTTAACCAAAGTCTATTTTAATCTGCAATTTAAGAAATACAGTGAAAATGGGATTACCAAATCATTTCCTCTATGAAAGTAAAACTCATTTACTGTTGCTTTTTAAAGCAACAGTGAGGTCCATGGCACTTTATTACAAACTTCAGATTTCTTTAACATATTCAAAGGGGAATTGGAGACACTTTCATAGTTATGTATGCTATTAAATCCTACATTACAACCAGCTATGCAGGTACCAACAGTATAGAGTTTTGCTGTGCTTAGTTTTGAAGAGAACGGCAATAAGAAATAATTTGCTGTTTAGGTACACACTTCATATTTCTGAAGCAAACTTGTTCACCATTGTTTATTTATAACTGTTAAGAATGAAAATTACAGTGCTGTGTTATTCTCCTTTTCTTATTTCCACAATGACACTATTTTAATTAGTGTTTCTTCAAAATAGTCTGAAGTAAACAGATTCACAAGCAGATGTGCATATGTGTAGCAACATCTGGTTAGTTATTCTCCTTCTTTGATCTGACTCAGGTAACAAGAGCAAAATGAATGAATTTTTAAGCAGTCAGGCACAATTTCACTGCCAAAAGCATCATATGGTGCAATAAGGTGCGTACTGAAAAAAATATATATATATTTGAGCTCCACATACAGCTTTCAGCAGACATACAAATTTGATATAAAGCTCTGCTCTGTGTTTTAAGTTGGAGGCATGTGATATTTCTGATTTTGAAATGTACTGGAAGAGTATAAGACTCAATTTATCACCTATTTTAACATATTCGCTAGAAAGGGAAGAACTGCTTTCAGTAGTGACCAAAAACTTTGGACTCCCATATCTTTGTTTGCTAAGAGGCCAAAAAGCTACAGCTGGTCACAAAGTGAGCTGTGTATTCCCCATGAAATCTGTGGCTATTCTAGGAAAACACAAACTCAGCCTTCTCAAAATCTCTTAAAAGAGCCATTTAAATTGGCCATGCACGGTGGTGCTTCATAACACATGCAGCACGGGCTCAAACATGGCAGTTTGTCTCCAGTGTTTTTCTCCAGCTTCAAGGACATTTCCAAGCAAAGACATGATTTTGGATGCTGTCTCATGCTGCCAAGTGAGAAGGCTCCAGCTGGACAACTCCTCCGCACACCATCACAGAAAAACGATTCTCTGACTTGGGTCCACATCTGTGGTGGCTTTTATGTGATATGGTTGCCATTAAAAACCTAGCAGTTCAGTTTAGGTAAGGCTGGAAAGCATAAAGCTCAATATCCATTCGCTGGTGAGGCCGACCAAGAGCAGTCCTGGCAGAAGAAACATTCTGGAGGTGCTGTTGCACTTTGCTGAAAAAAAAAAAAAAAAAAGATTTCCAACTAAATGAGAATGCTTTACACAGGCATTTCTCATTCATGATAACAGTGGGAGAGAAATCAATAGCACATTCACAGCTGATCCCCAGCAGCTCTCATTCTTCCTGTTCTATATTAAAAAAACGTGCTGAGGAGTTCCTTAGTCCGCATGACTTTATTATCTAACACTAGTTCCAATTACACCAGGTTGAAAAGGTGAGCAGAGCCCTATATCCCAAGCCATATGGAAGCCTGTGTTCCAGTTAATTTCAGACAAAGTCAGGGATTATAAACACCTAATTTTGCTGCATTTTTGGAGCTCCATCTACATGGAGGAAGTTCTATACCATCACCTTAGTGATAGGATTTTTTGGCTAAGCTGTTATTCAACTAATGTGAACCTAAGGTAAATCTTAGGCTCTGCCCGAATGTTAACCTTGCCACTAGTATATATAAGCACCACAAATTTTTGTTTCTATACTCAGAAGTGACTTTATGATAGCTAACATATTTTATTGGAAATAATAGGCCTTTGTCTACCTGCTCATTCCCCAGTTCTTTTTGTTTTCCTGGTGATAATATCTGCCCCTTAGAGCCCATCTCCCTCTTTAAGTAACCTAGAGCACATTAGCATACTGTGAAGGGGAACTTCTTCTGAGTGCCACTCCAAGATAAAACCTTTCCATTCTTTGCACAGAAATTGAATTCTGCTAACAGTGGGAGCTGATCATTTCTACAGAAGCCCAGAACTCTAATTATCAGAGGGAGTTCTGTGGGTTTATTTTTTCCTCTTTTGAAAAAGCTGGTGTAGGTCACTTTGCTCACTTCAGACAATGATTAGTAGTTTTCTCTGCTTTCAAAGCAAAGATAACAGATATAAATCCATGGAGGGACTGCACTATAACTTCTCCTTTATATAATACGATCTCAGAATGCAATGTTTTGCTATTATCTTCTTTAAGCACTCAAGCACCTAGAAATCCCAAATCAACATGAATACCCATTTCCATACAGTGTTTTACAGATCCTCTGGTAAGAGATTCCAAACGCTTGAAGTTAAAGTCATAATGGTTGAGGGGCAACCATATTTCTCCAAAAGGAGATCTAAGTTACAGATCAGTTAAAGGACTTCCTAGCATCACCCTCAAGAACTGTGATAGGTAAGAAACTTTAACTTGACAATTTCTAGCTAATTATCAGTTATGTAAGAAACAACGTTTGCTTCCCACCAGTGGAAAAATGTGCAGTTCATGAGTACAGAGGTATACAGTCCAACTTTTCTTGCCTTTGCCTGGAAGAATGCACAAAGTCAGAAGCAGAGTAAGAAGCTGAAAAATCTCAAGAAAACTCAAAGAATTATGATCCTAGAGGCAAAGGATGGCAACAGGGGATTGATGGGGTGGATCTGCAGACCTACACAGTGCCAGGCACAAAGGCAAAGCACAATGCACCCTGCAGGAGTGAATGTTCTTGGGGGTCCCAATACAAGGCAGCAGTGTTCTGTATGATCAGATGGAAAAAAAGAAGCTGTATTTTTACAACTGTGGAACAGGGAATGATTTTCTCTCAGTGTGAGGGCAGAGCTGGAATCACAAAGGCAAGGGGGAGACATTGCACTTAGCAATGAAAGGAGTTTCTTTGCCCAAAATCGTTTTCAATAAAAAAGAAAAAAGTCTGTTTTTAAGCCCATTATAAGAATTTTTAACAGAAATTGCTAAGAAGAAAAGTCAATTAAAGAGAATTTTCCTTGAAATAGTTGGATCTGACACTTCTGCTCAAGCAAATGAGGGTTAAAAATTGGTCTAAGGTGAATCAAATCCACATAGTCAGTTCATGGCACCAGCTCTGCAGGGTGCAGCCTCCTCCGCCCAGCGCTCAGGAGAAGGCCTGGCCCTCACAGGTCCTCTCTGCATTCCTGCTGCCGCTCCGAGGGTCCCTCTGCAGCAGGAGGCCGAATCCGCGCCCGCCCGGAGCGGGGCTGCCACGGCATCTCTATTCACTCCAGCTGAATTCATCAGGATCACAGACCTCCAGGGTGGTGATATCTAAAACGTAGGAATCATTTCACCGAGGAAGAAGAATACATATATTAAAAAAAAAAAAAGAAAGAAAAAGAAAAAGGACGCGGGGTGGATTAGACCAGAGAGGTCACTTGAGATTTCTAAAACAGATTAGTGATGCCGTCTCAGTCAGCTTATATAGCGAGCAATCTGCCTGCGACCAGATGCGCGGAGCCCGAGAATGCCACTTTTTTTTTTTTTTTTTCCTCCGAAGTGCTGTTACTCTTCAGAAAAGGATGTGTTTTCTCCCATGCTTCTGTGCCTTAGCAGTGCCACGCTCCCAGAAGCAGAGTGCCAGGCATGTATTATACATGAGTAAAGTAGTAAAGTGTGCTGACATGCAGGGAGATATGTGCAAGCACACAGCCCTCACAGACCCAAAATGGCAGTGAAACCCATAGCTAGAGGTAAGAGCTATGGGGATAATACTGTTGTCCAGGAGGAATAGATGGTATTGAGCATCTGAACAGATAATTTACTCAGGCATAACCGTGACTATTTCACAGGCTACAGCAGATTTATTGTGGTTGTGTTTTGGTTGTTTTTGAAACACTTTTGCATCCTCCCATAGCCTCACAGGCAGTGTTGTGCACTAGGCAAATATGGTTTTGTGGCAGTGCCTGTGTCAACTCCACCTGTGAGCTACACAGCCTGCTTCAAAGCTGCCTCTTATGGCTTTTCCCAGAGGATAGTTTGTGTTCTTATAGTAGCCCTCAACAGTTTGGAGTGCAAAACAAACACTCATTATTCAGCCAACTTCAATCCTGAAGCTTAAAAACTTTTAATTTGCTTTATTTTACTTGGCAAATGCTACCTATCTGACTCTATTAAGTATCCTTGCTGTTGCAAGGATAGCTGTAATTGCTGCTGTCAAATGTATTACTTTCTCCTTTAGCACACAGTCTATCTGTGGACTTGCTTGCTCAGGATGCTCCAAGTAAGCTGATGGAAACATTCATTAAGGCTGCATACAGCCCAACTCTTGGCCAAGACAGCAAGATCAAGAAACTAATTCTGCTCTATCCCCCTATTTATCTCCCTTACTGGACATGACTGAATTGCAGATCCTGCTTCAGTTGACTGTTGATATGTTCAAAATGCAAAGCTCAAGAGGAAACCTTATTTTTGTAGTCCAATAGATAGGGAACTTGCTATTCGAGTGAGAGAAATGGATTCTGCCTACACAAAAAATACATGAAGTTGCTCTCTCGAGCTCTGGAGGCACATGGTAGCCAAGGAAGGCATGGATACAAGACCTAAAACTCCCTGTAATTAATGTGTGCAGCAGTTCTACTGGTGCTATATTACATTGCTGCAGTGTCTTTTTATTTGTGTAATAAACTTGTTAAACTTTTTATGTATTTAAAAAACAGTTAGACAAAGGTAATGAAGAAATCCATTGAGGGCTATTAAATTACACAGACACCTGGAAGTCCCTGAGGTGTAAATCGGGAAAGGCTGGGAGTTATTTGCCCTTTTATTCTCCTACTTATTACTGTTCTTTAGTACCAGAGAAAGGATCCCAGGCTACATATGCCTTTGGTCGGGCCTAATACTGCCATTCTTATGTTATTCTGACTCATCCTTTTTACTCATTTATATAGCAGTAGTTTCAGAAATGTTCTTCTAGTCTTTCTAGTGGAGCCCAGAGACAGGAGAAGAGGCAAAGGGCACAAACTGGACCACAGAAATTCCATCTGAACTCATCAAAATACTTTTTTTTTACTGCAAAGGTAACCAAACACTTGAAAAGGTTGTGGAGTTTCCATCCTTGGAAATATTCAAAACCCACCTAGGCATTGTCCTGAACAACCTGCTCTAGCTGACCGTGGTTAAGCAGGGAGGTTAGACAAGATGATCTCCAGCAGTCCCTTCCAAACCCAGCTACACAGCGATTCTTTGATTCTGTAATTCTGTGATTGTGTAACACCTATTCTTTCCAAGCCTGGTATGATAGTATTCAATACAGAAAGAAAACAGCATCATAAATTTTTGCTGCGTACTTCTGCATTCATATGCAGCAGTTTCATGCCACTGCAGCATTTCAGTTTTCATTGGCATTGTGGTCTGACAAACATAGCTGTAACTGCTGTTTTGGGTTGATTTATTGTGATGAGCCATACTTAGATTTTGCGTGACCATGAGGAAAAGCTTGCTGAAATGAAGAGGAGGAGACAGGGGATGTACCAGTGGCAAGGCAACCAGCAGCTAGGGATCTTCCCCCAGCTTTGGGGTCTCACTGCATGCTTGGACCTTAGCCCAATATTATCAGTCCTTTCAACAAGTGTGGATCAGATCTATGTCAAATATAAAACCCATGTGAAACTAATCAGATTCAAAGGAATTTCACTGACTAGGGTGGGAGGATTAGTTAGAGCATGAAATTCATGCAAAATTTAGCAAAATGAACCTATAAGCAGAAAATGAGAGAAATAATTGCATGAACTCCTTTGAGCATGTGCATCAGATTTCTCAGCTTTGGGTCTTGTGTCCATCCCTAACTAAGGATTTGCATTGCTTAAAACATTCTGATCTACAGAGCAGCCATCTTTCCTTTCAGAGCCTAGGAAATTTTGAGGTTAACCCCACTATATCGATTTCTGTTTGATTTACCTATCCAAGATACATTACATTCTTTAATAAAACCACAGTCTTTCATATATTTGATTAGAAGCTGAGCATTACAGCCTACCTACCAAGTCTTTTATATGTATACATAATAAATATATAACTAGTATTTCTTTATTTCTCTCTCTGAGAGATTTCAGTGTATCCTATTTTTTCCCGATAAAAATCCTAAATCATTACACTGACATGTTGTGATACCATCACGTGTATGAACGTCACATATCTCCATTTATGAACTTCAAATAAATACAAGATTCAGTAAAGTTACGTGAATAAAAGTATGTGAAAAGCAGAAGCATCTCATGATAAGTAGAGCTTTAAACTTTCCATATGCCATATTTCCCTGACCCTCTTGATCTTTTATTCACTGATTGCTACTCAGGAGGAAAATAAGGTGACTCTAAAATGGAAAATCCTGACAGCTTTCCAAATCAGAACTTCGTTTAAAAAGTTCTTGTTCAGAGAAAGTCTATACATAAATGTTTTAATCTTAATGAGCATTATCAGTGAAAATTAAGCCAGTAAGAAAATAGTCTGTAAGATATGAACAAAAAGGATAGAATCTTCTGAAAAATAATTTCTGGTTTCATTTTTATTAAGGAGCATAAATGTAATTGTTGCAAATATTAAATAGTCCAGAGATGGAATATTTCCAACAAAAATGGATAGAATATTATAGAAGATATCAAAGCAAATTGCTTTTGTGATATGTCTGTCAGGAGGATCGATATCACAGAAATGCTCTCTCATGATGGGACAATTAGTAGCAAGATTGTTGTGAAATAATTTATTACCTTTTGTTGTCTAAGAACTTTAAAGTTGCAGAGCAGCTTGCATTATCATCATCCCTTTAGCCACATTTATTCCACAGAATATCAGATGCTTTGAAATTCTAATTTTTGAAATTGTTTCCATTCAAATTATTCTAGTTCTTCCTTAAGATAGAAGTTTCCTGTTATGTTTGTAGAGGACAAACGTAAATTTCTCCAGTAAACAACAGATGATTTAAAACATGATTCTATCATTATACATAGAAATAAATATGAATGTGTATGTGTATATTTTTATATATATATTTGCTAGTGATATTTTGAATATTTCCTAACTGTAAGTAAGCAAGCAAGACTTTAAATGTCATTTGGGTTTATCAGATTCTGGAAACACAGGATAGTCTCTGAGGAAGCAAATGCCCAGACAAGTTGCTATTCTTTTCCACAACAATATTCAGTGGTCAAGACATAAACATAACACAATCTGAATGAGATTGCACCATAGCAGAAATACATGGAATGCACCCTTTTCCAGTATAGTTAAATGAATTAAATTGTGCATGAAAGTATTCCTAAAACACTAATCTAGAACTTGAAAACCCATGAGAAAATTGGGAATAAAACTTTCTGAACAGATGTGCACAAATCCTTTACCCATATCTACACAAAACAAGCCCACAGTATTACCTGCAAAATTCCTCTGTGACTTTATGTGCAATTTATTTAAGCTTGTTGTTATTAATGATCTGTCAGACATGTGTCTTCCCTCAGCAAGCAATGGAGGCTGGCCCTCCTCACTAGGTATTAGAAATTCTGTCAATTTATTTTGTGTTTCAGTTGTATAATAAAGTGTACAGATGCTAATAGCCCCAAAGCGCAGCTGCTTGCTGGCATTTATAAAGTTCACGATGAGTGCTTAAACTTTGCATCTCAGATGGGATGGCACAATATTACCCCCAATTTACAAGAGCTGTTTATTAAAGACAACATCTGCTTCAACACAAATATCACACAAGGTCACATTTTTATTTAGTACTCTGCCACATCTATTGATTTTCTAACTTCTACCACCTTTCCACATCCTCTGAAGATAGTCTATATCATTTGCCTTCATAAGAGTCATAACCATACCACATTTCCAGAAGCTTATACCTTTGTAAATGAGCAGAAAATACTCTCACTTATGCTGGGGGAAGACATAGCTAATAACTTCTGTTAGTATTAACAAAATTTGCCAATGTGGATTCCCATGCATTTTATTGGGAACGGGCCTTAAATAGGACTCTGAAAGTTTTCATTTATTTTTAATTGTGTAATTAAATTAAGCCTATCCAAAAATCCAATGTAAGATTTACTTCTTTGCTAAACTGTTTCTGGGTAAAATGTTATCACTTTCATAAAGGAATAAAAAATTATTTATTATTAGAAGCCAGGTATTTTCCAATAATAACTTAAAAGCATACTTTGGTGCAAAGAGAAAAAGAAGCAAAAGGTTGCTATAACCATAGCAAAGTCCTGCTCTTAAGTTAGAGCATCAGTTGTTAAAGATTTTAGCATATTTACTTTGCACCATTTCATGCAGCAATATAAGTTGACCTGCAATAATGAATATGGTTTGTTTTTTTTTTTTTTGCTTAATGCAAAACTCCTCTTGTCAACAAATGCACATGTTATTACCCCAATGAGCAAAATACAGCAGCTGAGTTATACCCTCCCATCTGCATTTTGACGGTGTAATGTCATTGTCACATTTCCTGACTGTTTTGATTTGTTCTTTGGCCCTTGTGGTACATTGGAAGTGGTTTGTCAAGGGAGGGAAATGGCTGATGTGACACTGACAGCTTGTCGAGGAGAGATCTTTGTTAGGCACAAGTAAGAAAATTCACTAAGTGGTGTTGTCATGGGTAGTGGAAAACCTGATACAGTGGATCTTTTTACTTTATGCTGGATTTCTGGAAATACTAAGATAACCTGCAGACCTGCAAACTACCTAGAAAATCTGGGGCCTGTTTTTCAAGATCAGGGCTATTCTTTGCATCTAAAGATTTTTGGAAAAATAAGCAGGAATACTAGCAATCTCACAGACACACTTTAGCAAAAATCTAGCAATCAAGATTAGAAAGACATATGGTATTACAAATAATGGAAATCATTTATTCTCCTTTTGATCAGCAGTGTCATCCCTTACCCTTCAATGGAAACTTGTCATACTGTTTTCCCTGTGCTTTTGGAAAGGTAACTGAGACATGCTTGTGCTGGCGGGTCAGTTGTGTAAGTCCTTGCAAATGGCTCACAATGAAGGAGTAAGCTGGAAATTTAATCCAAATGAGAACAAGAAAATCCATTATGGTCAGCCAAAATGCATGAAATGCTCTATAATTAACAATTGTGGGCTTTTTTCAGGAGAGACAGTCATCTCATTCATTTATTAGGTGTCGGGGTAACTTAGCTTAATTTCATGGTTCTTGAGCATAAATTGTACTTAGATTGATCAGTATGAAGAGGTTTCTTAGTGTTGTGCAAAGCAATTTATGTCATAGCAATTCCTTTGGGTTTAAAAGATAGAGTCATCCTACCTGAAACATAATCACTAGGTAGAAAATAGCTATGCTACACCAGTCACCTTCATGTTCAGATACAGCTCATATGGTTGGGAAGTGGCAGGGACCAGAGGTAGGTGGATTGCTCACAAAAATACTCTCCCTTCTCCTCCACTGGCAGGAATCAGTGCCACACATTCAGTCTTGTAATGAGATAAGCAAGCATCCCCACAATGCACAATTTATGATTAATGTCATTGGGAAAAGACAGGTAAGTTTTGCTGTTTTGATGTGAAACTGGTTGGATCTGCCATCATTTGTCTGCCTTAAGGAAGGCATTCTGTGGCCATAGCCAGGATGCCAAAAAAACTTGGATCAGAGTTGTCAGAGCCCTGGAACAGGCTGCCCAGAGAGGTTATGGAGTCTCCTTCTCTGGAGATCTTCCAAACCCGCCTGGATGCCACCCTGTGCCACGTGGTCTGGGTGTCCCTGCTTGAGCAGGGGGTTTGGGTAGATGATCTCTCAAGGTCCCTTCCAACCCTAAGCATTCTGTGATTCTGTGAGATAGATAACCACATAAACTACCTAAATGCACATGTAATGCAGAGGTGGGGAATTTTCAAAGGAGATTCCAAGGTAGTTTTCCTTGAAAATGAAGCCATTTATATTTCTCTGCCTATACAGAGATCGAAGGACCTAAATTGGGACAACCAAGTTTGAAAATTACAGACAAAATCTCCAGTTGTCTCAAACCCTTTTGAAATCTCTTCCACATGTCCTCTGCTAAGTTCTGCAATTCATATGAATCTCATGATTATGACAAGATAGATTTTCACCAAAGATTTTCGTCATAACTATGTGTCATTACCCGGACAAAGGATCCAGAATATAATGATGGGAGAGGGGAAGTCCACACCAGTCAGTTCAGGCACCTACTATAGGTGAAATAAAGCTGGAAATCAGCTAAAATTTTCAGTAGAATATCTGCTAGGAAATAACTGCCCCAAAAGACAATCAAATTTGCCTTTGGGCATCTAAATTTGATTCTTAAGTTCAAGTAGTCAATACCTCCTTTTTCAGCTATCAAAGAAATCTGTGCAAGGTCTCAGGGTGGGGTTCGCAATTATAGAGATGCTCTTCCTTAGCTACAAAAATAATATCTGAAATCAAGATGGAAAGGATCCAAAGTCTGTTTTAACTCCTTAATAATGTCAAAGATAGGAATATGACATCTGACAAATCATTAACTGTGTAAATCACTATTCCTTTAATTAATAATCTAAACAGAGAATTATATGGTTCATTATATCGATCAGATCAGATTATATGGATCATTAAATTGATCAGTACAGGCTTTAAAAGACCAGTACATTCCCCCATTTGCTTCAGCTGTGATTTTGTCACATGTTGGTTTGGGTATTGAACTACTTTCCTTCCTAAAGACTGATTAAACAATGATTTATGAGAAAATTATGATTTTCAGGCATTCATTGATCCATAATATCAAAAATTACCAAAAAAAAATGAATTCAAATACTCTCACTTCTTTTTATACCGAGACATCCAAGCTGATTTCCATTTGACATAATGGGTCTTAAGGATCTTAGGTGATTAGACAGGTAACTAGCTAGTGAACTGAAAATAAAGAATATCATCTGGGTAGTATGTACTGCAGGACTGAAATAGGAGAGATGTGAATATTTTGGTATTAAAATGCAGTCTAATCACTGAAGCCCATACTAAGTGCCTTCCCAAAGGAATGCAGCTGTATAAATGCTGCACTATGTGCAGGTACTCATGCAGGTTTACTCAGGGTAGTAATCACCAAAGACCTGTCACATTGTCAGCATGTCTGAGAAACTAAGGGGAGTTAAATAAAATCTTCACTGCATGCCATCTTGATCTTTTCTGCCTGATTAGAGCTAGGGAAGGAGATGCCAGGCTGCCTCAGAAGAGATACAGAACTGCTATTTTCATACCTGTGTGGAGGCAAGAGTGACCTGATAGCTGAGTTAGTTAACTTCTGGATGCTGGATAGGATTAGCAGCATCCCTTTTCCTAAGGCAGCCTTTCCTACCCTGGAAATATTGTTTAAACCAGAAGCAAGATTTAGGCTACTTATACAGGATTTACAGTTGTCCGTGTGACTTGCATGCCTGTATTTGAGTCACAGAAATCCCAGGCAGGAAGGTGAGAATCATGTTCCTGGTCTGCTCCAGAGGAATGTGAGGAACGTTATAGAGACAGCCCACAGTCTGATGCTGGATTCCCAAACAAGATGGGCTGAGAAGAAATTTTCTAGTGATGCATATTATTTCAGAATTAGATGCAGAGAGTTTTATGTTTTGCTCTGGAAAGTACCTCTCTATCACATGTAGCAATGGACCACTGGTTTGATGCCAGTTTACACAAGCTTGTAGTTTGGTCCTACTTAATTTCATGATCAGCAGGTCTCTAAATTTTTCTTCTTTATGATCTGATAATACTAAAAAAAAAAAAAAAAAAAAAAAGTCCCATCTATACAATGTCCTTTTCAGAATTTTCTTGGAATTCTTGGAGGATGAACTACTGAACTTTACCAAGTTCAGTAATTAGAGATCAGCGTAATGTCGTTCAACTCCAATACTTCATAAGATACCTCGGGACAGGTTTTCTGTCCTAATATCTTCACTCTTCACAAGCTACACTTGAAATCTTCTCAAGCTTCAAGGCAAGGGCAACAAAATTATATCATCTCATTTATTTTGTCCTATGCATCCTAACTAGATCTTAACTAGATATCTATGAGGAAAAGGTGAGAGATACATAGCATGGATATTTTTTACGAATGAGTTGTATACTTTTCTCTCTTAGATTGGTATCTGCTGCCTGCTACTATAGAGAGCACTTCAGCATAGCCTGCACTCACTGCCATTTCTCCTTATGTTCCTCTTATGTCTGCTGACAAAATAGCTCTTCAAAAAGAGCTAAAAGAGACAGAGTCCCTGAGTAATATATCCACAAATACATCAGCCACAAAGCATGGCTCTGATGCCAGGGCAGCACTCCAGTTGGTTCCAAGAGATACAAGAACAAGTTTACCAGTGTCTCTGATCTGTTAGGGGAAACATGACCAACACCTGTAGATTCCTTAGAGTGGAGAAGGAATGGAGCATGAATTGCACAGCTCTGTACAGATAACATCAACACCATTTTTGGAGGGGAAATGAGTTGCAAAGAACAGTATTTAGTGTGAATGATGCCTAAAATATTACATTGTTCTTAAGATGATGCATGTTAAGTTGGTAGACAGATGTGTACGATATCTCCCCAGTTCCAGGCAAAAGCTGATTTGATGGGGAGACAATTTCATACAGGTGAACATTTACCAGCTGCATGGAGAATTTACCAGAAAAAAACATTATCCTGTTCTGTGGCTTTTCTCAGGACAATCAGGGTTTACAGCTGCTGCCTGCATTCAGTCCATTTACGATGGCCTGACCCCATGTTTCACATCTAATGGGAAGTGCATTCCAAGCTCACAGACACCATTTTAGGATCCAGCCTCTGTGATTTCAGTCGTTTCTGCACAATCAGATGATACTTTTAAAGCCAGTTTTCAGGATCGGAAAAAAATCAATTGCACCAACATTGAGACCAGTAAATGTTTTGAGAAGGTTTAAAAACAAGCTGCAAAAAAGAAGACAAACCGATTACATCAGACTCAAGGCAATGTTGAAAAAAGCACATGAACAGACCTAATCAATAAAATTAACATCTTTAATAGTAGTTGTGAAATATTTGGACGTACAGGACTCACTTAAAAGAAGTGTGTTTTTCTCCTCTTTGTAAACAAACAAATCTTTGCTGCTGCTGCTTTGCTTGAAGTGTCATTTGTTATGGCTTGTAAGACTCTTCCCAAAGTCTCCAGAGAGCACAAGAATAAAGCTTGCATAACATTAAGATAGATAGGGATGACTGGAAGGAGCAGAAGGAATCTCATATCAAAAATATTTTACAAGTATCAGACTTATCTCTACAACTTACTGACTTGTCTCCACATACAAGTTGTAAGGACAAAACAACTCTCACAAGATCAACTGTTAAAATAATATTTCAAACTGAACTGGGCAAATATACCTGAGGCACTTACAATGTCTCGCCTATTAAAGTTAAGCAAGGCAATCAGTCTGTTTACATTGATGGTTACATCTGGCCTACTGGCCTGCTTAAGACTATGAATAAATTTATTCTCATTTCTACATGTTTCTGCCTTTTGTTTTTCTTCTGCTGTTGTATTTAGACAGCACTGGTAAGTACCAAAGTCTCTGATTATGTATGAAAATATATTAATGAGTTTGTTCCCCAAAGTCCTCTTTTAAAACAATATCAGGTGATTTATCTTAAGCTTGTATCCCAAATTGTTTCATATTTAAGAGTTAGCAGCTGAAAAGTCAATTGCTTTACAATGGCCTCAACACAAACTGTCAATCCTATAAAAAGAGACCTACAACAAATTATGCTGAGCATTACATGGTCACCTGCTGAGGACTAGTCTGGGTTTGAAGAATGTAGCTATTATGCCCCGCCCAAAGTCCCAGAGGAAATACTGGGTCTAAAGAGAGGGTTCAGAAATTTTCAAGCAATGGGAAATATTTAGATTTTCTGATGTCTTCACTTTTCCCCTTTCTGATTCAAATAAATAAGTCACACCTTGTTTCAAAAGGCTGCCTTTGACAGTGCTGTTACATACTGGTTAATAGCTGCTGGAAATTTGCCAAGGAGCAATGTCACCAAGTGCCTTTGGTGAAAACTCCAATAGCAAAGAAATGTCCTGTGTTTTGGGGATGTGGGAAAATGACCAACTTCCACTCCAAATAACATATAGTGAGTCACTCAAAAGCAACGGCTTGAGAAGAAATTGAGAGGGTATAAATAATCCAATAATTTTGTTCAGATTTAAGACATTTCCAGCCTACACTAAAAGTTCATCCAAAATCACACTCTACATTTTGTATTTAATTGCTTTCTGTAGCTACTTATGTGAATCAGTCATGATTATGATAAACAGTTCAAGTGTCTGTTAACCAAACATTTGCTCTCCTTGTCTGTCCACTGCTAACATAATATGTATTCCAAGCTGTAACATGCAGTCTCACAGATCTTTAATGGACTATAGTATGCTGACAATTATCACAAGGGAAGTTATATAGTCAACCTGAATGCAAACAACCAACAAAATACAGACAAAGCACCTTTTGTGACAAGGTTAGCAATAATTACAGAATATTGCAAGTAGAAATCAACTCAACCTGTTATTACTAAAATAAATAGATCAAACAGGAGCCTGAAAAAGATATTCATTAAAAATAATAATAAAAAAAAGAGGCAAAAGGTCTTTTAACTTTTGATATTTTTGATAACTTTTTGATATTTGATATTTTTTGCCCATGCTCACCCATGTCAGGAATAATTTATAATACCTGTAACATCACTTTTAAAAAACAAACAAAAAATTAAGGAACCTGATTTTAAAGAACTATAAATGTAAAACATTTTAAACTTTTATTTCTTCTCTTCAGTCTCATGCACTAAGTTGGTATGATGAATCCATAGAGCATGCCCACTTATTTCATGAAGATACAGAAAGGGTAAAATGTTCCGATATGCTGAAACAGCAAAACTGAAAATTAGCTACAAGGTGAGTGAGTTGTTCTCATTCCTAATCAATCAGTTTGCAAGTCATAACGGTGTTAGCTTTAATTAGCTTCCATTCAGAGGCCTGGTATTGCTAAATCCCAAGCGAATAGCTCTGTTTCCTCCTCAGTTTCTACTTACCAGTAAATGACATGTGAAGTTGTGAAATCACCTTTCTGTTGAATCTCTGTTATAAAAAAGCTGGTTTTGCAAACACCATGGTTAAAATGAAGTAAATTCAGGGCCATTGCTGGTTGATCTTCGTTTAACTCCTGCCAACACATGTCATCAGTGTTTCTAACGCAGTACAGTCAGAACAAGTTACTCAGTTATTCAAGTCATTTCCCTAAGGCTTAGTGCTCAGGTGAAGTGCATTTCCAAGTGTCTAAAGACTGACATGCAATGTCTCACATTAAAATAATAACAGATATTGAACGTGCTATTACATACACGTCTTTTCAGATTGCCAGCCTTTCATCACCTACGCTGTGGCAGCGGTTTCTATGGGTGACAGACAGGGAACCGTTCCACAGCTCTGAGCCAGTTTGTCAACTTGTAGGACCTTGTTAGATTTTGTCTTGTTCTATCTCTATCCTCTGTTGTCTAAAACTGGTAATATACCATGATATATAATTATTTCACATTTTGATTTAATATCTTGTTTCACAAGACTAATTTTTTTGCATCAATTTATTTATTTACAGGACATAAAATTGACATAACCTCAACATCTGTTAAGGAAAAGTATTATTCTGCATCATCTCTATGGTCTGTACGTATTCAGTAAGATTGGAGCATGATATTAAAAATAATAATGCCTTCACTAATGTGTTTTGTACAGAGAAGTTTTCGATCATTCATTTGCTTTATTCTTTTTGCATTTATACTTCAAAACATTCAAAATACATTCAATTTCTCATAAAGTTTGAATGAATATTTTCAATCTGTCTAAGTAGATG
Organism: Tinamus guttatus; assembly: GCF_059628265.1. Classification (NCBI taxonomy): domain Eukaryota; kingdom Metazoa; phylum Chordata; class Aves; order Tinamiformes; family Tinamidae; genus Tinamus; species Tinamus guttatus. The sequence continues at coordinate 54,380 of NW_028288727.1, read as the reverse complement.
GTCAAATATATTCAGTTTCATGAAGAGGTTTCATTCACTTACAATGAATCAACACTTTCTTTTAAATGTAGAGGGACATAGAAAGTAATAACAAATATTCAGGTATATATTTAACAGACAGCTTCTCTGAGCATAGAAAATTTAAGTTTGAAACTTCATTTTTGAATTTGTTTGAAATTGACTCATTTTTGTTCTTTCTCAAATTTCCAAGATACATTTTTGAAATATTTGTCTCTCAATACAGATTGAGATTATAAGGATACCTTCTGGGTTTTTTTTTAGAAAAACATAGAAAAACTTCTTAGACAAGACATTCATAGATAACAATTTTAAGAAGTTGACTATTTTTCCACAAACTATCAGTTTTAAATAATGCATATGTTTTTTTCTGAAATTTTTACTCTTATGTTAGAATCATTTAGCATGAGTAGTAGACATTTAACATGAGTAGTAGAAGGCAAAAATTTGCTAAGCATTTTTTTCGTAAACCACTGTAGAGATTTTTTGCATTCCAAATATTTGCTCATTTTCACTATAACTATAAACTTGAATGCTTATATTTTGTAAAGTATAACTCCATCTCATAAAATGTATTCAATAAGTTAATTAAAAGCAAAAGAGAAGAAAGGGATATTTTCAATTGTTTTGCAACAGAAGAGCACGTAGCACGCTGGGTAAGTAGTGGAGCTCAAGGAGAGCACATTAATATTAACTAGACAGTGCAGCAGAGGATAGGTTAATTAAAAAGTAAAGAAGCAGGAATCAGTCTTCCCAACTCAGAGCTCTTGTCAGCTTTCATAAGTTAAGCAGAGCCATGCCTGGTAAAGAAATGGAAGACAGATCTCCAAAGAAAACCCATATGCTTCTGGAAGCGCTGTTAGTATTTTAGATCTCAATACAGCTATGCCCTTAATGGCACTATATGGAAACCTGATAAATAATGTCAAGGCAATTCTCTAGAACAAAATTAATTCATTCATAAGACATGTTCACCTGAAAATTCACATTTCAATCACACTTGCAAGAGGAAAGGTCAAATTTTAGAAAGCAGTGAATCAGAAAAAAAAATAGATTTTCAATAAGATGTATGTTCTCAGTGTGATGTAGTATCTAATGTAATCCTTGGATGCATAGACACGTAGGGCCATCTACCCAGCAAAGCATGTGTAACTTATCATTCAGAACTGGAAACAGCGTAGCTGTCTTTGGGCAATGCTGCGGTTAGGCTAATTAGTCTTTCTCAGAAGTAGCACAGCTCTCAGTTGTGCTGTTTAAAAACCCACAAGAAAGTAAGCCTTAAAAATCATTGCTCTGTACATAGAATTAGAGAAATCCTTGCTGAAATACCACTCATCTTCTCTGGTCTCCATTTAACTAAATAAAAATGAAAATGAATAATTCAGTTGGGTGTACCAACATAGACTATTGTCACTGTTGCTGGACAAATGTCTGATTCAGTAAGATTTCAAATTACCAGTCTATTTTGACTCTAGCAGACACCACACATCAGAAGTTGTTTTGAAACCAAAGTGGTAATAAACTCTACCTAAATCTAGGTGTAAAGAATATAGATGTCTGCAGACAAGTCAGATTTATAAGCCTCCAATCCAGCTAAAGAAAATCTCATGAATGCTGTCAATGAGACTGGAGTCTGTTGCCTAAATGTGGATGTCTAATCGTAGAATCATAGAACCATAGAATCATTAAAGTTGGAAAGGATGTCTAGAGATCATCTAGCCCAACCTCCTTGCACACGCAGGGTCACCGTAAAGGGTGCAACAAATCTACATAGTGCTGGCATACAGTATCCAGCACTAATGGGAGATCCATGCCTTTTTAGAGCAGCAGCAGAAAGCCCAAAGCACTAGATGCTGGACACCTATATTTTGGCAACTGAAGGGAACTAGATATGTTTTTCTCCTCCTAGAATAGACACCTACACTGAAAACCTGAAAAGCTCTTCAGACACACTGACAGTGTTGATCAGATTTCTCCTGTCTGTGCAGGAAGGACAGACAACTGTGACACAGAGACACATCCAATCTGTAGACATCCAGACTTGGGTGCCTGAATCTGGAGCCTCATGTGTAAGATTAATCTAGTCAAGACTGTGTTCTGAGTATTCCAGCCTACACATTATTGAGGCACACTGCTACTAGTCCTTCCCAAAAGGGATATCTCATTTCCAAAAGGCATTTTTTTGGAATGTAAATTCCAATTTCTTCAAACTTTCCAAAATGTGAATTTTCAAGGGATGATTCCAGGAATGGAAAATTTTAGTACCTAAGTAGATCAAGAAATCACAAATGTGTGAATGCTCTGTTAGTACAGTAGTCCACTACTACAGTAGTCCCATAGACATTTGTGCATTGACCCAAACCTCTCAAGCAAATCTGTAAAATCTCAGTTCCAGAGGCAAATAATCTGAGACACATCAAATGGATTTCAACATTCCGAATCTATTTCATGCAGTTCGGCACTGGTGCAGAAATCTAAGATAACACAGATTGAAGCTAGTACCAGCGGAGTGTGCAATATGCAAATATACAAACTTGGATCTGGAACTAATATTTATGTAGAACAACTGGAAGGGCTTAGTTAAGGAAAAGCTGGGAGCTGTACTGTGCAAAGCTTGATGTACAGACTGAAAATCTTTCACTTGTGATTCCAGGTATCTGTCTGCAGTGAGTCAGTAACAGAGCTTGTGAGGACCCCAAAGGTGGTATCTCCCCATCCCTGCCCCATGAAGTGCTACGACCTTCCATTAAAAAGAGAGACAGATAAGAGCAAAAGCTGTTCACCCAACACAGAGAGATGTAAATGTCGCTGTCATCAAAAAATTTACAGTAAGAGAAAATGGATTATCTGGTATTTGGTCTTCCCTATGGCAATGTGCTGATAAAAAAAAAAAAAAGCATAGAATTTCAGTTCTATCTAAAATAACGTTTCTTTTCCATATACTTGAGTTTACTTAATCAGATAAGAAAGGAAAACATAATTTTAAATTTAAAATATGCTGAGCTTGTGATTAAAAGTAAAGGGTATAAAATCCTAAGATCTCCTCCCAGTTGTGCCCTAAATATTTTAAGGTCATTTGAATGCTTTTTTTTTTTTTTTTTGGCCTCCATTTTCCTATTTGGAAGATGGGAACAACAAATACATTTTCATTATTCAACTAAAAACTGAAGTATAATAATATTCTGCTACCTGCAGATACTTCATATGATAGATAGACAAAGCTTTAAAAAACAGTTTGAGGAATCCCAGTTACTTTCTCCACCAAAAATGGAGATTAGGTTATCAGGTGAAATGGCACATTAACCAATCCAAGATATCTAACAGCAACACAGTCAATGTCACTATATTATATTTATAGCCCTCTATGAATAGACAAAACTATTACATGTTTTGTCTTTTAAATCCCTTTGTCTCATGACCTATAAGAACACTGATGGCCTAGAACATATGGTTAAAATGTTGTACTTTCAGTTAAAATGCTGTACTTTCATTTTTCACAGAGAAAGAAATTATCTGTAGCCCTTAGGCAAGTTTTGATAGTTTACATGGCTGCTGCAGACATTAAATGGGTACATGGCAAGCTCTGAGAAATCTGGCATTCACTGAGTCTGTGTTAGGCTAATAGCCAGGAAATCTCTTGGCCCAGGCATGAGGCAAAGATGAAAGCTTCCTACAACAAGCCCTCAGAAATGGCAGGCAGAGGCTTACATGACTTGGCAGACTTTGCAATGGAAGGTGGAGGGAGGAGATAAATTTACTTTTGGAGACCTTTTGGATATTCTGAAAAAGAATGATAAAAAATTGTAATCAGATTATTATCATGTTACCACAATGTCCACTTCAATTATAAATCTTGGATGGATAATAATTATGTATATGTAGCCTTGGGCCCATGTATTGCGGCTTTTCCATGTGCTCAAACTTCCTCTGTGTATAGTACAAGTTTCAGATGGACAGCAAATTTGAGGGCCAGAATAACATCCTCTTACAGCTGCCAAGTAAGACTGCCTGCCTGGGTGGACTTTGGCTTGGCAGAGCAGAGGAAGGGGAGCATCAGGGTGCTTCTCGTATTTGTATGATTGGTTTTCTTTTTCTGGCTCCAGCCGTCTGGCCCACAAAGCAAGAGACACCACAGTCCTTCCATTCTACGACTGCACCCAGTGCTGGGTACCAGCACTAGGCTGCTGAGGAACGGGTTGAGGAACCACGTCTTCTTGGCTTTACACTAGCTTTGCACAAACCTGTACTAAGAGAACCTCCACCTCTGAAACTGCATTTAGCTGCATCAATGCTGACACAATAGCTCTGACCTCATGCTTCATGTAATTCTTATATCTTGATCATCCAACCTGCTTTGAGGCTCACAGTCAGGCATTATTCTAAAGACAGTGAACTTGTACTCCAGTTACAGAGAACTGGCTTTGTTTGTTTGCTTGTTTATTGCTAAAGGTATTTTCACCTAGAAGTTATCCTAGTTGAGTAACACAGAACTTTTCATAGCTCTGGGCTACCTTCTCCAGAACATGCTAGCCATGACTCATTAGATGGCAAAGGCTCCACTGGGCTCACTCCCACTCAGTACTACTGAGGTCCTACAATCTAAACTTCTTCAGCTTACATTTCATAGAACCTGAAGCTGTGTTTGGGCTGTGTTGCAGTATGCTAAAGCAGTGATTTTATAGTCTACACCAGGGCTGTGCGCTCTGCACTAGAGGGACTAGAATGATATTTGATAATTATTTGAAGGGACAAGTCCTGTTAGAAAAATACGGAATAACTGTATAAAGTAGAGCATCAGTAATATTGCTGACTCTGACAAAGAGAATAACAGGGGGTACAATGCAAAATCTATTGGAACACAGTTACCTTGCTAAGTTGTGTATGTGCAACTTGTGGCAGTAAAAGTAGAAATCATCACATTTAAAAGCAAGCAAGTATCACAGAAGCTGAAAGATATATTATTAGGAGCTTTCTTCATAACATATCAATCACTTGCTGGAAGCATATTCATTGGCTCAAATGAAGTTCTGCCTGTCCTTTCCTTCAGCATAAGTACTTGTGCTGCCATTCAGAGAGACCTAGACCGGATGGAGAGATGGGCAGAGAGGAACCTTATGAGGTTCAACAAGGACAAGTGCAGGGTCCTGCACCTGGGGAGGAATAACCACAGGCACCAGCACAGATTAGGGATTGACCTGTTGGAAAGCAGCTCCACAGAGAGGGATTTGGGAGTCCTGATTGACAACAGGTTAACCATGAGGCAGCAATGTGCCCTCGTGGCCCATAAGGCCAACGGAATCCTGGCTGCATCAGGAAGGGTGTTGCCAGTAAGTCAAGGGAGGGGATCCTCCCCCTCTCCTCAGCTCTGCTGAGGCCGCACATGGAGTATTGGTTGCAGTTCTGGGTTCCCCAGGACAAGAGGGATGTGTAGCTTCTAGAGAGGGTCCAGTGTAGAGTGACAAAGATGATTAAGGGACTGGAGCATCTATCGTATGAGTGAAGACTAAGCGAGCTGGGCCTGTTTAGCCTAGAGAAGAGAAGATTGAGAGGAGATCTGATCAACATGCACAAGTACCTGAGGGGAGAAAGTAGGGAGGATGGGGCCAAACTCTTCTCAGTGGTGGCTGGTGACAGGACGAGGGGTAATGAGTACAACCTGAAACACAGGAAGTTCCACCTCCATGTGAGGAAGAACGTCTTTCCTGTGAGGGTGACAGAGCCCTGGAACAGGCTGCCCAGAGAAGCTGTGGAGTCTCCTTCTCTGGAGATCTTCCAAACCCGCCTGGATGCCACCTTGTGCCACGTGCTCTGGGTGTCCCTGCTTGAGCAGGGGGGTTGGACTAGATGATCTCTAGAGGTCCCTTCCAACCTCAACCATTTTGTGATTCTGTGATTCTGTGATGAGCTAGTATTTCTGTTCTGGAAGAGATTGGATTCTGAATCACAGAATCACATAGAATACCATCCTCTTTACATTTTCCGCTCAGGTATTTGTACATATTGACAAGATTCCATTCTCAATCTTCTTTTCTCCAGACTAAACAGGCTCAGCTCACTTAATCTTTCCTCATACGATAGATGCTCCAGTCCCTTAATCATCTTTGTCGCTCTATGCTGGACCTTCTCTAGAAGCTCCACATCCCTCTTGTCCTGGGGAGCCCCGAACTGCACCCAATACTCCAGGCGTGGCCTCACCAGAGCTCAGTAAGCTACACCTCTACCTTTGGCTATGAAAACTGACATTATTGTGGATTCTCTACTTGCAAATAATTTATACTGTCACTCTAATCAGACTGTTCTCAGAGATGCTGAGAGTCTCCGCAATCCTATGACTTGGCGCAGAACCTGGGTATAGATCAAAGTCAGGGACCAGAATCCTGAGCAGAGCAACACTGGCTATTGCCACTTTATCTTGCAAATCTTTTAACTTTCTTATCTGTAGCAGGCACAGGAGAAGCTCTGCCTGTCACACTCACACCAGACCTAATAGATTGCTGGATGTATGATTTGTTGAAGATTGTTCAGCACATCTTTGACTTGAGCATCTAACAGCTTTTACTCCATTAATCAAAGGAGCAGCATCTGCGTCCATTCTTCCTTATCAATTTTGTCATATTTTTCTTTCTTCATCCACAGCTTCACATCAGCTGTCGGCTGCCCCACTCATTCTGGCAGTTGCTGCTGCAGACAATGACATGGATTTTTGTTGTGTGACATTGTTTCAAGAAACAGAAGTTGGATGGTTCATTCTGAATTGCTGGAGCAAAAGCCATGACTGCCCCTGCAGTTATCTGAGCACTGCTGCTCTGCTCTTAAATTTTCTTTGGACTCCAGAACTGCCAATGCAAATCACATACTGCAGAGACCGAATCAGCTAAAAGAGCTGGCAACTGCCCAGCATGCTGCTGTCTTGGGAGAAGCATGGAAGGAAGAAAATCCGATACAGGTGAGACAAAACCATGCACACGTGCCACCCAGTAGATGCAGAAATAGAGCAAGAGAGATAAAGCAGCAAACTTTAAGATTAAAAAAGAAAAAAAAAATCAAAGACATTGCTGGAATGAGAAGGGAGCTTTGGCATCTTTTACTGTATGCATAGCTCAGGCTAAGGGACAGAAGATGAATTCTATGATCTGGCAATAAAACTGCACAGCAATAGCTTCTTGGTAATAACTTTCAGCGAGTTTCTCATTAAAATTGCACTACTGCATTGCACATATACCCAGAGCACTGCTTAACAGTGTAGCCAACCTCACTGCTCTTCCCTGTAACTCTTTATCCAGTCTGAGTGTGATGTGTAAAACATGCTTTCTTTTTACTAACACCCTGATTGAAGAAAGGACAAAAGTTGCATGTTTAAGCCCATCCCTGTGAGAACTGCTGATATGAACAATGAACTTGCCAATATCAGGCAACTGCGCTTCATTAGCAGGAACTGTCTGGCTTAAAGTTAAATGGCATGGAGGAACTGAACAGATAGCCATAGGGACAGCATTAGCATAGGCAGGATGAACAGGCAGTCCCTGGAGTGCAGCTCTGGAAAACGTGCAGTAGGACTTTGCAGTGCTCTCGGAGCCAGTCCCAGAAGGAGCAATACTGCAGTATTTGCCCCAGCAAAAAGATGGGGAAAGAGGATGAGTAGGAGCAAGGGGGAAGTGAGATGGAAAAGCAAACGGAAAACAAAGGAAGAGGTGGAACCTCATGTAGCACTAACTGAAAATAAAGAAGGAAGATGTAAATGTTGATTCCTGGGATCAGCAGCAGCTAATACCTTGAAAAGAATGATAGGGGAGGTTAAATTAAGGGCAAGCCTATTTCCCTGGGACCTTTGTTTTAAACTCCAACTATCTGCTCCGTAACCTATTTCAGGCAGGGAAAAGTAAGGCATATTCTCTGCATTTTAAAGATAAATGATGGGTGAAAGCAAGAGATGAGACAACTATAGTCTAAGATGGATATTTAGAAGTGTTTACACTGTGTTTTAGCCTGGGTAAGGTATCAGGCAGCCATGTCATTTGCTTGCCCAAGCTTCCTCACATACAATGAAAGTAATAATATGTAGCTACTAAACACAAACTCAAAGGCAGGTACATTTTATGAAATAGTGCTTTGCTACCTACACTTTACCTTGCGCTATTCCTTCCAAGGTCACTCAGGCTGTCAGAACAGGGGAGATTGAAAGTGTCTGATCAGACTATACTAGGTATTTCACTATGTCTGAAATGAAAACTGCCTTGAAGTCATGTCTTACCTTTCTTTCTACTCCCTGAATATGCCTCTTGTGTTGCGAGACATTATGGAAAATGATGACTGATAAAATGAGTTTCTACTCTAAATTTTATCTGCTGTCTTAAAGTGGCAGAACATCACGTGATAGACTCACCTTGACTTGACCTTTCACTATTGCATATTCACTGCTTAATCAGATGAAAAAACGCCCTACTACCTCTTGAAAATGTAACATGAACACTGGCTAATTACCATATATTTACATATATTCAGGCAGCTTCTGGCACATTGTGCAAGTATTTATCTGATAGTATAGTAGCTGGCTCTTTCTTCCTTAATGAAAAGGTCTTAGAAAGTTTTGAATCACTAAAAAGCATCTCCTAGTATTAATTGGTAATGATATGCTCCAAAATTAGCTTCTGCAGTCTAGAATAAGCGGCATATTTCAAGTGATGACAAAGGTACTGTACTAAAGCCAGGTGATACACTGGATATTTGCTTGATACCTGTTTTGGATGATAGCTATCTGTATTCATAAAGCAGGACCAGGCAATCAAGTTTTACCACCTCTTTTGTTTATTTTGTCTTGAACTATAATTAGCAGAAAGTAATTACTGAGTGATGAAAATTGCTTTCCCTTGAAAGGAGTTTTCCACTGAGGTTTCTGACATCATGAGCTTTGAAAGAAAGGTCCATCATATGGGTTCAGTCCTTCCCATGGCATCACATTGGCAACTTTTTCCTGCAATACTCAGTGGCACAAGTTAGAAATCAACCTACCTTATAGAAAAGCTTTCTGAGAGAACAAGAGACAAATTTTTAAGAGCTGCCAAAAACATGCTTATGAGTGGGTGGTGTTGCTGGAAGTGTAATTCTTCCAACTTGTTTATCTCAACCCTTATTCTTGACCTAGATGAAATACATTTATTGTTATAGATTACTATCATAGATAACTAGATAGCTGATAAGGTAAGGTCATGTCCTGAATGGATGCACTGGTTTAACACAGAATTAGTATTAACAAAAATGATCTCACTCCAGTGAGATCACACACCCAATTTCTACCAACTGCATTCGTCTTGCATGTAAAAAAACTTAAGATAACCTATGTTCTTGTCCACAGTCACAACTAAAACATCAGTAAGCACATTTTCAAAGGCTCCATATGAATACCTTGTATCATGTCTGTACACTTATATAAAAATTTAACAGCAAAGGCCATAGAACTTTATTGAACTCTGTAGTATTTTAATAAGAAGATACATTTTATATTAATTAAGAACAGAGATAACTTCAGTCAGAATCCAAAACAGGACAAAATCAAAGTAAATATTTTACCTTATATTCAGCTGTGTAAGCTGAAAGCAAAGTTGTTGGATCTTCATGTGGCAGAATACAGAGGTCTGAAATTCTGATACAGAAATGAAGGTCTAGAACATAATGATGGAACATGTCGCACACTCCTATAGCTGTAAAATTGTATAATGTATTTGTAGATGGCAAAGGCAGAAAAGATCACTAAAATCGGAATACTGCTATAAAACAATAAGTATGAGTTTCCCTATTAACCTCTGCTTGTACTAGAAGCTAGGGCAATATACAATGATTTTAAAATTCCCAGTGATAGAAAAGCCATAGCTCTTGCTAAACTGTGCCAATGCTTAATGACTGTTGCTGTTAATAGTGTGTGCTCTACTTATTGACTAGGCTTCTTTTGCATCATTGATTTTAACTTTCTTTTTGATAAACTCCTATATACATAAAGAAGTTTTATTTAGTGTTTTATTGCAGCAATGTACAGTGGATTATCCACTCTAGTCTCAGTATGCTTTTTCCAAAGTCTCTTTTAATCAGAATAGATTTCCCCATACTGCAAGCAACTTTTATAATTCCTGCCTTTTTTGCAGGCAACTTTAGATATGATATTACTGAAGTCCAAATTAATTGCTTACAGCTGAATTTATCAAGCTGATTATGATTGGTTTATTTCTGTAGCCTATTCTTAACATTAATCACCATTCTCATCCTTTGTGTCTTGTGTGAACTTTTTCATGCAGGAATTTTAGATTTTCTTCCGGGTTAGTGGTAAACAGGGTAACATACGTAAAGCCAAGAATCCATCCTAATAAATAAATATAGTAGTGGGCCCCCAGATACAGTGGCATAGTTAAGACACAGTTGTTTTCAAACCATGCTATTTCTATCTAAATTCTGTTTTCTTATTGAACATAATTCTCAGTCTCAATTTAAATACCTCATGGTATTTTAAAACTGTTTCTTTCTTTTAAAACAGAAATACACATTTAAAGAAAAATAGCAAATTTATTTAACAAAATTATATATCACTCCACTATAAGTTGTGTATTAATTGTATCTAAACTCAGCATCTGCCTGAGTTGTGGCTGAATTGAATGCCTTATACTCACTGAATCCTAGTGTTTTGAAGCTGAACTGTATTAAACCATGGTTTCTATCACAGGTCACAATCACTGTTTCAGCACTGGTCCTTACAGAAATGAATGCAAAATTCTACTTAGGAGTAAATCCTCTACCACTCTAGTCTATTCATTTTTTTTTTTCTGTTTCCCAATCCTGTTGACATTGAAGAATTCTTGCACATAATGTGCTAAATCTGTGTTTAGCTCCATTGCCACCTTAATAAGAAGGAAATCAGGGACTTGAAAAAAACTATTGCAGTCTTTACAGATAAACCTTCTTATTTTCTGTCACTTTGTTTATGACAAGGGAATTCTGTGCTCTGTTAGGCAATCATTTCTAAAGCTTCAATGAGCAAAACGGAAGTAGTGAAATTTTGGTATTAGCTAGTACTGTCTTTCAAACTTAGACTCAAAAGTATGCATGTCTGTCTAGTAATATTTTTACTGCAGGAAAGGTTCAGATCATTGTTTTGACATCCTACAACAACTGTCACTTATACTCTTATTTGGAGGTTATACGTGCTCACTGAATAATGGATGACCTGAATTTCTGCTGCTGGTTTTGTAACTTTGAATTCATACAAATTCAGATGTAAAACACTCCATATGATCTAAATATGGCAAAAGCAGCATCACATAAAGAAAAACTAATATTAAGACTTCTCTACATGAAGAGTTACAACGACCTTTTTCGGCGTCCGTTATGATCTTCTCCATGACATGTTTCAACTTCTGAAAGTCAGCCCACATTTTTTTCTTATTTTTTTCCTTTTTTTTAAAAAAATACTTTTTAAAGTATTAATAGGAGAAGGAAAAAAAGTTAACTCTACCTTATTGTTGCAAATATTCCAGTGTGAAAATTAAAATTGAAGAGAACAATGTTAAATGCCTGTAGCAATATCATTTGTATGTGTGTGAATAAAAAAGGTTTCTCTTTTTCCCTTAGACTTATTAGCCTCTCCTTGTTGCTCTGCTTTGCAATGAGTTTACTGACAGTAAAAGTCGAATTCAGAATGAGAGGAACTACTAGATCTCAGCTAAGTTATTGAAGAATATCTCCTGATCTAATGACAGTAGCCATTTTCAGTCCTTTATGTACAGGAACAGATTCTTCCAGAGTGCAGCGTGTTTGAAAAAGGCAAATTGTTCATGTCTGAGGTGCACTTCAGGGTGCAGAAGACTTGTGGTGTGCTTGAGACTTTGTCCTACATGCTGATTCAGAATAATCTGTAATGGTGATGTTGAAAACCCCTGTGACATGCCTCCAGTTTCCTTAATCCTCCAGTGTACGTATTCTCCATATTCCTGCCTGAAGAAGACTGCTTGTTACACACACGACGAATTATTTTTTAATTTACTTAGAAGGAGGCAGAAGATTTTAGAGATCTTGTCACACATCCCCACTTAACCAAGAGAGGAATGTACTGGCTAGAAGAAACTAATACAAGGAAGGCAAGTGCCAATGGGTTGGAGAGTAGCACTGGGAGAATAATTATCAATGTGCTGTCAAAATGGAAAATATATCAAGCAACATTCCACAGGAATCTGTAATAGGCCCAATAGTATTCAATATTTTCATTAACGACTTGGCTGATGAAACAGAGAGTGCATTTATCAAATTTTAAAATGTCATCCAGTTTAGAAGGGCTGCAAGTGTATAGTAAGACAGGGTTATGGTGCAAACGGCTTGGACGAATTGGAGAAATGGCTTGGAAACTCAAGGTGCAATGCAGTAATGACAAACACAAAGCTGTATACTTCAAGAAGATGAAGCAAGGGCAGAACTACTGAATGTGAAATTTTTAATCAAATTATAGAAGTTCAGCAGTATAGGTCAGGGTGTAATAGTGAATCACAGCCTGGAGAGAAATTTTATTGCTTTAATTCTTGCAAAAGAAGCCCAACATCCCGCTTGGAGCTGAAACAGCAGTGTCACACAAAGTAGATTTCATATTTGTTCAGCCCTGATATGGCAGTCATTAGAGTCCTGTGCTTAATTTGAGGCATACACAAGTATAGGCTCCTTGGAGAAAGGCTAGAGGAGAACTACAGGAATGATCACAGTCCTAGAACTGGGTAACCAATGCAGGAAAATAGTGGATGAACTACGGGCATTAATCTAGAGAAGAAGTCCAGATATGAGGTAACAGTATTCAAATATCTAAAAATTACAATAGAGAGGAAGGGAATAAACTGCTCTATATATCTGCTGTCAAAAGGGCAAGAAATAGCGAGTTTAAAGGAGTACAAAGGAGATTTGTCCAAAATCAAAGCAAAACAAAAAACCAAAGATTTGTCCAAAACAAAACAGAAAAAGAGGCATAAAAAATATTTGAATGGTGAGAATAGCTTAGCACAAAAGATTTCTTCTAAATGCTATTGGGTGGCCATTACTTAAGGTTACACCCACCAGATACATATGAGGGAAAGGGTAGGTTATGTGACCTGCCTCAAATGCAGAGAATGTCCTCACTGGTCTGCCGAGAGTCCTTTGGCTATCTATGCTTGAGACTGCTGCTCCTCTGCTTGTCATCCAGCAAAGGCTGCATCGTGTCTGCAGGGCTGTGACAGCAGAAATAAACATTATTTCTGCAGCAGCAAGTGCTGGGTGCTCATTCTCCTGCAGCATTGCTGCTCTGTGCCTACTGCATGCTGTTAGTGTTTATGCTGTAAGTGCATAATTTACAGCATATTGCTAAGATGGCATATTGCTGGAAGACTTGTGTTTAAAAAAATATTCTCAAGCTCCTGCTGATGTTCTGTTGACTGTTAGCGTACCAAAAGGCTCTTGTGGGTACTGGCACCACCAAGGATATCTACTCAGAGCATGCATGGCTGCAGCATGCCCAGCACAGCAACGTCACCGCTCGGCACAGGAACACCGCTCTGATCAGTGCTCTTCCCTTTCCTGCAGCACATCCTGGTTGGAAACTGCAAGAAAGGTCATTAGAATTGGAATATATTAAAATAAGTGATCACTATTCAGAAGGCTAAAATCTCTTCAAAGAGGAGTTTGTGCCGCATGCTTTGGAAATTCTCTGTGGCAATGCAGTATCAGTTGTTCTTCATACATCAAAGGATGTAGTTCGAGTCGTGTCTACATTTGCATTGGTAGATAATCTACTTAAAATACTTTAATCCCTTTCAAAAAGTACATTTGGTTTTTGAAATGTTTAAAAAATTAATAAAAATGCACAATGCATGCATATTTCACTTTTCATGGACTTCATATTTTAGATATGTCTTCCAACTTTCCATTCAAAATTAGCTAAATATCATGCTATTTTAATGTACTCCGAGACCAGTAGTGCTCTGATGTTTTGGCTCGAGCTACTTCAATTCAGTATTATCTGAATTCTTGGCATTTTCTTCTCAACGATAAGTATGATTCTTTTCAAATCAGCATGTTTCTCAACAGATTAGAACAAAAGAAGTGCTGGCTCCAAAGGAAATTTAATATATCATAGAAATAGTATAGCCCTTTTAATTAAGTAGTAAGTTCAAGTGCTAGAAAGTTGTATTCTTCTTTACAATACTATAGATATTTAATCATTCATTATCCAAGTTGCCAAGTGCAACTTTTCTTCTAGCTCTCTCTTTACATTGTAACATGACTAACTACTCTTGCCATTATGTTCTCATTTAATAATGTCATCATGAAGCAGTATCTTGTCTTCTTCATAATGAGATCAATGCATGGAAAAAACAGAGTGATTAAATAGCATATTTACCGTAAGAGACATGCTCGCACAAGCATGCTATAATAGACCAGCAGCATCTAACACTGAACAAAAAAGCTCCAGAAGATATGAAAAACAAGGTAGTATTCTCATAAGAAAGAGATTTTGCACAAGGTCAGGAAATTCCAGCCTGGGATCAGTTCTGTAGTGTATGTAAATTAATGTGAACAGCTGAAGTGAATGGAGCTACACCAGTTTATCCAAACTTACAGTCTAGTCCATGATATAGAAGTAGACAAGAAAGGACATGTCAAGTGAAGAAAAAATATTCATACTCAGTGTGAACTAACTTCTCTGGAAGCCTTCTCTGGACTGAAATCCAGGGCTGTCACTGCTTTGTATTTTCTACAGAATTCAACAAAGGGGTGAATAAAACCTACAGTAATTAAATGAGTTCAGCAAGCAAAGCAAACTTTAACTACAAACTTAATATGAACCAGGACCTGGAGAGAAAAAATGATGAACTAATACTGGCTGAACGAATTCATATCAATCCCTGATATAAATTTGCAGATATTCCTATTCCTTTGTGCCTGGTAACATGGAACCATGAGTGCAGGGCTCCATGAGTGCATGAGTTTTATGTACGTGTTCTGCCATTCCTGCTTCTGGATGGTATGTCATTTTCTCAGAGCATTTAGGAGTAAAACTTTATGATTTTTAATCTTTTCAGGATCTTCTGTGTGAATGATGCTGTGCTGCATGGTCTACAGTTTAGGGTAGTACATAAGTGGTGAAAAAATGATCATAAACATTAGCTCCAAAAATTTTATGTCCAATCTGTTCCTAGGGCTTCTTCACACTGTTTATATGTTAGTCTAATTGGATCATCTCTCTTTGAACCTTCTCCAAAATGCTGGAAGGCATTATACACCAAAATATTCACTGAGGTCTCCAGGTAGTTGAGAGTAAGCAGAAGAAAACCCCACACTCCACAGTCTGGCAGTTGATAAAAATTTGCTTTTAGTCTCCTAATAGATACTGGCAATGGAAATCACAATAGTGACATAGGGGAGTAATGACACTTACAATTCCCCTCCAGAATTGTGCCTAAACTGTGAAAGGGGCAAATACGTCTCGACATGAGGTGTATGGAGAAACAACGAGCCTTTGCTGAACCCTTCTACGTGTTTCTAGCAGCCAAGAAATCCTCTTTTGCAGGTCTAGAACAAAGGAAACAACATGCTTAAGGTGATAGTTTAGGCATTTTCCTGGACCAGAAAAGGCCTCCAAAACCCTGAGGTTACAGATAGGTGAGAGTTTACAATTTCTTTTACATGTAAAATGTGATTGTGCACAAATACCTGCACAATGTCTAGTATCTTTTCATTATATGTGAATTACTGATATTGTTGACAAAAGTTAGAATGTTGTTAATGACAACAGTAATAAAGATATCAACATGCAAGAATTTAGCTTTCTGTCTAGGGAGGAAACAGCATAAGAAGGATGTCATTTTGCGCAAAATATAGTAAAAAAAAAAACAAAAATAAAAAAATAAGGACATCTAAGCAAAACTTAGTAAGGAATTAGACCGTAAAGGATGTCTGGGTGAGATGTTAGGGCAGCTGGACATCATTTACATTCCAAGAAGCTTTCCCATGATTTACTCTAGACACATGGTGAGATCACGACTAGCAAGTAATTGCAGTTCAGATTCACATATCTTTGTGCCTGAAAAGAAAATTGAGGGACAAGGTTATTATCAAGTGGTCATTTAAATGTTTAAATGTTTTAATATATCACAGAAGTGAGTAACATCTTCTATCCAGGACAATTTTCCAAATCCTTGTCTAAAGAAAATATTTTCTTCTTCATTGACTTTGCCAAGATATTTGATATAGTGAGATGAAACTGAAGATGAGGTTTTCATAACGTATAGATGGATTTTCATGTAAAGTCTGTTTTAGTGAAAATATCTGTAAAACTTGAAGGCACAATACTAGATAGGTTTCTGATTACAAAAGACATACAATGAGGGCATATATTATGGTGCTTGTTTCTCATAACATTTTTGCAACAGATTGGAAAAAAATCATTATGCAGATTAAATAACAAATTATATGAAATTCCAATACTCACTGAATTTTATTAATAACTTGTATTAATACACAGATTTTCCATTTTTGATTCCAAAGTTGATTCAACTCACCATTTGCCTATTTATCATTAAGTTTTTGAATGAATCTCAAAACTTCTGCTCTATTAATTCTTCTATGTCTTTTCTTCATTTTCTTCTAAGACGGGCTCTCATTTTTTTATATACATGTTTAAATAATTGCTTTGTTTAGACAGTTTTCCTCATGTCTAACCACATGTACAAAACATGTTACTTCCTTCTTTTAATTATTTCAATACTGTCACACCAATTTTCTCTAATCATTAATTTTCACTGAGCATGTAGTTCTAATTTTTTTGATGAGAACGTGATAGAATTGCTAGTGTAAAGCTTCTTGAGAGTGAAACACAAAAAAATGGAGCTGTTGTCTGCATGATTACCTCCAGAGCTTTGATTATAAGCTATCTTTTTATTTTTCTATATCTCTTTGGTGTGTCTAATATCCTTCAGATAACATGTTCATTTGGAGTAAGCTTTATTTTGCTATATATAGAATATCCTTTTTCTCTCATATTTAGATTTTTCCATTCTACCAGCATCATCAGAGTTTTCTATCCTTTCTTTTGGCTATTGATTTTATCTTAGAGATACTAACAACTGATGAATTTTTCCACTGGTATGGTTTTTCTTATTATATGCAGCCTACTACCCGCATTCCTCAGGCAATAAAGTAGTCAAAACTGTATTGCCTGCAAACCTCAAAGTTCTGAAGAACCAGCTTCCTGCCTTAGGTCTCCTCTAAAATCTCCTAGGACTTTGCTCATCATCTCTATTAAAATACAAGGTTATGATGGCTGTCAATACTGAAAGAAAATTGGTACTCAAGCCATTGGTAAGAAGGTGAAATAATTGTAGTGAAGGTAGCTGAAAATTTATTAAGAAGAGGTCAAGGAGCAAGAGAAACCCCAGATGACTTGTTGAAATGACTGAAGATTAAAAAAAGAGAGAAGCCTAGCAGATGTTCAGAAGCTGAGCTCTAGTAGAGGTTTGCAAACCATGAAAGAATTTCCTCTCCTTAATAATCATAAAGTCAAGATTTACGTTTTGTGACAGATCTAAAAGATGATACTTCTGCTTCAATGGTACACTGTTTTATGGTTTATTATCAGTGCCAGCTGAAAAGGAAAAGAGCTATTCTGTTAATTACCATATGGTATATTGCAGCACCATGACCTGAGTGCTGTACAAACACATAACGGGAAGTGCTAGAAAATCACAGGTTTAAGACTTATACTGAAGTCTTAAAAAGTAATAAATAAAGTGGTATTTTATATGCATACATAAAAGGTGGGATCTGAATTTTGAAAAGAGAGAGAACTATTTTGGAGTTGCAAAAATAATCAAAAATGTTCATGTTTGTCATAGCTCCATTTACTACTCGTAAGATCTGCAGGCTTTCTGCCTGAGATAAATATGACAGCTATAACAGAATTAAAGTGGGCAATTAAGTCTCATTCAATTGCTATAGTCATTACATATTTGGAGTAGCCACTCAACCTATTAAGATTAGGGTTTCATTAATCCCAATTTTTGGAATGGATGAAGTGAAGCTTTATTATGGTTATTGCAAATGACTTTATTCCTTGTGCTTTCTAATTACATATAAAATATTTTAGCTAGACTGAAGCTTTTTGAGTACATTGACAAAGAACAACAGTTGGACTCATCTTCCAGCTATTTTATTCATAACCACACACCTAATTCATAATCACATACCTACCTGCCCACCCACCTGCTCCTCTATACTCTCTTTCTCAGCACTCCTGCTCCTGCTAGACCAGCACGTACAAGAGATATGTGCACACAGACATGTGTTTTAAAGACGTTGCACCCAGTCATACAAGCACGTAACCCTCCGGATTCATTTTTCCATGATGAAGGCAGAAAAGCAGCTCGGCTCTGCCTCAGTATGGCATGCTAGGAATTAATTCCGGACCTCCACAACTGCTGGGGAGAACATTCTTGACCCAGTGCTGTAGTATTTGGCATAAAAGAAGTTATGGGGAAGAACATGACAGCTTTCCTGGCTGTTCACCAATGGCTTCCAGACTAACTAAACTGGATGTAGATCTGTCCTGGTATCTATATCACAGTAGTTGCTGCATAAAATCCCACCCCATAGGTGCAAAATGCCTTGTTGGTAAATCCACTACAGGACATTTTCATTTTCATTTCTTTATGTGGGTCTAATTAAACTACCATATGAAAAAATAATATCACATTCCATTCATAACCACAGTTCAGTAACATCTTTTTCCTATTCTCTTCTGATTTAAGTACTTCTTCCATTTGCTAATTATAATTAACCAAGTGCTTTTAACCCTCCTGATGTAACATGATAACATTAGGATTACTTCTGTTCAACAGTTATAGCATCTTCTATTTTTCTATTTCTATTGCTTTAACAAAATTAAAACATGAAAAGTCCTTCCTTCAATAAAAACCAGAATATTAAGTTTTCCTAATATGCTGCTATATGCATGCTATATGCATGCTTTCCTAATATGCATGCTATATGGAAAAACAACTGTATTAATTCTAAACATTGAATTTTCTATAATGAATTATTAAAATGTCATATTAATTATTTACTGGAGAAGTCTGTAATAAGAAAATACATGAAGTAGAATTGTCAACATGAAAGAAGGGGAAAAAATAATATTTCCAATAAAGGACTTCCTGCTCTTTCCATGCTAAAAAATTAATCAATACCTTATCCACTGCAGCTTGCCATAAAATGCTTTTAAAAGAGAAATCTATCTATACAGACATCCAGATGATTACTGCCCTTCCACATTCACAGTTTTGGGGGATAAAAAGCATGTTAGATTCAAAGGAATTTTTTGAATATTTTTATTTTGCTAGCAAAGTGACTGAATATCTTGAGGGACGAAATAGCACACAAGTAGAATGAGCAGCGGAGACAAACCATTTAGCAAAAATATTCATGTAGCCAACATTTTAGAAGGCATTATTAATTATAAATTGATTTTTCTCTCTCATTAGTACTGTTATTTAAAATATAGGTAAAGCAACTGAAGAAATTCCAAAACCAGAACACACTGCAGTATACTTCACATCTCACTACATTACTATGGAATTCATTATACTGCTGCCATTAACAGGAGATCAAATAGAAAACTCATGACTTGGCTCACAACCATGCTGATGCACTAGATTATAATTCGCAGGTTAAGAGATACTAGCCTTCTCTCATATGCATGATGACAAAGTTCACCACTCAGGACAGGTTATTATAAATCATACAAAATTAACCCATTGTGGCCATAGGACTGGCAAAGAGAAGAGAGTCAGGACTGCGACCTGCTGACCCAGGTCCCATTTTGACGGGTCTTCACAGGGCAATCAGACAAGCTGCTGCCACTTGTTTAGATATTTCAGATATCAAATCTTTGAAGAAAGAGAAGGAAGGAAGAGCAGAATCACCATTCTGAAAAGTCCATTTGATTGCTTTGTTGCCCTGATTTCCTGCAGAAATGAGTTACAGTGCTCCGAATGTGTGTTTGTTCCTCTGCCCTCTGGGCCATGGACTTTTGGTAACTCTTGTGAACTTCAGATAAGGATAAAAATAATGGTAACTTCAAAGACCTATTAAATTCCTACAGGTTTTATGAAAAATAGATGGAGCAGGCTGTGACACACCCCTAGAGGGACATTCAGGATGCTTCTGTATGTTGGGGTTAGTTGCCCTCGGTCAACAGATAATCATTTGTCAAGTGTGAGAATGTATTAAAGAGATTATAACAAAGCTAGCAAAGCTAGAAATATAACAGAACTGATTATATATAAACTTATCAGGGCTCTACGGTTAAGCATAGGGTGTACGATACAAGGGTAGCTCTTGCCCTTTCCTTGAGGGCCTCCCTTGTGGTATAGTTTTCCTTGGTTTCTCCTTACCATCCTGTTGACATCAGGGGCATCTCCACTGCAGGCCAGCTGATGGTGGGTCCAGGTCCACACCAGAGTTATATGGCTTACTCTATTTTATGCTCAGAACAAAGCCAGCCCACAGACATATGAAGGCCATGCGGTGACCTCGCGCTTAGCCCACACAGCCCTGGACTTGAGTAACAATGTTGCCATTAGCAGGTCTTTCCATGGCTCCACAGCCCCAAGATGTCTACTGTGGGTCGGCTGCAGCACTTCTCCTTTGCCTGGACTTGTCAGTAATAGAGTTATTAACCACAATATACAAGAATGCTTGAGTTTTGATAGACATGATAATGAATCAATTTTATAATTAAGCATGTATAAGTTTATTTATAAAGCTAACATTTTACTTTTCTTTAAGTATTGTAAGAATGCTTTCAAAATAATTCAACTGAAAACTCCTTTCAAAATGGCTGAAACCATACCTCACGTATGGTTTATATTTGCATTTTGTTCTAAAGCTTTGTATATAAGAGCTCTAACTTGCACTGGAAGATTTAAAAAAAACACACACACAAATATACTGGTAAATTAATCTTCACAGTTATTGTAGGCAGTGGAATCACTGAGGCCAGTTTATATTCAGCATTGCTTATACTGCAGTTTGTCAACAGGAATAATCACATATCCAACGAGGGCAAACTGAGCAAATCTATAGGAGAAAAAATGTATGCTATTATACTTATGAAGTATTTGGAAACTGATCATTTCTACCATTGACTTCCCAACTGCAATTATTTGAAGAAATTGTGTATATTAAAAACACCCAATACAGTCAGCAGTTATATACCCCCTGTATACATGCTATATAACCTAGAGGTTATCTCTTAAGAGAGCTCTACATTTGTTACAGAATTATGTGTAAAATATGCATACAATAAAAAAAATTATTGTTGCTCTCTGAAGATTATTTGTATATCAATTACCCGGGACATGCTCATTTTTCTCTTTCATCGGAAAGAGTATTTATATTCTGCTAGGATTTTTAATAGAAGATTATATCACTTTTTCAGCTTAGTTTCTGATTTTAAAAGGTTTCCTATGTTCTTTGTGTGTGACTGATTAGATGTTACATCTATTCTTTGGGGGTTTCTACAGTTTTAGTGTAATTCTAGGAAGGTTTCCTAGTGCAAACTAATCTATTAATATAAAAGTAGATAAGACTCGGGCTAAACCACACTCACTATTACATAAGCATAATACGGTGGAATGGAGAAAATGGATTCTTTGATTTCAATACTCTTTTTAATGGAATTACAGGCACATGAATGTCAATCATGGGATGCATCTGTAGTATTGAGCTGGTCCTGATTTTCCAAAAAGCTTCGCAAAGAACCATTATATTTTCTACACAGCTTTCTTGGGGAAGAAATATTTCATTTCACCCTGGAACTTTTTATCAGTTACCCAAAAAGAGCCCAACCTCAGAATGATTTTGTGGTTCAACAGTAATCTCAGCAGTAGGAAAAGGGCAGGGAGGAATCTGAAACCTGAGACATCCCAAGCAGCTACAGAGAGCACCAAACTGGGTGCCCTTCTTCCTGCTGGGGATGTTGGACACTTTCTGGGCTTTTAAGTTGTTTTGTTTTATTTTGTTTATGAAGCATTTTCAAATACATTGGTCTCATCCATTTAGATAAAATTAACACTTTTTTTTGCCCCTCTACTCAAAACTAACAATTTTGGAAAGCAAAATTATAGTTTGGGTAGTATTATTAAATACTTCATGAATAGCACTGGGAATCTTATAAGAAATGTAATCCACAAACATCTTTTTCATGTCTTGTGCTGTTATGTCTGCTTAATGCTATAGCACTACTAACTAACTGAAAGTTTCTCTGAAGATTTCTATTTCTTATGCTTTGGGCTACACAAACGCATTCAAAGATGCATCTTCTATCTGAAAACCTACTGTTTCTTATGTATGTAAAATGACAGGAACAAAAAAAATCCTCAGAAGCTGAACTCTAGAATATTTTTACAGTTTCACATTTGTGCAGTAATGGAAAGGGATTTCTTAAATGGGGAAGAAATGTTTAAATTTGGTATATCAGTACTAAACATTTTAGTGAGACAGCTACACACTTATATTTTAGAACAAGAAAGGTCAGTTTCCTTAGGAGCTCAGACCTCACAATCCATTTCCTCTTTTGAGCTACAATAACTTTGCTTTCAAATTTAGGGACATGCTCTAAAACTTTGGACCACAAATATATCACAAGCTGATAGAATGAGCAGAAAAAAGCAGATAATTTCAGTCAACTTCTGTGGCTCAGTGGGTTCTAACAGCCTCTGGATTCTTTTTTTAAGATCCTAGTGCTTATCTTCCCTGAGGCTTATCATTTCATCCTGTCTCATTTTCCATATTTTTCCTCTTATCATTTGTTGAGTGGATTTCTAATGTGACCACTCATAAATCACTTAAAATTCCAATATCTCTATAAACGTTCTAGTAACTAAGACCCTACAAACAGACTTTACTGGCAAGAAAGAGAGAAAACTAGAGCAAAACAGCTCATACTCTGCATGGCTGGCAAAAGAAACTGGAGTCCAGAGAGGATAGAAAATTGAAGTGCGCTAATCTTGCACATTGGTTTTTGACAATAAATGGCAAAGGGATTTTTTTTCTCTTTCTTTTCCATGTGTCACTAATTTGTTAGTTATGCAAAACAACAACAATAATATAATAGAACAAAACACCAAAAAACACATATATTTTCATTTACCTGAAAATTCCTAATCCCCAATTCCTAAATCACACATATGACTCAGGAGTCCAGATATTCTTGAGGAAAAAAATAAGGCAAGCCAAATAAATAGTTTTAATATTTTGATCTATAGGGCATAGGGCTGAAAGATTAATTAAAGGTGTTTCAGGGCAACCCAATACAACCTTAGTATTCATAAATTAATTTTTTTTTCTCTTGCAGCCTATCAAGCTCAATTTTTAAATTTTGTCACCATTAGTAAATATAGTGAATACACACTGACACACTGGAAAGACACAGAACAACAGTGAAAAATTCTGTCTCACTGAGGTACCACAAAAAAAAAAAAAAAAGACTTTTCTGCAGCACTCCACTTCCTTCTCGCTCCCTGAACACAAAAGGGTAATTGGCTATTTAACCACTTATTCTTAGGAATTTTCACGTCTTGTTCTTTTGCCATGTGACATGTTCAGTAAATGATTACTAAAATGATTGCTGTGTTTTTTGCTGAGGAAAAATAGCCCATTATTAAGAGTCAAATCAATACAGATGATTGCAATGTGAAACTAACAATTTTCTTGACATAAATACTGGAAATGAAAAATCATGGCAAAGAAGTAAAAAGAAGCTTGATTATTGGACATCCTCCCACCATTCCCACTGAATTTAGCTGATTAATTTATGTAACACACTTACTAAATTCCTGATTTTTCACTTAATTCTCCTTTCCTTAAACTTGCTAAATTTGCTGAAAAGGTTTTTATAACTCCAGCAAAATCTGAACCGAGCTTTGCTTATCCATGCAAATATTCAGGTGCATCTTTGCATTATCACTTCATTGAGATTTAGGAAAACCAAAGCTTCCTGAGAAAACCAGTGGGCTTTTACCTTCTTGGAAAGGGGATATCCTTTGATGAAGAAACAGTGTAATAGTAGTCCTGAAAAATAATAGATATCAAATCACACAAGCAATAGTCAGTAGCAGAAGCACAATCAGTACCCACTGGTTCTGCTAGAAACTTTTTCTTTATCAGCTGGAGTCTATATCAAACTAAGACAAGCAATATTATGGTCATCATTACATAGCATATAATACTTACTCAACAAGTCCTGTTGCAGGTTCTATATGCAGGTCCTGACTGGCAACTTATTAAAACAGACAGTAAAAACTGTCTTTAGCAGGAAGAGCTTACAGTCTAAGCAGGCGAGTTAGTGAAGTGGCTGACAAATAGAGGTAGTCAAACAGTCAAGGGTAGTGACAGAGCTAGAATTAGAACTGAAATCTCCTAACTCCCAGCCAAGAAATTTAAAATCTGCTGGATGTGGCTACGTTGCATGTGACTTTAATGACATAAATTAACTAACTTGGCTTAATTGTACCATACTCCTTTATAACCATATAAAAGGACTAACTCAATGGAAGGGAATATGAGAGACAAAGATTCAGAAAGAGGAATATAATAGTTTGATCTAACTTTTCTTTAATGATCTGTCTTGACATGCACTTGCTTTCTCTGCCACAACTTTGCTCTGCTTTTTTCTTACCTTTCCTGTCCCAAAGGCCACATTAGGTTGAACTATATCACATACATGTAATGCATAAAACATACTATTCAATTTCAGAATTCCACTTTCAAAACCTTACTATTTCCTATTGATTATTTATTTAGGGATTATTTCTTAGAATGCGATCTTTTTGTCAGAGGCAACCTAGAGGTCAAGCAATTAAGCATTACAAGAGCTTTCACTTTCAAGAAATTGCGACCCTCCCCTGTCAGGAGGCTATGAGCCTAAAACTGACTGATTACAATGTGTTGTAATTGAGAATAGCAATAAAGTACAGAGTGAAGGAGAACCACAGCTCTGAGCTGCTGGCTCAGCCACTGCATCACAAGAGGCAACACCAAATGCTGGTGCCAGCAGTTTCTCACATACATAGTATAAGTGTGCGTGGGCGTACATGTGCTTGTTTGAGAATTTATTGTCAAAGTTGCCAAAATTCATGTAGGAAGATGTACATGGAAGACATAAGAATGGCTTTTTACTACAGTGCCTTGTGAAATGAAGTAAGGAGAGCGAGTTATTATTATTAGTCACATTATTAGATGTGACTGTCTCTAATATGGTTCCAAGAACATCTGTTGATATTACTTCCTTTCACCTCCCTTTTTATTAACTCATAGGATTTTGACATCTTTGGACAATGAGCCAAACTCGTTAACAAAAATTTAACAATAAAAATAGGAACAGGAGAATAAAACTGCAATATTTCAGATATTAGCAGCTGCACCATTTCCTGAGGGTTATCAGATGGGTCTCAGAAAACTATTAAAAACACATATGGAAGGAGAAAGAGGCAAGTGCAGTTCTATATAACTCCAGGTGAGGGCGTTGGCTTTCATGTACAAAGCCAAAGGAATAAGTGTTAAGGCATAAATGCACCGTTCTTTGTTTCACTCTGTGACAATGAAGCTTCCACTTGAACTATTTGTGTTTAAGGTAAAGAGGA
Organism: Tinamus guttatus; assembly: GCF_059628265.1. Lineage (NCBI taxonomy): Eukaryota > Metazoa > Chordata > Aves > Tinamiformes > Tinamidae > Tinamus > Tinamus guttatus. The sequence goes on along the minus strand of NW_028288727.1, from coordinate 28,668 downwards.
ATCTTATTTGTCTAGTGTACAGTTTCAGTAAAGATAAGTTTTGAAAAAGAAATAGCTGTAGAAAGGTGCAGGTTCATCTTTCTTAAACATTTAAATTCAATCAGTTCAGCCCCAGCTCCCTAACTAGTGAGAAATGGATGTGTTGAATGGCTATCTGGGACAAGTACTTTAGGAAGGGATGAATCATGACCTAGAAACATTTATTTTTCTTAACACTTCCCATCTGAAAATCTCTTAAGAAAAGGTTTTTGTATATGACATTTGTAACACTACTAATTTCAGTGAACAAATACCAGGTAGAGGTGAAAGGAGGCTTAGGGGAATTCTGAGCATCAGCCTAGATATGAGTTAGCAATGCTGGTAGGGTGTTGTGACAGCTTTATGGACAGTTGACTTTTCTGACCCTGATTCAAGTATCTACATGTTAAGGACTGATGGAATAAATCAGCATAGCTAAGTGAAAAGTCTTTGTTGTAGGATGAAATATTCCTGTACAAATCTTCATAACCTTCTGCAAACTTAAACTTTATATCTCTGAAATAAATTATTAGCCACTGCTGACAATTTTTCCCAGCTAATATAGTGGAGATGAGGAACAGCATTACCAACATTGAGTAAGTTTATCTAAGAACTAAGGTATAACATGTGAGTCTTCTTACCAAATTAATGACAGAAGGATTATTGCAGTCTATCTTTTTCACTGAACTCTGCTAATACTCTGCAATCTTTAAACTCCAGTTGTTCACACATTCACAAAAACACTTTCCTTTGATGCATTGAGCCCTTGTATTATTTTTTAAGAACATACAGTAAAGGAATTTGAACCTTTTTCTTCCTTACTCTTCCAACAGGACTATATATACCACCTAATAGCCTGCCTGAGCCTCTGGTGAATTTAATAGAAAGACTCCCATTGATTTTAATGAAGGCTGACTCAGTCCTGTGGTTCTACGAAATTAAACTAACTATAAGTGGGTCCCCTGGTTTTTAAAATAAATGTCATATTATTACCAGGAATAAGTATGTATTCAGTCATAATTTATTTTTCTTTTATCTATGATTGGGCATCTTTTCTCATTTCCACCAAATATGTGGAAAAACTGAAGAGTAAAATGTAATCTGTACTACCATAGCTAGGGGATTGAGCTGGCAAGATACAGTGTTTCACAGGGTGATATGGTTGGCTACTGTTCCTGTCCTGGAGAACTGGAGTAATGTTAAAAGGTGACACCAGTCATCAGCCTCACCTAGAGGTGAGTGGCATGATGCACGCTGGTGCCATGCATCCAGTCCCAAAGAATTCTTAGAGCAAAACCAAATATCCATTGCTGAAATAAGAAGTAATGCTGACAATCACCCTTCAGCTAAATACTTAGCTGAGATAAACTGGCCTAGTTCCACTGAAGTCAATTGACATCACATCAGTCAATACCAGCTGAAGACATGGCCTGCTATCAGTTTACCTGCTGGATTGATTAAGATTCAGCTTGTGCCCACTGTTACACTCATGCAGTCACTATTAGCTTTACAATTCCACTTCACTCTGCCTTCCAATTAACATTTCCACAAGAAATCACAAAAAGCTGGCTGACTTCACCACAGATGTGATTTTATCATATATTTATCATCTTAGAAACAATTAGTCTTTCAACAATTTATTCAACAAAGAATACAGAAGTGATTTCAAACACACACACTGGTACTGACTAATGGCATGATTGCTTCTGTACCACAGGCTTATAGCAGTGGACAATATGAAGCATGAGGGAAGTCTTTCTTCACTCAATACCCCTACATAGGTAGGATAGAAGCAACAGAGGTCACAGTGTGCTGTCTCTACCTCACATTTGTTTGATAGATTGAAAATGTACAGACCTTTGAGTAGTGAGACTAATACTCAGGGTTGCTTCTTCTTTCATATCTTTACTATTCATTACTGTTTCCACCCAGTTGCTGAGCTTTGTTCACCTCTCAGAGTTAACATTTTCTTCCTCATTTTTTGTATTTCTCCAACACATACATTATATTTAAAAATGAGCAAGCAGAGAACCTCAGAGTAGTTGCTGTGGGTCGTTGCTTTTCAGTTTTAAGGACTTTTTAGCAGATTGTGTTTCCTGACAGAATTTCAAAGCTGGACTTTTAAATGTGACCATTAACTGGGTAAGCAGCTCTCCTACATTAATGCCTCTAGTTTGGAGTTATCTGAATGACTGTAGAAACATTTCATTTGCAGACATGTCTCCTAGTATCTAGTGAAGTCAGGGGAAAGAGGAGAGTAGTTTCAGGGGGTTTGAATTTGAGCTTACTGAGGCAGTAAGAGAGCTGTCTTGCCTGACCATGCCAGGATAATAATCCTTCTTATTGATAAAAGTCATTGTTTGAGATGCAAATATAATGAAAAACACAATTTCTAGTGAGAAGCACTTTTGGCTTAAACCATATATTTCCTGACAACACTGAGTAAACGTATTGCAGATAATTCTATTCCTTGTTAGTAGTATCATCATATTTTAATAATGCTGTTTTAATAATCTGTTCCTGTAAAGATGCTCAGGTATGAGTGATTCATTATAACCATAAAACCATTTGTTTTTATCTTAATATTGCAGCAATAAAATCACTGTATGAAAATAGAAAGTAAAAGGAGGACAGTAGACATGGATGACAAAGGTATTGATGCTGTGTGAGCAAGAACCCAGCAGTATTACCAAGCAGCATGAGTGAGATAGAGACACATGATTAAGAAGTGCCTCATCACCAGACTGAGGTTTGTATCCGTCAGCCCAAAGTGATAAACTCCTTTGACCATCTATAGCCAGTGCCTTTCCTCTGCCTTGCAGAGTTAAGGAAACAGTGATTTTTTGCATACACACATAATAGAAGCAGGCTGAAAATATTTTACCATACAATTTGAACTTTTGGGTAGGGTTGGCATGCATATCACTTTCCCTTGATGGGATTCCTATTTTATTGCTCTGCTATGTATTTTTGTTTATGATCCATTAGCCCCCAAATAAATTAAGTCTCACAAGAAAAGATGGGGTTAACATGAATTATGAGATACTGAGGTTAGACATAACAAGAATGTTTCAACCCAAAATAAGCAAAGCACTCCTCTTTCTTTAAGGAGGTTGTGGAAGCTCCATTGTTGGACATCACTGAGGATAGATTCAATTAACTCAAGAGAGTTAATCCTGTTTGAGTGCAAACATACAAAGGACTAGCTGTCCTATTTCTCTGCATTAGTCATAAAGGAAATGTATGTCACTGTTCAGATGCTTGTGAAGGTTAATGTTTGCAGGTGTCTAGAGAAGAGGAAATCAGTCCTGCAAAGACTGATCAGTTTAATAGCTTCTGTCTATGTAAAAATGTATTTGTGTTTGGGGTTTTTCTACGCTGTAACGATGTGGGTTTCCAATTCACTGTAGATATTCATTATAGCATCAATTTCAAATGAATGACAGGGCTTGAATGCTGACCGTGTCTTATGATGTATCTGCATGAAGCTTACAGTAGTTTGTTTATCTATTTGTTGCAGCAAAAGGATTCTGCTGCTCCCTCCTTAGAAAAAGCTCTAAATCACTGTGAACTATTACACAGTATTACTTATTTTTAAAATTTTTTACCTTAAATGTATCTTCATGACCAAGAGTTAGGAAAAGGTCTGTATGACAGCATGTTGCTTCTGACAAGACAATTTTGAAAATGTACATCAAGTAATATGGTAAGTCCGCTGTTAGAAAAATAATCCCTTTTGGTTATTAATAATAAATATGTTTGGGCAGCAGTAAATTCATGATTACATATTACTAAAATCATTTTATAAATTTAGAGTCAGGAAAAAATGGAGTGTTTATAATTAATAAGTTCTTCTTCTGAAGCCCCAATCAATAGACAAAGCTTCAAATTTCTATGTCTAATGCAAAGCACAGCATGGTCAGCAGCATCTACTACTCTCTTAACCCGAAGTCTGTTGCCCAGAGTCTGAGGTTGGTCCAGCTGGAAAGTGCCTGTCTTACTGCTAAAAGTAGCCCTGAATCCTTATCCTTCCTATTTTCCAAGAACTCTGAGGCAAAGCAACAGAAGGACTAGAAGAAGAAAGATCAAGGGAGATGTATTTGATTTGAATCTGCCTCCCTAACTTCACGTACTTTCTTTTCTTTTAGATAGCGTTCAGTGTTCAATGTGGCTGTGTTGCAGTTTGAAAGCCATGGTGGCGGGGGGAGAAAGGAGATATCAAATACTGTATTAGCTACACGCCCGACTCTGGTAGTATCTGATTCACGAACAGTCTGTCGACTGTAGGTCCGATTGCCTTCCTAGGAGCGAATCGAGCTGCCAAATAGTGTGATCAACTGTAAGCTCGACTCTGATACTACCAGATTCACCAACAGTCTGTGGATCGTAGGTCCAAATGGCTTCCCAGGAGCCAATCAAGTTCTCAAATAGTGTGATCACCTATAGGCTTGACTCTGGCAGTATTGGATTCATGAACAGTCCATCAACAGTAGGTCCGATCACCCCCCAGACAAGTAGTCGAGTTCACAAATAGTATGATTTATTCAAATGCAACATTTACAAAGCAGGTTTCGGATGTCAGTACAGGAAATTCTCTACTACACCGTGGGGTTTTTTAGCTAGCACTGATGTACAAATGTGCAATCATCCCTCACCCCAGAAGATGGGAGAGGGCTCTCAGTCTTGAGTCTCCTCAGGCAGTGTCCCAGCCCAAGGGGAGGAAAGGGGGTTCAGCCCGTTGACAGACACAGGAGTTACAATGGATTCTTCCCTGCTCCTTCTTCCTCCTGAGTTCATGTTTTATACTTTTCTTTACATTCAGGTGGAGCTTGAGTGACTAGAGTCATACTTAATATTGTTACTGATTTGTAAAAAAGTTTCTCTCTTTCATTTGAAGGTACAGTCAATCGAAAATCTGGAGCGTATGCTCGGTGAGGAGTGATCGCACCTCAAGGGTGGGTAACTGTCGGGATGGAGGTGTGGTTTTCACATTAAAATGAGCTTATAATGATGAACCTTCAAGCAGAGTTCATCAAAAGGAGTGATTTGCCACCTTTGCTGGCTCAGCACCGGACATGTTATTGTATAGCTCGCATTAGACAGCCACTGTGCAGCTTATCAGCAGCCCAGCACAGGGAGTGCAACAGAGTTTGGCCGCGGTGTCTTCACCCCGCTCCATTCTCCGTTACTCCCCTTTGCAGCTGCGAGGAGGGCAGATTGTGCTGCCTAGGGAACCGTGGAGCACAAGTCCGTGTGTTCCAACCATCCTGGAAGTGGCAACTGTGTGGCAAGCAAGATTCTGTAATGTCAAAACTTCTGTTAGGCATTCTGTTTTTCTCTAAGTTTCTCCTTTTCAAGCAATTCTTCCACAGACTGTATGTTCAAAACTTGCTATTTCTGTTTCTGGTCCAGGTCCCTCTTCAGAGTCAAAAATCCCATTAACTTTTATAGAAAACGTCCCATGACCCATGTGACCGCTTACTGGTATAGAAAACATACCATGACCAATATGATCACATACTGGTGTCTCTCCCTTTCTCTAGAAAGGGGATAACTAGAAGGCTAGGAAGAAAAAAAAAAAAAAGCTACTTCCAGCCTACAGTTTATTCTTATCCTTCAGGAACAAGGGGAACATCTTATTCTTTTCATCTCTGAGGAAATATCATATATTTCAATTTCACATATTTAAAGAGTGTTACCAGATTCCTTTCATCTTTCCCCATCCCATCCCCATTGTGTCTTCATTAGGCTAATCAGCTCCATCCTGTTCAGCATTCCCTTGTGGCTGGACATTTCCTAGATCTATGATTGCTTACCTGATTATCTCACACACGGGCTGCTTTCTGCAGTGGGGATGAAGAGCTAAGGGAGCTAGAGAGTGTGTATATGTGATACATCCTCAACAGTTACATGCTCTTTCTAACTCACAAAATATTAACTGATAAACTATGAATGTTGCAAAAAGGAAAAGAAAATGCAGAAGACATTCCATATGTATAAAGAAGAATTATATATGTATAAAGAAGAATTAACAATATATTTAAATTAATTTAAACTAATACCAAAAATATCTTTGTACTAAGAAAAGGCAAAGATTTTTCATGAATGAAGAGCTGAATAAGAAACAAAACTAATAGAAAGATTTTTAAAAGTTCAAAGCGTATTCACCGTGAGTTTGCACTGAGTCCAATATTGTTTACAGTATTTCTCAGAAAACTAGAAGAGGGTCAGAGAAACTATTTAAAATAGCATATAAAACAGGTTATTTGTGATAATCGTATCTCTGCTCGGGCTTCTCTCCTGTAGAACAAAACAACGTGAACAGAATTGTGAACAATACTTATTCTTTTAATCTCTTTTTAGGTCAGATTTTCAAGATCACTGGCCATATTACCTACCTCTAAAGCTCTCTATAACATCCCTTATTAGTTACAATGTTTAACAGTCACCAGTAGGACCATCCCTTGTGAATTTAGCAGATCCATTTTGGCCTCTACAGTGTCAATATGTTCCCCACTTCAGTGATGTACTACTATCTGAAAAAGGCTTTCCTTTAATCATTTTAAACCTATTACACATTATTTTCTTGGCTGCTCCACCACTGTTGGATTGTGAGAAACAGTGAATAATCAATCCCTATTCACTTCAGGAATTTATAGACTTTTATCCAAACTGCCTAAATCATCTCTTTTTCAATCTAATTGTTCTGGTCTATTAATCCTCTTCTTTTATGAAAGTGATTTTAAACGTTTGATCAGCCTTTCTGTTCTACTAAATTCCTTCTGAGGTGGAGTGACCAGAAGCCCACAAAGCGTTTGTGGCCTGACATGATTTTTGTTGATAAAGTTGTGCTTGGCTGCTACTTGTTTTGTGATGTTCTGCAGAAAACACAGTTTTCTTATGTGAGCCTTTATTTGTCCAAGAGGTGAAGCTAAACTAAATGTTAAATACTACTTTGCTTTTTTTTTATTTTGCAGTTTTAAAGATAACAACTAAAATCATAGTTCATGAAATTTTAATTGTGAAATCTCTCATTTAATGACAGCTCAATCACAGCTCAAATATTACTGTAGCAATTACAAATGCCTAATAAGTATAAATATTCTCTAATCTACATGCTTACCTTTTTTCCCTGTACAAGACACATATTTCAGTATTAAAATTCTAATCACAAAATTATCCTGCACAAGCCAGTGTTGTGCTTATTATTTTGAATGACATAAAACTTAAGCATATCAATTCTTCACAAAGCTAACAAAAGGCTACTCAGAAGTGTTAGAGTCTACTGAGTACATTGGCACCTTCTAAATCAATGCCTTGAAATCAGCTGCAGGATCCCAGTGTCTAGTCAACCAGAGCCCCATCACGGCATTTCTACATGGATTTTTAACTCGATCTCTACAACAGAGTTTTGCTGTTAGGTCAATCGTGTGGCTAATTTCATTTGACATGATAAATATTGCTTTTCCTATATCTATCAGTCAGATGTAGAGTAATCCCTCAAGAAACTGAGTTCAACTAATACCAGTAATGCAGCTTATTCAACTCCAGGCCATTTAGCTAAATTCATAAATGGTATTACCTTTAAAAGCCACTGCTCTATTTGATTACCGTCCTGGATTTGTTGGGTATGTATCATCATTATTATTATGCAAGTTCACTCTCTATTCTTTGTGAGACTTCTGTAACCTTTATTAAATGTCCTCTCATTTTTATGAGTGCATATCAATTGTCCTGTTTCGCTATCTTTATTGTATGCCACATACAATAGCATTAGGCCTTTTTGTCTCAGTATTTTGATGAACTGCCTGTAGAATTCTAAAGTTTTCTTCCCCCTTTTCTGTTCAGAAAATTTTGATTAGATTCCAAAAATAACATAAATGTTAAAATCAGTCCTGAGGCTATGACTTTGCATTTTTGCCTGTGTTGAGTTTTAGCAGTAAAACTAAATCCTGAAATTATTTGACAGTTACCTCTTTAATACAATACTTATGTTGGATATAAGGTCACCTTTTCTGATGTTCTCAATAATTCTTTGTCTCCTAACATCCAGAAATTGACTTTTTCCCTAAGAAACTTTTCAAAAATAAGGTAAATTTTTATCTTCAAATAATTCAAATCACAGACTGCACTTAGTATAACTTAAGCAAAACTGTTTTTTATTTTTAAGAATGTAAAAAGCTCAAAGCATATATTATACCAGCTGATGAATGAAATTCTAAAGTGATCAGCTGTGAAAACTCATCTTCTTCATCTTCTTTGGGAAAAACAGTGAACACTATTTTATTTATTGATTAGGTAAGTAAGTCACCATCCCAGATGAGATTTTCTGTGTCAGCATTTCAGGATAACTTTATGTGAGGGTAAGTTGTAAGTGTATTACAAATACTTTTAGCTTCTAATGTGAAGATCTTAATAAGAGTCTTCCTTTTTTTTTTTTTTTTTTTCCAAAGGAAAAGCACAGTCTCTGCAACTGCTTGAGTATAATTTCTATTAAGCTCTTCACTGTTAATGGAGAAAATCATATTTTGTATTAATGGATCCGAGAAGTGCTATTTGATGACAAATGTACAAGTAGTTTTATCTTTTGGGGCATAGTAGCTGAATTTATTTGACTTGGCATGTAAAGAACAAAGATCTGCTGGTATCCAGGGTGTTTTAAATGACATCTGGCAATAACACAGGGGCATCCAGAGAACAAAATTTGGGGTTGTCAACTGAAGCAGAAAATGCTAAGTTTTGTTTACGCTACAAGTAGATGGAGATGTCTTAATTACTATTAAAAACTGCTTTTCTTTCTTTCTTTCTTTCTCTTTTCAAGGACTTAGGATAGTAAATGGAACAAAATTGGCAATGTATATTCATAAGGGTGTTTCAAAGAAACAATAAAGGGGTCTCAGCTTCATACCAGTGGCCAGTGCTGAACTGCATATAGTATTTTCCTGCCATGGAATTCAGCCAAACCCATCACATCAAATGGGTTCTCTTAAAAAGCTTTTTTAAACATCAGCCTTGATGCAGATTCCTTAAACTTAATTAAGAATAAATTTTGCATATTCCACGTCTCATGAAGTGTGTTTATTTGTTATTCTATGATTTTTAAAACTAGAGATCTACTTTAATTGTAACATTATTTTGAATGATTCATTTGCTTTAGATGGTTTGCTCTTGAGATATAGTTTATAGATCGCTATGTTTATTTGTCTAAAACACAGACTAATTTGTATTTATATTGACATAGTGTTGATTTGCTTTGGGTTTCATTTTTTTTCCTAGAGTATCCTATTCCAGTTTACATACATTTGCCTTTAAGTGCCACTGGAAGTGATGCTACTGAGGCTTTATGCTCAGACAACTACATGCAATCATGGATTCTAATTTCTAGATTGAAGCATTTATACAGATCATCAGAAATCTCTGTCCTGCAGTTCTTCATAGAACCATCTGTGTATTTAATGCATATAGCCCCCAGTATACATAATTTAACTTTGGAATAGGCTGATTTTATTTTTTGCCATGTCAGATAATATATTTTGCTCTTTTGTAACACCTCATTTAACAAACAGAATTAACCTTTGGAACAAGAAGGTGCTTTGCCCTAACCCGGGAATGCAGGCGTACGTGGGGAATCTGTCTCTTCTCTGTGGCACTGCAATTGCAAAGGCACCATGCGGTGTCATCTCTGGCTCCACTTTCTCCGTGGGAGGGACTGAGGTCACCACAAAGCAGCAAGGCAGGGCTGTGAACCAGGAAACCTAACTGCAGAGTGACACCAGAGCTGGTGACTCGAGTTCAGAGGGTGCAGGCTGTGACCTCCCACAGCTGCAGGAAATATCTTCAACCTGCAAAGGCATTTCAGAGGAAAGTCTGTATTTTTAATAAAAATGCCATGATGCACGTGGAAAGGCAGTGCTGCCAAACCTTGCTTCTGCAGTAAACTAGGGATTTATTTTGTATGCTTTCCATAAAAGCCAAACTGAGATCTGCTGACTTGATTGGGGAGAACAAGTGTAGAACCCCTACCTTTGTGCTACCACTGGTACAGGAACACTTAAGGACACATGGAGCTGGACACAGACATGGTTACCTGCCTTTTTGCATTAACAACCAAAGCCTGGCCTGTATTTACCATTTTCCTGGCACAAATGAGAAGTGGCTGCTGGAACATTCCGTGTAGGAGCCCCACCGCTCACCAATTCACTCTCTTCTTTGGCTCAACTTGAACCTGATGAATGACCTGCAGGACTACAAAGCTCGTCTTCTTTCCTGTGAGATTTTAAATAGTGGAGGGAATCATAAAGATTGGGAAATATTGGAAGTAGAAATATATTTGAGTTCCTGAATTGCTGAGTTTGCAGGTAGGAGACTGCATTGTGTTGAACTTTTGCTATGTCCTGGTATATTTTCTGTGTGGTTTTAGCAATATCATGGATTTTACAGTTTTTGGAATATGCCTTTTTTTTTTCTTTAAGATGTGCATGAGAATTTATGAAAAAATTAATGAAAAAATCAGGCTTATATTATTTTCAGCTTGGATATGATTTATGCAACTTTTGCCAGCTGTTATACAGCATGAAGCATATAAGTAAAAGATAACAGTGTTTTTCTCCCTATCTGTTTTACAACATATAATTTTATATTTTTATCTCTTGAGATACATTTGCAGTCATGATGCCATTAACACACAGTCCTGGGAAGGCAGAACAGTACTCACATACTGTTAGCAAACTCCATTTAAGTTAATATAAAATCACTGTTCCTTGAGATTACACTGTGAAGAAATTTTATTGCAAATGCAAAGGGATGGAGGTACTATTGTGATGTGCAAAAAGCAACATATACAGTTATCTCTAGATAAACAGAAGCTATCCTAGTATATAATCTTGTTAAAATATCAAAGCAAGTTCAATTGATGCTCTTGAGAAATAACATCATGATGCCATCAAAATGTGAGGTTACTGAAAAGGCATAAAATCACATTGCCAATGAAAGTCATGAGCAGTAGGACAGAACCCTGTGCCAAATGGTGTCACTGAGGGCTTCCTATCCCCTGCCCTGGCCTCCAATGGATAGAGTAAGTTCCTGCTATCAGATATCTAAATTTACAATTAAGTTACGTCTCCCATTTTTAATTGTGTGCAAGACCATTTTTGACTGTTTGAAAAATGCTTTGTGCTGTGTGTGCGTTTCAGCTCCCCCGAGCCTGAATGTTTTATTGGAACATTAACTCAGCTTACTTGAGAATTACTGGCTAGTAAATGCAATAGTGAGGGAACTTAGACGATGGGGCTTTCTAAATTTATTTTTCAAATAATGGCCTATGCTGCAACTACTATCATTTTGTCTAATTATTCCTGTTTGTAGGCTATTGGTCACACTTTGCTGCAGATTGCCCTTGCAGATTTTAAATACTTTTTAATATAAACATGTGATTTGGAGAGGGGAGTAGACACCTTTGGTTATGCATGTGATGTATCAAATAATTTTGTGTGTCCTCTGCTGCAATTTTATTTCCAGTTATTAACTGGATTTTTTTTTGGCTTAAACCTGATCTCTCAGCTTTAAAAGGCTGTATTTGAACCATGATGGTCTCCAGTTTATACTCCAGCTACACCAAGGTCTCTTAATTGCAGTCATGCACTGATTGCATCTTTTCTGCCTTCAGAGCAGCTCCGATCAATTGATAAGAATTTACTTGAGAAGAATTTCCGTTTTAAAAACTTGTTAGCTAAATGATAGTGTGTAGCCCATGACTCAGGCTTTTTACCAGGTTGAAACCTTCAGGGACACTCAGCTGCTCCCTCTTTGCTGATTCCCTGCTGTTCTGATCACCTTCTGCAGACCTACAAACTGCAGAAATCTGGTCCAAAAGGCTGATTCATTGCACCTGCCTTAAATATCATGATCCCTACCCTGACACAGGGAAATGCCTCTCTGAAGGAAATTCTGACAGCTTTAGGATGGCACCTGTCTCCCTTTATTATCACTATAAAGCACAGATGCCTAACAGGGCTGTGTAGCCTCTCACACTGAGCCAGGAGCTGTCCTCAACCTGCCAAACTGAAGCCCAGGAATGGAGTGGCAGCCCTGACACATCCCAGGTCCAGGGCTGTGCTCTGGGCACACAGAGGTCAGGTCATTTTCTCAAATCATGTGTTGCTGCAGCAAGAGCATCACTGCCTGCCCGTAAAAGTGAGAGGTGGTCTCCTGGGCGCCTCCAGCCCATGAGGGCTGAGCGGCAGGTCCACCGGTCCTTAGACATCAGCAACTCACATCCTGGACCATCCCTACCAACTCACCTACTGAGAGGCTTCCAAAGTTTGCTCTAGGTGCTGCAGAAGAACAGTGCCTACAGACCTAGGTTACTTAAGCACTTTGGAAATCATTACCATATGTCTACACATATGTACAACCCCCTGATTTTGAACACATCATTTTCTTTCTTCTCTAATGCACCTAAACAGGCTTCCTTCCCCATTCTCAGAGCAGACCTGGAGCTGTTTGTGGCAGTACCCAATTCTTTATTACATGAGGCTGCAGCTAATTCAGGGACCATCTGTGTGTACTTAGGACTTAAATCATTCCTTTCAGTGTGCATTACATTACATTTGTCAAAGTTCAATTTCATCTCCAGCAGCGTTGCCTGTCTATCTAGTTTTGCTCTTTCCCAATGGAACTCCTTACATTCCCCCTCAGCTTTCACATAAATAACCGTGAGACAGCAACACATTTTGCAAGTTTTCTGCATTTTGGATAATAGCAGGGAAAGCACAGTCTCTGCACGGTTGTGGTGCAGAGGATGCCCCAGGGGGATGCCGTGCATCCTCCTGCGTTACTCCCTCTTGCAGGGTTGCACATCACCGAACCACCCAGGGTATCAGAGCAAAGCTGAACTTCCATCCTCACCACAAGAGGGTCCCAAACGAGCCTCCCTGGCCCTGAGCATCCTTGTTTGGAGCAGTGAGAGGAGCTGGTGTCCGTCAGGACAGCGGGTGGCATTATGCATAGGCCACTGAACATTCATGTCACATAGCCAGCACCCCCGGATAGATGACTTTGCTCAGACAGAGTGTGACTGTTGCAGAGAGAGAGATAATTAGCTTGAAGTTCGCTGTCTCAGGTACCAAGAGCAATGATGCCTCAGGCTTCAGTGCAGATATATAACTGTTTGGCAAAGACTGTGCTGCTGTGAGTACTCTGCTATTGATATCTGAGCCAGCTGGACCTAAGCTACTGCAGGCACATCAGCTGCAGCACTTAAGCGCAGCCATGTGAGTGCTCTTTAACTTATTTGCTGTACGTTTGCTGTCTTTTCAGGGATGACAATATCTCTTATTAGACCCAGCCACTTATGGGAGGTATAAGGGGCATGTGTTTCTTGCGAAGGATTCATCTCCCAAGACTCCAGCCCTCAAGTGCATCCAGCTGGAGCTGCAGTCTTGGCTGCGAGTTCTTCTGCACTCTGCTATTTTGCTCACTCCTTGCATCTTATCATGTGGCTTTGCAGTTTGGTGATTTTCCTAAAAGTCCCAGTTCTCATGTGACTTTAAATTTTTCATAGGATGAATATTTCTTGGTTAGGGCAGAGAACTAGAAAATGTGAAAACTGGGGTGCTGGAAGGGGAAAAAAACCTTAGCATTTATGATTATTAATGTCATATAATTTTAAGGGCTGAATTATAATTATTAAAAATTCATCACTAGTGAATGTAGCCCCAGATCAGAATTGGAGCAAACAGGCAGATAGCACACTGGGGTTTCTGCCAGCTGCCAAACTGCAGGGATGCTAGTGTCCTACTGCACCAAATCCCTGTCTCCTCCGAGAAAAAGTGCTGCAGGATTCACCAGCATCACAGGAAGCTGCAGCTAGAAAAATCAGAGAGGAAACAAAATGGCTTCATTTCAGTGTGAAGGCTAAAAAAAAGGAAGGAAGGGGGGAAACGGCAGACCAGCAGGTGTTATGTGAGTCGGGAGAATGATCCATTCACTAATGGATGCGGTGGCAAAGGTGGGAAGCGGGGTGGGAGGATGCAGGAGATGAAGGGCGGGTAAGTCCTGTCTAGGCATGTGAGAGAAGGGGCAGTTAGGAACAAAACACTGGAAGGAGAAGAAAGAAAATAGCATTGAGAGTTTATTTCAACTGCCACTTCTCTCTCATACATATTTAGCCTTAATACACCTTGAAACAGAATCTGTTTGTACAGAGCCTAGCATATTTTAGGAGCTGCAATGAAGCAGATGATAAGGAGGGAGGGGAACAGTGAGAAAAGCGTGAGTAACTGGAAGGGCATCTTACATTCCCAATAAATGAATCCCACTGAATGATAATTCATCTAGGCTTAAAGGTTTAACTCATCTAATACCTTTCCTGGGTATATTTAACTGTCTTAAAACCTGAAAGGAGATTTTATGGAACAAAGATTTTTAAGTTTATTTTTTGTAGAAGTGTCTTTTAGGCATGCAGGTGTAATGAATGCCGCACCTGCATACTGCTTTATTCAAAACTCATTGATTCGCTGTTGTGCAGATTTCCTTTTCTGAGGACTGAGAAAAACCTGATGAAGATAAGTCATGAAAGACAGAAGGAACAGAGAGGGAACAAGTACGCTTAGAAAGGACTGAAAAGGGAGAGATGACATTTTTTTGGGGGGGAGGGACAGAGTACAGAGAAAAGGAAATGAAAACCGACCCTGATGAAATCTCCTTATTCATAAAAAATTAAGCATACATGTAATAATTTTCCCTGAAAAACAGTAATTAAAAAAAAGACGCAATATTTTCACAAATACAAATATGTCCTGCTATTTCATTGTTCTGCCAGAGGACTGTAGAAGGCTGCTAGCACTTCATTTCTCCTCTGTGCAAGCTCATTCCCAATTCAAAAATGAGTGCATAACATTAGCAATATGTGAGGTGTATTACTTAATGTAAAAACTGTGTTTATGGGATTTATTAGGTACTGCTAAGGTTGTGATCCAGCCTTTTATCATTAAAACAATACTAGGAATATCTGTAGCATTTGCTGGTATGTGGTAAAATACCCTTATTGACACAAATATTGTTTCTCTCAGAGCCTCGAATCACCATGTAAATCTGTTTTCTAGGAATTCTGCTTCACCAACATGGCATCCCTGCAGACAAAGCATTTGTCTCTGCAACAACATGAGCCTACAAAAAAAAATAAGTATCATAAAAGCTTCCCAAGTAAATCTAAGCTTATTAAAGGGCTGATAATCTATGTAAAACTGGAGCTTATTGCAATGTCTTTATTGGAGTGATGCAATCCTCACTAGAGGGACTTTTCTCTGAACTCTAATTTCAAGCATTTTCAGCAATAGAAAACAGTGAAGGAAAGATATTTACCAGCTCTAAATTACAAGCAGAGATTACAATATTCAGATTTAGTGTCAAGTACAGGGAAATACTGATGACCTACAATATGACCCAAATGCCACTATACCACTCTGCTTGTTCATGTGAGATAATTATAGCAAAAAGAGAGGTTTTAAGGTGAGAGGGTGGTCCAGTTCATCTCCTGAACATGGGTGTAATTCTGAAGTCCATGTGTGTGGAGGCCTGCCTCAAGGACAGCAGTACAGGATGTCTTGTTAGCAGAGAATTAACCTCAAAGATGGCAGTACAGAATGTCTTGTCAGCGGGTAATGAACAAAGCAAGAAAAAGGGGAAAACGGCAACCGCATGGCTGGCGCGTGATCAAGAAGTGGATTGGATAATCTTGCATGTGATTATATAGACTATTGACTTATTTAGCAACCGTGGTTTTATGCAAAAAAGGAATTATTTGGGGGACAGTACAGTATATAAGTTGTATCTGATGCTCAATAAAGGGTCTTTGGTACACTATACTGAAGTCTATTTCATCATTTGCTGCACATGTGTTTTATCTCATTAGATAAACCTGTATTAAATAAATAAATACATACATCACTGTCTTGCATTGTGGCCTTAGGAAAGTTTCTGCAGCCTTTATTTTTTTTCTTATTCTTTATCTGCTGTATCAATCTCATAAGATTTTCAAGGCAAGGATTGCCTCACTGTGTGTTTTGTTTTCAGTTATGGGTTAGTGTAAAAGACTAACTCAGAGTCTGTACTCACTAATGCATTATAAAGCAATGTTAAGGAAGAGTTCAACTGTAGGAAAAAGTTTTTTGAATTTTTTTGTGTTTTTTTTGTACCTCCCTCTTTCCTTCTCTGCACAACTCTACACTGTTCTGCTGAGTGCTGTCCTGAACACACTTTCCCCACCCCGAAAGTCTACTCCCATCAAATGTTTATAGATGGGATTAATGTTTCATCACTTCTTAACTAAAGCATACAGATTTCGCTTTCTAGATCCATCCTCAAAAATCAAATCTCCTCCAGTCTCTTTATTTCTTTCGCCTTTGGCCACTCAATATTTCATGCAAAGATACCCTTTTTCCTACAGGCAGCACAAACAAAATGTCACCAAGGTAACTGATGGCCCTAAAAAGTAGCTTTACAAAGGATTGAAAATAGTAAAGGGTTCCTATTTATCTTGAATGTACTATACTAGAGGAAAGTAACATGGATCCCCAGTGACAGACCATAAAGCATGTTTCTGCGAGTTTTAATACCTTTCCCAGAAGAGCAGCTTCCAGGTGTAATGTTCAAAACAACTGCTTGATATTTAAAGTGAAAGATTCCTTTTGCCCTTCCGATGCTTAGCCAGTCGTAAGGAACTCCTTGGGCAGCACCAGCATCCGGCTCTCGTGCTGACGGTGCCACAACCGATTACACTTTACAGAAACATGAGAAGTGCTCGCAGGTTCAGGAAGGCTTAGCCTCCCTACCTTTGGAAAGTTCTGTGCAAAATGTTACTCACAGCTCCTAAGTGCTTTTTCCATTAAGGTATGCATCTGAAGCACTATGCCAAGCAAAATATGTTTTCTTTGCTTTCTGGGGACCCTTTCACAGCACATTTTTCAAGTAAAATATCCCAGAACACTGTAATAAGTGATGGACTTTTCTTATACGAGTAGTTTTGTCAAGGTCAAATCCTGTTCCCAGTGAAATCCAAGGGAGATTCACAATTGATTGCCAGGGGATCAGGATATTGCACTTAAGGTCGGACTCTCCACTCAGGGCTTAGCTGTTGTGTGTGCAACAAAATAAGTGGTTAGATTTGCAGAAGAGCACAGGAGCACAGCAGAAATTGATTGTCCTTGGAAAAATGTGACTCTGACTGCTCATAACACAGATTGTATATTTGGCCATTAGAAAAAATTATTGTGTTTCTTAGCATTATTTCTACTTTCTACATCTCCAAGTTAGATCTGGAAGAGCAGGAACAATCCAAACGTATTCTAGTGGAATACATAGAATCATAGAATCATTATGGTTGGAAAAGAACTTTAAGGTCATCGAGTCCAGCCCTTCAACACCATGCTTGCTAAACCATGTCCCTAAGTGTCTCATCTACACGCTTGAATACTGCCAGGGGCAGTACTTGAATACTGCATGGCGTCCACCACTTCTTTGTGCAGCCTGTTCCAGTGCTTCATCACACTTTCCGTGTAGAAATTCTTCCTAATGTCTAACCTGAAGCTCCCCTGGCACAACTTGAGACCATTTCCTCTTGTCCTATCAGTTGTTATTCTGTAGAAGAGATCAACCACTGCCTCACTACAGCCTCTTTTCGGGTAGTTGCAGAGAGCAATAAGGTCTCCCCTGAGTCTCCTCCAGGCTAAATAACTCCATCTCCCTCAGCCGCTCCTTGTAAGGTCTGTGCTCCAGCCCCTTCACCAGTTTCATTGCCCTTCTTTGGACACGCTCCAGCCCCTCTAAGTCTGTCTTGCAGTGAGGGTCCCAAAACTGAGCACAGTATTGGAGGTGCAGCCTCACCAGCATCGAGTACAGAAGAACAATCATTTCTAGCCAAAATATTTAACAAGCAACCATCACAACCTGTCTAAAAAGCAAAACCAGAGGAATAACAGCTTCATTCTCATGCAATTTTAGTCATTTTAGTGACTTTTGTCCTATTCTATTTTCTCTTTTTTTCTTCTTTCTTCTCATTCCACCTCCTCCATTTCTCCTCTCTCCCTTCCATTCTTCAGTCTAAAGGATTTGAATAAGTTTTTTCCCTTAAGAAGATGCAAGGATATTTTTTATTTCCCAAGGCACAGTTCAGTTGAATAATATGGCAGATTCTGTATCAGAATGATATAGCTGAGTAATAACTTCTCAGAAGTATCTTCCTTGAGATTTCTAGACATTCCATCTCTGAACAGTTTTTCCTGGACAGTCCCTATCCTCATGAAATTGTTTCTTGACCAGGAAGGTTATAACAGCAGAACAGCTAATCTCAGTAGCATTCAGTTGCCTAAACATAGACACCAAGTGATAAGATACCCTGGGATGTCTGAGATATCCTTCTAGAGCTGCAGACCACAGCAACTCTGCACCCTTCTGCCTGTGTTTAGACAACAGAATCAAGCCTTAGATATCACAACCAGTCTAACATGATTTGCTCTGTCAACTCTCATCATAAAGATGAACAGGTCTGTAACAGCTACAAGGGGAACTTTGATACCGTAGCTGTCATGTGGATACCTACATGCATGCTCTTGGATTTAAATGTCTTCATTTAGAGCTGAATTACCCTCACAAGCTCTTCACTGACACAAGGAACACTCTAACCAAAATTATATGGTTGTGTTACCAAAGATTTACTTGGTGACAGTTTTGATTCCAAAGCAAATCAGGATGCAGACATTTTCAGGAAAAAAAAATAAACAATCAACCAAACAAAAACGAACAACGAACAAACCTACAATCACTGTTGAAGTGATTACATACCCCAAATCATCAATCGTCCGTTTTATAGATATACACCCAAAATGAGGCTAAACTAGGTGATACATGGGGATCAGCTGGAAATTTCAGTCTACCATGCTGAAATCCATAAAGGGGGTGATCCTTATCCAGAGCGACAGGGAAGCCACAGCATGAATTCACAAAAATTCTGAGCATTAGTAGAGATAATCTGGTGCTTATTAATAAAGTCATTCTTATGCTTGTGCTCAATATGTGGAAGCTGCAACATGTATGGGATTATTGCCCAGCTCAGTTTGAGACAGAAGGGTAGACAGTCTTTTCAAAAAAAAAAAAAAAAAAAAGCTATCAACGATTTCAGTACAGAAACAATTGACTGGCTTTAATGAACATGAATTCAAAAATTTGGTTCCATACACCAATTAGAGCATAGCAGATCTTGTTTGGAAGCATAGTGTTTTGTCAATAAAACAGTGCTGGATGAAGATCGATATTGTAACTGATGTTATTTTTCGAGACAAGAGGGATGTACTTTATCTACTACATGCTGGAGATCAGCTAGCTATAGACTTTAATAGCAAACAGACAAGAAGCCCTTGACATACAGCAAAATAAAGTCATGATTCAATCTCACACTTCTCTCGCTTAGATTCAAACCATTGCAGATTCCAGAAAGATCTTGACATAGAAAAAACTTCTTACAGTGTGGCCATTTCTGACTTTTCATGTTGGAGTCAGCTGCTCACATTCTTGGTCTGACAAAGTGCTGAGAAATCTCAAATCATGTTTAATCAAAGGCAGCTAGGAATACTTAAGAGTTTCATCTGCTTTCAATTTTTCTGCACAAAGTGTTGGAAGAAAGTCCATAATATATAAATGCTCACCATACTAATGTATGAGCAACATCTTCTCCAGGGAAGCAGAAACACATGGCACTTTTATACAATAGGAAAAGGGCTCTTCTCTTGATATAAATCTCTGCATACAATGTTATACATTGGCAGCAATTTTGCTTCAATCCCCTAAATTCCTCAAGACTGAAATTATAGAACAGAATTCAATTTGAGGCATGTCAAGAAAACATAGCTATTTAGAATCTAGGGCTTGTAGAATGTCAGTGAGTTGCTACCTTCCCTCATGTCAGCAGTCTTTGATAGCGTTCAAAATTTTACTTACACAGCTTTGAGATATGTCAATAATAAAACTAATGTGCCCATTATTTGGGACACAATCATTCAGTGTGCATTTAGGAAGAAAATGCTTCGGAGATTGTATGATCTTGATTGTGTTGCTTGTCTGTAGTGGAATGTTTCAGAGAGGAACTGAAAGGAAATGTATAATGAATGATTCCTGAATATTACATGAAATATGTTTTTTTGATGGAGAAAACTGTTTTATTTGTGACTCCATCTGTTCTGACACCACATATGTTGAAAGCAACTTTAATTCAATCAGTGAAGCTTTCATCTGTAAAGCTAACATTAAAAATGGCTTAAAATTGATCCCATCTTGATTAAATCATTTATAAAATCAGCTTTAATTTTATTGTATCCATCTCTATGATGCTAGTAAGTAGCCAGCTTTTCTGAGTCTTAATTTCATCAATAAATTAGCATTGATTAAAAGTCTACTTTGATTTAAAAGAAAAATCACATTCATACACCAAGAATATATGAGATGATGCCATGTACAAATTCCACTTACAGAAATCAGTATCACTAAATCCTCCACTAAGACAACAATTAAAATATAATGTGTTGTTCTTTTAAGGCTTTCATGCAATAGAGGTTGTTATCAGTACTCCTTAGATTTTATCAGGCAATTTATAGGAAAGAAAAGGAAATGCGTTAATAATACGGAAAATGCAATAATGTATTCAAAGCATTACAGCATTTTGAAACCACAATTTCTGTAAAAAACTCTTAGTCATGACTTCCCTCCTTCAATAAACTTGTGAATGCAGAACCACAGAACCTACTGAGGTTTCAAACAACTGTCTCACCAGACAAGGAGAAGCAAAGCTAGGGTAGCACTCTGCCGCTCCTGTACTCATCATAGCCAATGCAGGACCAAGCCTAGGGTGTAGCATCTGCTACAAAGTCCATGTTCAATAAAATTGCATATTCCACTCCATATAGATAATGTCAGTGAAGCCTCAGCTAATGTCTGTACAAAAAAAAAAATGGGCAAAAAATTAATGTAGGACTCACCTGAGTACAGGAAGCTCCCCTGAAGTATAAGGAACTCACCAAGTATCTTGGGACGAGCAGTGAAAGATTGCAAAAAGAATGCAATCTGAGTCTCTTTGACTTAAAAGTTGTGGCCCTCCTTAGAAAGAAGAGTCTAAAATCATCCCTGGCATAGTTTTAGACCTTTGAGAAATGCCTTTTTGCTAGTTCAATGTAGGTAACAGGCAATGACCTTGCTATATTTATCTCACATGGTCACCTTGAAACTATTGAAACTAAGAACAACATGGGGCTTCACTGCTTTGCCATAATGCTGGGAAAAACTTCAGTAGGTCTTTTTACTTGAGCTCTGCATGCCTTTGCATACCAAATTTCTCTTTCATACCTCAAGGTCTTCAAGATGTTTTCAAGGTGTGGAGCTCTCAGCCATGCATTTCTCGATAGTCTAGAACACACCTATTTGATGAACACTTTATTTCCTTGCGTGCTTACAGGTGAGATTAGCTAAGGAACTTAGTTGATTTTCAGGACAAGAACATCACCAGAAGGGCATTTTCCAGAAATCATGAAACTGTCAGTCTGCAGAGGTGCTGTGAGATCTTCTCCCACAAAAAAACGTTATTGACCTCCCAGCTCTGGGGAAATGCTTGCAGTTAGGTTTGGAGATAGAGGCTAAGCAGAGCTTCTTCTATTGTTTTCTTTATTGCTAGATGTCTGATGCCTTTATTTGTACCTGGAGTTTTTTTGTGTGTTTGTCTCTTTCTGTGTACACAACAACTGTAATTAGAAGTCTATTAAGTTAAAGCTCCTGGAGTTTTTGTATTGATATTTTTATTGTAATTTAAATCAAAATAATTCCAGATCCATGTAATTTTTTCAACTATATAGTTAAGCATGGATTCCAGTTAAGTTACCATAATGACTTCTTATATTTTCTGTAATGCAGGAAGGTTACAGAGGTGAGAATCAAAGGAAGAGCAATGCAGACAAAGACATGGAGGCTTTTTTATTAACTCAGCAGTTTACCCCACAGCAAAATTTAAACATGAATTATAAGGTTTAAAGATGGAATGCTTGATTCATCTTGGCTTTCAGTACATAATAAACAGAAACATGAAGACCAGTTTCTGTAAGGTCAAATACACACATCATAGTTGATGCCCTTGTGGATAAAAAAGCATATTCAACCATTCATTAAACATAGACTCAACTTTCCTGCCTCCTTAGCTATCTAGATAAGTATCATAGATTTCTGGAAAATTTGCTATAGCATTGATTTACTTGTCCTGATGTATATGCATAAAATTTTCCTTCTTTACAGGCTTGCTATGCTCTTTTCAGCATCCAAAATATTTCAGTGGAGGAGAAGAGGTTTTATAAGTTAACTCAATATGAATAACTAATCTTTCACAATAACATTGATCAAGTGGTGATGTTCTATAGCTTAAATCTTTCTGCCTCTGCGTTTCACAGTTTCCTGTGTTGTGACAGGGAAGATTTGACTTTCAAATGGAAGGTGATAATGTGCTAGTCACATCATCCCATTTGGTTACTTATTTTATAAAACTATTTTGATGACTAATCACTTTTATTATGTCAAAATGAATCCCACTCAGTTTGAAAGGTACTGTACAAGCATAATAGTAATGGAATATAATTACATATGGATAATGACTTTGAAATTTTTTAAAATGCAGAAAGAAAGATTAGTACTCTGCACAGTTTGTAAACCACACACATGCCTATGCATAACAATAAGGGAACACAAGACTGGCTCCTGAAGTCTAGTCTTTGATATCACATATTGTATTACACTCTTCATAAACCAATATGGCTTTGTCTTAAAGTCAGCTGGGTTTTAAACCCTTTCTTCTCTAATCGCAAGTCTGTTCCAGAATTCTGCCTCTCTCATGGTTAAAAATCTCCTCATATCCAGCCTAATTACATTCATAGCTGGTTTATATGCATTTATTCTTGTGTCAGCACTGTCCTTAACCATAAATAGTTTTTTCCTTTCCTGATGCTCACCCATCAAGAATCTTTATAGAGCAGTCATATCCTTTCTGAGACTTTATCTGACAAAATAAACAAGCAAAGCTCTTTCAGCAACAATTTTTTTATAAAAAGGCTTACTCTTCTATTGATTATTCAAGTAGCTGTGATGTTTCTCATTCAATTGCAACTTCTTAAAACAGAACCAGAAAAGTCCATAATATTTTAAAAGCATTTTCTCCAGATCTTGAAGAGTGACTAATACCATTAAATTCTGTCGACTACATCCCATCATTGCATTTGACCTTCCTGGTTATTGCTCTTTGTGGTTTATGTTAGTCACTAGTGTTCCCAACAAATTCTCCACCCATTATTTCTTTTATGTCCATCTGTGTTTTTCCTAAACTCACTACCACTTTTTCCATGTTTAATCATGTACATAAATACAGAGCATCTGTTACAAACCCTTCTGCAGTACCAGATTTACAGATACTTCAGTTCTGTGCTAATATCAACAAAAAGTGATCCCAAATTCAAAGTTTCTGAAGTTGACCAAGATTTAACAATCTATTACCAATAATTACCAAAGCTTGCTGAAACACATTTCAAAAACTTCAGCATACCAATACTAAACTCAAAAATATGACTACTGATCCCATAGATGAACTGCAACAAACTGTAATTTAGCTAGGCCAAGTAGAGTGTCCACCATGAAGTTCAAACTGCAAAATCCATCTGGTACCCTGGGTAAGCAGAACGGCATAATGCTGAAACATTATCCTCAGACCTGTTGAGAGCAAATGAAAAAAATGATGTATAAAATAAAATTAACGTAAAAATACACTTAGGTATTTAGTTTCCATTAAAATTCAGAGATATGAGCACCCGGACATCTTAGATACATGGGAAAATTCTAATGTCAAGGCCTAGACAGATGGACTGGGTAAAAAGAGAGATAAAATCTCTCTACAGATGTAACATAGATTTTTTTTCTGCTTAAATGTTAAAAAATATTGCCAACAGAAAATGCATCTTTCCTGAAGATATTTTGACTGAAAAAAAGAAACAGTATAGACTTGAAATACCTGAACTGTAATGTGCCGCGATTTAAAGAAATCTGACTTGACGCAAATGAAATCATGAGGCACCAAAATTCTTACAATTAAAAGTGATTGCTTTCTCAGTTAATCTCTTCACCACAGTGCATGCAGGCAGTCACTTCAAGAGCTTTGTCAGTTTGAATGAGTTCACAAGCAGCTGTCACAGGTCTTTAGCCAATTTTTTCCCTGTCACATACAAAGAGCTCTGTCACCAGAACTCAAATGAATGTCATTAGCAGTTTTGCAAACCACATGGATTTCTTGTAATGTTTTAATGTGAAATTTGCACAATATTTCTTAAAGTCATGGAAGATGGCAGCGTGGCACTGTGGAATAGTCCGTATGGACTTATATGGCATAAATTCATTTCACACAGCCTCACAAAGCAGCACAGCTGTGTTTTAGTATGGTATAAGAACCTCAGGGAGGAAAGAAGGGTTTGGGCAGCAGCAGAGGATTTGGCATGGAAAGAACAGATCTGTATTCTTTGCTTGGCCATAAACTCCCTATGTTAGTTACAATGGTCAAAAACAGCCCATGTATAATATAGCTGTCTATCTATCAAACAGATGAAAAAGAATGAAGATGCTTCAGTACTAAGCTCTGGATACACATGAATGAATGACAGTGGGATGCTTATGTGGTGAGATGCACTCATGTGAGGAAGGTTTTGCTCATGGCTAGATGGCAAGTCAACTTGGCATAGAAGGCATTTAGCCATGGTGACAAGGGAAGCTAACTTGGGATAATGCCACACTAATATATCTCTTCTATATTCTATAGAATATAGAAGCTATTCTTCTTCTATAGCTTTCTAAGCTATATCTCAGCTTAGAAATGGCTCTTGTACAGTTGTGAACACACAGAACACAGGTGATGGAGTTCATAGCCGTCCGGACTTATCTATCAGGCAGAAAGTCATATAAACACATGCTCAAGTGTATCTCTACCTTCATTTTCATTATGAGTCTGTCTGATGTTAAAATATTTGTTCGCTGAATTATTCTGATATATTTTATATGGTAAAACTTCCTCCTAGGACAGATAGAGTTATGGCAAAAGGGTAGCTTTTCTGATTTGGTTTGACATTTCTGGCAGAAAGCATCTTATGGTGGCATTAGAATGTGTACACTAGCTCTTTCACTGAAATAATAATGTTTTAGAGACCATACATTCTATCATAAAATTTTAACCTTCCAGTATCTCTCTTTTCTCTGTGTTGTAAAACAGGATTCCCTTAAGCTTTTCTCAGCCTTTCTTCTGCCTTCTCTTCTTCTCAGTTTGGGGTAGAATGGAATGGTCTTTTTAAGGCTGATGAGGTAGATATATATGAGCATTTCAAAGATTGTTCTGTTCTGTTTCTGGAAACACAAATTACACAATTTTTGCACACCACAATATGCCTGCACAGATGCTGTAATTACAGCAGGATAGATTGTACTAATCGAAATCAAACTGATCTTTGGCAAATTGTTTTATTTAGAGCCATCATAAACTTCAGCCTTCAAGCAGGATAAAGCTCTAGAAATCAGTTTATTTGGGGCAAAAAATTCTCCTGTGTTTTAATTAAAAATTAGGTTTATGATACATCATTATTTGTGCCTTGAATTCAATAGCATAGCAACATGCTCTTCAGTGGTCTTTGATCTTTCTTTTGTCTATTCTAACTACAATGGACAGAGGATAAAATTGCCCCATCACACAAATTATGTACTCAGTGGGACATTCCCACCTCAATTATTACAAAGAAGCAGAACAGCGATTGAGCTGGACAAAAAAAGGGATTCTGCTTTTGGCTCTCTCTCCAAGGCTCTGCAAAGAGCAGATGGGAAATAGGGGGCATTTGATCTCCATGCCTTCATGTGACAGAGGCTTGTCTGGTGCACATGTCTGTTTTTCAGAAGTGCGTGTTTATTGGCTGTGTGTAGGAGCAGCTTCTCTCTGATCTCCAATATTTGCACAAAGGTATATGATAGAAGCTGCACTGATTAACTGGCAAGGTGCAAGATAATCATCCTTATAGTTCTGGAGTAGCCAACACCAACTAATGATGGGGTTAGACCTCCTTTTTAATTCCTGCCCATCATTGTTATTACTCCATTATTCTAAGAAGACAGTCACTTCACCTCTTGATCTCTTTTTGTCTTTATGTCATCAAGTCTAGTGTTCTAATAATTCTTACTATATATGCGTGCTATCATGCAGGTATAGAAGGTGCATCTGGACTATATATTGCACTATAGCTTTTTCAACAATTCGTGATGAACATAGTCTCACTCTTCCTTTTGGGGATTTCTTGTAAGGTTTTACATTGCTGAGGCAATTGAACAGGTTAAGTGCAGAGAGGATTTGACACTTGATTCCCGATGAGACCTTTGAAAAATCTCATCCTTAATCACTTCTATTACTTCATTAAATGTTTGGAGTAGTATTTCATGCAGTCCACATAGCTCTCATGTCATGAAATTGAGTCTGTCCCGAGCACCATGCAGACTGTAGACTCCAAGATTGAGCCAAGGGACCTTGAATCCCAGTGTCTGATAGATGCTCTGTGGAAAGATAACACAGAGACAGCCCTACCATTGATAAACCATCTCTATTCTTCCTAAGCATACTGCACATTTTTGTTCATAAGTTACAGAGAGCAAAAAATCTTTTCTTTGAGAAAGCCTGTTGAAATATAGAGAAGGGAGGTGCTCTCCAAGAGTTGCTTGCATAGCATTCTGTTGCTTTTCTCCTAAGTGGAACTGAAATATGTGCCGCCTGTATCAAACTAAGAAATAAAAATTTCAGCCCTGCATATGACCAAAATAAAATAAAGTCCTCCTCTGGTTAAAACATCAGGCTGCACAGCGCAAGCCAAGCAATTCCCTATCTTCTTCCAGGAATTAGGGAGGTGGGTGGTTAGAGGGATCTGTGAAACTGCACACCCTTTCTCTCAGAACCAAGAAATCTTTCTACCTCTTTGCTGACATAAATTAATGAATGCCATAACAACTCAGGTTTGTGAGCTTTAATAACCCACACATGACACCCAGGAAATCATGAGGGAACAATCTTAACATCTCATTTTATTTTCTTTCATGAAGCCAAGAGCTCGTAGCACATTCAACTTCATTTCAGCTTGTCTTGTCTGCTTCAGCAGAAAACAGAAAACAACCCTCCATGAACATTTTGGTCCACTAAAATTATGAGATATTTATCTATGCTGAATTTCATGGCATATCTAAGGTATCTAAGGGCAACATTTTACAATTCGCCATACAGAGAAATGCATCACACTGAGGGAAAATATATAAATAATGCTATGTATGAGTTATTGCATCCTTTAACTAGGAATAGCCCTTGAAAGACTAAAGAACCTCATAGAGCTTCTCGGTAGTTAGCTCGTTTTAAATAGTAGGGATTCAGCAAGTCTCCTTTCTTCCTCTCTGTTTCTGAGACACTGTAGGGAGTGAAACAAAATAAAAGGTTAAGCTACTCAAAATCAGGCTAAAACCTGAGGCATGGAAGGATAGAGGCTGGACCAAAACTTTTTTAAAATAATTATTTGATTTTGGAATTCTTTCTTTCATTTGAAAAATCACATGGTTGCTGTTTCATTCCCCTGAGCTGCAGTTTGTTGGCACACAGGTACTGCAGAAGCAAATGTGAACTTGGGTAAGTTAAAGTGTATTAAACTCATGTGTGTAGTTTAATTCGCTTCCAAGATTAAATAAAGTGAAAGCAAATTGAGGCCCACTTTAATCCTGAATAAGAATGTCCAGTGAAGGATATAATCACATTCATCTTTAAATTAATATTTCCATTTAATTCATGTTAATATCTGTGAGTAGTGCTCACATAAAAAAGTCCCTTGTGTGACTCACTGAAAATTCAATTCCAAAGAGGGGAGCTGTGGTAGAAGTGATCCTTAAAAGGTGATATTAGAAACCTCTTGAATAGAGTAGCAGACAAGAGTCATTTTAGTAGACAGTAATAAAGTAAGTGCACTTGAGCTCAGCAGAAGCTTTCCCCATATAAGAGTTGTCAGATTGGGTCAATAGATTTTAACACTTACTATGCGAAGAGTCACTTTCAGACTAGCAATAGGGAAATTTCCGGGAAACTTTGATCAGATAAAGCAGTACTGTTAGCTTTGGGGAGTATGTTTTTTTTTCCTGACGATTTTTAGCTCCATTACACAAGAGAAGTGGTGATGTTTTTTGCTCTTAATTTTGCTCCTCCTCAAGTACAGCAGTGCAGAACAAGTTTCTTATTCCAGATGGTTTAATGCTTTAAGAAGTCTCTGGCATGCTGCAGTGCTACACAGGAAGGATTTCTGCCCCAGTGTCTCCTAGCTGAGTGTGGTGCTGGCTTGTGAACGCAGCAGGATATGGGTCCTCACCCCATTTGAGCCTATCTTCCCTTCAACTCATTTTCTGGTTCTCGGAAACTTTCAGGTCAGCAGTTCAGCATCTCTTTCAGGAGATTCAACAGGGTATCTGGGATTCTGCTAGAAGGAGGAGCAGCTACAAGCTCGCTTGCATTCCATGTAGGGTAGCAGACAAAGC